>NC_083347.1:58888669-59531775 GCF_019175385.1 Lycium barbarum | reverse complement strand
GGTAAGAATTTATTCCTTATATGTTATGGATGTTTGTGCATGTTGTAGTGTACAAAAATGAATGAAATTCATGAAGAATATGGGTGTGTGTGGTGTAGCCGTATGGTTGTTGGTGTAATGTATAGAAATGGATGAAAATGCATGGAACATGAATGTTGTTGTTGTGGCCGAAAATAGGGGTGATGTTGTGAGATATGATGAATTGAATTTATGTAGCATTTTGATTGTTGTTGTGTTGTGGATTTTATGATGTTAAATGAAGGCTTAATGGCTTGAAATGAATATGAAATTGTTGGTGTATTATGGAAGGAGTTAGTGCGACTTTGTTATGGCTTATTATATTTGTAAGAATGATATTGTTAATGTGTAGGCTATAAATATAATTCATGAACTTGAAAGTGAGCCATTGTTTGGAAGATTGTAAGTTGGGTGGTGGTGATTGAATGTGAAAGAAGGGATTAAGTAGTTATTGTTCTTGTTGAAATTGGAAAGTGTTGGATGAAGTAGCATGTTGATTGAATTGTTTTGAAATTTATGTGAATTGAATAGAATTGAATGTTGGAGTGTTGCTAGAATAATTGCTAGTATTGTTGTTGGCTTGGCCGGGTTGAATTCCCGGATTGTTGTTGGTTAAAATTGGCTAAGTTGAAGTTTTGGAGATGGTGTATTTATAGGGGAAGTGCTGCCGAAATTTCGGTAGACAAATGCTACTTTAAGATTCCACTTCTAAATGCTCTAACCAAAGTTTGGTAAATATGACCAATTTGTAGATTGTGGCGGATTTGTAACTTGAATTTGGAATAGCATAAGGAGCGGAAAGAGGTATGTAAGGGTTTACTCTTCCTTCTATGGCATGTCTTAGACGTAATAGGTTGGATACGAGCCTTGGGGAGAACTCTATTCTCCGGAATCCGCACCTAAAGTTACCCCTTTTTCATTCAGAAGAATTGAATTAAAAATTGTGTGAAATGTTGGAAAAACTTCCTAAACCTCTAGAACTTGCATAAATGGGACCCGACTACCTTAAAACCCTCACAAGTAACGCCATGACATGTAACATGTGTAAATTGTGTACGCTACCTCACTCGGCCCGAGGTGGGCCCACTGTTCCCGGATTTTCCTCATTGTTCCGCTTGACTTATTTTGAAGCAGAATCCAAAGGAAACTTTTGATCCTTATCCCGATTATCAAACGATAAGTACTGTACCATTCTAATGGAAATATGTCTATGATGACCATGATAACGATGATGCTAAGAAAGAGAATACGTCTATGATAAGTATGACAAGTATGATTCCATGACTAAGAGTCTTAAGCTAAGGATTCAATATGAGTATGAAAGTGTCCAACTAGTTCTTGATCTTTAATTCTATTCCTTGGTCATGACACTATTTCCTAAAGATTTCAAAACATGAATTGATGTCTATGATGCCCCTGGTTTCATACTATGTTATCTTCTAGTGCTATTCTCCGTTGATAGTCTCGCCTTAAAATACTCGTTCCTTCAAGGTGAGACAAAGCGATCCCGGTTATTCCGTAATATAATCGGAGGTCACCGACCTTACGTCACTCCGATGGATACATGATTTCTTTGGGCTCTCCTGCATGCTTATATGACATATGAATATGTACATGGGGTGGGGGAAAGGGATACATGGGGAAATAGGAAGGGAAACATGTTTCACTGCCACCTGGTCAGCTGGCTTATCATCCCGGACGCGGGATGCCTGGACGCGGGATATATGGGCGAGTCGATGTATTTTGATGCTATGTGGGCGAGCCAACATTGTTCGGTGCGATGCTATGACCTGATATGATATGACATGATATGCTATGACCTGATATGACATGACATGATATGCTATGACCTGACATGATATGACACGATATGATATGACATGACCTCATATGATATGATACGATATGATATGATATGATAAGACATGACATGATATAAGTTCTATTTTCTATGCCTATGAAAAAGAAATGTTTTTTTTTAAAAGGGAAAGACAAGCATGCATGGTATCCGGCCTGAAAAGGGTATTCCTATGTACAGGTTACTTTCTTGTATCACTATATGTCCTATGATCCGATGATATTGCTAATCATACCTTACGTTTCTGTTTGTATTATCTTCCATGCCTTACATACTCGGTATACTATTCGTACTGACGTCCCTTCTTGTGGACGCTGCGTTTCATGCCGTGCAGGTCAGCAGGTAGGCGGATTTGATTCCTAGGAGCTCGATCAGCAGTACTTGGTAGCGCTCCAGTTGTTCCGGAGCCTCATTTCCTGGGTACTATTTTGTGTATATATGTTCGGGCACGGCAGTACTCGGCCCTTCCTATGTATATGTGTACTATGTTTAGAGGCTCGTAGACAGATATGTACAGTTAGATGTTTTGTACTTTTGATGGTCCTCGTCGCTGTGTAATGTGCTAGCAAAGTTTGCTAGCCTATGTTTATAATTATGCTACTAATGTTAATGTTAAGTAGAAAAAAAAAGGGGTACGATGATGTTCATACGGCCCACTTAGTAATAAGAATACGATACGAGATAAGAGGTGCTCGGTACAAGTATCGGGTACCCGTCACGGCCCTAGTTGGGTTGTGACAGAAGTGGTATCAGAGCAGTTCGATCCTAGGGGTTTGTCTACGAGCCGTGTCCAGTAGAGTCCTGTTTATGGGTGTGTAGCGCACCACACTTATAGGCAGGAGGCTGCAGGGCATTTAGGAAATATGACCTTCTTTGTCTTCTAGATCGTGCGATAGAGCTATGTTACCAGGCTTCCTTGTTGTTTTCTTAATTCTATGTTACGATTTCGGTAATGCCGAAGAAGAGGAAGACTACGGCGGCCCAGAAGGGCAAGTTGGCGGCTGGAAGCAGAGTTGAACGGGAGCCAGAAGAAGACGAGTCCTATAATGAAGCTCCCCCTCAGACTGCTCCTGCTTCCCCTGTATCAGCAGAGCAGGAAAGAGTTCCAGCTCCAGCCCCAGCACCTCCAGTTCCACCGCCAGCAGCTCCGGGCCAGCAGATGACAGAGGCTATCCAGTTATTGACTCAGCTAGTTGCCGCACAGGTTCAGCTGCAAGATGTAGACCCGGGAGACAGGGCGGTGAGTGCAAGGGCTCGTGACTTTATTACCCTGAAACCTCCGGAGTTTTATGGATCGAAACCGGAAGAGGACCCGCAGAGCTTTATAGACGAGATGCTGAGGACACTAAGAATCATACATGTTTCGGATACAGAGTCAGTGGAATTGGCTTCATACAGATTGTGGGATGTAGCAGTTCTGTGGTATAGTAGTTGGATATCTTCGAGGGGAGCAAATGCCCCTCCCCCGGTTTGGCAGGAATTTACTGAGGCATTTCTGCGACATTTTCTACCACCGGAGGTTCGACGGGCTCGAGCCGATATGTTCTTGAACCTTAGACAGGGAAATATGAGCGTTCGAGAATACAGTCTTCGTTTTAACTCGTTAGCCAGGTATGCCCCAGCCATGATAGCTGATACGGGAGATCACGTGCACCAGTTTGTGAGTGGATTGGGGCCACATTTAGTTAAGGAGTGCTTGACGGCGTCACTCCAGGATGGGATGACTATTACTCGTATCCAGGCCCACGCCCAAAACCTGGAGGAACAGTATCAGTTACGAAGGGAGGAGCGTTACCTAGATAGGGGTTCCAGAAAAAGGGGCAGATCTTTCGCGGCTAGAAGCGAGTATAGAGGGGGGCAGGCACAGGAGCAATCTAGGTATTCAGGCCAATCAGTGGCCAGTGCACCACCTCGATTTGCGGATAGGGGATTTGACCGCTCTGCCTATTCGGGACCAGATCAGGGTACTAGAGCTTCGGGGTCCCAGTATAGAGCTGATTCCAGCAGGACGGTGCAACCCCCACTACGGTGTGCTCGGTGTGGCAGGACACACTCTGGACAGTGTTACCGGGATACAGGTGCATGTTATGCCTGCGGACGGACTGACCATGTGATGCGAAATTGTCCGCTAAGGAATGAGGGAAGTAGAGCTCAGCCCGCCGGGTCAGCAGTGGGTTCGTCACCGTCCGTGTGCCCTCCGGGACAGGCCTTCCAGGCTCCAACAGGTCGTGGTCGAGGCAGAGGAGGGGCATCCAGTTCAGCCGGCCCGCCGCACCGTATATACGCATTGGCAGGACGACAGGATCCTGAACTTTCCGCAGATGCGGCCACAGGTACACTTTCGGCATTTTCTACGATATGTGGGTGTTAAATTGAACTGGATTTTACTTTATCATGCACCGTTCCTTGTATTACTGAACGTATTAGGGATTCGGGAAATTTAGGACAAAGGTAGCCATATACAAAGGTAAAAAGACGAATACTAGGGATTGTAGAGGTTAGAGTTGTAATTAAAAGAAAAGACGTGTTACGCGGGCGTTTTGAAAACTGCTAAGACCCCAGCTTCTCCCATATTATGTGATATAGGTAGTGCGGGAGAGTGGAGGCGAAAATACTAACACTAAGAAAGTGAAATGAATTAAAGTTTCGAGGCTCGTAGACAGATATGTACAGTTAGATGTTTTGTACTTTTGATGGTCCTCGTCGCTGTGTAATGTGCTAGCAAAGTTTGCTAGCCTATGTTTATAATTATGCTACTAATGTTAATGTTAATGTTAAGCAGAAAAAAAGGGGGTACGGTGATGTTCATACGGCCCACTTAGTAATAAGAATACGATACGAGATAAGAGGTGCTCGGTACAAGTATCGGGTACCCGTCACGGCCCTAGTTGGGTCGTGACATAGAAGATCCTCTGATGTGTTCTTACACTTATTTTTATGAATTTGGTTTTGATAATCTTGATATCTCCTTTGATTCTCTTGAATTCTTGTGGAGGAAATATTTGGGGGGTTCTAGAAGTCTCTTGAGTTGGTTGAATGAATAATGAGTTGAAATGAGGCTTAGGTCCCCTTTAAAAAATCACAAATCTGATCTTTAATGAATTCTTGTCGGGATGAACAGTGGTCGTAAACCACCATATACGGACCGTATTTTGATTTACGGTCCGTCCACAATGGTCGTATTTAAGCATCCCAGAAACATAAAGGTTGGCTGGGGATTATGGCAATATACGACTGAGGTTTACTGTCCGTAAACCAGTTTACGGGCCGTCCTCCAAGTCGTATTTAACCGTTCAATGACATAAAGTTTTGGCTGATGGACATGGTAGTTTACGACCTGGTTTACGGTCCGTAAACCAGTTTACGGGCCGTAAACTGGGTCATATTTAACCATATTCAACATTCACAGAAAGTTGAGATTTTTGACAAGCTGGAGGACGACTGCACTATACGGTCCGTAAATCACTTTACGGGCCGTATAGTGCCATATACGACCACTGGACAGAAAATTTTCCGCAACTTTCTTATTTTCCAAAAATTCTGAATTAGCCATTCCCGACTTAATAAAACATCATTCACTCAACTTTTCATCATTCCACTTATCATACAAGTACGGAGAAATTTCCGAGGTCTAACATTCTTCCCCCTTTTAGGAACATTCGTCCTCAAATGTTCGACACTCGGGGATTCTGGAAAAAAATTTCCAGAGTTTCCTTTGTAATTTGGATACTACCTTTCAATTACAATATATCACAATATCTTCGCCTCACAGGGCTATATCACAATATCTGCACATTTATGGCCACACACGACCAAAAACATAAAATTAAGACATACATACCTTACACCATCGACGTCTCATCTTGAATCTCTTCTGGGGATTGGAACAAATGGGGGTACATAGATTTTATCTTCTCCTCCGCTTCCCAAGTCATTTCTTCCCGATTATTGTTCCGCCATAGAACTTTGACTGAAGCAACCTCTTTATTCCGAAGCCTTCGTACTTGTCTATCCAAAATGGCAATGTGCATTTCCTCGTATGTTAGCTCTTCTGTTACTTGCACATCATCAATCGGAACTATTCTTGTTGGGTCTCCAATACACTTGCGGAGCATCGAAACATGGAATACTGGATGCACGGATTCGAGCTCTGAAGGCAAGTTCAATTCGTAGGTTACTCGACCCACCTTGCGAATGATTTGGTAGGGTCCGACATATCTGGGACTTAGCTTTCCCTTCTTGCCAAATCTCATCACTCCCTTCATCGGCAATACCTTCAGGAACACCCAATCACCCACTTGAAATTCCAAATCTCGTCGGCGATTATCTGCATAAGACTTTTGGCGACTTTGAGCTGTTAACAGTCGGTCTTGAATCACTTTAACCTTTTCAACTGCATTTTCTTCCATATAAGGCTTCATACGGGGCCATTTGAATGCTGGAATGATAGCTGTTATTATAGGCAAATTCAATAAGAGATAAATGCTCATCCCAACTACCGCCAAAGTCCAATACACATGCCCGTAGAATATCCTCTAAGGTCTGAATAGTGCGCTCGGCTTGTCCGTCAGTCTGCGGATGGAACGCCGTGCTGAGCTTAACTTGGGTACCTAGACCTTCTTGAAAGGACTTCCAGAACTTGGCTGTGAACTATGCCCCTCTGTCTGTGATAATGGCCAAAGGAAAACCGTGAAGTCGTACAATCTCCTTGAGATACAATTTAGCATAATCTTCCGCTGAATATGTGGTTCTAACGGGGAGAAAATGAGCTGCTTTCGTAAGTCTATCCACGATCACCCATATAGAATCATACTTCCCTCGCGTACGGGGTAATCCTACCACAAAATCCATGTTAATTTCTTCCCATTTCCACGTAGGAATTTCCATTGCTTGCAATAACCCTCCTGGCTTTTGATGCTCGGCCTTCACTTGCTGGCAATTTGGGCACTGTGTTACAAATTCTGCTATGTCTCACTTCATGCCATCCCACCAATATATCAATTTGAGATCGTGGTACATCTTGGTTGCACCTGGATGAATAGAATACCGGGAATAATGTGCTTCTTCTAAAATCCGTTGGCGCAAGTTTGCCACATTCGGTACACATAGCCGGCTTCGATATCTAAGAACCCCTTCTATGAAAACTTCGAATGGAGACTTTTCCTTTTCCTGAGATAGATCTCGATAGTGGCGTAACTGAGGATCTTCATATTGCCGTTCCTTCACTTCTAGATTCAATGATGAAACTGTGGGGTCATTGATGCTAATACTTGCATCTCCTGAATCAATTGGCCGTACGCCGAGAATTGCTACCCGATGGACCTCACGAACCATTTCTCGCTTTTCCGAAGGAACTTCGCATAAACTACCCATCGATCGGCGGCTAAGTGCATCTGCTACCACATTCGCCTTCCCTGGATGATATAGAATGTTCATATCATAATCCTTCAATAATTCTAACCATCTCCTTTGCCGCAGGTTCAATTCCTTCTGTTTAAAAATATATTGAAGGCTTTTGTGATCCGTATAGATGTCCACGTGCACACCATATAAATAGTGTCTCCACATTTTCAATGCATGAATGACCGTAGCTAGCTCAAGATCATGAGTGGGGTAATTGTGTTCATGTTTTCGCAACTGTCTCGAAGCATATGCAATAACTTTCCCATTCTGCATCAATACACATCCTAATCCCACACCGGAGGCGTCACAATACACTACATAACCGTCTGATCCTTCTGGAGGTGTTAGCACTGGCGCTGAGGTCAACCTGTTTTTCAGCTCTTGGAAGCTACGCTAACAGGCATCACTCCACTGGAATTTAGCCGACTTCTGGGTTAACTTTGTCAATGGAGCTGAAATAGATGAGAAGCCCTCTACAAACCTTCTATAATATCCTGCTAACCCAAGGAAACTACGAACTTCCGTGGGCGTCGTAGGCCTTGGCCAAGTCTTCACAGCTTCTATCTTCTGAGTGTCGACTCGGATACCATCATCTGAAATAATATGACCCAAGAATGCAACAGAATTCAGCCAAAACTCGCACTTTGAAAACTTTGCATACAATTCCCGATCTCGAAGAACGCCAAGAACAATTCTTAGATGATCGGCATGTTCTGACTCTGTGCGAGAGTACACCAAAATATCGTCGATGAACACTATCACAAAAAGGTCCAAAAATGACCTGAACACATTATTCATTAAATTCATGAACACTGCCGGGGCATTCGTCAACCCGAACGACATTACTCGAAACTCGTAGTGACCATATCTTGTCCTAAAGGCAGTCTTGGGAATATCTGCTTCCCTAATTCTCACCTGATGATAACCCGATCTCAGATCTATCTTGGAGAACCATTTAGCCCCTTGCAACTGATTGAACAAGTCGTCAATTCTAGGAAGGGGATATTTGTTCTTCAACGTCACTTTGTTCAACTGCCTGTAGTCGATGCACATTCGTAGCGATCCATCTTTCTTCCTTACGAACAAGACTGGTGCTCCACATGGCGAGGAACTAGGCCTTATAAACCCCTTCTCAAGTAAATCTTTTAGCTGTGCTTTTAGCTCTTTCAGTTGTGCTGGAGCCATTCGATACGGAGGAATAGAGATGGGCTTGGTGTCTGGTAACATATCGATGGTGAAATCAATCTCCCTTTCTGGAGAAAGGCCTGGCAACTCGTCGGGAAACACATCTGGGAATTCATTCACTACCGGGACAGACTGGAAAGTTGGCACTTCCGCTTCCGTGTTGTGAACCCGAACTAGATGACAAATATAATCCTTGGCTATCATCTTTCTCGCCTTAAGGTAGGAAATAAACCTACCCTTTGGGGAAACTATATTACCCTTCCACTCGAGTATGGGCTCTCCCGGAAATTGGAATCGAACTACCTTTGTCCGGCAACAAACATTAGCATAGCACGATGCCAACCAGTCCATACCCATAATTGCGTCAAAATCTATCATCTCAAGTTCAATCAAATCAGCCCTTGTCTGACGATCACATATAATGACTACACAGTCCTTATACACTTGCCTCGCTATTACAAGATCACCAACCGGAGTGAATACCTCAAACGGTTTAATTGGTTCAGGTCTTACCCCAATACAATCAGCGATATACGGAGTAATATATGAGAAGGTAGAACCTGGATCAATCAGAGCATATACATCACGGGAAAATATAGTCAAGGTACCTGTGACAACATCTGGGGAAGACTCAAGATCCTGTCGCCCAGCTAAAGCATAAACACGGGGCTGAACAGCACCTGAAGTAGATGCTCCCCCTCTACCTCTGCCTCTGCCTGCTGTAGTCTGAGGAGTCTGTGCTGTCAGGCGTGCTGAAGAAGAACCCGCTGCTGAACCTGTGGGCTGAGTCCCAACTCTATCTCTTGCTGAGGGGCAATCTCTCATCATGTGACCGACTTTCCCGCAAGCATAACAAGCATCCGAACCCTGACGACACTGTCTGGAATGTAATTTGCCACACTGGCTACACCGCGGCACTGGAGGTCTCTTCTGGCTAAAGTCTCCCCTGGACTGCGAATCTGAGGCCCTCGAACTCTGCCCCTGGCCTGACTGAGTAGAACGATCAACCCTCCTATCTGAGAATCTAGGAGGTGCACTAGTCACTAACTGACCTGAGTGCCTAGAATATGTCTGTCTCGGTCCCCCTCGGTACTCACTGTTCTCCCCCATAGATCTAGCCCTCTTACCTTATCTTCTGTCACCATCACGATCACTTCTCTGCTGTCATTGTCGTTCCTCGAGGTTCTGAGCATGGGCCTGTATCCGGGAAATATTCGTAGCGTCTTGCAAAGAGGCTGTCAGACAATCTCTGAACAAGTGTGGTCCTAAACCACTCACAAATCTATAGACTCGGTCTCCCATGTCAGCCACCATAGTCGGAGCATACCGGGCCAATGAATTGAATTACATACTATACTCTCGGGCACTCATGCTTCCCTGTTTCAAATTCAAGAACCTGTCCGCTCTAGCTCGGCGGACTTCAGGTGGCAAGTAGTGACGAATAAAGGCATCTACAAACTCTTGCCACACAGGAGGGGGTGCATTCTCCCCTCTTGTTATCACCCAGTTCTTATACCATAGTACCGCCACGTCGCGAAGTCTATATGAGGCCAACTCCACGGATTCGGTCTCAGAAGCATGCATAAGTTTCAGCGTCCGCAGCATTTCATCAATAAAACCTTGAGGGTCCTCATCCGGCCTCGACCTGAAAAATTCTGGAGGATTTAGAGTAAGGAAATCACGGGCTCTTGTACTAGCCGAACGATCACTTGGGCCTAAGTTCTGTCGTTGTGCCTGAGCGGCAACCAACTGTGTCAATAAATGTATAGCCTCAGACACTTGTTGACCCGAAGCACCCGGTGGAGGAATCGGAGCTGAGGCTCCCCCTGCTCTTCTACATTGGGCGCGACCTCACTTTGCGATTCACTTTCCTCTAAATCCGCCGGAGGCTCTCTTTCCGCCTGCCTCTTTGTCGAAGCTTTGCCTTTCTGGGCAGCTGTAGCTTTCCCTTTCGGTGGCATTTTTCTGAAACCATAACACACTTTTAGAAATGATATAATCCTAGACATGGCTCTATCGCACGATCTCATGAGAAGAAAGATGGTCATTTTCCTAAATGCCCTGTAGCCTCTTGTTTATTAGCGTGGCGCGCAACACACCATAAACAAGAATCTACTAGGCACGGCTCGTAGACACTTCCTAGGGCGAACTGCTCTGATACCACTTCTGTCACGACCCAGCTAGGGGCCACGACGGGTACCCGGAACTAGTTACCGAGCACCGCTCACTCTACTACTTATCTTGCTCATTTAATACTCTTTTATCAATTTTACATACCAATTGTAGGAAAATCATATTTAATCGAAACATAAATACTTTATATACATTTGCCTCTCGGCCATCAAAATAGTATACATACATATGAAAACCTCTTGTGAGACCATCTAACCCACACAGCGTATCTACGAGCCTTTACTAACATAATGAATACATGGATGGAACAACACTCCGTCATGCCCAAAATATGCATATATGAATGTACATCAAAAGGATAGCCATAAGCACCTCCGAACAATGGAGTGCTATCTAACAGCTGACAGCTACTGAGGACCCAGGCCAAGCTCTCCTCCCTGACTTCCTGTGGGCATGAACACAGCGTCCGAAGAAAGGACGTCAGTACGAATATTGTACCGAGTATGAGAGGCGTACATAATGAAAGGAAACATCAGTAATATGAGGATAACATCAATATGAGACAACTGAATCTGACTGATAATTATGCATGAAGTAATGCATGCTGTCTTACTCATACTCATCATCATAACATGTATGCATCATATGCAAGCTGCCCGTCCATGTCGGAACAGTGTGATAATCAATAATATTAGCCCGCGTCCAGGCCCCCCGCGTCCGGGGTACCATCTCATGCCGCCCACTAGTGGTGTCTGCCCACGCCCGTAGGTTGTGGTGTATCCGTATCGCCGCCCGCTGAAGCGGTGTCTGCCCGGCCAACTAGGCCCGGTGTGAAATGCTCATGACATGCTCAATGTAAATGCTCATAGTAATATGCTTATCATAAAATACTTATCTTATCATAATGCGTATATAAGACTCGTTATCAAATTTACTCTATCGGGGTGACGTAAGGTCGTGATCCCCCGATTACATTATGTAGCCATCATAGACATTCTGCCTCACCTTGAAAGGACTAGTACATAAGGTGAGTGTAGGCAAGGAATAACATCATCATCATTCTAGTGTCATCATATCGCATAACTTATCTCATATAGACATTCATAGACATAAGCTTTTAACTTCTTAGGATACAAGAACTCATGAAAGGAATAGGGATTCAAGTTAAAAGATTCATTCCATTAGAAAGAAGGGCTAGCCTCACATACCTTGGTCGTTTAGCTAAGATATCGCTCACTTGTTCTCTGTCGATATCACGTCGTTACCTTCATAAGAGAATTCGTATCAACATTAGTAAGCTAACTATAAGAATGCGTCGCTAATTCTAGGAGAAGTCAGACAACACTTCCTTCGCTCATACTACTTTTCTCACGTTCTATATCAACTCCCAATATTCATAATATTATTCGCAATATCATGATCGACAATCGTCATTTACGTGTGTTTGGCAAAATCCACCATTTTCCTCCAATTTTCCCTTATTTCTACTTCTATCTCATCCTTGCGTTTTCATGCATTTAATGCTTGTTTCATGATATGAACATCATTTATAACGTGTTAGTACTCACAACACTTCAATATTCATAGTTCGATTCCACTATCATTCATTTATGTCACTATTCACTCAATAATGACCCATTTCTATGTTCTTCTACATTTCAAGTGTCTAAGCTTTCCAATACTTCAAACAATATGGAATAATCATGAAACTTACCTTGGAGGATGGTTGAACAATCCTTAAGTTGAAATACTTCAATTAGCCAAAACCCTAGTTCCACCTTCTTGGGAATTTCTTGACTTAGAAGATCCTCTGATGTGTTCTTACACTTATTTTTATGAATTTGGTTTTGATAATCTTGATATCTCCTTTGATTCTCTTGAATTCTTGTGGAGGAAATATTTGGAGGGTTCTAGAAGTCTCTTGAGTTGGTTGAATGAATAATGAGTTGAAATGAGGCTTACGTCCCCTTTAAAAAATCACAAATCTGATCTTTAATGAATTCTTATCGGGATGAACAGTGGTCGTAAACCACCATATACGGACCGTATTTTAATTTACGGTCCATCCACTGTGGTCGTATTTAAGCATCCCAGAAACAGAAAGGTTGGCTGGGGATTATGGCAATTTACGACTGAGGTTTACGGTCCGTAAACCAGTTTACGGGCCGTAAACTGGGTCGTATTTAACCATATTCAACATTTACAGATAGTTGAGATTTTTGATAAGCTGTAGGACGACTGCACTATACGGTCCGTAAATCACTTTACGGGCCGTATAGTGCCATATACGACCACTGGACAGAAAATTTTTCGCAACTTTCTTATTTTCCAAAAATTCTTAATTAGCCATTCCCGACTTAATAAAACATCATTCACTCAACTTTTCATCATTCCACTCATCATACAAGTACGGAGAAATTTCCGAGGTGTAACAGTGAGCTAGATCCAGATCCATAGCAGCGGTCAGCTGAGTGGGAGCACTCCATTGTCCGGAGGTGCTTATGCTCATTCTTTTGTTATATAGATGCATATTTTGGGCACGATGGAGTCTTGTTCCATCTATGTGTATTCAGTCTGTCAGTAGAGGCTCGTAGATACGCAGTGTGGGTTAGATGGTCTCACAAGATGTTACTATATGTATATATTATTTTGATAGCCGAGAGGCAAATGTATATAAAGCATTTATGTTTCTACTTAAAATATTATTTTTCCTGCATTTCGTGTATAAAATTTGCAAACAAGTATTAAATGAGTAAGATGAGCATTAGAACGAGTGGTGCTCGGTGGCTAGCCCCGGGTACTCGTCGCGGCCCCTAGCTGGGTCGTGACAAAAGTGGTATCAGAGCAGTTCGTCCTAGGAAGTGTCTACGAGCCGTGTCTTGTAGAGTCTTGTTTATGGTGTGTAGCGCGCCACGCTAATAAATGAGAGGCTACAGGGCATTTAGGAAAATGACCATCCTTCTTCTTATTAGATCGTGCGATAGAGCCATGCGTAAGATTTTACCCTCCCTAATATTATGCTGTGATTTCAGAATGCCGCTAAAGGAGAAAGCTACAGCTGCCCAGAAGGGCAAAGCTACGACAAAAACACAGGCAGAAAGAGAGCCTCTGATGAATGTAGAAGAGGGCGAATCACAAAATGAGGCCCTGCCCAATGTAGAAGAGCAAGGAGGAGCCTCAGCTCCGATCCCTCCACAGGGTGCTTCGGGTCGGCAAGTGACCGATGCTATACACTTATTGACACAATTGGTTGCCTCCCAGGCACAACGACAGAATGCGGGCCCGAGTGATCGCTCCGCCAGTACGAGAGCCCGTGATTTCCTGACTTTGAATCCTCCAGAATTTTTCGGGTCGAAGCCAGATGAGGACCCACAAGGCTTTATCAATGAGATGTTGAGGACGCTGAAACTTATGCATGCTTCTGAGACTGAATTGGTAGAGTTGGCTTCTTATAGACTCCGCGATGTGGCGGTACTGTGGTATAACAACTGGATAGCGTCGAGATCAGAAAATGCGCCTCCTCCTGTTTGGCAAGAGTTTGTTGATGCCTTTATTCGTCGTTATTTGCCACCCGAGGTCCGCCGAGCTAGAGCGGACAGGTTCCTAAATTTGAAGCAAGGAAGCATGAGTGCTCGGGAGTATAGCATGCAGTTTAATTCCCTGTCCAGGTATGCCCCGACTATGGTGGCCGATATTGGCGATCGTGTGCACAGATTTGTGAGTGGTTTGGGGCCACACTTATTTAGAGATTGCTTGACGGCCTCGTTGCAAGACGGGGATGGATATTTCTCGAATACAGGAATATGCTCAGAATCTTGAGGAACGACAACAGCTACAGAGAAGTGATTCTGATAATGACAGAAGGCAAGGCAAGAGAGCTAGATCCATGGGAGCGAGCAGTGAATATAGAGGGGGACCGAGACAGGTGCATTCTAGGCACTCAGGTCAGTCAGCGACCAGTGCGCCTCCTAGATTCTCAGACAGGAGGTTTGATCGTTCTTTTCAGACAGGACAGGGCCAGAGTTCGAGGGCCTCAGATTCTCAGTTTAGAGTAGATCCCAGTCAGAGGAGACCCTCAGTACCGTAGTGTATCCAGTGCGGTAGATTGCATTCTGGACAGTGTCGTCAGGGTTCGGATGCCTGTTATGCCTGCGGGCAGGTGGGTCATATGATGAGAGATTACCCTTCAGCCAGAGGTAGGGTTGGGACTCAGCCCACAGGTTCAGCGGCGGGTTCTTCCTCAGTACGCCCGACAGCACAGACTTCTCAAACTACAGCAGGTAGAGGCAGAGGTAGAGGGGGAGCATCTACTTCATGTGTTGTTCAGCCCCGCGTATATGCTTTGGCAGGGCGACAGGATCTTGAGTCCTCCCCAGATGTTGTCACAGGTACCTTGACTATATTCTCCCGTGATGTATATGCTTTGATCGATCCGAGTTCTACTTTCTCTTATGTTACCCCATATGTTGCTGATTGTATTGGGGCGAAACCCAAGTCGATTAAACCTTTCGAGGTGTTCACTCCGGTTGGTGATCCGGTAATAGCGAGAAAAGTGTACAAAAATTGTGTCATTGTGATATGTGATCGTCAGACCAGGGCCGATTTAATTGAGTTGGAAATAGTATACTTTGATGTAATAATGGGCATGGATTGGTTGGCGTCGTGCTACGCTAATGTCGATTGCCGGACGAAAGTGGTTCGATTCGAATTTCCGGGGGAGCCCATACTTGAATGGAAGGGTAAAACGGCATCTCCAAAGGGTAGGTTTATTTCCTACCTTAAGGCAATAAAGATGATAGCCAAGGGCTACATTTCTCATTTAGTTCGAGTTCATGACACCGAGGCAAAGCCACCAGCTTTTCAATCAGTTCCGGTAGTGAATGAATTCCCAGATGTGTTTCCAGATGAACTTCCACGTCTTCCTCCAGAAAGGGAGATTGATTTCGCTATCGATGTATTACCAGACACCGAGCCCATCTCTATTCCTCCGTATTGAATGGCTCCGGCAGAATTGGAAGAGCTAAAAGCACAGTTAAAAGATTTACTGGAAAAGGGGTTTATAAGGCCTAGTTCTTCGCCGTGGGGAGCACCAGTCTTGTTCGTGAGGAAGAAAGATGGGTCTCTACGAATGTGCATCGACTATAGGCAGTTGAATAAGGTGACGATAAAGAATAAATATCCCATTCCGAGGATTGACGATTTGTTTGATCAGCTGCAGGGTGCCAAATGGTTTTCAAAAATAGATTTGCGATCGGGCTATCATCAGGTGAGAATTAGAGAAGCATATATTCCCAAAACAGCCTTCAGAATGAGGTATGGCCACTATGAGTTCCGAGTAATGTCGTTTGGGTTAACAAATGCCCCGGCGGTGTTCATGAATTTAATGAATAATGTGTTCAGGCCATTCTTGGATCTCTTCGTGATAGTATTCATCGATGATATTCTGGTGTATTCTAGCACAGAGTCAGCACATGCGGACCACCTAAGAATTGTCCTTGGCGTTCTCCGAGCTCAAGAATTATATGCAAAATTTTCAAAGTGCGAGTTCTGGCTAAATTCTGTGGAATTTCTATGTCATGTTGTTTTACATGATGGCATCTGAGTCAACACTCAGAAAATAGAAGCTGTGAAGACTTGGCCAAGACCTACGACGCCCACAGAAGTCCGTAGTTTTCTGGGGTTGGCAGGCTATTAACGCAGGTTCGTAGAGGGATTTTCATCTATTTCAGCCCCATTGACCAAGCTAACCCAGATGTCGGCAAAATTTCAGTGGAACTATGCATGCGAGCGTAGTTTCCAAGAGTTGAAAGACAGGTTGACCTCGGCTCCAGTACTAACACTCCCAGAAGGGACAGATGGCTATGTCGTATATTGTGATGCTTCCGGTGTGGGACTAGGGTGTGTATTGATGCAGCATGGTAAAGTTATTGCATATGCCTCGAGACAATTGCGGAAACATGAGCAGAATTATCCAACTCATGATCTCGAACTGGCTGCGGTTATTCATGCCTTGAAGATATGGAGGCACTATCTGTACGGTGTGCATGTTGACATCTATATGGATCATAAAAGTCTCCAGCATATTTTTAAGCTAAAGGAATTGAACCTACGGCAGAGGCGGTGGTTAGAACTGCTGAAGGACTATGATGTGAATATTTTATACCACCCCGGAAAGGCAAATGTAGTAGTAGATGCACTTAGCCGTCGATCAATGGGTAGTTTACGTGGAGTTCCTTCAGAGAAGCCAGAAATGGCTCGTGAGCTCCATCGACTAGCAAATCTCGGTGTAAGTGTAATGGATTCGGGTGATGTAGGGATTCACATCAATGACCCCACAGTTTCATCTTTGAATATAGAAGTGAAAGAACGGCAATATGAAGATTCCCAGTTAAGCCGCTACTGAGATCTATCTCATGAAAAGGAAAAGTCTCCATTTGAAGTTTCCATAGATGGGGTCCTTAGACATCAGGGCAGGCTATGTGTACCGGATGTGGAAAATTTGCGCCACCGGATTTTAGAGGAAGCACATTATTCCCGGTATTCTATTCATCCAGGTGCAACCAAGATGTGCCATGATCTTAAATTGATATATTGGTGGGATGGTATGAAGCGAGACATAGCAGAATTTGTGGCACAATGTCCGAATTGCAAGCAAGTAAAGGCCGAGCATCAAAAGCCAGGGGGTTTACTGCAAGCAATGGAAATTCCTACATGGAAATGGGAAGAAATTAATATGGATTTCATTGTAGGATTACCTCGTTCCCGAGGCAGATACGATTCTATATGGGTGATCGTGGACAGACTCACGAAAGCAGCTCATTTCCTTCCAGTTAAGACCACGTATTCGGCGGGAGATTATGCTAAGTTGTATTTGAAAGAAAATGTGCGACTTCATGGAATTCCTTTGGCCATTATTAAAGACAGAGGGCCACAGTTTACAGCTAAGTTTTGGAAGTCCTTCCAAGAAGGTTTGGGTACTCAAGTCAAGTTCAGTACGGCATTTCATCCACAAACTGACGGGCAAGCCGAGCGTACTATTCAGACCTTGGAGGATATGCTACGAGCATGCATGTTGGATTTTGGTGGTAGCTGGGATGAGCATTTACCCCTTATTGAATATGCCTACAACAACAGCTATCATTCCGGCATCCATATGGCCCCGTATAAAGCATTATACGGAAGAAAATGTAGATCTCCAATTGGATGGTTTGAAACCGGAGAAGCGCAACTGATAGGCCCCGACTTGATTCAACAAGCGGTCGAAAAAGTCAAAATCATTCGAGACCGACTGTTGACAGCCCTAAGTCGCCAAAAGTCTTATGCGGACAACCGCCGATGAGATCTGGAATTTCAGGTAAATGATTGGGTATTCCTAAAAGTATCACCGATGAAAGGGGTGATGAGATTTGGCAAGAAAGGGAAGTTAAGTCCTAGATACATTGGACCCTATAAAATTGTCCGTAAGGTGGGTCAGGTAGCATATGAACTGGACTTGCCTTCGGAGCTTGAAGCAGTTCACCCAGTCTTTCATGTTTCGATGCTCCGCAAATGTATTGGAGACCCAACAAGAATAGTTCCAGTTAATAATGTGCAGATGACAGAGAAGCTGACGTATGAAGAAGTACCTATTGTTGTTTTAGATAGACAGGTGCGAAGACTTCGAAATAAAGAGGTCGCTTCAGTCAAAGTTCGATGGCGAAACAACAACAGGGAAGAAATGACTTGGGAAGCGGCAGAGAAAATGAAAGCCAAATACCCACATTTATTCCAACCCTCAGAGAAGATTCAAGATGAAACGCCGACGAGATGAGGTATGTACAATTTATTTTTATGCCTTTGGTCGTGTGCGGCCATAGATATGTTGGTATTATGATGTAGCCCTGGGAGGCGAAGATATTATGAGTTGTTGTGAGAGATGGTAGTGTCAAGTTACAAGGGAGACTCTGGCAAAAATTTTCTACGATTCCCGAGTATTTTAACATTCGAGGATGAATCTTCCAAAAAGGGGGGAAGAATGTTACACCTCAAAATAGTCCTCGTAGATGTACAATGAACAGACCAACGAAGGGTATGCGTATGCGATGTTATACTAAGTAGGGAATAGCGATTTATGAATTTTGGAAATAAGGAAGTTGTAGAATTTCAACACAAGCAGTGGTCGTAAATCAGTATACGGCCCGTAAAGTGATTTACGAACCGTATACCGCCATCGTCCTCTAGCCTTCCAAAAATTTCAACTTTCTGTCCAATGGTGAAATGGCTAAATACGACTTGGAATACGGCCCCGTAAACTGGTTTACGGACCGTAAACCTCGATCGTAAACTGCCATGATCTCAGCCAACCTTTCTGTTTTGACATGCTTAAATACAACCACACTATACGGTCCGTAAACTGGTATACAACCCGTAAAGTGTGGTTTGCGACCACTGTACACCCCGACGACTGTTCATTAAAAATCAGATTTTGTGATTATTATAAGTGACCTTCTCACTCATTTTCATTCATATTTCATTCACAACCTTCAAGAACTCTCTAGAGCTCTCCAAACATTGCATCTACAAAATTCAAGAGAATCAAAGGAACATCAAGATCAACAACATTAAATCCATGAAACAAAGTGTATGAAACCTAGTTGGAAGTCATCTTCTTCAAGAAATTCCAAAAGAGGTGAAGAAGGGTTTTAGTGCTAGAGGAGTATTCTCATTCACGGCTTGCTCAACCATCAACCAAGGTAAGTTTCATGACCATTCCATGTTGTTTAAAGTATTGGGAAGCTGAGACACTTGAAACATAGAAGAACATAGAAAAAATGGGTCTTGAATGAGGGAATAGTGTCACCATTGGGGGATGGTTGAATGGAATCATGAAAGTTGATATGTTATGATTATGAATACGTTGTAAATGATGTTTCGGTCATGAAATAAGTATTATATACAAGGAAATGTGATAACGAACTGTAACCATAAATGTGAAGGAAATTTGGGGAAAATGATGGAACGTAGTGAATATATATAAATGATGGTTGTTGATTGTAATAATGTGGATGTTGTTGAGAACGTTGGGAGTTGATAGGGACTATTGGAAAAGTAGTATAAATAAAGGAAGTTCTGCCCAATTTTCCCTAGAAATAACGACGCGGTTTAAAGCCAATTAACTAATGTTAATACGATTCTCTCGTGAAGGTAACGACGCGACCTCGAAGGAAGACGAGTGATCGATAGTGTAGCTAAGCGACAAGGTATGTGAGGCTAGCCTTTCTTTCTAATGGCATGAATCCTATAGTATAAGTTCCTTTCCTCTTCATGAGTTCCTATATCCATAACTATCCACATAAAATAAGAGATATTATACGATGATGCCATATTGATAATGATATTAATCATTGATTACACTCACCTTATGTACTAATTCCTTCAAGGTGAGGCAGAATGTCAATAATTGCTCCATAATGACATCGGGGGATCACGACCTTACGTCACCCCGATAGGATATAGATGATCTTGAGCCTTATGCATGTACTATGATAAGATAAGCATATTATGATAAGCATATGATTATAAGTATTTTATGATAAGCATGTCATGATTGCATCACACCGCGCCTAGTTGACCGGGCAGTCACCGCTAAGGCGGGCACCTATACGGATACACCATGACCATTTTGGCATGGGAAGACACCACTAGTGGGCGGCATGAGACGGTACCCCGGACGCGGGAGGCCTGGACGCGGGCTAATACTACTGATTATCACACTGTTCCGATATGGACGGGCAACTTGCATGTCATGTATATACGATATGATGATAAGTATGAGTAAAACAGCATGCATCACTTCTCTTATGATTATCATTCAGATTCAGATGTTCATATTGATGTTCTCATTATATTATTGTGTTGTCCTTCTTCATTGTTCATGCCTCTCATACTCAGTACAATATTCATATTGACGTCTTTTTTCTTTGGACGCTGTGTTCATGCCCACAGGTAGACAGGGAGGTGAGCTAGATCCAGATCCATAGCAGCGGTCAGCTGAGTGAGAGCACTCCATTGTCCGGAGGTGCTTATGCTCATTCTTTTGTTATATAGATGCATATTTTGAGCACGATGGAGTCTTGTTCCATCTATATGTATTCAGTCTGTCAGTAGAGGCTCGTAGATACGCAGTGTGGGTTAGATGGTCTCACAAGATGTTACTATATGTATATATTATTTTGATAGCCGAGAGCCAAATGTATATAAAGCATTTATGTTTCTACTTAAAATATGATTTTTCCTGCATTTCGTGTATAAAATTTGCAAAGAAGTATTAAATGAGTAAGATGAGCATTAGAACGAGTGGAGCTCGGTGGCTAGCCCCGGGTACCCGTCGCGGCCCCTAGCTGGGTCTTGACAACAGCTCCCATGTCTGATACCACTGCACTGTAATATCACTGACCCTATAAGATGCAAGCTCCACTGACTCGACCTCATCGGTATGCATAACCCTCAAACTCCTCTGCATACTATCAATAAAGTTCTGAGGATCCATATTTTACTTCAACGTAAAAATGTTTGGAGGATCTATCCCAAGGAAAGTCTTAACCCTCGCATTACCAGCTCGATCTCCTTGATCAACACTAACTCCCTGCCCCTGAGCCTGGGCGGCTACCCATCTGGTCAATAATTGTATAGCATCTCGCATATCCTGGCTCGATACATCTGGCTGAGGAACTGAAGGCGCTGGGGCAGGTGCTGAAGGAGATCTATGTGAAGTCTGATAAGGCTACATCACAAGTCATCTACACATAACTGTCTACAGACCTTTAATGGAATAAAAGCTGTAGAAAGGATGGGACAGGGCCCTGTCATACCCATATGCATATCTATATCTCAAAAGTAGCATACCAAAATGAACTGCTACTCCGGATCAAGTGGAGCATACTGACTACCGCTAGATGGATGTCCTACCAAGCTAGACCGCCTATCGGTCTATCTGTACTTTCGGGAATGAACGCAGACCCCAGAGCAATAGGGGAGTCAGTACGGACAATATACTGTGTATGTAAGGCATAAGAGTAACATATACATAAGAATCATGAAAGGAATCTGAAACTCATATACAAACTGACTGTCTAAATGCATCTGTATGACTGAAGATACCTCTGCAGTATATGATATGCATGCACTCTGTAAAAATCATGTACATCTGTGTATGTGTATATATATATATAGTAAACTTCCCGACCATATAGGTACGGTTTCATCATCATCATCCCGCGTCCGGGACGATAGTCATCTCATGCCGCCCACTAGTGGTGCTGCTCGGCCATATCGGCACGGTGTAATTATAGATCATCATCCATAATCCGCCCAACATAGTGGTGCTGCCTGGCCATATAGGTACGGTGTTATGCTTCCCGGCCATATAGGCGCGATGTAAGAAAATAGCTACTCATGTATGTATATATATATATATATATATATATATATATATATATATATATATATATATAATGCATGAAAGACTCATGAAAGATATACTCCGGATTACTCTAAATAACACAAAATCTCTGGAATTCACGAACATGAACATAAGGGATCAAGGATACGATGAATCCTGTACCATCTAAGAGTAGAGTCTTTGGAACTCGCTCGCTCACTTATTATTCGTTCAGAAAATAATGATCATGCAAAAAGAATAAAAGGGAAAGCCTTAAAATACCTTGAAGCGTATCTACTCATCCAACGTCTACTTCTTGAACTCGTAAGTGTACAGCCAAGATAACCTAGGCCACAATTAGACCCTTTATAACACTTACCATTTAATTCAGGTGAAAAAGGGACTTAACGAAGTTTGGACAACATCTCCTTCATAACTCAATAATTCCTCGATCTCCAATTTAACTTAAATATCAACAACAATACTAACAACAACCATATCAATACTTAGATATCAAAATATATTCAATTCTACTCCAAATCATCTCTCAAAATAGCCCTCAAGTCCAACTCTACTATCATTCAACTTACAACTTCCATAACTATAATTCCCTTTGCTTAAAACCACTAAAACTCTTGATATTTAGCTCAAACACAAAGGTTGAAATCATATACATACCTTGAGGAGTTTAGGGTTCCAAGAATCAAACTTCAAGTCCAATCCCAAAGCTTGACAACTCTAATAGAACCCTAGGAGCAACTTTCCCTTTACAAGCTCGGGTTTACGGGGCTCGGATCTTGCTAAATCTTCACTATGATGACATTGAGAGGAATATTCTAGGACTTTCTCTGATTTTGGAAGTGGAAAATAATGAGAACAAAACATGAGGGTCAAATATATATAGAGGGAACTAGAAGGTTCCAGTAGTGCGGGTCGACGGTGGGTCTACGGCTAGTCGACGTGCTCCGTCGACCTTCCACCTGAAACTTCAGAGGCGGCGGAGCAGGGAAAGTGCACCACGATGGATCGTCGACGTGTCGACAACCTGTCGGTGGTGAGTGAACTTTGCAGATTCTTCTGAGTCACTTCGGCTCGCGTCGGTTCGATTCGTTTAGCTTCTAATCCTATCAAATCGTAAAGAACGAATACTTACACACCGGTAAACATGGGGTAAGGCACTTAATTTCTCAAAATCTCGAATACGGATCCCCATACTAAGGGTATGAACCACCAATAAGCCAAAAAACTTCCTTGCGACGAAAACGGGAGGTATAACATGAATAGTCGTATAATGAATTAGTTGATTGAGAAATTGGGTAAACATCGTGTGGGATGTTTGATGGAGTATATTGGTATTGAAGATGATGTTGTTGATGTTAGTGTTGTTGTTGTTGTTGTTGTTGGTTGTTGGTAGTGTGATTTCGGGCAAGGGATATAAACAGAGGAGATTATGCCCGAATTTCGGCAAATTCTAAAAGGATTTAATTTGAAGACTTAAGACATGCATATGACGGTAAGCCTAACAATAGTATGAATTCTCTTAAATGTAGATTTACGAGCTTGGGAGGATAAGCGTTAAGTAGTTAAGGAGACCAAAAGGTATGTTAAGGCTAATCTCTTTCTTTCTAAAGGCATGATTCTCTTCTTATGAACTCATACATGACTTCCATAATATTCTTATTCCCAAAAAGCTAGAAGTTCATGATTCTCAAAGCTCTTATGATGCTAATGATAGATGTTTTGTATGATAATAATGATGATGATGATGATCCCATTTCTGGAGATTTCAAAGCTTATGGTTTTGATGCTATTATGAGATTATTGAGCTTATTTCATGATTTTCTTGATTTTATTCATTGTCGTTGATCTCACCTTATGACAATTGTTCCTTCAAGGTGAGATATAGTGATGATGATTGTTTCATAATATAAATCGGAGGTTACCGACCTTACGTCACTCAGATAGAGTAGTAGCTTTTATTTGGGCTCTCATGCATGCTATTTATATTATATATGTGTATATAGCAATTTCATGATACTGAGCCTTACTATGGCTGGCTACGGATATTACCGAGCCTTACTATGGCCGGATAAAGATATTACCGAGCCTTACTATGGCTATGTAAGGATAATACCTAGCCTTACCATGGCCGGCACGGATAATATCGAGTCTATATGGTCGGGTACGGTATTGTATAGGTATGTATGTGGATATATGAAATGTTTCTTCTAGAAAAAGGTTAAGTAAGCATGACGAATTTCTTAAGAGGTATCATAAGGTATAAACGGTTCTTTTATCTTACTCTATTCTTCATGCTTTTGTCATGCTACTATTCATGCCTTACATACTCAATACATTGTTCGTACTGATGTCCTTTCTTGTGGGCGCTGCGTTCATACCCGCAAGAAAGTAGGGAGACAAATCAGATCATTAGGAGCTTCATCAGCGGAGTTTCAGGAGCGCTCTATTTGCTTCGGAGCTGCAGTTTATTGGTATTACTCTTTTGTGTACTTACATAGGTTAGACGGAGTCCTGCCCCGTCCTTGTGAATTCATATATTCTATATAGAGGCTCGTAGATAGATGTATGTAGCTAGATATCCCATAACTTTCCTAGTTCATAACGTTGTATAATATTTTTGGCAGCCTTGTCGGCTTGTGATGATGGGCATAGTTGCTGATGATTATATAGAGATGTGTCGTTATATTGTTACATATGCCTGTACAGATTGTGATACCTATAAGCTATCTTTGTGGTCCACCTAGAAACGATTATGGGATTTATGTTCAGAGGTGCTCAGTAGGGTAGATCCAGGTGCCCATCATGGCCCTCTAGTTTGGTCGTGACAGCGGCGGACGTCTCGTGCTCACCCTGTAAACTGTAAGCAAATCTCAGAGCGACTATCAGCCATGAGAAACAGAAGTAGATCTAACTTGGAATTCTGCTATCATAAAAGAATACAACAAGTGCAGGTCAGTACAAACAACAGTACTGGTAGGTATTATAGGCCGACTAAGACTAGTTGACATATATAAAGACAATAAGGTAAGAGGAAACAAGAAAACCATAGAGTACTGGTCATGCTTTCAATAAATCGACTCACATAATCCAGCCTAAGTGAAACAAATATCCAAGTATACCGAAAACCTAGTCCCATCAAGACAAATCAACACATAGCCCACATCAAATACAGTCCAAGAATATGACCAACACAGTATCCAAATCATAAGCAACCATGAAGCATAATCAAGCAATACAATATATGATATGAATGCAATGCAATACCTGTACTCTTGTACTCCGATAGCGGAATACCTCCATGCCTCGGTAGCATAACCTATGGGGGACCCGCGAAGTCCAAGCACCATCACTCCGCACACAACTCAAAGGACCTAATTTTCCACAAGTATTGAAATATCGGTGTTCTATATGAGTCCCTCCGCACACAGCTCAGAGGTGACTTACCATGTTCCATAATTAGCAATGTTCCTTCTCGTTTCCATCAATAGTGCCAGTCACACAGCATAATGAAATGAATATGGAACGATGCCAGTTCAACAATGAATAATATCAAGTTCAAGTTGTGCCACACACAGTGCATCAAATATGAAATGAATATGGAACGATGCAAGTACAATAATGAATAATATCAAGTTCAAGTTGGTCCACACACAACGCACCCATATCGTCAACAAGTGGCCCACATAGTAATCATAATGAATCTCCAATTTTCATAACAATACGATCCAACTATCCCAAAATGGCTATACCAATAACGAGGCGTGCACAAAGTACCAATACTAATATCAAGTAATTTCATCCTTCTGATTTACTCCCAATTCACAAACAATCCACCAATTTATACACAACGTACCAAACAGGGTCCTATGCAGTCTACAGGCCACTAACCCAATCAAACAAGTCACAAGCAGTACCAAACCCTAAGGAAAACATCCAACCGAACTTCATACCTGAAGGTGTACATGAAATCTCCGACAATATCATCTAAATATACGCTTCGCTAGTCGAAGTCTTACCACAGGGGAAAACCGTAACCTACCTAGATGGTCGAACAGCAATAACACCAACAATCATTCCTTAGCCTTGTCCTTCTGCTGAGCCTCAAGATCAAGAAAGTCTAGGCATATTCGAAATCTAGATTAGAAGTCATAAAGATCGATACCTTTATTTCTATCATTCGAATTAGGTCAAAAAACAACCCTAGAATTTGGGGAAACGTGGTCCACAAGGGCAAAAAGGGAAATTCGAGGGTAAATTATCCAATTAAATACTAGGTGATCAAAACCCATCAACTAATTGCTAAATTAACTCAAGGTTTCATCCAGTTTTGAAATCCAAGAAAAACCCTCAATTTTGGGTATGAACCCTAACTCTTAGATTCAAGAATTCAATACTAATAATGGAAGATATACGATTAACAACCTTAGATACATCTTAATCTACCATAAACCCAATCAATTTCATCATTAAAAGAAACTTAGGAAGTCTAACCAATTTTATGAACTTCTCAAGAAAGACCCATTAAACCCACTTTCATGAAAAATCTCAATTTCCTACTTTAGAACTCATGGATTAAAGCTTAAACCAAGGGAATGAATCAAAGGAAAATACTTAGATTATGGTTTAGACCTTACCTCATGGAAGAAACTTGAAGGACATCGTTGATTCTCCCAAACCCAAGCGTTCATGATGAAAGAAACCCAAACAACATTAAATAGCGAAAATGCCCAGTTGTTCTGCCTCGTTTCTGCTGCCAAACGATCCCAAAACTCGCTTTTGATGCCTCTAATGGATTCCTTGTGAAATTATAGTGATGTTAGGCTTGTGAATCACTCCATTTGTCCTTATAATGAATGAGATATGGAAGTTTCAATATTTGGAATAGTGCAGATTTTTAAATACGAATTCAGTGGCAATTTCGTAATTAATCTGAAAAATCTAGCAACCCAATTCATAGTAAAATGACCATAAATCCCTCATACGATGCCAAAACTTGATGATTTCAGTTGCTATGGTTCCAAAATTACGAAATGGACATAATGGTTCAGTCGGAACACGAATTGGCCGTTTGCTCAATATGGTACCTTTATGGTCAAATCGACATCAAAACCGAAAACAATCACCACAAAACCCAAACCTCATCGGAATCTAACCAAACTTTGTGGACATATCCAAAATCATCATACAAACTTATTAGAACTTTCAAAACATCGACACGGGATCATCTTGACCCGATGTTGACCGTGGTCAACTCCAATTCCAGCTTAACCAGTTTCTCAACCAATGACCCAAATCACACTCAAACCCTTTGGTAACCAAAATAATGACACCACTAAGTCATAAATCACCCTCCGGACCTAATGAAACTGTTGGAATTCGATTACGGGCACGTTTACCCAAAAGTCAACTTCGAGTCAAACGATTTTCGCTTTAAGACTAAAATTTTCTAAAAGTCATTCCAAAACCCAAAACGATGCCTAGGGAACTATGAGACCGGTCCTCATAGGTCAAATTAGTACAAACAAGGCTCGGGGATGAGTCAACTGGGGGAGAAACGGTAAAAATGCAATAACGACCAAACGAGTCATTACACTTTCATGATATAATTGGCGTACCCATGTTTGGTACTTGTGATATTGATTTGATTATTCATGTTGCCTCATACATCACAGGCATTCACATCTCTCATGATATATTGTTGATACATTGTTGATATTTGATGAAACACTGTGATGAGCTGAGCTCAGTTTGCATGAGAGTGATGTGATGTTACACCTCGGAAAAATCCTCCATTGTTGCCCAAGTGAATGGACCCGCGAGGAGTACGAGTATCCGATATTTTCATGAGTAAGAAATAACATTTGACGACCCTAAGTAAGATTCCAAAGGCAATTGCAATAAGACATAGGTTATGCTCCATAATGACTAATTATAGGTTCTGAAAATATGGAAAGCTGCAGATCTGCATTTTGGCCGGTTGCACACAAAATGAAATACCGTAAAGTGGTATACGGCCAGTAAACTGCCATGTCCTATTTTGGCTTCCAAAACTTCAAATTTTTGCCAAATGCTCAAAATGGTTAAAAACGACCTGAAATACGGACCGTAAAGTGGTTTACGGCCCGTAAACTGAGTCCGTAAATCACCATGATTCCAGCATACTTTCTGGTTATGATATTCTTAAATACGATCACAAAATACGGTCCGTATTTTGGAATACCGACCGTAAACCAAGTTCACGACCATTGTGTTGTTCACTCCAGATCAGATTTTAAGTCATTAAGTAAGGGATCCAAGTTTATTATTTCATTTCCATATTTCACCCCTTCTCTCTAAAACATCTGTTATACCCCGTATTTTTGCATATTCGGAAAACTCGAAATAATTACGATTTGTAAGGAATAAGGTCATATGTGGATTTGAACTTATATATGTATGTTGTTCATGAAAAATATTGGTGTGGAAGTGTTGGAGAAGGCCAAGGGCAAAAATTGGAATTTCGGGAATTTTGAAATAAGAATTTGGACCAATTGGGCTCAAAAAAAAAATGAAAAGTGAGGCCCAACTTCAAAGGGGTGGCCGGCCATACCATGGCCCAAGCCCATGGAGTGTTAATTAATTTATCCATGTGATAAATTAATAAAGGGGACAATTATCCATTAAAACTCCTAGAACTTTCAAGACAAAACTAGAAGAGAGAAGACAAGAAACAAGAGCAAAAACATAAGAGCCTATTCGGCTGGCCATAGAGAAATTTTCCCTTGGAAAGTTTGTTCCAAAAAAATTGTTTTCTTGTTGTATTCCTACCAATTCAAGGCTCCCCTACAACTTGGTGTAATTGTTTTGGAAGAAGGAGCACTTATTTCGTCAAGTCGACAACTTTGGACAAGTTAGGAAGTGAAGAAGAAAGGTGAGTTTTAATCTTGTTTTATGTGTTATACATGGTTTAGATATGTTGTAGTATGTTAAGAAGGAAGAAATTCATGATAAGAATGATGTTGAGGTTGGGCCGTGTGTGTATATATGTTGTATATCTATGGCGAGTTGAATTTATGTTGTAATTTAGTTGCGGTTATGGTGGAATTTATATTGGAAGTGAAAGTTGAATGAAAATTTGATGAAGTTGGGAAATTCCCATGTTAGCCGTGGGTTATGCTATGAGGAAATAATGTTGGATTTATTTTGTTTAACATGCTAGTTGCGTTGTTGTGATCTTTACCATGTAAATGAAGGCAAGATGGTTTAAGTTATTGTTGAATGGAATGTAGAAGGTTATGTCACTTCGGAATGATTTCATGTATTAAGAAAATGAAGTGGTTAAGGTGCAAATTATGATTAATGTTGATGAACTTGGAAGATGGAAATGTGTTATGAACTTGTATGTTAAAGATTAGAAGAATTGGATAAATTATGGCTTTGATGGAAAGTTTGCATGTTTTGTATATCTTGTGTATATCTTGTGTATATATATTGTAGAAATGATATGAAATGCTTCCAAATGACATTGTAATGATCTTGATTAGTAGTGAATATGAAAATATTGAGATTGGGTTGGAAATGTGAGATTGGAAATGAGAGTTATTACACTATGTTGGAAAAAGGACAAGTTATGCCTTATTGTGTTTTGTAGTTGTTGTTGGTATTGTTGTTGGGTTGGTTATTGCTATTCTGAGCCGAGTTGTATTCTCGGGGTGTCGCATCTATAGGGGAAGTGCTGCCGAAATTTCGGTAGGCAAGAATTGGTTAAGATTGAAATTTTAAGTCTCATGAATAGTAACTGGTAAATGTGACCATTTGCAGTTGTTGGACGAAACGGGAATTGAGATTGGACGAGCGTAAGGCACGACTAAGGTATGTAAAGTTTCTCCCTTCATTCTTAGGCATGTTCTAAACGTAATAGGCTCGGTCGCGAGCCTTAGATATGACTCAGTCTCTCGAAATCCGAGATTGAAATCGGCCTCATTTCATTCAGTAAGATTGAATTAGTTTCCTTACGAATCGTCGTCAAAATGACTTATGTGTATGAAACCTTCCCAATTGAAGTCGAATTGTTCCAAACCTCTCATAAATGACTCTATAAGGTCTATGATTCATAACTTGAGTTCACCACCTCGATTGACCTGAGGTGGGCCCGCAGATTCCGAGACCTCCTACTATTGCTTTGTTTGTCTTATATCTATACAGTGCTTAAAAGAAACTTTGGATTATTGTTCCGTTTATCAAATAATAAATGTGAAGAATCTGTATTATACTTTGATACGTGCTATGATTCTAGAAACATGATTTGATATGATGAATCGTGCCATCCCCAAAAAGGGCATACATGTACACTATGACTAACGTCCGACTTCTTTCAAATGGTTTGTCATTTGAACTGTTTCATTCGTCAAATAACGACCATTCTGACTATCCTGTTGAACCCCATGGTATATTTGTTATGTACGAACAATCTCAGAAATTCTGCTCGACATAATCCGTCGCAAATTACGAAAGGTACATTCTATGATTTATTGTTTGGTTTGTCTAGTGAGTCTGGATTTATATGCATATGTTTCTGCACTACTCTGTTCGTGCAAGTTATAGTATGTCTTTTCACTGAGCCCGGGCCAGGACATAATCTCGTGCGCACTCCTCTGCATTACTCACCGAGTCCCTCGTACTTGCGGGCCGGGACACGTTATTTATATATGCTTATGATATGATGATATGGGGATGGCGGCCAGGATGGCACATGATGATTATTCACCAAGACCCGCAGTAGAGGGTCGGGACACGTTATGCATACACAGTACATGATTCTGACATGCATGATTTCACCACCGAGTCCCTTAACAAAGGGCCGGGACACGCTATTTGCATATATGATATATGATTTTGTTATACATGATTTCACCCACCGAGTCCCTTATCAGAGGGCCGGGACACGATATATGTGTTTATATGATGTTAGATGATTTGGCATGCATCATCTATGCTTTGACATTACTTTTCTGAGGTCTCGGATAAGGTATTCACCTTTTGTACTTCGGACTCTGACTATAGCTCCGTCTGTTTTATTTCTGGATCTTCGACTCCGAGTATGATTCTGCTATCCATATCTTTGTACCTCCGGCTTTGACTGTGGTTTTGACAGTTATAATTCTGTACTCCTGTTCTTGACTATGATTTTATTTGTTACATTTCCGCTTTACATACTCGGTACATTTTCCGTACTGACCCCCTGTTCTTCGGGGGCTGCGCTACATGCCCGCAGGTGCAGACGCTCCTTTTGATACGCCACCAGCTTAGGACACCTGTTCCGCTACTTGGGAGTGCTCCTGTTGATCCAGAGCTTATATTTTGGTATATATATCTTCTGTTGTTTTCATCTTCTGTACATATTGTCATTTGGGGTACGGCGGGGCCCTGTCCCGTCATATGATTTCGTTATGTCTGTTAGAGGCCTGTAGACATGTTTGTGGGTTGTGGATTGCTACAGTTCTGGTAGGTATGTGTGAGACTGCGACTTAAGTGACCTGCCTGCTGTGATAGCCTTAACGGCTTATGTCTAAGTCTATCTATATATATATTTTGTGCGATGTATCCTGTATCCGTATGAATCTGTGTATGTCTAATGTGATTAGCCGGTTAGTACGCTAACTCTGTCAGGTAGATACGTATGGGTGCCCAGTTAGGACACCAGTCGCGGCCCACGGGGCTGGGTCGTGACAAAAGTGGTATCAGAGCGGTTTGTCCTCGGAATGTCTACAGGCCGTGTCTAGTAGAGTCTTGTTTATCGGTGTGCTGTGCACCACATCAATAAACAGGAGGCTACAGGACATATAGGGTGTTACCCTTTCTTTGGATTATAGATCGTGCGTTAGAGCTGTGTTATCAGGATGTTCTCTTTCTGACGAAATGTTATGTTTTCAGCGATGCCTCCAAAGAAGGCGACGGCCGCCCAGAAGGGAAAAGCGGTGCCAGAGACAGGGGAGACTAGCCGGGTCCAGAGGGTTACCAGAGCCCATCCCCAGACCATGCCCGATGTTGTGCCCCAGTCAGAGGGTTCTACTGTACCACTACCAGAGGGGTCGGAAGCAGCCCTACCATTAGCCCCGGATGCCTCAGCTCCCCAACCAGAGACTGAGAACAGGACCTTGAGGGAGGCCGTCCAGTTGTTGACGACAATAGTGGCAGGACAGGCTCGCGGACGCGGGCGGAGAGGTGATGATGATGACTATAGGCGTGATAGCCTGCGAGTCCGTGATTTTTTGACATGCGGTCCCCCAGAGTTTTTCGGGACCAAGCCCGAGGAGGACCCCCATGACTTCATTCGGGGGATGAGGCGCTCATTGGGACTGGTTAGGGCTTCGGAGACCGAGTCCGTTGAGCTAGCCTTGCACAGAATACGGGATGTGGCGGCTAATTGGTATGAGTCCTGGGAGCTGTCCAAGGGTGAGGGTGCTCCCCCAGCTACCTGGGATGAGTTTGTGGCCGCATTTCTTCGCCATTTTCTCCCTCCGGAGCTGCGACGGGCGAGAGTTGACAGGTTTTTGCAGCTAAAGCAAAGAGGCAGGAGTATCCGGGAGTATAATCTAGAGTTTGATTCCTTAGCCCGATATGCCCCTACTATCGTAGCCGATATGGAGGACAGAATGCACCGGTATGTGATGGGGCTAGATGATTACTTAGTTGATGCCTGTATGGCGATGGCGGCGCAGACAGATATGGACATCGCCCGATTGCAGGCTTATGCCCAAGGGATGGAGGACCGCCATCGAGCAGATCAGTCCAGCAGAGATCGTGATAGGAGGCCGCCCAAGAGGGCCAGATCTGCGAGATATTCTGGAGATTTCCGAGGCGGATGGTCTCAGCAGTCGTCTGGTAGGTCCCTTCCTCCGTCAGGCCGGCGTACGCAGTTCGCCGGCAGACGTTTTGATGGCGTAGGTCCGTCTAAAGCAGGCAAGAGTTCTAGGGCCTCGGATGTTATATCCCGTGTTTTCGCACATTTGGAAAATTAGAAATAATCTTGACTTGTAAGAAATAAAGTCATAATTGATTCCATCTAACACATGAGTTGTTTATGAAAGAATATTAATGTGGAAGGGTCGAGGAAGGCTAAGGGCAAAAACGTGGAATTTTGGAAATTAGTTTCGGGAATTACAAAAATAAAATTTGTAGCCAATTGGGCTTGTAAAATAAGAAACAAATGAGGCCCAAATCAAGGGGGGGTGGCCGGCCAACATGGCCTTGGCCCAAACCCATTTAAGTAGTCATGTGCTTGGTCATGTGACAAACAAGACAAAAGGGGATAAGTCTTCATTTCTTCAAGAAAAATCAAACAAGCAAAAGAGAGAGCAAAGAGTAGAGGGTTCGGCCATGTCCATGATTTTTCACCCCTCAAAAATCTTGTTCTAAAAATTGTTGTCTTGTGATTTTCCTACTAAACTAAGTGCCCTCTTCAACTTGGTGTAGTTGTCTTAGAGGAAGAAGCACTTGGTTCCTCAATTTGATCACCTATTCAAGTGAAGAAGACTAGAGAATAAGGTAAGAATTCATCCCTTATCCTTGTGTTATGAAGTCTTGTTTGTGTTGTAGTATGTAGAAATGAATTGATTGTATGGAAATATGGAAGTTTGCAAAGTGGGTAGGAGATATAGTATATGGCCGTGTGTGTATATATGTTGTATAATTATGGTGAGTTTAAATTATGTCATATTCTAGTTGTGATTGTGGTAAAATGCATATTAGGAATGAAAGTTGAATGAAATTGATAGAAGTTGTTAGTGGGGTGTTGGGAGTGTGTCGAATGGAAATGGATTAAGTTTTTTTAATGTGTTATTATGATACTTGCAATGTATATGGAGATAAAATGATATAAGTTGGTATCGAAATGGAATATTGAAGCTTATGTCGTTTTAGTACGATTTTGCGACATTATGAAAACGAAGTTATTAGGTTGCTAATTATGACAAGTATTGATGAACTTGGAAGAAGGAAACATGTTATGAATACGTATGCCAAAGATTAGGAGTTTTGGATAAATTACGACTTTGGCGGAAAGTTTGTATATTAGGTATATCGTGTGTATAATTTGAGGAAAACGATATGAAATGCTTCTAAACTATGTTGTGGTGATCTAGATTGATAATGAATGTGAAATCGTTGAGATTAGTTTGAAAGTTAAGGTTAAAGTAAAGGTTATGGCATTATGTTGGCAAGTAGAACTAGTTGTGCCACATTGTGTTTCTAGTGTTTGTTGTTGATGTTGATGTTGTTGTTTGGGTTGTTGTTGATGATTTTGAGCCGAGTTGAATTCTCGGGGGTGCTATATGTATAGGGGAAGTGCTGCCGAAATTTCGGTAGACAAATATGAGTTGAATTGAACTTGTAGCATCTATAGCTTACAATTGGTAAATGTGACCATTTGCAGATTTTTGACGAAACGGAGAGTGAGCTTGGATAGGCTTAAAAAGCTCAAAAGGTATGTAAAGCTACCCCGATCCTTCTTTTGGCATGCCTAAGTGTATTAGGATCGAATTCGGGCCTCGAAAGACATTCTGCCACTCGGAATCCGCAAGTGAAAATATCACTTTTTCTTTCAGTAAGATTGAACTCTTTTGGTATGTTTTCTTGGAAATTATGCAAACTTTCTCTAAACTCCTTGGAAAGCTACAGAATGTCCGTAGAACCTTTATAGGTGACCCCATAAGCTTAAAGGGCGTAATTTGGACCCACCGCCTTGCTTGTCCCGAGGTGGGCCCACTATTCCCGGTTTTGCCCTTAATGTACTTAAGTCTTCTTTTCGAATAGTTCTTTAAAGAAACGTTTTGACTACTATTCTAATTACCTAACAAACAATGTTTTAAATACTCCATTGAGTCCAATAAATTGTTTTGACACTCGGAACGATTTCAGAAAGGCTATACTTCTGTAATTCATTATGATACCCGAAACTCATTTATTATGTTCCCGTTCGACTTCATTGGATCGGTTTGTCTTTTATATGCATTGCATTAGTCTCTCACTACTCCATTCGTGGATGCCCCAATGTTTCCCACACTGAGCCCGGGCCAGGATATGTTGTCAAGGGTGATCCTTTGCATTGTTCGCCGTGCCTCGATGTGAGGGGGCAGGTATACGCGTACATGGGTTTGTGGAGTATGCTGTGCCATGTACGCTTGTTCTGATATGATTTACTATGGCCATCTGATATGACATATTATGTTACGGGGTTATGCCCCTATTCTGATTCTTCTGTGTTGTGGGACCAGCGTCGGGAGGGTGGCCACGTTCTGTCTGCCGAGTCCCTTGGCAGGGGCCGGATTTGATATGACATATGTTTCTGTACACACTCCGCATGTTTTACAAATGTATAGCTGATACTTTGTATTTTCTGTTTACTTTCTGCACGTTCTATACCAGTTATGATTTTGTTTCTGCAACTCAGGCTTTACATATTCAGTACATATTTCGTACTGACCCCCTTTCCTCGGGGGCTGCGTTTTCATGCCGCGCAGGTACCGACGACAGTTTTGCTGATCCGTCAGCTTAGGATCTCATTCTGCTATTTTTGGAGCGCTCTTTTATTCAGAGCCATCTTTTGGTATAGTCTGTCACCTCTATATATGTATATTCTCGTTCATGGGTCCGGCGGGCCCTGTCCCGTCATATGATTCTGTCGGTCTGTTAGAGGTCTGTGGACATGTTTGTGGGTTGGGATCTTTCTGTACAGCTGTGTGTATATGTTGTGTTTGGGCGATCCCATTCGCCGCGGCGGCCGGTCCGCATATATTTAAATGTTACTCTGTTGGCCCTGTGCGGCCTTTGTTGGTATTTTCTGCGTGCAGGGTATATGGGATAGTCCGTAAAACAAAGGAAACTCTGCCAAAATTTTTCTGGAAATTATCTAAATTGGAAAGAAAGCCTTGTCGGCTTCTGCTATATACTAGAATGTGTTTGAGTGCCCAGATCGGGCACTAGTCACGGCCTACGGGGTTGGGTCGTGACATCGGATTTGCAGCAGAGTAGGGGATTCAGTCAGACGAGGCTATCTATGCCTCAGTGTCCTCAGTGTGGCAGGTACCACCCGGGAGAATGTCGTCTCGCCACCGGAGCTTGTTTCTCGTGCGGCCGTCAGGGCCACGTTATGAGGGAGTGCCCGTACCGGGGTGGTTCAGGTTCAGTCCAGCCTACTGGGTCAGTTGCCGGCTCATCTTCTCCTTCAGTAGCTGCGCGCCCCACGTGGCGAGATATGCCGGCACCAGCGAGTCGTGGCAGAGGTCGTGGAGGAGCTTCCAGTTCCGGCGGACCATCACACCGCGTGTATGCTTTGACCGGCCGGCAGGACCCAGGAGCGTCCTCGAGCGCAGACCCAGGTATATTGTTAATCTTTTCTTGAGAAATATAGTTATTGATGGATCTGTATTCTGTTATATTACGTGATTTTCTCTTTCTGGGCGTCAGTGAAAGTAAGGTAAAAATCCAAACCAATAGAGTCGTCTGAGATAGTTATACATACAGATGAAAATGAATATCGAGAATTCGGTAGGGCGATATGGTCATTGCGCAGGTTAGATCGGGGTGGGACCCGCTACAATTTTTTTTTTTTCGAAAATTTATTAAGACTCCGACCTGCCCTAAATTATGTGATGAAGGTTGTGCGGGGCAGTCGACGCCATTATATTAGCAATAACGCACCAAAACCTATGAAAGTTTCGAAGTTAAGTGTGCTGGAACCAGAGCAATTCTGGGATGGGTGACCACCCTGGGAAGTATACCCAATTTTTACTAATGGTACTGTAAAGGACAAATGGGAACTCTGGGGGTAACCTAAAGAAAAGAGAGACTGTGAAGTAGCTAACACCCTTACAGGGGTCGCGCAGAGCGAAGCGGACCTATGGGTGAAAGGAAGAAAGCGCAATATCGCTCGGGAATTAGGACGAATTCGAATAGCGGTTGGAAACGTTTGTAAGTAAGATAGTAGCGGCGTATATATATGTGTGTGATTCTCACCTGGTGACCAAACTAACTAGGAAGTAAGTTCCAGCCACAAATGCTACAATACACGGAAGGCATTAATGAAAGTGATTTGACTCTGACCATTATTCTGTATGTCATACCTTTGTGCCTCTGATATTGACGAGGCTCTATCTATTACGCCTCTGTACTTTTGAATCTGATTATGCTTCTGTCTGATATGTCTCTGTACGTTTGACTCTGAATATGCCTCTGTACGTCCGAGTCTGATTACAAATCCGTCTGATACATCTCTGTACATCTGACTCTGAGCACGAATCTGTCTGACATACTTCCATACGTCTAACTCTGACTACGGATTTGTCCGACATAATTCAGTATATCTGACTCTGATTATGGATCTGCCTGATATGCTTCTGTGAGTCCGGCTCTAGTTATGAATTTGTTTGATATGACGTAGGAATACGATAACGTTATAAGGAACCGAGAAGTGTGACGAGAGGTGAAAGATGTTGATGGCTAAACCGAAAAAGAAAGGACAATGACATTGTTAAATATGGAAGCGAAGGATATGCGGGGATAGAATGAGCAGGAGCTGAAAAAAATGAATACCCCCACAGGCGCTTTGGTTAAATACGAGTATGTGGTTGGGAAGGTAGACACCTCCCCGAAGTATCTTGAGACCCCATAAGGTCAGTTGAACATTCGAGGACGAATGTTCTAAAGGGGGGGAGAATGTTATACCCCGTATTTTTGCATATTCGGAAAACTCGAAATAATTACGATTTGTAAGGAATAAGGTCATATGTGGATTTGAACTTATATATGTATGTTGTTCATGAAAAATATTGGTGTGGAGGTGTTGGAGAAGGCCAAGGGCAAAAATTGGAATTTCGGAAATTTGTTTAGGGAATTTTGAAATAAGAATTTGGACCAATTGGGCTCAAAAACAAAAAAATGAAAAGTGAGTCCCAACTTCAAAGGGGTGGCCGGCCATACCATGGCCCAAGCCCATGGAGTGTTTGTCACGACCCAACCCCGTGGGCCGCGACTGGTACCCTAACTGGGTACCCATGCGTACCTACCTAACAGAATTGGTGAACCAGACAGAGAATTCACATTAGCTGTATACAGACTTAAGCCAATACAAATGCAGCGCGCGCTATAACATACACATACCCGAACATACTGAAATTACATATAAGCCGATGAGGCCAACATAACGAACAGAGTCACAAAATCGTACGTACTTGCCCGAATCGCAGTAACCCGTAACCCACATACATATCTACAGGCCTCTAACAGACATACAGAATCATATGACGGGACAAGGCCCCGCCGTACCCAGAATGACCATACATACAGAATATACAAATGTCAGAAGGTATATACCAAAAGTACACGCTCCGGATCAAAGGAGCCCTCCAAAATAGCAGAATCTGAGCGCTAGACTGGCGGTGTATCTCCAGGTGCGTCTGTATCTGCGGGCATGTAACGCAGCCCCTGAAGAACCGGGGGTCAGTACGAAAAATGTACCGAGTATGTAAAGCGAAAATGTATCAAACATAATCATAATCTGGACCAGAGACACATAAATATAATAGACAGAATCATAAGCCGAAAAGACAGACGGAAGTATACCGGACAGAGTCATAATCCAGACGGACAGACAGAATCATGGTCCAGACTGACAGACAGAATCATAATACATACGGACAGACAGAATCACAATACATACGGACAGACAGACGTGTGCCGGACAGTATTATGCATGCAGAGTCATACAGAATCATACAGAATCATACAGAGTCATGTGCTTATATAAATGCTGATAGCACATACATACATACATACAGATCCCGACCCTGTCATGGGGGTGCGGTAAACAGAACCCGGCCCTCTTATTACGGGACGCGGTGGACAGACAGAATCAGATAATGTGCCATCCTGGCCGCCATCCTCATACACAGATCATAATATCATACCGATATAAACATATCCCAGCCCGCACACCGAGGGACGCGGTGAACAATGCAGAGGAATATACACGATAACAGAACCTGGCCCGGGACGCAGTGAAGGAAGCATTGAGACATCCACGAACAGATTAATGAGAAACCACACACATACAGACTCAATCAAACTGAAGTATGCCAAGCGGCGAGTCAAATCAGAGTATTCGGATGGTATTCATAACACGCGCCTATATCCTGCTTGGGAAGGCACGACAGATTGTTACCAGAATCATCTTTCCAGATGTCAAAACCATTTTGTAAGATTTATATAAAAAGTAGTAATATTGTGATCAAAATAATATTCCAGATGTTACTTGTGAAAATCGGACAGAAATGAGACAATTTAGATCATACAATTGGTATCGGGGCTCCGTGGGCCCACCTCGGACCAACTCGAGGCGACATACGTAAATTACTGATAATAGACCTTATGAGGTCATCCATAATCATATGGAAGTATTCCGACTCCGTTTAGGAAAGTTTTATACAAAAGTTCACTTTAGGGACAAGTTATAAGAAAAATGATTCAATCTTACTGAAGGAATTGGAGCGGATTTCCATCTCGAATTCCGAGGAACGGAGTCGTACTTAAGGCTCGCGGCCGAGCCTATTATGTTCAGAACATGCCTAAGAACGAAGGGGAAGGCTTTACATACCTCAATTACGCCTTATGCTCGCTTGGCTTCACTTCCAATTTCGTCCAGAATCTACAAATGGTCATGTTTACCAATTGTCAATTTCAAGCTTTTCAAGAATCCAAACTTTATTACATACTTGCCTACCGAAATTTCGGCAGCATTTTCCTTGTATATATAACATCCCCGAGACTTAGCTCGGCTTAATATATCCACACAACACCCAACAACAACATCAATAACCACAACAAGTATTACAAAATATGCAATATGGTATTACTAGCCATCTTTCGGACATAACACAATATCTTTCATTCCGACCTTACACTTCCAAACCAATCTTACCAATTTCATATTCATCACTTAACAAGGTCATTACAACATACTTCGGAGGCATATCATACCATTTTCACAAAATATTCATAAGGTATACACCATATACAAGCTTACTACCGAAGTCATATTTTACCCACAACTTCCAATCTTTAGCCAACATGTTCATGACATATTTCTATCTTCCAACTTCCTCAATGATAATCATAATTTGCATCTTTCTACTTTTATTTCCATATTTACATAAGTTACAATAAACTTGCATGTTTTCCTACAACAACTTAACAACCATTTTTCCATAACAACAAGAACCATTATTCTTCCATTCATTTCACAATAACACAATTAACATACTAACGGAATTTAATTCACATTCCAACATCACATACACCTCACGGCCATACACTAATTTTTCCAACTCTCACTAATTCATTCAACTTTCACTTCCAATACAATTTCTACTATAACTACAACAAGATTCCAACATGAATTTAAGTCATCATAGTCATGCAATATATATGCATACTCACGGCCAACATGCATACAATCCCAACACACAAAATTTTCATGCTTTTCATTCATTTCCACTTACTACATCATACATACAACTCCCATAACATAACAAAAGCATAAAATCCTTACCTTTCCTTCAAGTTCTTCACTTGCCACTAGAGTTGTCCTCTTGTCAAAATAATTATACCAAGTTGTAGAGAATCTTGAGCTTGGTAATAATCCCACAAGAAATGAATTTTTGAACCCAAGATTAGGCTCCAAGAATTTTTCTTTCTTTTCTTTCTTTTCTTTCTCTCTAGCCGAATTGCCTTCTTTCTTTTGCTCTTATTTTGTTCTTGCTTTCTCTTGAAGGTTCTATGGATATAGATGACCATATATAATATCACATGGAAATTAATTAATTTCCATGGACTTGGGCCATAAGTGGCCGGTTGGGCCTTATTTTCTCTTTTTTTTTAGTCCAATTGGTAGCTAAATGTTGTAATTCATGAAGCAAGTTTCCAAAATTTCAATTTTGCCCTTGTCCTCCTTTCGTAATTCCACACCAATGTTATCGTAGCCGACACATTCATACCAAGTAAGGTTCAAATATGGCCTCATTCATTACAAGTCAAGTTATCTCGAATTTTACGAATATGCAAAAATGCCGGATGTAACAGTGTTAATTAATTTGTCCATGTAATAAATTAATAAAGGGGACAATTATCCATTAAAACTCCTAGAACTTTCAAGACAAAACTAGAAGAGAGAAGACAAGAAACAAGAGCAAAAACATAAGAGCCTATTCGGCTGGCCATAGAGAAATTTGCCCTTGGAAAGTTTGTTCCAAAAAAATTGTTTTCTTGTTGTATTCCTACCAATTCAAGGCTCCCCTACAACTTGGTGTAATTGTTTTGGAAGAAGGAGCACTTATTTCTTCAAGTCGACAACTTTGGACAAGTTAGGAAGTGAAGAAGAAAGGTGAGTTTTAATCTTGTTTTATGTGTTATACATGGTTTAGATATGTTGTAGTATGTTAAGAAGGAAGAAATTCAAGATAAGAATGATGTTGAGGTTGGGCCGTGTGTGTATATATGTTGTATATCTATGGCGAGTTGAATTTATGTTGTAATTTAGTTGCGGTTTGTCACACCCTAACCTTGGTAGGGCATGATGGGCACCCGACTCCCTTCAGAGTCGAGCGAACCCTAAGATATTCGCTCTTATCAACATCTCTTATCAAAATCTGTCATCTCAAATTTTATTTTATTTTTAAAAGAGTGACATGAAACTTTTCAAAGTAGAGATCACTGTTTTTATACAGACCATAATACCTTTCAATCAACTATGTACTCCTTACCAACTAACGTTATCTGAAAATGCATACTCTTTTAACATATACACATGACATAGGACAAGGCGAGCCAAAGAGGCTACCACCACTTCTGTACAACAAAATAATGGCCGATAAGGCCAAACAAAAATCATGACACCCATGCTGTTCACAGACTTCTAAAGAGTATGACCTGCAAAGTATATACACAAAATTATACCAAAACAGGGACAGCCTCCGAAGCAAATGGAGCTGTCTGACTCCCAGTGCTGACTCCCCTTAAGTAGCTGGGTCGCGTCCCTGAACCTGCGGGCATGAAACGCAGCCCCCCGAAGAAAGGGGGTCAGTACGGAATATGTACTGAGTATGTAAAGCATCACTGAATCGTAAATCAGGAAAGTGCGACAATAAACGAGTTTAGAAATCAAACTGTAAATAACCGGATACAGCATTTCGAACCAAGACCTGTGACCTTTGTCCAAATTCTAGCATAGACAATATAAATACAACATACGCAAGTATTAGAATATACAATATGAATTTAGTATCATAATAGTCCCTTCGGACGGCCGCTTCCGGCCTAATAGTAAAAATAATAATGATAGTAATAATGATAATAATAATAATGATAATAGTAATAGCCCCTTCGGGCGTACGGGTTCCGACATACGTCTATCCTGGCCCCTTCGGGCATGCCGGTCCCGAAATAATAATGATGATGGCCCCTTCGGGCATGCCGCGTCCGGCGTAATAATAATGGTGCTGGCCCCTTCGGGCATGCCGGCCCAACATACGGCTATCCTGGCCCCTTCGGGCATGCTGGTCCCGACATAATAATAGTCCTGGCCCCTTCGGCATGCCACTCGTGACATACGGCTACCCTGGCCCCTTCGGGCATGCCACTTGCGACATTTTTAATAATGATGATGTCACTCAACCTAATCCATAACTGTCAATACAAGGAAGAAACGTTAGGGACTGTAAACATAAATCGCAAGTGAAATGGAATGGTAAAATCTCGCACCCCCTTCGGAGTGGTTTTGAAAATAAATTTGTATGTTTGTTTGTACAAAACTAGTTCCTTTTAAAATCATTAGTGAACTACAAGCACGTCTCAAATTAATCCGAGTTAGCTTACGAATATTAACGACCATATGCACGGAAATCGATGTTAAGACTCGATAGACACGTTTGCTTATCGAGACCCGAATGATTAGAAACAAGTTTCGAGTCAATCCGGTTTAATATGAGGAAGTTACGAGCGTTTGATGTATAGAACGTTCAACACATGTTTCAGAAGCTATCTTTTTGGAAAACCGAAGCAATAATCATATTAGAGACGTTATTACACAACAAAAGTATTATAGAACTTAATGAGGTAGTTAAAACACTATCCTTCGGTTGTCGGGACAATAGCCAAAGGTTTCCCTTAATTATTATACAGAAATAAGTCAACTGGAACAATACGAAAAAGGTTTCGAGGATTGTGGGCCCAACTCGGGTCCAGTCGAGGTGGCATACATAGATTTCGAACAATAGGCTTTGTGAAGTCATCCATGAAAGTTTGTGGGGCGATCCGGTTTAGTATAAAAAGTTACGAACGTTTAAACTATTTTTCTATCACAACATAAGGTGCCTAATTCAATTACACTGAATGAATAAGAGTCAAAATTAGGCTCAGGTTTCTAGGAATAGAGTTTCCCCCGAGGCTTGTACCATAACCTATTATGTCTAGGACATGCCAAAAGAAAGAAAGGTTAGGCTTTACATACCTTATTTGCTTCTTACGCTCGTCCAAACTCAATTCCCGTTTCGTCCAAAATCTACAATTGGTCATAGTTGCCAAATGTAAGTCATATACTTTTAGAATTTAAATCTTAAATTCATATTGTCTACCGAAATTTCGGCAGCATTTCCCCTATAAATTCAACATCCTCGAGATTTATCTCGGCCATACCACCAACAACAACACCCAACCATACCAACAACAACATCAACACTCATCACAAAACACATTATAGCACAAATAGTCTCTCTTCTACATTATGCAACAACTTCCATTCCAACTTCACAATTTCAAACTAATATCAACATTTCCATATTCATTAATTTACTTAAGACCATATAAATACGATTCGGGGCCATTCACATATAATCCGAGAGCATTTCATATTATTCCACAAAATATACCATAATTCCATCCAAACCATAATTCGCCTAAAACTTCCAATCTTCCACATAATCATTCACAACACATTTTCATTTTCCAATTTCACCATCAATCATCATAATTTGCATCTTCCAACTTCATTTTCATAGTTACATGGACTATAATAAAATCACACACTTTCCGACAACAACTAAGTAACAATTTTCTCATGCCAACTAAAACCATTAGCCTTCCATTTTCATCACAAGGCTACAACAACATGATTAACATACTAAATAATTTAATTTATGATCCTCTTCCACTTAATGTTCACGGCCAACACACATACATCCACAACACACAAAATTTTCATACTTTTCATTCATTCCTACATACTATAACGTATATAACCTTCCATAACATGATAAGAACATGAAACTCTTACTTTTTTCCCAAGATTTCCACTTGCCACTAAAGTTGTTCCCTTGCCAAAATAATTATACCATGTTGGAGAGGGTTTTGAGCTTAATGGAAATACAAGAAAATTAGGATTTTTGGATCAAAGATTGAGGGGCAAAATTTTTTCTCTTCTCTTCTTTTTCTCCTCTTGGCCGAAGGCCTTTCTCTTTCTCCTCTCTATCTTCTTTTGTTTTACTTTGTCTTGAATCTTCTATGGATAATCATCTATTTATTTATCCTCTTAATTAATTTGTCACATGGAATAATTCCATGGACTTGGGCCTTTGGCCATAGGGCCGGCCACCCCCTCTAATTGGGCCTTAATTTTCATTACTTATTTTGAGCCCAATGACGTATGGATCACATTTTGTAATTCCCGAAACTAATTTTCAAAATTCCAAATTTGCCCTTGGCCTTCCTCCGTATTTCTGCACCCATATCTTTCATGAGTAACACACACATATTGGCTACAACCAAAATATGGCCTCATTTCTTACAAGCCAAAATTATTTCGAATTTTTTCCGAATGTTCAAAATTACGGGATATAACACGGTTATGGTGGAATTTATATTGGAAGTGAAAGTTGAATGAAAATTTGATGAAGTTGGGAAATTCCCATGTTAGCCGTGGGTTATGCTATGAGGAAATAATGATGGATTTATTTTGTTTAACATGCTAGTTGTGTTGTTGTGATCTTTACCATGTAAATGAAGGCAAGATGGTTTAAGTTATTGTTGAATGGAATGTAGAAGGTTATGTCACTTTGGAATGATTTCATGTATTAAGAAAATGAAGTGGTTAAGGTGCAAATTATTATTAATGTTGATGAACTTGGAAGATGGAAATGTGTTATGAACTTGTATGTTAAAGATTAGAAGAATTGGATAAATTATGGCTTTGATGGAAAGTTTGCATGTTTTGTATATCTTGTGTATATATATTGTAGAAATGATATGAAATGCTTCCAAATGACATTGTAATGATCTTGATTAGTAGTGAATATGAAAATATTGAGATTGGGTTGGAAATGTGAGATTGGAAATGAGAGTTATTACACTATGTTGGAAAGAGGACAAGTTATGCCTTATTGTGTTTTGTAGTTGTTGTTGGTATTGTTGTTGGGTTGGCTGTTGCTATTCTGAGCCGAGTTGTATTCTCGGGGTGTCGCATCTATAGGGGAAGTGCTGCCAAAATTTCGGTAGGCAAGCATTGGTTAAGATTGAAATTTTAAGTCTCATGAATAGTAACTGGTAAATGTGACCATTTGCAGTTGTTGGACGAAACGGGAATTGCGATTGGACGAGCGTAAGGCACGACTAAGGTATGTAAAGTTTCTCCCTTCATTCTTAGGCATGTTCTAAACGTAATAGGATCGGTCGCGAGCCTTAGATATGACTCAGTCTCTCGAAATCCAAGATTGAAATCGGCCTCATTTCATTCAGTAAGATTGAATTAGTTTCCTTACGAATCGTCGTCAAAATGACTTATGTGTATGAAACCTTCCCAATTGAAGTCGAATGGTTCCAAACCTCTCATAAATGACTCTATAAGGTCTATGATTCATAACTTGAGTTCACCACCTCGATTGACCCGAGGTGGGCCCGCAGATTCCGAGACCTCCTACTATTGCTTTGTTTGTCTTATATCTATACAGGGCTTAAAAGAAACTTTGGATTATTGTTCCGTTTATCAAATAATAAATGTGAAGAATCTGTATTATACTTTGATACGTGCTATGATTCTAGAAACATGATTTGATATGATGAATCGTTCCATCCCCAAAAAGGGCATACATGTACACTATGACTAACGTCCGACTTCTTTCAAATGGTTTGTCATTTGAACTATTCCATTCGTCAAAGAACGACCATTCTGACTATCCTGTTGAACCCCATGGTATATTTGTTATGTACGAACAATGTCAGAAATTCTGCTCAACATAATCCGTCGCAAATTACGAAAGGTACATTCTATGATTTATTATTTGGTTTGTCTAGTGAGTCTGGATTTATATGCATATGTTTCTGCACTACTCTGTTCGTGCAAGTTATAGTATGCCTTTTCACTGAGCCCGGGCCAGGACATGATCTCGTGCGCACCTCTGCATTACTCACCGAGTCCCTCGTACTTGCGGGCCGGGACACGTTATTTATATATGCTTATGATATGATGATATGGGGATGGCGGCCAGGATGGCACATGATGATTATTCACCGAGACCCGCAGTAGAGGGCCGGGACACGTTATGCATACACAGTACATGATTCTGACATGCATGATTTCACCACCGAGTCTCTTAACAAAGGGCCGGGACACGCTATTTGCATATACGATATATGATTTTGTTATACATGATTTCACCCACCGAGTCCCTTATCAGAGGGCCGGGACACGATATATGTGTTTATATGATGTTAGATGATTTGGCATGCATCATCTATGCTTTGACATTACTTTTCTGAGGTCTCGGAAAAGGTATTGACCTTTTGTACTTCGGACTCTGACTATAGCTCCGTCTGTTTTATTTCTGGATCTTCGACTCCGAGTATGATTCTGCTATCCATATCTTTGTACCTCCTGCTCCGACTGTGGTTTAGACAGTTATAATTCTGTACTCCTGTTCTTGACTATGATTTTATTTGTTACATTTCCGCTTTACATACTCGGTACATTTTCCGTACTGACCCCCTGTTCTTCGGGGGCTGCGCTACATGCCCGCAGGTACAGACGCTCCTTTTGATACGCCACCAGCTTAAGACACCTGTTCCTCTACTTGGGAGTGCTCCTGTTGATCCGGAGCTTATATTTTGGTATATATATCTTCTGTTGTTTTCATCTTCTGTACATATGGTCATTTGGGGTACGGCAGGGCCCTGTCCCGTCATATGATTCCGTTATGTCTGTTAGAGGCCTGTAGACATGTTTGTGGGTTGTGGATTGCCACAATTCTGGTAGGTATGTGTGAGACTGCGACTTAAGTGACCTGCCTGCTGTGATAGCCTTAACGGCTTATGTCTATGTGTATGTATATATATATTTTGTGCGATGTATCCTGTATCCGTATGAATCTGTGTATGTCTAATGTGATTAGTCGGTTAGTACGCTAACTCTGTCAGGTAGATACGTCTGGGTGCCCAGTTAGGACACCAGTCGCGGCCCATGGGGCTGGGTCGTGACAACATCTCTCTACATTTATTCCATAAGATTTCAAGGATATTAGTCATCGACAACACAAATCAAGTGAATCAAGTGTAAGGAAACCCATTAAGATCATTCAAGTCAAGAGAATCTCATTGAAGGAAAACTAGGGTTTTTGCTCAAGTGGAGTATTTCGACCAAGGCTCATTCCTACAATATTAGGGTAAGATTTATGGTATTTATATGTTGTTTAAGTTATTTGAGAGTTAAAATGCTTGGGCATTAGATGAGTATAGAAAAATGGGTCATGAATGATGAATAGTGACATTTTGAGAGATAGTTTGAATTGAACCATGATTCTTGTTCTGTTGTGATATGAATGTGTTATAAATGATGTTAAGATCATGAAATGGGCATTGTATATGAATGGACGAAGTCGGGTGTTATAGCCATGGATATGAGTGATTGAAGGTAAACTAAGAAATATGGATAATGTGGATGAATAATGACTATTTTTTAGGTATTGTGAATGTATTATTGACGTTTGGGAGTTGATATACGTTATGGAGGAATGTTATACAAATAAAGGAGATGCTGTCCGATTTTCTTTAGCTTTGGTCATATATGATAGTTGTCGATTCTAACGATAGTATGACTTTAATGAAGGTAGAAACGCTAGCATTGGTGGAGAACGCGCAAGTGTAGAATAGTTGAACGGAAAAGGTATGTAAGGCTAACCCTTCTTTCATAAGGCATGGTTCTTTGGCCAAACATCTATATCTTCTATAAGACTATGACATCTTTCAAATGATTTGATCTTCCGAGCTTGTAAGCTCACGATTCTTTATACGCTACGATTGTACTAAGTTCCTCGTATAACAAGTAAGCCTATAAAGATAGATGTGATGGATGACGATAATAGTGACAATGATAGTGATGACGATTATAATGGTATTAGCGATGATAATAACAATGACGATTATGACAATGATGTAATAGTAAAGATGCTTATGAGCTATAATGTATATGTATGACTATTATGGAACCCCGAGCTTATGAGGTCGGGTAAGATATGTAAATAAGTATGTATATGATTATGTAACGCGCGCACACCTCTGCAGATGGTACGGATAACCCTGACACCTTGGTAGGGGCAGGTAGATATAACCCTGAAGCCTTGGTAGGGCCAGGTATGAGTAACCTTGAGCTTTGGTTGGCCAAGTACGTATGAAACACCGATCCTACGAGGTCGGGTATGCTATGTAAATGCTATGTATATGATATGAATTCGAATATGATACGATATGAATGTGAGTAAGGGCATGTATACGAATACGAGTAAAAATATGGTACGAATACGATTATGGATACAGACATGGATGTATGTACACAAATACGCACTATAAATGGTAAGATCTTATGTAAGGCAAGTAAGTTCCCATGATGATAACATTACTATCTCCTACCTCATGCTGTTTCTTATGTTGCACATTATGCTTCTACATTGATATTGATCATGCTTTACATACTCAGTACATTCTTCGTACTGACGTCCTTTTGTTTGTGGACGCTGCGTCATGCCCGCAAGTACACAGGGAGACAGACTTGATCCATAGCTGCTTTCTCAGAGATTACATAGCAGAGCTCCATTTCATTCGGAGCCATAGCTTTTGGGTATTAAATTTTTTTGTGTACATAATTATGGGCATAGACGGGTCCTGTCCCGCTTATGTGATATGTTATACTCTTCTTAAGGACTAGTATGATTGATGGGTAGAAATGCATGTTTCACTATGGGGCTCACCTAGATGTAAGTATAAGTGTAAGCTAAGGGGTGCCCGGGTGGGCTAGCACCGGGTGCTTGTTGCGGCCCCTAGTCAGGTCGTGACAATAGTGGTATCAGAGCAGTTCAGTCCTAGGGTGTGTCTACGAGCCGTGTCTAGTAGAGTCTTGGTTATGGGTGTGTTGCGCGCCACACTTATAAACAAGAAGCTGCGGACATTTTAGGAATAAATGACCTTCTTTCTTCATGAGAATCATGCGATAGAGCTATGATATAAGAAATTCTTGTTCCTTAATCGTGTGTTGTGTATCTCAGAAATGCCTAGAAAGAGAAAAGCTACAGCAGCCCAAAAGGGCAAGACGGTGGCAGGAAAGCGGGCTGAAAGAGCACCGCCACCGGTAGTAGAGGAAAGTGAGTCCTAGAGTGCGGCTCAATCTCAGTCCTCCCAGACAGTGCCTATTACTGAGGAGCGTGAGGGAGCCTCAGCCCCGGCTCTAGCACCTCCATCTCCTCCACCATATGCTTCAAGCCAAGATGTAAAAGAGGCCATACATTTTCTTACTCAGTTGGTTGCTACTCAGACTCAGCGGCAAAGTACAGGGCAGGGTGACATGGTTGTTAGTGCAAGGGCCCATGATTTCATTACCTTAAACCCTCCGGAATTCTTTGGGTCAAAGGCGGAGGAGGACCCTCAGAACTTCATCGATGGTATGCTGAGGACACTTCGATTTATGCATGCTTCGTACACCGAATCGGTGGAGTTAGCGTCGTATAGATTGAGAGATGTCTCGATCCAATGGTATACAGTTTGGATGGCTTCACAGGGAGCCAATGCACCTCCCCCGGTATGGCAAGAGTTTGTTGATGCTTTTCTCCGACACTATATGCCTCCGGAAGTTCGGCGAGCTAGAGCCGATAAGTTCTTAAATTTGAGGCAAGGTAGTATGAGTGCTCTAGAGTATAGTCTCCACTTCAATTCCTTTGCTAGGTATGCTTCGGCTATGGTAGTGGACATGGGTGACCGAGTGCACCGATTTGTGAAAGGCCTAGGGCCACACTTGATGGATAGATGCTTGACTGCGTCCCTTCAGGACGGTATGGATATTTCACGCATTCAGGCCCACGCTCATAACTTAGAAGAAAGTTTACAACAACAGAGAAGTGAACGTGAGCAAGATAACGGACATAGCAAGAGGGCTAGATCTTCGGATCCGATGAGCGAGTTTAGAGGTGGGCACAAGCAGCAGTTTCCCAGATATGCAGGCTATTCTATGACCAGTGCACCTCCATGATTTTCAAGCCAGAGATTTGATAGATCGACTCGTTCGGGGCCGAGTCAGAGTTTTTTGGGGACTCAGTTTAGAGATGATTCGGGTCAGGCAAGGCCACTTGCACTACGATGTTCCCAGTGTGGGAAGTTGCATTGGGGTCGATGCCGATTGGGTCCAGATGTTTGCTATTCATGTGGTCGACCAGGCCATATCATGCGCGATTGCCCTTCAGTGCATGGTAGAAGTAGGACCCAGCCATCAGGGTTGGTAGACGGATCTTCAGCATCTGTACGCCCTATGGGGCTAGGTTCACAGGTGCCAGTCGGCCATAGTAGAGGCAGAGGGAGAGCTCCCACTTCTAGCAGTCCTCAGCACCATATTTATGCTTTGGTTGGACGCCAAGATCTTAAGTCTTCTCCTGACGTGGTCACTGGTATATTATCGATATTCTCTCATGATGTATATGCTTTGATTGATCCAGGCTCCACATTGTCATATGTTATTCCATATATTGCAGGTCGATTTAGAGTCGAGCCGGAGTCTATTAAACCTTTTGAGGTGTCTACACCCGTGGGTGAATCGGTGATAGCTAGCCGAGTGTATAGATATTGTGTAGTTGTGATATGTGGTCGTCGCACCATGATTGATTTGCATGAATTAGAAATGGTAGACTTTGATGTCATTATGGGCATGGATTGGTTGGCTTCTTGCTATGCCAATGTTGATTGTAGAATGAAAATGGTTCCTTTCCAATTTCTAGGAGAACCAGTTTTAGAGTGGAAAGGGTACCAAAACGTAGGTTTATTTCCTATCTAAAGGCAAGGAAAATGATCACGAAAGGGTGCATCTATCACCTAGTGCGAGTTCAAGATGTAGAAGTTGAATTGCCGACTCTTCAGTCAGTTCCCGTAGTAAATGAATTTCCGGATGTGTTCCCGGAAAAACTTCCAGGCCTTCCTCCCGAGCGGGAAATTGATTTTGCTATTGATGTGCTGCCAGGCACTAAGCCTATATCTATTCCTCCTTATAGAATGGCTCCCGCAGAATTAAAAGAGTTGAAGGAGCAATTGAAAGACTTTCTTGATAAAGGCTTTATTAGGCCTAGTTCATCCCCGTGGGGAGCACCCGTATTGTTTGTCCGAAAGAAAGATGGCTCCTTGAGAATGTGCATTAATTACCGGCAATTGAACAAGGTGACGATTAAGAATAAATATCCTCTTCCAAGGATTGATGGCTTATTTGATCAATTACAAGGTGCCAAATGGTTTTCAAAGATAGATTTGGGGTCCGGGTATCACCAAGTGAGAGTTAGGGGGAAAGATATCCCTAAGACGGCCTTCAGGAAAAGATATGGTCATTTTGAGTTCCGGGTAATGTCATTTGGGCTAACTAATGCGCCGGCAGTGTTTATGGATTGGATGAACAATGTGTTCAGGCCCTTCCTGGATTTATTTGTGATTGTATTTATCGACGATATCTTGATATATTCTAGATCCGAGGCAGAGCATGCAGATCATTTACGCACTGTCCTTGGAGTTCTTCGGACTCGAGAGTTGTTTGCAAAATTCTCCAAGTGTGAGTTTTGGTTGAACTCAGTGGCATTCCTGGGGCATATTGTTGCAGCCGATGGTATTCGAGTGGATAGCCAAAATATTGAGGCCGTGAAGACTTGGCCAAGTCCAGAAAGCTACGGTCATATATGCTAGTTGTCGATTCTAACGATAGTTTGTCTTTAATGAAGGTAGAAACGCTATCATTGGAGGAGAACGCGCAAGTGTAGAATAGTTGAACGGAAAAGGTATGTAAGACTAACCCTTCTTTCATAAGGCATGGTTCTTTGGAAAAACATCTATATCTTCTATAAGACTATGACATCTTTCAAATGATTTGATCTTCCGAGCTTGTAAGCTCACGATTCTTGATATGTTACGATTGTACTAAGTTCCTCGTATAAAGATAGATGTGATGGATGACGATAATAGTGACAATGATAGTGATGACGATTATAATGGTATTAGGGATGATAATTGTTATGTCCCGTATTTTATACATTGGGACAATCCGGATTAACTATGATAAGTTAGGGCCAAGACCATTCCGGGACTTGAAGTCGAGACTTTTGACCTTCGATTTTATTTTGAGACATAATTTGTTCATGAAATTGTTGGCATGGAACACTTAGGAAAAGTTGGGACCAAAAGTCACATAATTGGAAGTTGAAAATCATGCAAAAAAAGGCCCTTTGGCCGTGTGGCTTTGCAAGTAGTCCCACACACTTTGTGGCCAATTTTAAATGGTCCAACTCATGGGTGGACCATGGACACTTGGAGGGTTCATCTTGGGGCTTAAAAGATGACTTCTAAGTCATCTTCTAGCACTTCCACACTTAGAAAATAAATCAAGAAATTGAAGAGCAACAACAACAACCATTCGGCCAAGCCTAAGAAAAACCAAGTCCAATTTGAGCCATCCCAAAAATATTTCTTTGGCGCAAATCCACTAATTGGAGGTCCCTAAGTAACGTGGAAGTGTTTGTTGGAGCGATCAAGCCATCCGTTTAGTAGATCGCAAACCCTAGGCAAAGTGTGGAGTTGAAGAAGAAAGGTAAGATTTGATCTTGTTTTATGTGTTATAAATGTTGTATGCATGTTGTGGTATGCTAAAATGGATGAAAATCATGAGATAGGGTATGTTGGAAGTGGGTCGTGTGCATGGTGTGCTAGCCGTGTGAGGTGTGTGTATGTTGTGTGGTGTTGAGGTGATGAATTGATCTTATGTAGCCTGTTTGATTGTTGTAGTGTGTAGGATGGCTAAGAATCACTAATATATGCATGTGTGGTGATAGCCGAATGTGGGTCATACTATATGCCAAAGAACGCATTAATGTCGCTTAGTGTTTTAGTGGTTGTTGTGATGACCTTTATGTTGAAAATGAGAGTTTAATGTCGCAAGTTGATATGGTAAGTGTCGCGGACTGATTTGGAGAATTATGTGCAATTAATGCAATTTTTATTTTTATGAGAATAGCATTGTTAGAATGTGGATTATTGGTGCAAATCATGATTCGAAAGTCGGAAGTGTGTATAGCGAGGTTCTCGGGTTTGGGACTGTTTTCGGAAAAATTGGAGAAATTGTTGGATTGTTGGAAATATTGTGTAAGTTGTTTAAAATTGTTATATCCCACATTTTATACAATCGGATAATTCAAGACAATCGCGGGAAAACAACAAGCAAGGCAATATTTTATTTTGTTTGGCACATGAGTTGCTTATGAAAAGTCTAGAAGTGGAAATATGGAGAACGACGAAGGGAAAATTTGGAAGTTGGAAAAATTGTTTCCATAAATTACAAGAACTAGCTAAGAATATAAAGTGGGCTTCACATATTGTTTTTAAGGAAATGGAAGGCCCAACCGGCCATGCATAGGGTCCAAGCCCACATTGAATAAAATTTGGTCAATAAATAAGATGACTAAGTCATCCTTATCACATAACCTCTAGAACTTTCAAGAAAAGAAGAACAAGAGGAAGAAGGAGAAAAGCTTCAAGGCCATTCGGCCATAGTGAAACCCCACAAGAAAAATTTGCAAAAATTCCTTCAAAAATCATTTTCTACCAAGTAAAGGGTGCTTAACAAGGAGGAGTTATTGTTGGAGCAATAAAAACTCACAATCATACAAGTTGCCAAGTTGTAGCCAAGTGAGAAGTTGAGGAAGAAAGGTGAGTTTTAATCTTGTTTTATGTGTTATATATGGTTTATATGTGTTGTAGTATGCTAAAATGGATGAAATTCATGAAGGAGAGAAATATAGTATATGGCCGTGCATATATATATATATATATATATATATATATATATATATATATATATATATATATATATATATATATGTGTGTGTGTGTAGCAGTCATGATTCAATTATGTTGTCTAGTGTTTGGTTGTTATGGTTGTAAATGATATGTGGAAAATGAAAGTGGAATGAATTCGGATAGAATGTAGTTGTGTGTGCATGATATGGCCGTGTAGTGTGTGGTGTGTATGTGGCCGTGTATACTTGATGTATAGTCGAAAGAATAATGAGCGAGTTGTAATTAATATCTTAGTCGTTGTGTTGTAGATGTTATATCGCAAATAAAGACTTGATAAGTTTGGTGAAGTATTGGCAATTGGAAGATTGTGTATATTGAAAAATAATGTTCTTGCATGGATAGCATGTAATGATATTAGTATGATGTTGATGGAATATATATTGCAAGTTTGCTATTGTGTTCATTGAAGTTGGAAGGCTTTGAAGAAAGTGGTAAATTGAGATCATGCATCTTGAATGGAATATGTGAATTGCTAGTGAGATTGTTGAATTATGTTAATAGTTTGGCCGGGTTTGAATTCCCGGATTGTGATTGATGAGAAATTGTCTATGTTGAATGTTGAGGATGGTATATTTACAGAGGAAGTTCTGCCGAAATTTCGGTAGCCAAGTGTTTCCTTAAGATTCTAACTCTAAGTATACTAATGAGAGTTTTGGTAAAACTGACCAATTTGCAGATTTTGACGAAATTGTGACGTGAATTTGGAATAGCAAAAGGAGCGGAAAGAGGTATGTAAGGCTTCACCCATCTTTCTATGGCATGTCTTAGATGTAATAAGTCGGGTACGAGCCTCGGGGAAAACCCTAGTCCCCGGAATCCGCACCTAAAGTTTTCCACTTTTTGTTCAATAGAATTGAACTAGAAAGTGTGCAAATGATGGAAAGACCTCTTAAACCCTTAGAACTTGCATAAGTGGGACCCGATTACCCTAGAACCCTCACACGTAATGACATGACACGTAACATATGTAAATCATGTACGCTACCCCATCCGGCCCGAGGTGGGCCCGTTACTTTCAGATTTTCCTTACAGTCTTGCTTGACTTACTTGATGTGAATCCAAAGGGAACCTTTGATCCCGATTTCGTTACCCAATGATAAGTACTATGACACCTCTAACGAGGGCACTTCCATGACGATAATGATAACAATGATGTTAGATAAGAGGATATGCCTATGATACGTACTACCGGAACGACTCTATGACTAAGATGACTAAGCTAAGTATCTTATGTAAACATGAAGATGATAAACTAATTTTTGAATCCATTTATATTTCCTAGCTATGACTTTATTTTTTAAAGATTTCAAAGTCTATGAACTGTCATCTATGATGCCCACGATTTCATTCTACGTTTACTTTAATATTATTCTCCGTGGATGGTCTCACCTTAAAATACTCGTTCCTTCAAGGTGAGACAAAGCGATCACGAGTATTCTATAATGTAATCGGAGGCTACCGACTTTATGTCACTCCGATAGACGTAACTTTCTTTGGACTCCCGTGCATGCTGGTTATATGATACAGGGATATGTGTATGGACATGTATATGTATAATAGAGAAGTAAATGTACACGTATATGTATATGGGGAAAGGGGAAGGGCCACTGTTATATCACCACCTGATTCAGCTGGATTTCATCCTGGACGCGGGATGCCCGGACGCGGGATATGGGAGAGCCGTACGCGGCGTCTGTATATATATATATGATGTATGATATATATGATATGATGTGTTGGGACACCGTTGGGGAGGGGGGTTGGGAGAGCCGATGTATTCGGCATCTGTAAATGTGAGTAAAAGATACCGTTTACTGAATTATACTGTTTTCTGTATACGAGAATAAGGGACACCGTGTTCTGAAAAAGGGGCAATGCTATGACATGATACACTATGCCAAGATATACTATGATATGAGATGCTACGACATGACGTGATACGACACGCTATGATAGAGCAGCACATAATATGATAAAATATGACACGATATAAATCCTATTTTCTGTGTCTACGAGAAAGAAATGTCTCAAAGAGAAAAGGACAAGCCTACATGATAGCCGGCCTGAAACAGAGGCCTTCCCACGTACAGGTTACTTTCCTGCCCCGTTATATGTCCTATGACTCCATGATATTGTTAATCGTACTCTATGTTACTGTTTATATTATCTTTTATGCCTTACATACTCGGTACACTATTCGTACTGACGTCCCTTCTTGTGGACGCTGCGTTTCATGCTACGCAGGTCAGCAGACAGGTGGACGTGATCCTTAGAAGCTCTACTAGCCACACTTGACAGCGCTCCAGTTGTTTCAGAGCCTCACTCCAGCGGTACTATTTTGTGTATGTACATTAGGGCACGACAGTACTCGGCCCTTTCTATGTATAAGTGTACTATGTCTAGAGGCTCGTAGACAGATATGCGCATTCAGCTATGTACAGTTAGATGTATTGTATTTTGAAGTGTTCGCGTCCCGGTATAACGCGATAGCGGAAAGCTTTCTACTTATGTTTATGGTGATGCTGCTAATGTTAATGTTCAGAAAGGAAAAAAAAATATATGGCTCTGTTTACACGGCTTGCCATGAGGTAAAGGTAATATGATAGATAAGGGGTGCTCGGTACAAGTATCGAGTACTCGTCACGGCCCCTAGTCGGGTCGTGACAGAAGTGGTATCAGAGCAGTTCGGTCCTAGGGGTTTGTGTACGAGCCGTGTCCAGTAGAGTCTTGTTTATGGGTGTGTAGCGCGCCACGCTTATAAACAGGAGGCTACAGGGCATTTAGGAAATATGACCTTCTTTGTGTCCTAAGATCGTGCGATAGAGCTATGCTATCAGGATTCCACATTCCTTTCCTAATCCTATGCTATGGTTTCAGTAATGCCGCCGAAGAGAAAGGCTACGACGGCCGAGAAAGCCAAGAGGGTGGCGGGCAGCAGAGTCGAGCGGGAGCTAGAAGAAGGAGAATCTCATAATGGAGCTCCCCCTCAGACTTTTCCTGCTCCCCCTGCACCAGCAGAGCAGGAAAGAGTTCCAACTTCAGCCCCCGCACCTCCAATCCCACCGCCAGCAGCTCCGGGCCAGCAGATGGCAGAGGCCATCCATTTATTGACCCAGTTAGTTGCCGCACAGGCTCAGCGGCAAGATGTAGACTTGGGAGATAGGGCGGTAAGTGCAAGAGCCCGTGACTTTATTACCTTGAAGCCGCCAGAGTTTTATGGGTCAAAACCAGAGGAGAACCCGCAGAGCTTTATAGATGAGATGCTGAGGACTCTGAGGATTATGCATGCTTCAGATACGGAGTCCGTATAGTTGGCTTCCTACAGGCTGCGGGATGTGGCAGTTCTGTGGTAGAGTAGCTGGATCATCGAGCGGAGCAAATGCACCCCCTCCGGTTTGGCAGGAGTTCACTGAGGTGTTCCTGTGACATTTCCTACCACCAGAGGTTCGACGGGCTCGAGCCGATATGTTCTTGAACCTGAGACAGGGAAATATGAGCGTTCGAGAATACAGCCTCCGTTTTAACTCATTAGCCAGGTATGCCCCAGCCATGATAGCTGATAGGGGAGATCATGTGCACCGATTTGTGAGTGGGCTAGGGACACATTTGGTTAAGGAATGTTTGACGGCTTCACTCCAGGACGGGATGACTATTACCCGCATCCAGGCCCACGCCCAAAATCTGGAAGAACAGTACCAGTCACGGAGAGAGGAGCGTTATTCAGATAGGGGTCCCAGAAAAAGGGGCAGATCTTCTGGGCTTAGAAGCGAGTATAGAGGGGGGCAGGCACAAGAGCAGTCTAGGTATTCAGGCCAATAAGTGGCCAGTGCACCACCTCGATTTGCAGATAGAAGATTTGACCGCTCCGGATCCCAGTACAGAGCTGATTTTAGCAGGACGGGGCTGCCCCCACCACGATGTGCTCGGTGTGGCAGGCCCCACTCTGGGCAGTGCTACCTAGACACCGGTGGTTGTTTTGCCTGTGGTCGAACTGACCATTTTGAACGTGACTGCCCACTAAAGGATGAAGGAGGCCGAACTCAGCCAGCCGGATCGGCAATCGGTTCATCGTCGACCGTGCGCCCTCGTGGACAGACTTCCCAGGCTCCAGCGGGCCGCGACCGAGGTAGAGGAGGGGCACCTAGTTCAGCCAGTCCTCCGCACCGCTTATATGCACTGACAGGACGACAGGACCCTGAACCTTCCGCCGACGCGGCCACAGGTACACTTCCGACATCTTTTCTATAATATATGGATGTTAAATTGAACTGGATTTTACTTTATCTTGCACCGTCCCGTGTGTTGCGGAACATATAAGAAATTCGGGAAAATTTAGGATAAGGGTAGCCGTGCACACAAGAAAAAGGGTGAATAGTAGTGACCACGAAGGCTAAAATAGTCATTAAAAGAGAAATATGTGCTATGAGCGCGTTCGAACATTGCCGAGACCCCAACTTGCCCCATATTATGTGATATAGGTAGTACGGGGAAGCGGAGGTAAAAATAATAACACCGAGACACTGAAATGCATTAAAGTTTCAAGGTTAAGCATACTCAGGTGAGAGCAATTTCATGATGGGTGACCCCCTGGGAAGTATGCAAAGAATCTATAAATTGAGACACGACAGGCAGATGAGTAATTAGAGTAACTTAGGGGAAACTATAGTATCTGGTACGGTTAGAGACTATGAGAAGTCGCGCAAGATGAAGCAGACTAGATTGGTGGAGAGGCAGAAAGTTCATTACAACTCGGGAACTAGGATAGGTTTGAATAGTGCCTGGAGGTCTCTGGTGGGATAGTTGATAATAAATATATGTGTGTATATGAACGCGTATGACGCCCACATACGATGGTATCAGTGGTGTGGATGCCCCGGCAACCGAAGCTGCGGTATAAAAGGTAACTTAAGCTCCTAAGATGGATATAGCGACGTGTGAGGTATCTATGGAGGAGACCTCCCCGAAGTATTATACCATGCTATGAGGCAAGTTTAACATTCGAGGACGAATGTTCTAAAGGGGGGAGAATGTTATATCCCACATTTTATACAATCGGATAATTCAAGAAAATCGCGGGAAAACAACAAGCAAGGCAATATTTTATTTTGTTTGGCACATGAGTTGCTTATGAAAAGTCTAGAAGTGGAAATATGGAGAACGACGAAGGGCAAATTTGGAAGTTGGAAATTTTTTTTCCATAAATTACAAGAACTAGCTAAGAATATAAAGTGGGCTTGACATATTTTTTTAAGGAAATGGAAGGCCCAACCGGCCATGCATAGGGTCCAAGCCCACATTGAATAAAATTTGGTCAATAAATAAGATGACTAAGTCATCCTTATCACATAACCTCTAGAACTTTCAAGAAAAGAAGAACAAGAGAAAGAAGGAGAAAAGCTTCAAGGCCATTCGGCCATAGTGAAACCCCACAAGAAAAAATTGCAAAACTCCTTCAAAACTCATTTTCTACCAAGTAAAGGGTGCTTAACAAGGTGGAGTTGTTGTTGGAGCAAGAAAAACTCACAATCATTCAAGTTGCCAAGTTGTAGCCAAGTGAGAAGTTGAGGAAGAAAGGTGAGTTTTAATCTTGTTTTATGTGTTATATATGGTTTATGTGTTGTAATATGCTAAAATTGATGAAATTCATGAAGGAGAGAAATATAGTATATGGCCGTGCATATATATATATATATATATATATATATATATATATATATATATATATATATATATATATATATATGTGTGTGTAGGAGTCATGATTCAATTATGTTGTCTAGTGTTTGGTTGTTATGGTTGTAAATGATATGTGGAAAATGGAAGTGGAATGAATTTGGATAGAATGTAGTTGTGTGTGCATGATATGGCCATGTAGTGTGTGGTGTGTATGTGGCCGTGTATACTTGATGTATAGTCGTGTATATTGGTGAGTTGTGAAAGAATAATGAGCGAGTTGTAATTAATATCTTAGTCGTTGTGTTGTAGATGTTATATCGCAAATAAAGACTTGATAAGTTTGGTGAAGTAATGGCAATTGGAAGATTGTGTATATTGAAAAATAATGTTCTTGCATGGATACCATGTAATGATATTAGTATGATGTTGATGGAATATATATTGCAAGTTTGCTATTGTGTTCATTGAAGTTGGAAGGCTTTGAAGAAAGTGGTAAATTGAGATCATGCATCTTGAATGGAATATGTGAATTGCTAGTGTGATTGTTGAATTATGTTAATAGTTTGGCCGGGTTTGAATTCCCGGATTGTGATTGATGAGAAATTGGCTATGTTGAATGTTGAGGATGGTATATTTACAGAGGAAGTGCTGCCGAAATTTCGGTAGCCAAGTGTTTCCTTAAGATTCTAATTCTAAGTATACTAATGAGAGTTTTGGTAAAACTGACCAATTTGCAGATTTTGACGAAATTGTGACGTGAATTTCGAATAGCAAAAGGAGCGGAAATAGGTATGTAAGGCTTCACCCTTCTTTCTATGGCATGTCTTAGATGTAATAAGTCGGGTACGAGCCTCGGAGAAAACCCTAGTCCCCGGAATCCGCACCTAAAGTTTTCCACTTTTTGTTCAATAGAATTGAACTAGAAAGTTTGCAAATGATGGAAAGACCTCTTAAACCCTTAGAACTTGCATAAGTGGGACCCGATTACCCTAGAACCCTCACACGTAACGACATGACACGTAACATATGTAAATCATATACGCAACCCCATCCGGCCCGAGGTGGGCCCGTTACTCTCAGATTTTCCTTACTGTCTTGCTTGACTTACATGAAGTGAATCCAAAGGGAACCTTTGATCCCGATTTCGTTACCCAATGATAAGTACTATGACTCCTCTAACGAGGGCACTTCCATGACGATAATGATAACAATGATGTTAGATAAGAGGATATGCCTACGATACATACTACCGGAACGACTCTATGACTAAGATGACTAAGCTAAGTATCTTATGTAAACATGAAGATGATAAACTAATTTTTGAATCCATTTATATTTCCTAGCTATGACCTTATTTTCTAAAGATTTCAAAGTCTACGAACTGTCATCTACGATGCCCACGATTTCATTCTACGTTTAGTTTAATATTATTCTCCGTTGATAGTCTCACCTTAAAATACTCGTTCCTTCAAGGTGAGACAAAGCGATCACGAGTATTCTATAATGTAATCGGAGGTTACCGACTTTATGTCACTCCGATAGACGTAACTTTCTTTGAACTCCCGTGCATGCTGGTTATATGATACATGGATATGTGTATGGACATGTATATGTATAATAGAGAAGTAAATGTACACGTATATGTATATGGGGAAAGGGGAAGGGCCACTGTTATATCACCACCTGATTCAGCTGGATTTCATCCTGGACGCGGGATGCCCGGACGCGGGGTATGGGAGAGCCGTACGCGGCGTCTGTATATATATATATATGATGTATGATATATATGATATGATGTGTTGGGACACCGTTGGGGAGGGGGGTTGGGAGAGCCGATGTATTCGGCATCTGTAAATGTGAGTAAAAGATACCGTTTACTGAATTATACTGTTTTCTGTATACGAGAATAAGGGACACCGTGTTCTGAAAAAGGGGCAATGATATGACATGATACACTATGCCAAGATATACTATGATATGAGATGCTACGACATGACGTGATACGACACGCTATGATAGAGCAGCACATAATATGATAAAATATGACACGATATAAATCCTATTTTCTGTGTCTACGAGAAAGAAATGTCCCAAAGAGAAAAGGACAAGCCTACATGATAGCCGGCCTGAAACAGAGGCCTTCCCACGTACAGGTTACTTTCCTGCCCCGTTATATGTCCTATGACTCCATGATATTGTTAATCGTACTCTATGTTACTATTTGTATTATCTTTTATGCCTTACATACTCGGTACACTATTCGTAATGACGTCCCTTCTTGTGGACGCTGCGTTTCATGCCGCGCAGGTCAGCAAACAGGTGGACGTGATCCTTAGAAGCTCTACCAGCCACACTTGACAGCGCTCCAGTTGTTTCAGAGCCTCACTCCAGCGGTACTATTTTGTGTATGTACATTAGGGCACGACAGTACTCGGCCCTTTCTATGTATAAGTGTACTATGTCTAGAGGCTCGTAGACAGATATGCGCAGTCAGCTATGTACAGTTAGATGTATTGTATTTTGAAGTGTTCGCGTCCCGGTATAACGCGATAGCGGAAAGCTTTCTACTTATGTTTATGGTGACGCTGCTAATGTTAATGTTCAGAAAGGAAAAAAAAAATATGGCTCTGTTTACACGGCTTGCCATGAGGTAAAGGTAATATGATAGATAAGGGGTGCTCGGTACAAGTATCGGGTACTCGTCACGGCCTCTAGTCGGGTCGTCCTTGAATATTATTGGTATGGGTTCGGGTTGGTAATTGAATGTATGAGCGGTATTGTGGCTTGAATGTAAGCCGTCGAATTGAATATTATGAATGTTGTTGAATGATGTAACAGAGAGTTATTAATGTTATATTGCCTTTCGGATTGGTCATTGGGTTGTTAGGTTGGTTATTGTGGTTGTGATTGTTGATTTGGCCGAGTTAAATTCTCGGGGTTGGCCTATTTACAGGGGAAATGCTGCCCAAATTTCTGTAGAATTGAGTGTTAGTTTGGAATAAATCGCCTAAGTGCCTATGGCTAATGTTTGATATTCGTTGGCGTATTTGTAGACCTTGGGGAGCCCAAGGTGTAGGTTGGGATTAGCTTGAGTTGGGCAAGCTTGGAGTGCGTACGAGGTATGTAAAGCTCAAACCTTCCTTCTTTTGGCATGCCTTAGTTATACATAGGTTATATCACGAGCCTCGAGGAAATTCTAAATTCGCAATCCGAGTACGTTATGACTCTTATATATTTCTTGGCACTCGTATGTTTGATGTGATGAAATATGAATCCTTATGTCTTCGAAATAACTGATTTCCAAATGTTTCACAAAAAGTTTTGTTTTAAAGAATTCTGTAATTATGGACGCGCCGTATCTTTCACATAAAGGCTCGGATTGATTCGATATCTTCGTAGAAGTTTGTATGGCGTATGATGAGTATGTTCTCCATAGGCGGGCCCGGCTCGGGTCAATACCCGTCCGTGGGTCCCGCGACTTTCCTTTATGTAATTCGGAAGACTTTTGAATGAATTTGGTATGACTATTATTTCGATTTTCAAGTATGGTCATTTTACTTATATTTGAGTCCATGATAATGCTTTTATGCATATGGTTACTCACGACTCTGCTCGTGCGTTCTGTTATATCTTTCACCGAATCCCGGGCCGGTTCTGTTGTCGTGCGCACTTTGATATACTCCGGTGTTATGCTATGTTTATGGTTCACCGAGCCACTCGCTAGAGGGTCGGGTTCCACTTATTTTTGGCGTTACGCTGTGTATGGCGTTATGTTGTGTGACGGGAATACGGAGATTTGAAACTTCTGGTGTTATGCTGTGTTATGGCGCCATCGACGGGCGAGCGACCATATTCTCCGTGCCCTATGCATGACTATATTTTGAGAATAAACATTTTGGTATTTTAGGTTTGCACTTATGTTTTGTACTTCCATTTCGTTTATGCCTCAGATTTGTTTTATGTATCTTCTGCTTTGCATACTCAGTACATATTTCGTATTGACCCCCCTTTCTTCGGGGGGGCTGCGTTTTATGCCCGCAGGTGCAGACGCACAGTTTGGTGATCCAGCCGTTTAGGACACCCTCTTCTGCTGTTTGGAGTGCTCCTCTTATTCCGGAGCCTACATTTTGGTATATCTTCGTTCGCTACGTATGTATGTACTTGTTCAAGGGTACGGCGGGGCCCTGTCCTGCCATATGATTCGGTTGGTCTGTTTAGAGGTCTGTAGACGTATATGTGGGTTGTGCCTACTTCTGTATAGGTGTGTTTGTATGATCCCACTCGCCATGGCAGTCTTGTCGGCGTGCGTTTGTATATGTTTTCGGCCGTTGCGCTATTTGATAGCCTTGTCGTCTTCTGATATATATGTACATATATGGTTGTGTTTGAAATGTGTCTGAGACAATTTGATATAATTTGAGGCAGCGTGTGATATTTGTTCCCGTATACGCTATCTGTATGTGATTCGGATTTGATGAGTGTGTTCGGGTGCCCAGTTCGAGCACTAGTCACGGCCTACGGGGTTGGGTCGTGACAGAAGTGGTATCAGAGCGGTTTGCCCTCGGAATGTCTACAGGCCGTGCATCGTAGAGTCTTGTTTATCGGTGTGTTGTGCACCACATCTATAAACAGGAGGCTACAGGACATTTAGGGTGTTACCTTTCTTTGAATCTTAGATCGTGCGATAGAGCTGTGTTATTAGGATGACTCTTTTCTGACCGATTGTTGTGTTTTTCAGTGATGCCGAAGAAGGCGGCGGCTGCCCAGAAGGGCAAGGCGGTGATGGGAGAGACTAGTCAGGTGCAGTGAATTACCTCGGCTCGTGCTCAGGATTTGCCCGACTGTCACGACCCATCCCCGTGGGCCGCGACTGGCACCCTACTTGGGCACCCAGACCAATTCACATATCCAGTTATCAAACCCAAACTTAGCTCAAATTTCATAATAGCCATTTTAAACATAATTTAAAACAAAACTTGTCTTAAGCGGTCACACGTACCGAAATATCATATCAGAACAGAAGGGAGCGGCGGAATACACATCGCCGATCATAAGCACATATACAAATATACAGGACATTCTGGCCGTATACAAATCTGATAGGTTGGCGGAATATACATCAACAGGTACATAAACGTGTACAGACAAATGGGCCGTTTTGGCCATAATAGTAAACGGGACCGCACTAAGACGTAAATTGAAAACAAACGCACACACACAATGACCCATGACCCACATATATGACTACAGGCCTCTACCAATACAGAACGAAAACATATGACGGGACAGGGGTCATTGTGTGTGTGTGTTTGTTTGCGATTTACGTCTTAGTGCGGTCCCGTTTACTATTATGGCCAAAACGGCCCATTTGTCTGTACACGTTTATGTACCTGACGATGTATATTCCGCCAACCTATCAGATTTGTATACGGCCAGAATGGCCTGTATATTTGTATATGTGCTTATGATCGGCGATGTGTATTCCGCCGCTCCCTTCTGTTCTGATATGATATTTCAGTACGTGTGACCGCTTAAGACAAGTTTTGTTTTAAATTATGTTTAAAATGGCTATTATGAAATTTGAGCTAAGTTTGGGTTTGATAACTGGATATGTGAATTGGTCTGGGTGCCCAAGTAGGGTGCCAGTCGCGGCCCACGGGAATGGGTCGTGACAAAAGTGGTATCAGAGCGGTTTGTCCTCGGAATGTCTACAGGCCGTGTCTCGTAGAGTCTTGTTTATCGGTGTCACGACCCAACCCCGTGGGCCGCGACTAGTAACCTAACTGGATACCCATACGTACCTACCTGACAGAATCGGCACACCAGACAGAATATTTCAAATAGGTGTTTACAGATTCAAGCCAATTCAGATACGGCGCGCGCGAAAATATATATACATATGCATACTGAAACTTTTCCATAAGCCGATGAGGCTAACATAACAGACAGGGTCACAAAATCGTACGCATCTACCTGAACAGATGTAACCCGTAACCCCCATACATATCTACAGGCCTCTAGCAGACGTACCGAATCAGATGACGGGACAGGGCCCCGCCGTACCCAGAATTATCATACATACAGAATATATAGATGTCAGAAGATATATACCAAAAGTATTCGCTCCGGATCAAAGGAGCTCTTCAAAATAGAAGAATCTGAGTCCTAGACTGGCGGTATATCTCCAGGTGCGTCTGTACCTGCGGGCATGTGACGCAGCCCCCGAAGAACCGGGGGTCAGTACGAAAAATGTACCGAGTGTGTAAAGTAGAAACATAACAAGCATAATCATAGTCTGAACCAGAAGTACAGAGTTATAGCGGATAGAACCATAAGTGAAACGGACGGACAGAATCATAATCCATACGGACAGACAGAATCATAATCCATACGGACATACAGACATAATCGCAATCCAGACGGACAGACAGAAGTATGCCGGACAGAATTATGCATGCAGAGTCATACAGAATCATACAGAATCATACAGAGTCATGTACTTATATAAATGGTGATAGCACATACATACATACATACAGATCCCGACCCTGTCATGGGGGCGCGGTAAACAGAACCCGGCCCTCTTAGTACGGGACGCGGTGGACAGATAGAATCAGATAATGTGCCATCCTGGCCGCCATCCCCATACACAGATCATAATATCATACAGATATAAACAGTCCCGGCCCGCACATCGAGGGACGCGGTGAACAATGCAGAGGAATATGCACGATAACAGTACCTGGCCCGGGACGCAGTGAAGGAAGCATTGAGACATCCACGAACAGATTAATGAGAAACCACATACATACAGACTCAATCGAACTGAAGGGTGCCAGACGGCGAGTCAAGTCAGAGTATCCGGATAGTATGCATAATACGCGCCTATGTCCTACTTGGGAAGGCACGACAGATTATTATCAAGATCAGATTCTTAGATGTCCAGAAATCATTTTGTAAGATTTGCATAAAAAAAGTCATTTCATAATCACAATAATAGTCCAGATGTTTTCTGAGAAAATCGGACAGAACCAAAGTAATTAAGGTTATACAGAAGGCATCGGCCTTGTGGGCCCGCCTCGAACCAACTCGAGGCGACATATGTAAATTACTGATAATAGACCTTATGAGGTCATCCATAATCATTTGGGAGTATTCCGACTCCGTTTAGGAAAGTTTTATACAAAAGTTCACTTTAGGGACAAGTTATAAGAGACATGATTCAATCTTACTGAAGGAATTGGAGCGGATTTCCATCTCGAATTCCGAGGAACGGAGTCGTACTTAAGGCTCGCGGCTGAGCCTATTACATTCAGAACATGCCTAAGAATGAAGGGGTAGGCTTTACATACCTTGGTTGCGTCCTACGCTCGTCCAAACTCGATTCCTGTTTCGCTCAAAAACTGCAAATGGTCACATTTACCAGTTACTATTCATGAGACTTAACATTTCTAACCTTAACCAATACTTGTCTATAAGAATTTGGGCAGCACCTCCCCTATACATATAGCCTCCCCGAGATTCAACTCGGCTCCAAACAACCAACAACAACCCAACAACAATATCGACAACATCAACAATTATCATAATTCATAATATACACAATTAGTCTACTTTACGACATAATACAATAATCCTCATTTCGACTTCACGCTCCCAAATTAATACCAACATTCTCTCCTTTATTCTAATCAAAGTCATTACAATACCATTCGGAATCATATCATAACATTTCTACAATATATACACGAGATATACACAAGATATACAAACATGCAAACTTTCCATCAAGGCCATAATCTATCCAATTCTCCTAATCGTTAACATGCCAGTTCATAACACATTTCCATCTTCCAAGTTTATCAACATTAACCATCATTTGCACCTTAACCACTTCATTTTCTTAATTTCATAAGATCATACTAAACAACATACTTTCCGACAACAACTTAACAACAAATTCTTCATGTTAGCTTAACCCCTTATTCTTCCATCTACTTCACTACAACACAATTAACATACTAACAAAATTTAGTTCATTTTCCACCATCAACACAACACCACACGGCTACATTCCATATTTCCAATTTCCGTCGAATTCATTCAACTTTCATTTCTAATACAATTTTCACCATAACTACAACTAGAATACAACATAAAAATTCAACTCATTACATCAATACATCAACACACACACACGGCCACTTTCCAACAAACACACCCACTTTGCAAACTTCCATATTTTCACAAATTCTATTCATTTCTACATTCCACAACATGAACAAAGCTCCATAACATAATAAAAAGGGATGGATTCTTACCTTTTCCCAACTCTTCCACTTGCCACAATTGGTAGTTTCTTGCCACAATAATTATACCAACTTGAAGAGCACCTTGAGCTTAGTAGAAATTTTAAAAGAGATGGATTTTTGAACCAAGAATTAAGCTCCAAGAATTTTTCTTTCTTTTTCTCTTTCTCTTTTCTTTGGCCGAATTCTCTCCTTCTTTTTCTCTTGTTCTCAATTTTTCTTGAACCTTCTATGAATAAACATGTATTATTACCTCTTTATATTAATTAGTCATGTGACTAATCACATGACTTATGGCCATGGGTTTGGGCCAACATGGCCGGTTGGGCCTCCAAGTTTGGGCCTTATTTTTCCTTTTTGTTTTTGAGCCCATTTGGTTAGAATTCTTGTTTTGTAATTCCCGAAACTAATTTCCAAAATTCCTATTTTGTCCTTGGCCTCCTTTCGTAATTCCACGCCAATGTATTCTTAACCGACACGTTCATACCAAGTAAGGTCCAAATATAGCCTCATTCATTACAAGCCAAGTTATCTCGGATTTTTCGAATATGCAAAAATGCCGGATGTAACATCCTCCCCCCCTTTAAAACATTCATCCTCGAATGTTAAATTGACCTCATGGGGCATCATACTACTTCGGGAGGGTTCTTTTTTTTTTATAATCGTCCTTTGTTGACTTTCCGATATGGATTCTTTACCAATATAATGGAGTAAATCTTTACATTACTGACTCTTATGCTTTCATAACGCATTCTATCATATCCCACACAGTCATCGGGCCATGAACTATATTCTAGTAACGGATGAATGCTTTTCGCTCTTTCACAGACGTTGTGTCCCTTCTTCCTTTCCTTCAAAACTTTTCAAACCTTAAACTTGATATCACTTCTTGTCACACTCCTCGATTCCTCACCACATTATCATAATCCCACGTCATACCAAACAGATTCATAACTGGGATCGGACGCACAGGGGTATATCGGACAGATTCGTAATCGGAGGCAAACGTACCAAACTATGATGGACGGATTCGTAGTCGAAGTCAGATGTATGGAAATATGTCAGACAGATGCGTGATCAGAACCAGACGTACAGAGATGTACTAGACGGATTCGTTATCAGGATCAGACATACAGAAATGTATCGAACAGATTCGTAATCAGAGTCAGACATACATAGATATATCAGACGGATCCGTATTCAGAGTCAATCGTACAGAGGTATATCAGACAGAAGCGTAATCGGATTCAGAAGTACAGAGGCGTAATAGGCAGAACCTTATCAGAATCAGAAGTGCAGAAGCACAATAAACAGAGTTTTGATTAGAATCAGACCACTCCTATTAAGGCTCCAGTGGTCTACGAAAATTTCCCTTTGTCGGCATCTCGTTACTCACTCCGACCATTGCATCAGAGGTTATTTCATCAAAACCTGTTCACTTATTCATAAACTTGTTCGCCAAGTTGTCATACAAATCGTCCTACGTGTCGCTTATCGACTCTTTCAAAGATTCCGCTTACTCACATTTCTTATCCTTCATTCTTCCTACTATCCATACTCATTCTCTTTTCCAGATATCGTCACACTAGATTAAGTTATAATGTAATCGGGGTTTTTCTATCCTTTGACAACACTCGTGTCCTTACCTCCGCTTCGTTTCATGTATTCGGTTTAGTAAAACCTTCCGTCTATCACAACGTTAGTCGCCGGGACTCGGCTCTTGATCCACATGGGCAGCAGACGAAAATCATACACATACATATACACATACATTTACTAATATCTTACTTGCGAACGTCTCCGATCGTTATTCAACTTCGGTCAATTTTCGAGCGGTATTGAGCCTTTTCTTCTCGCCCATTTAGTCCGCATCGATCTGCGCGACTCCTGTAAGGGCACTAGTTACTCCACACATTTTCTTTTCCCTTAGGTTACTCCAACTTTCCATTTATATATATCATACTTACACTTGTGAAAAATTTTGCATTACTTCCCAGGGGGGTCACCCATCCCAGAATTGCTCTGGCCTTAGCACGCTTAACCTCGGAACTTTCATGCATTTTGGCACGTTACGGCTAATATAATTTCGTCGATTGCCCTGCACGACCTTTGTCACGTAATTTAGGGCAGATTGGGGTCTTAGTAAATTTTCAAAAAATTCTCGTAGTGGGTCCCACCCCGGGCTAAGCCATACAATTACCATATTGCCTTTCTGAACCTCGGATATTCACTTTCATGCACATATACATACGATTTTAGACAGCCCACAGATTTAAATCTTCATCCCACGAATCCCATCTCCAATTAGTCGATGAAATCTGATAAAATATCATCGTAAGGTGCTCTCCACCCACCAACAGAGGAAAACTAAATTCCGACAAGTATTGAGGAACCTTTTAGTACTTAATTTACATATTTATCTCCATATTTCTGGAAAAATTTGGGCAGAGGTTCCTCTGTATTTCTCACTATCCGAAACCTGTACACCAGAAATACCAACCATGCCTCACAGGGCCGAAACATTTACGCATATATACATCATATCATATCGTACCATAGCCACACAGGGCTGATAACTTCAATTAAAATTTTTTAACAATGTCGAAGCTTACCTCACATGCCCAACTCAAACGGCATCGGAGGCACTTTCCTGTTCACTTTCATCTGGGGTTTCTAGATTCACACTGATGGTGGGGACATCTCAGTCGCCCTTGCCTGTAGTCACTAGGTCTCTAATCCTTTTTAAATTTCCGTCGTCATCATTGAATAACATTTTTCAGATATCATACACACATCAGAAATTCTAGGAAACTTACATACTCATAAATGATCAATCTCGGGTCTAACCTGGGGACCTCCCGTGGGAACTGTGTCCCTCATCATCATCATCTGTCTGGCCCCCATTCGCCTGGCCCCCGCTATTACCTGCATCCGAATCAGAGGAGTATAAGTAGCCCGGCAATTCCTGGTTCACTGATGGCCAGGACAAAGGACTGGAGTAGGGCGTAACACTCTCCGGGGAAGCCTGTCTAACATAATGCTCCACTACAGGAGCTGCTGGTATGTCCTCGGGAACCTCCTCCTCTGGCGTCCTAGAGGAATGCTCTAGTGGCTCAGCATCGGGGCTATCCTCCTCCCTGGGGGTAAGAAACTCTGGAGGTATCGTCGCTGGATCCTCCGAGGGGTCAGTATCATAACTATCTTCTCTGGGATCCTCTGCTCTGGCTATCAGAAACTCTGGAGGAATTGTCTCTGAATCCTCCGAAGGGTCTGTCTCAATTGAGTAGCTGGGGATCTGCCTACTCGGTCCTGGTGACATCCTAGGGGCCCTCTTAGCACCCCCATCCCCATCATCAGAAGCACTCCTCTTCATTCTTTGTCAATCTGCAATCACCTGCAGGAAGAGGGTCAGAAACATTTTCCCCAAATACTGACACTTCTGCTCTTTTGGAGCCTCGCTGTAGATACAGCAATTCGTAGGAAACATCCTAACCATACAGTTTTATCGCACGATCTAAGATCCAAAGAAGGGTAACATCCTAGTTGTCCTGTAGCCTCCTGTTTATAGATGTGGTGCACAACACACCGATAAACAAGACTCTACTAGACACGGCCTGTAGACATACCGAGGACTAACCGCTCTGATACCACTTCTGTCACGACCCAACCCCATGGGCCGCGACTAGTAACCTAACTGGATACCCATACGTACCTACCTGACAGAATCGGCGTACCAGACAGAATATTTCAAATAGGTGTTTACAGATTCAAGCCAATTCAGATACGGCGCGCGCGAAAATATATATACATATGCATACTGAAACTTTTGCATAAGCCGATGAGGCTAACATAATAGACAGGGTCACAAAATCGTACGCATCTACCTGAACAGATGTAACCCGTAACCCCCATACATATCTACAGGCCTCTAGCAGACGTACCGAATCAGATGACGGGACAGGGCCCCGCCGTACCCAGTATTATCATACATACAGAATATACAGATGTCAGAAGATATATACCAAAAGTATTCGCTCCGAATCAAAGGAGCTCTTCAAAATAGCAGAATCTGAGTCCTAGACTGGCGGGGTATCTCCAGGTGCGTCTGTACCTGCGGGCATGTGACACAGCCCCCGAAGAACTGGGGGTCAGTACGAAAAATGTACCGAGTGTGTAAAGCAGAAACATAACAAGCATAATCATAGTCTGAACCAGAAGTACAGAGTTATAGCGGATAGAACAATTAGTGAAATGGACGGACAGAATCATAATCCATACGGACAGACAGAATCAGAATCCATACGGACATACAGACATAATCGCAATCCAGACGGACAGAATTATGCATGCAGAGTCATACAGAATCATACAGAATCATACAGAGTCATGTGCTTATATAAATGCTGATAGCACATATATATATATACATACAGATCCCGGCCCTGTCATGGGGGCGCGGTAAACAGAACCCGGCCCTCTTAGTACGGGACGCGGTGGACAGACAGAATCAGATAATGTGCCATCCTGGCCGCCATCCCCATACACAGATCATAATATCATACAGATATAAACAGTCCCGGCCCGCACACCGAGGGACGCGGTGAACAATGCAGAGGAATATGCACGATAACAGAACCTGGCCCGGGACGCAGTGAAGGAAGCATTGAGACATCCACGAACAGATTAATGAGAAACCATATACATACAGACTCAACATACAGACTCAATCGAACTAAAGGGTGCCAGACGGCGAGTCAAGTCAGAGTATCCGGATAGTATGCATAATACGCGCCTATGTCCTACTTGGGAAGGCACGACAGATTATTATCAAGATCAGATTCTCAGATGTCCAGAAATCATTTTGTAAGATTTGCATAAAAAAAGTCATTTCATAATCACAATAATAGTTCAGATGTTTTCTGAGAAAATCGGACAGAACCAAAGTAATTAAGGTTATACAGAAGGCATCGGCCTTGTGGGCCCGCCTCGGACCAACTCGAGGCGACATATGTAAATTACTGATAATAGACCTTATGAGGTCATCCATAATCATTTGGGAGTATTCCGACTCCGTTTAGGAAAGTTTTATACAAAAGTTCACTTTAGGGACAAGTTATAAGAGACATGATTCAATCTTACTGAAGGAATTGGAGCAGATTTCCATCTCGAATTCCGAGGAACGGAGTCGTACTTAAGGCTCGCGGCCGAGCCTATTACATTCAGAACATGCCTAAGAATGAAGGGGTAGGCTTTACATACCTTGGTTGCGTCCTACGCTCGTCCAAACTCGATTCCTGTTTCGCTCAAAAACTGCAAATGGTCACATTTACCAGTTACTATTCATGAGACTTAACATTTCTAACCTTAACCAATACTTGTCTATAAGAATTTGGGCAGCACCTCCCCTATACATATAGCCTCCCCGAGATTCAACTCGGCTCCAAACAACCAACAACAACCCAACAACAATATCGACAACATCAACAATTATCATAATTCATAATATACACAATTAGTCTACTTTACGACATAATACAATAATCCTCATTTCGATTTCACGCTCCCAAATCAATACCAACATTCTCTCCTTTATTCTAATCAAAGTCATTACAATACCATTCGGAATCATATCATAACATTTCTACAATATATACACGAGATATACACAAGATATACAAACATGCAAACTTTCCATCAAGGCCATAATCTATCCAATTCTCCTAATCTTTAACATGCCAGTTCATAGCACATTTCCATCTACCAAGTTTATCAACATTAACCATCATTTGCACCTTAACCACTTCATTTTCTTAATTTCATAAGATCATACTAAACAACATACTTTCCGACAACAACTTAACAACAAATTCTTCATGTTAGCTTAACCCCTTATTCTTCCATCTACTTCACTACAACACAATTAACATACTAACAAAATTTAGTTCATTTTCCACCATCAACACAACACCACACGGCTACATTCCATATTTCCAATTTCCGTCGAATTCATTCAACTTTCATTTCTAATACAATTTTCACCATAACTACAACTAGAATACAACATAAAAATTCAACTCATTACATCAATACATCAACACACACACACGGCCACTTTCCAACAAACACACCCACTTTGCAAACTTCCATATTTTCACAAATTCTATTCATTTCTACATTCCACAACATGAACAAAGCTCCATAACATAATAAAAAGGGATGGATTCTTACCTTTTCCCAACTCTTCCACTTGCTACAATTGGTAGTTTCTTGTCACAATAATTATACCAACTTGAAGAGCACCTTGAGCTTAGTAGAAATTTTAAAAGAGATGGATTTTTGAACCAAGAATTAAGCTCCAAGAATTTTTCTTTCTTTTTCTCTTTCTCTTTTCTTTGGCCGAATTCTCTCCTTCTTTTTCTCTTGTTCTCAATTTTCCTTGAACCTTCTATGAATAAACATGATTTATTACCTCTTTATATTAATTAGTCATGTGACTAATCACATGACTTATGGCCATGGGTTTGGGCCAACATGGCCGGTTGGGCCTCCAAGTTTGGGCCTTATTTTTCCTTTTTGTTTTTGAGCCCATTTGGTTAGAATTCTTGTTTTGTAATTCCCGAAACTAATTTCCAAAATTTCTATTTTGTCCTTGGCCTCCTTTCGTAATTCCACGCCAATGTATTCTTAACCGACACGTTCATACCAAGTAAGGTCCAAATATAGCCTCATTCATTACAAGCCAAGTTATCTCGGATTTTTCGAATATGCAAAAATGCCGGATGTAACAATCGGTGTGTCGTGCACCACATCTATAAACAGGAGGCTACAGGGCATTTAGGGTGTTCCCTTTCTTTGTATCTTAGATCGTGTGATAGAGCCAGCTGTAGGAAATGAATTCCTTTTTACTAACCTTTGATTTCAGCTGGAGAACGGTATCGACGTAAGACAGCGATTGATGATATTGGAAGCTACACAGTACACAGGTAAGCAATGGTATGAAAGACGTATGCTGAGTAAGGTAGTGAAGTACGATTGAAACATAAAGTTTAAAATCGTAAGGGAAAGTAAACAGGAAAGTGTAGCAGGTGCAGTTGAGCTGGGCACGTGAGGTAAGCCTCGGCATATTTATACTTTTATTTGAAACTGTTAGCCCCGTGTGGCTGTGAGGCGATATGATATGATATGTATATACGTATATGTGTTGGCCCTGCGAGGCATGGTTGGTATTTCCTGTGTACAGGTTTTGGGATAGTAAGAAATACAGAGGAACCTCTGCCCAAATTTTTCTAGAAATACGAAAGGGAAAATGAGATATAAATTCTTAACGTGTCTTAAAGGTCGATACCGATAGGATAAATCTATTATGGTAGATTAAAAGTTTAAGAGGTACCCTCCATGTCATTTGTAAGAAGCATTACCCTTATCTGGAAAAGTTTACCTCGAAAAAGCATATACGAGTAGCAAATTCGTAATTCATTTGGGGGGGACCAGAAATATGTCCCAATCCATTTTTGTCTTAGCCCAGCCCATGTGAAGGGCAAAAATGTCCGACGATCAAGCTTCCTCTAATTGAAAGGATACAAAACGTGTGACAAGCAGTTGAGAATTGAGCGGTTCGCTCTCGACTCAAATACATAGATATATACAAATATGGAGGTAATTATGTGAATCAAGTACTAAAAGATTTCGCGAAGTTCGTCGGACTCTAGTTTTCTTTCGCTAGTGGCCGGAAGATGCCTTGCGGTATCAACTGATTGGAGACGAAATTTGTGGGATAAAAACTTAAACTCGTGGGCTGTCTAGAAACATACATATATATATATATATATATATATACATGAAGGTAAGAATTGAGGGTCTACAGAGGGGCGACACGGTAATCATAAAGTCAGAAAAGTAAAAGAATTCTCGTTAGGCCGGGGTGGGACCCGCTACGAGAACATTTTGAAAAGTTGTTAAGACCCCGATTTGTCTCAAATTACGTGACAAAGGCTGTGCGGGGCAATTGGCGTAATTATACCGGCCTTAACGTGCCTAAATTCGTTAAAGTTGTAAGGTTAAGCGTGCCAGGGCCAGAGCAATTCTGGGATGGGTGACCCCCTGGGAAATGTACAAAGATTTTCACAAACTTAGATATGAGAGATGAATAGGAAATTCTGGGTAACCAAAAAAAGGAATTAGGATATGCAGTATGGCTAGAAACTTTATAGGGGTCACACGAGCTGGGACAGATTAGATTGCTAAAAAGGGAAGAAAAAGCAGCGCAGCACCGAAACTAGGGTAAGTATGAACAAATGCTTGAAGATGTATTGTAAAAGAAATGTTAGTGATACATATATGTATGTATAGGGCCCCATTTATGGCTGTGTTGATTGATTGGCTTTTGTCACGACCCAGCCCCGTGGGCCGCGACTGGTGTCCTTCTGGGACACCCCAAACGAACTCACACCCAGACCATCGTAATCAGACTCGTCCAAACTCAACGTACGTTATTCGAACTCATCATCGTAATCAGACATCTACCGAACACTTATCCTAAGCAGTCGCCCGTACAGATCAGACAAATCACAAATCAGAAGGAAGGCGGAATGTACATCGCCAAATTTCACACACACACATCAGAAGGGTGGCGGAATGCACATCGCCCCCAAATGTATACACATACATACAAACTCAGAGGCCGACTTGGCCATAGTAGCGTACGGGCCACTTAAGATAGTAAAACAGACTCACATGCAAACACACCGGACCCACGACCCACAAATCTGACTACAGGCCTCTAGACAAAACAGAACATAAGAACATAGGACGGGACAGGGCCCCGCCGTACCCACTCATCCAAATATACAGAATACAGACACAACAACAGATATGTACCAAAGTAGGCTCCGGATCAAAGGGGAGCTCTCCAACACAGCAGAATGAGTAGCCTAAACTGGAGGACCACCCAAACGAGCTTCTGTACCTGCGAGCATGAAACACAGCCCCCGAAGAAACGGGGGTCAGTACGGGAGAAGTACTGAGTATGTAAAGCAGAAGGTACAGAAATCACAAACACAGCTGGAGTCAGAAAGAACCAACACACCAACATCGCAAAGAAAGCAAACCTGTGCGGGAGGCGAACGTACAAATGCAAATCAAATCATGTATAGGGTTTAGGAACGTGGTCACCCCCCGACGCTGGTGCCACAACACATCATAACTCCAGAAGGTTTCAAATCTCCGTACAATCTCCAGACACATCATATCACACACACATCATATCATCAGAACGTATCAAATGCCATATCACATCATAACTCCATAAACGGTAACCGGCCCTATGGCGAGGCCTCGGAAACCGTAACACATCATAACTCCCGAATATATTATAGTGCGCACGATCACAAAGTCGGCCCGGGTACCGACGAACGAAGTCATAGCAGACAGCACGAACAGAGTAGTGCAGAAATCATATGCATATCAAAAATAATTTGTCGGACTTAACATATAGTTTACGTAGAGGTATATACTGACGCCCGAGGGATCGGAGTAGGAATCAGACTGATCAAAGTATGCGTATAAAAGTTACGAAGTTCCAAACTGTCAAATTCGCAAGAAAAACTGTTCATAAGTCATTTTCCGAAAATCTCACATCATTCAAAGTACAGAACGTACATTAATGGCATAGGAAGTTTCAAACACATCCTTGGTTCCTAAACAGTCGGTTGCGGATCATAACGGACACAAACGAATCAAACAAACCGAATAAGGGGAGCCTCGGGGCTCGCGGGCCCACCTCGAGTCAAATTGAGGTGGCGGACACAAATCACAGACTTTCGGCTCCATAGAGCCATCTACAAAAGTTTCGAAGAGTTTCGGACACAACAGCACAAGTTATGGAGGTACGAACATTCTTTTAAACAAATGCGACAAAAAGGGTTCAATCGCGCTGAATGAATAGTGCTCGAACTTGAACTTCGATTTCCAAGAGTAGGATTATTCCCGAGGGGCCGATCTTAACCTAGTATGTCTAGGACATGCCAAAAGAATGATAGGTAGGCTTTACATACCTGGTTGGCGCCTTACGCTCCTCAAATCGCAATTCCCGTTTCGTCCAGAAACTGCAAATGGTCACTTTTACCAGTTACTATTCATGAGAATTAACATTTTAGTCTTTGGGCTATATTTGGCTACCGAAATTTCGGCAGCACTTCCCCTATAAATCTAACACCCCCCGAGACTTAGCTCGGCTCAAAATATAACAACATCAACAGCCCAAACATCAATACACAATACGAATCACAATCAAACACACTAACTTCACAATTGCACCTTATTCCATAAGTTGGTAATCCTATTTCCAAACTTCACAATTTCAGCTCATATCCACATTATTGTATTCATTCATTCAAGATTATTCCATTACATAACAAACAAGTTCCAAACCACATACAAACATCCCCAAAGTTCACTACTTTCCAATTTTCATTCAAAACACCAAAAGTTACGACGAACGTTCTAACTTGCGTCGTTTCATTCCAAACTCATTATCATCAACCATAAATCATATTTAAAGTCTTTAGTATCATATATATACTATGATATACACAAATATACCAAAGGTATACACTTTCCGATAACGTCCGAAATTATTTTCTAACACCAACTCAATTCCTTAATCAATCCTTTACAACATAATGACCACAACAACACATCATTCAACCTAAATAAGATCAAATTCTTATGCCTTAAACCTTATAAAACCCACGGCCAAACACACTCTTTTTGCACACACACACCATGCACAAACACAACACCATTCCAAAATCTTCATGCCAATTCAATCACTAACACATATGTATCCATTTCATAGCATTAAAACATAAAGATCTTACCTTTTTCTTGAATTTCCGATTTGCCGCAAACGAGCACCTTACGCCAATCTAATTATACCCCGTTGAAGAGGGGCTCGAGTACTTCATAATATGTTAAGGACAAGAATTCTTGGATCACCACAAAGGCTAGCAATTTTTTTTTCTCCCCTTGCTCACTCTCGGCCGAGAACCCTTCTATGGGTGTTCTTCAATTTTTTGTGACTTGTTCTTGATAACTATCAAGTATCCTCAATATATATCCACATTTAGATCATGTGCATAGCACATGATCATTAAAAAGGGCTTGGGCCTATCAAACATGGCTGGCCACCCCTTAAATCTTGGGCCCAATTTCTTTGTTCAATTTCTTGGCCCAATTCATAAACGTTCCGTTTTGTAATTCCCGAAACTAATTTCCAAAATTCCAAATTTACCCTCGGCCTTCCCCGAGGTCTTGACATTAATAATTCCAGCACCAACATAGTCATACTCACCAAAATCAAAATATGTCCTCCACACACACAAGTCTTATTTATTTCTTGATTTCCCGTTATACGAAAATACGGGACATAACATTCTCCCCCCCTTAGGAACATTCGTCCTCGAATGTTGAATCGACCTCATGGGTGTCGTACTACTCCGGGAGGGTTCTCTTGATGGTTGTCCTTTATTGATTTCTCCGACATGTCTTCTTTACCAATACTAGGGTAGATTTTTCACATCACTGACTCAAATACCTTCATAATACATTTTCTCATACTCTACGTAATCACCGAACTCTGCACTATATTCTTGTAAGGGACGGACACTTTCCAAACATCATCGTCAATATCATCTTCTTTTCACACTCCTGAGTTTCCTTACCACATCGTCGTAATCTCACTTTACTTCATATCAGACACTTCATGCCAAACAGATTCAGAACTAAAACCGGACGGATTCATAATCGGAGGCAGACATACTCAACTATGGCGGTTGGATTCGTAGTCAACATCGAAGGTACGGAAGCATATCAGACACATCTGAGATCGGAGTCAGACGTATAAAGGCGTATCAAACGAACTCGTAGGCAGAATCAAACACACTAAGATATACCAAACAGATTCACAATCAAAGCCAGTCGTACGGAATCATATCGAACAAACCCGAATTCAGAAGCAAACATACAGAGTGGTTTCATACCGAATCGTGATCAGACAAACCGAAGGGTATCAAACACACACGCGGTCAAAATCAAACGCACCGAAGCATATCAGACGGATTTATATCCAGATTCAGACCCACAGAGGTGCGCCAGACAGGAACGGATTCAGAATCAAACGCACAAAAGGTTCATCGGACGGGAACATAGTCGAACGCAGAAGTACAGAGGTGTACTAGGTAGAGCCTCATCGGAATCGGAAGTGCAGAAGCACCACAGATGGGATGTCAATTTAGAATCAAATCATTCATATTAAAGCTCCAATAATTCATGAGAATGCCCCTTGATTTGCAAACTCATTCACCAAGTCGTCACACAATTTACCTTGCGTCTTACGTACCAACTCCTTCAAGGATTCCAATTACTCACACTGCTTATCTTTTATTTATCAGAACATCAGTTTCCGGGGCTCGGCTCTTAACCCACATGGCACTGAATGAAAATCATACACACACATACACATACACGTACACACACACACACACTTATTCGGACCTTACTGGAGAAAATCTCTGGCTGTTATTCAAATTCGTTCAATTTCCCAAGAAGTGTTGTACCCTTTCCTTTTTGCCCATTTAGTCCGCCTCGTTCCGCGCGACTCTCGAAAGGGCACTAATTACTCCACACACATCCTATTACCTTTTGGTTACCTCAAATTCCCATCTACATTAATCATACTTACACTTATGAAAAACTTTGCATTACTTCCCAGGGGGTCACCCATCCCAGAATTGCTCTGGCTTGAGCGCGCTTAACCCCGAAACTTTCACGCATTTTGATGCGTTAGGGCTGATATAATTCCATCAATTGCCCTGCACGACCTTTGTCACGAAATTTTAGGCCAAACGGGGTCTTAGCAAATCTTTCGGAAATTTTTCGTAGCGGGTCCCACTCTCGGCTAAGCCGTACCATTACCTTGTCGCCTTTCTGAATTTCCAACATTCACTTTCATACACATATACATATGATCACAACTAACCCACGAATTTAAGCCTCCAAATAGTCGATGTGATCCGATAGAAATGCCACCGTAAGGTGTTCTCTGGCCACCGATAGAAGAAAACTAAAGCCCGATAAGTATCGCGGGGCCTTTTGTACTTAGTCTACATATTTACTTCTATATTTCTGGAAAAATTTGGGCAGAGTTTCCTCTGTATTTCTTACTATCCGAAACCTGTACACCAGAAATACCAACCACGCCTCACAGGGCCAACACATATGTACACACATACACATCATATCACGTCGTAACGCAGCCACACAGGGCTGATGGCTTCAAATAGGAATTATAACATCGTCGACACTTACCACACGTGCCCAACTCGAACGGCATCGGAGGCGTTTTCCTGTTTACCTTCATCCAGGATTTCCAAAATCACTCGGACGGTGGGGATATTTAGTCGCCCTTGCCTTGGGTCACCCGGTCTCTAATTCCTTTAAATTTCCGTCGTCTTCATAGGACAACGTTTTGCGAATATCATACACATATAGAAAATTTTAAAAACTCATACACTTATAAATAATCAATATCGGGTCTGACCTGGGGAGCTGCCGTGAGAGGTATGTCCACTATCATCCACATCTATCTGCTCCCTGCCTATCCGGTCTACATTATCACCCGCATCTGAATCGGAGGGATACGGACGATCAGTCAAATCCCGGCTCACTGACGACCCAGGCCAAGAACCGGAGAAATCCATAGCACTCTCCGATGTGGCTGGGCTATCAGGGTTCTCCCTAACGATAAGAGCTGGCGCATATTTGAAAATCTCCTCCTGAGTCATCCCAGAAGAATGCTCCGATAGGCCTGCCTCATCACTATCCTCCTCCGCGGAGGTAAGAAGCTCCGGAGGGGTCATCGCCAGATCCTCTGAGATATCTGTGTCGTAGCCATCCTCCACGGGATCCTCCGCCCCAGGAATCGGGGACTCTGGAGGAGTCGTAGAGGGGTCCTCCGACGGATCCGTATCATAGCTATCCTCCGGGGAATCCTCCGAAGGATCCGTCTCGATCGAGTAACTGGAGCCCTGCCTACTCGGCCCCGGTGACAGCCTGGGGGCCTTCTTGGCACCCCCATCCTCATCGTCGGAAGCCGTCCTCTTCATCCTTCACCAACCTACAATCACCTGCACGGAGAGGGTCAGAAATAATTTCCCAAAATACTGACGCTAACACTCTTTTCGGAGCCTTGCTGTGAACACAGCAATTCGTTGGGAGGAACCATCCTAACAGTATAGCTTTATCGCACGATCTAAGATCCCAAGAAAGGGTAACACAACATCCTAGATGTCCTGTAGCTTCCTATTTATAGATGTGGTGCACAACACATCGATAAACAAGACTCTACTAGACACGGCCTGTAGACATTCCGAGGACAAACCGCTCTGATACCACTTTTGTCACGACCCAGCCCCGTGGGCCGCGACTGGTGTCCTTCTGGGACACCCCAAACGAACTCACACCCAGACCATCGTAATCAGACTCGTCCAAACTCAACGTACGTTATTCGAACTCATCATCGTAATCAGACATCTACCGAACACTTATCCTAAGCAGTCGCCCGTACAGATCAGACAAATCACAAATCAGAAGGAAGGCGGAATGTACATCGCCAAATTTCACACACACACATCAGAAGGGTGGCGGAATGCACATCGCCCCCAAATGTATACACATACATACAAACTCAGAGGCCGACTTGGCCATAGTAGCGTACGGGCCACTTAAGATCGTAAAACAGACTCACATGCAAACACACCGGACCCACGACCCACAAATCTGACTACAGGCCTCTAGACAAAACAGAACATAAGAACATAGGACGGGACAGGGCCCCGCCGTACCCACTCATCCAAATATACAGAATACAGACACAACAACAGATATGTACCAAAGTAGGCTCCGGATCAAAGGGGAGCTCTCCAACACAGCAGAATGAGTAGCCTAAACTGGAGGACCACCCAAACGAGCTTCTGTACCTGCGGGCATGAAACACAGCCCCCGAAGAAACGGGGGTCAGTACGGGAGAAGTACTGAGTATGTAAAGCAGAAGGTACAGAAATCACAAACACAGCTGGAGTCAGAAAGAACCAACACACCAACATCGCAAAGAAAGCAAACCTGTGCGGGAGGCGAACGTACAAATGCAAATCAAATCATGTATAGGGTTTAGGAACGTGGTCACCCCCCGACGCTGGTGCCACAACACATCATAACTCCAGAAGGTTTCAAATCTCCGTACAATATCCAGACACATCATATCACACACACATCATATCATCAAAACGTATCAAATGCCATATCACATCATAACTCCATAAACGGTAACAAGCCCTATGGCGAGGCCTCGGAAACCGTAACACATCATAACTCCCGAATATATTATAGTGCGCACGATCACAAAGTCGGCCCGGGTACCGACGAACGAAGTCATAGCAGACAGCACGAACAGAGTAGTGCAGAAATCATATGCATATCAAAAATAATTTGTCGGACTTAACATATAGTTTACGTAGAGGTATATACTGACGCCCGAGGGATCGGAGTAGGAATCAGACTGATCAAAGTATGCGTATAAAAGTTACGAAGTTCCAAACTGTCAAATTCGCAAGAAAAACTGTTCATAAGTCATTTTCCGAAAATCTCACATCATTCAAAGTACAGAACGTACATTAATGGCATAGGAAGTTTCAAACACATCCTTGGTTCCTAAACAGTCGGTTGCGGATCATAACGGACACAAACGAATCAAACAAACCGAATAAGGGGAGCCTCGGGGCTCGCGGGCCCACCTCGAGTCAAATTGAGGTGGCGGACACAAATCACAGACTTTCGGCTCCATAGAGCCATCTACAAAAGTTTCGAAGAGTTTCGGACACAACAGCACAAGTTATGGAGGTACGAACATTCTTTTAACCAAATGCGACAAAAAGGGTTCAATCGCGCTGAATGAATAGTGCTCGAACTTGAACTTCGATTTCCAAGAGTAGGATTATTCCCGAGGGGCCGATCTTAACCTAGTATGTCTAGGACATGCCAAAAGAATGATAGGTAGGCTTTACATACCTGGTTGGCGCCTTACGCTCCTCAAATCGCAATTCCCGTTTCGTCCAGAAACTGCAAATGGTCACTTTTACCAGTTACTATTCATGAGAATTAACATTTTAGTCTTTGGGCTATATTTGGCTACCGAAATTTCGGCAGCACTTCCCCTATAAATCTAACACCCCCGAGACTTAGCTCGGCTCAAAATATAACAACATCAACAGCCCAAACATCAATACACAATACGAATCACAATCAAACACACTAACTTCACAATTGCACCTTATTCCATAAGTTGGTAATCCTATTTCCAAACTTCACAATTTCAGCTCATATCCACATTATTGTATTCATTCATTCAAGATTATTCCATTACATAACAAACAAGTTCCAAACCACATACAAACATCCCCAAAGTTCACTACTTTCCAATTTTCATTCAAAACACCAAAAGTTACGACGAACGTTCTAACTTGCGTCGTTTCATTCCAAACTCATTATCATCAACCATAAATCATATTTAAAGTCTTTAGTATCATATATATACTATGATATACACAAATATACCAAAGGTATACACTTTCCGATAACGTCCGAAATTATTTTCTAACACCAACTCAATTCCTTAATCAATCCTTTACAACATAATGACCACAACAACACATCATTCAACCTAAATAAGATCAAATTCTTATGCCTTAAACCTTATAAAACCCACGGCCAAACACACTCTTTTTGCACACACACGCCATGCACAAACACAACACCATTCCAAAATCTTCATGCCAATTCAATCACTAACACATATGTATCCATTTCATAGCATTAAAACATAAAGATCTTACCTTTTTCTTGAATTTCCTATTTGCCGCAAACGAGCACCTTACGCCAATCTAATTATACCCCGTTGAAGAGGGGCTCGAGTACTTCATAATATGTTAAGGACAAGAATTCTTGGATCACCACAAAGGCTAGCAATTTTTTTTTCTCCCCTTGCTCACTCTCGGCCGAGAACCCTTCTATGGGTGTTCTTCAATTTTTTGTGACTTGTTCTTGATAACTATCAAGTATCCTCAATATATATCCACATTTAGATCATGTGCATAGCACATGATCATTAAAAAGGGCTTGGGCCTATCAAACATGGCCGGCCACCCCTTAAATCTTGGGCCCAATTTCTTTGTTCAATTTCTTGGCCCAATTCATAAACGTTCCGTTTTGTAATTCCCGAAACTAATTTCCAAAATTCCAAATTTACCCTCGGCCTTCCCCGAGGTCTTGACATTAATAATTCCAGCACCAACATAGTCATACTCACCAAAATCAAAATATGTCCTCCACACACACAAGTCTTATTTATTTCTTGATTTCCCGTTATACGAAAATACGGGACATAACACGGACCCTGATAGCCATTATTGTAATATATGGAAAGCATTAACCGGACAGAATTTATGAGACAAAGCGAAAAGTATGGTACAGATGTCACGAACTAAACTGATATTCATTTTGCTACCGGTTGAGATTGGACGATTCTAATACGACGATGTTTGGGAAGAAAAGAGAATGATTGAGTGGAAGGTAATCAAAATGTCAAAAAAAAGTGAACCGTAAGAAACGTAATTAAGCAGAACCTATAAAAGAGTCAACGGGTAAAGCACGAGAATTATTTGCGAAAATGGACTAAAATGTAGTAGTGCAGGACAAAGGAAACTTATGGCATGAGATGATGAATCATATGAAGATCAAATAATTTGATTATTGAGAAAACAGAACGACAGATAAGGTATGGGTATGAAGGAAGAATGCGAATTACTAAGAGATAAATTGCTACATTAATCAAATTACCTGAGTGCTGGCTATCGGATAAGATTTGGTACTATATAATCGCGATTCTGTTAATGTCTCGTATGAAGATGATCAAGTTATGGGTTAGAAAGAAAAGACATGGATATGGTATAAGCATAACCCTAAAAGGGGGGAGCAGATGAATGTAAAGTGAGTTTAAATGAAAACAATTGACGCACAGAAGATTGAAGCGCCAAAGAATTAGCCTAGACCTTCGATATCGACTGAAATACGCAATCCTCTGGGATTGGTCGGATATTACAAAAAAAAAATTGTGGATAATTTTATTTCTACTACGGCGCTATTAATGAAGCTAAGTCAGAAGGCAATGAAATCTCAGTGAACCGGTACTTGTGAATGTAGTTTCCAGTTGCTGGAGGAGGAATTAATCACAGCTCCAGTTCTAGCTCTTCCTGAAGGGCCAAATGGGCATATTATTTATTGTGATGCTTCCAGTATTGGGACAGATTTTGTATTAATTCAGCACGGTCGGATTATATTTTATGTTCCCCGGTAACTTAGACCGCACGAGAGAAATTATTTCGCGCATGATCTGGAACTAACTGCGGTGATTCACACTTTAAAGATATGGTGGCATTACCTACCTGGGGTCCATGTTGATATTTATACGGACCATAAGAGCCTCCATTGTATTGGAGCAGAAGAGGCCGAATTTGCGGCAGAGAAAGTGGCTCGAATTATTGAAAAATTATGACGATGATATTTGGTATCACCCTAGAAAAGCTAACGTTGTGACAGATGCACTCAGTCGCGAATCTATGGGCTGTTTGACCGGCGTGTATCAAAAAAGAAGGAATAGGTTTGTAAAATTCATCAGTTAACTAGCCTTGGAATCCGGTTGGTCAATTCTGGAAATATTGGGATTTTGTCCGAGGAGTTGCTGAATCGTCGATGATGGAAGGGGTAAAACAGAGTCAGTTCGAGGATTCTATTCTGGTAGGGTACAGAGATACAACCCTTGATAAGGAAAGGACCCAGTTGAGGTCTCGCCTGATGGGGTATTGTTATACAGGGGCAGATTATGTGTGCTTGACGTTGCAGGGCTGCGACGACCGATTATGGGCGAGGCGCATGATGTTCGGTATTCTGTTTGTTCGGAATCCACTAAAATGTACCATGACCTCAGATGCTTATACTGTGGAATGGCATGGAACGGGGCATCGCAGAGTTCACCGCCAGGTGCCCGAACCGCCAGCAGGTTAAAATTGAACATCAGAAGCCAGGTGGACTGTGACAGGAAATGGAAATTCCGACTTCAAAGTGTGAGGTAGTTAATATGGACTTCATTATGGGTTACCTCGCGCTCCACGGAAGTATGATTTCCATATGGGTTATTGTTGATAGGCTGACAAACTCAGCCCGTTTTCTCCCCGTCAGAACCACTAATTCAGTTGAGAATTTTGCTGGGCCATATATATTAATGAAACAGTGAGACTTCACGGAGTTCCCATATCTATTATCACTGATAGAGGTGCCCAGTCACGGCTAACTTCGGGAGATTTTTTTAGGAAACATTAGGGGCTCAGGTGAGTCGGAGCACAGTATTCCATTCTTAGAGCGACGGACAGGCCGAGCGCACTATACAGATGTTAGAAGATAGGTTGTGGGCCTGTGTTATTGATTCTACAGGTAGCTGGGATGATACTCTGCCGTTGATTGAGTTTGCTTATAATAACAGCCACCATTCGAGCACCGAGATGGCTCCGTACAAGGCTTTATTTGGCAGAAAATGCAGGTCACCGATCGGCTGGTTTGCTATTGGAAAAATAGAATTAATAGGCCCAGATATGATCCAACAGGCGGTTGATAAGGTGAAACTTATCCGAGAGAGACTATTAGTAGCCAGAGTCCGAGAGAAGTCATGCGCTGGTAAACAACGTCGACCTTTGGAGTTCCAAATTAGTGTTTGGACATGCTTGGAGATATTACCTATGAAAGGCATAAAGTGATTCGGAAAAAAGGGTAAGCTTAATCCGCGTTACATTGGGCCTTATCAGGTTATTCAAAAATTAGGAATGTTGCTTACGAGCTAGATTTACCATCTGATCTGGGAGCGGTATATCCGGTAGTTCAAGTATCCATGCTCCGTACATGTGTTGGTGATCCCTCCAGAACATTTCCAGTGAATGATATTTAGGCGATAGAGAAATTGTCATAAGAAGAAACTCCCCCAAAGTGTTTACGGACCCTATAAGTTTAATCTAACATTCGAGGACGAATGTTCTAAAGGAGGGGAGGATGTTATATCCCGTATTTTCGCGTATTCGGGAAAATTCGAAATAATTTTGATTTGCAAGGAATAAGGTCATATGTTGATTCGAATTATCATATGTGTGTGTTGTTCACGAAAAATATTGGTGTGGAAGTGTTGAGGAAGGCCAAGGGAAAAATTGGAATTTCAAAAATTAGTTTCGGGAATTATAAAATAAAATTGGTAGCCAATTGGGCTCACAAAATAAGAAATAAAATGAGGCCCATTTGTTGAGAGGGGTGGCCGGCCATTAAGAGGCCCAAGTCCACCAAAATAATACAATATTTTCCATGTGATTAAAAAGGGGAGGATAATTATGCAAGTGGTCAACCATTAGAAACTTCAAGAAAGCGAAAACAAGACAAAAGAAATGGAGCAAGAAAAGGGAGGGGCATTCGGCCCTCTCTTGCAAATTCAAGCCAAAAATTTATCCATCAAGAAATTAAATTCTTCAAGCAAACTTACTAATTCAAGGGTGCTAAGTAACGTGGAGTCGTTGTTTCGGACAATAGGTTGCTCGTTTTCTCTATCTACCAACCTTGGTCAAGTTAAGAAGTGAAGAAGAAAGGTGAGTTTTAAGCTTGTTTTATGTGTTATACATGGTTTAGAGATGTTGTAGTAAGCTAAAAAGGAAGAAATTCTTGATAAAAACGATGTTGAGGTTGAGCCGTGTATATGAAGTCTTGACCGTGTGTGTATATAAGTTGTATATCTATAGTATGTTGAATTTATGTTGTATTCTAGTTGTGTGTAGGATGAAATTTATATTGGGAAGGGAAGTCGAATGAATTTGATGGAAGTTGGAAGAATGGAATATGGCCGTGTGGTATAGGAATTGGAATGGGAATGGATTAATGTCGTTTAATATGTTAGTTGTGTTGTTGTGATGCTTGCAATGTAAACGAAGATAAAATGATATAAGTTTGCATTGAAATGGAATGTAGAAACTTATGTCCTTTAGGTATGATCTTATGACATTATGAAAATGAAGTTGTTAGGGTACAAATTTTGATGGTTATTGATGAACTTGGAAGGTGGAATCATGTTATGAATATGTATGCCAAAGGTTGGAAGTTCTGAATGAATTATGACTTTGGTAGAAAGTTTGTATATTTGGTATATCTTGTGAATATTTCGTACAAATGATATGAAATGCTTCCAAATTATATTGTGATGATCTTGGTTAATGATGAATGTGAAATCCTTGAGATTTGTTTGGAAATTTGAAGTTGACATGGAAGTATTGCTTTATGTAGGAAAGAAGAACGTTGACGTTAGATCTATTTTGTTGTGATTCGTGATGTCTTTGGTATTATGGGTTGTTGTTGTTGATATATTGAGCCGAGCTAAGCCTCGGGGATGTTATATGTATAGGGGAAGTGCTGCCGAAATTTCGGTAGACAAATATGTAGTTAAGTGAATTCTTAAAGTCTTGCAATTCCTAATTGGTAACTATGACCAATTGTAGGTTTTTGGCGAAACGGAGTTTGATTTTTGGCAAGCGTAAGGAGCGCGAAAGGTATGTAAGGCTACCACATTCCTTCTTTTGGCATGTCCTAGGTATACTAGGTCGATATTTGAGCCCCGGAGGCAATTCTGTTCCTGGAAATCCGAATTTGAAAATGAGTACTATTCATTCAATTGAATTGAACTATAAGACTCAAATATTTGTTGAAAAGTGATCATATATCCGAAACTTTTGTAAATGTAATCGAATCGCTTCGAAACTTCCATGTATGATTCCATAGACCCCAAATGTCTGTGATTCATGTCCGCCGCCTCGACATGACCCGAGGTGGGCCCGCTAACTCCGAGACTCTTTTCTTTGCTCTAGTAGGCTCGTTTTTGCATAATGTCGGCAATGGACTTTTGATTATGAATTTGGCTATCATAAAATAATGTTTTGATTGCGACGATATTCTAAATTATATTTTGAACCATAAATACCATTTTGGAAATATCTTTGTGAGATTAATCCCGTATTGGCTAATGGTTCGAACTACTTTGACTAATGAGTTAACATATGATTTTATCAAGTTTCAAAAAGGTGTTTTGATATATAAATTGCATTGGTTGCTCACGACTCCGCTCGTGCCTTATTATGACTTCGTTCACCGGTTCCCGGGCCGGCTATGGTTCGTGCGCGCTATGATAAATTCGGCTGTATGCTGTGTTACGGTTCCTGAGACCTCGCCATAGGGCCGGGTTCCGTTTGGAGTTATGCTGTGATATGGCTGGTGATATGTTATGATGATATGTGTGTTCGGGGATGTACGAAGATTTGAACCTTCTGGTGTTATGCTGTGTGTGGCACCAGCGTCGGAGTGGTGACCACGTTCCTGAGCTTTTGCATGATTTTATCTGCATTATGTATATATGTTCTTGATACGGATTTTGATATACTGGTCAGTATCCCCTTTTTGTATCCTGTTTGTTTCCAGTTGTGGTTTACATTTCTGTACTCTATGCTTTAACTACTCAGTACATCTTTCGTACTGACCCCCTTTTCTTCAGGGGGCTGCGTTTCATGCCCGCAGGTACAGAGATTCGTGATCTGCCACTGTAGGCCACACGTTCTGCTATTACAGAGTGCTCCTTTTGATCCGGAGCCCATATGTCGGTATATATCTTTTGTGATGTATATGCATCTGTATATTTGACTATTTGGGGTACGGCGGGGCCCTGTCCCGTCATATGTTTTTGTTATGTATTGGTAGAGGCCTGTAGTCATATTTGTGGGTCATGGGTCATTGTGTGTGTGCATTTGTTTGCGATTTACGTCTTAGTGCGGTCCCGTTTACTATTATAGCCAAAACGCCCCATTTGTCTGTACACGTTGATGTACCTGGCGATGTATATTCCGCCAACCTATCAGATTTGTATACGGCCAGAATGGCCTGTATATTTGTATATGTGCTTATGATCGGCGATGTGTATTCCACCGCTCCCTTCTGTTCTGATATGATATTTCGGTACGTGTGACCGCTTAAGACAAGTTTTGTTTTAAATTATGTTTAAAATGGCTATTATGAAATTTGAGCTAAGTTTGGGTTTGATAACTGGATATGTGAATTGGTCTGGGTGCCCAAGTAGGGTGCCAGTCGCGGCCCACGGGGATGGGTCGTGACACCGACGTTGTGCCCCAGTCAGAGGGTTCTGCTACACCCCCACCCGAGAAGCATGGAGCCGCTCCACCATTAGCTCCAGAGGCTCCAGCGCTCGAGCCTCCAGCTCCTCAGCCAGGGGCGGAGGATAGGACGTTGAGGGAGGCCGTACAGTTGTTGACGACATTGGCGGCGGGACAGGCTCGCAGACGCGGGCTGAGAGGTGATGATGATGAGGACAGGCGTGATAGCCTGAGGGTTCGTGATTTTCTGACATGCGGTCCCCCAGAGTTTTTCGGGTCTAAGCCCGAGGAGGACCCCCATGACTTCATTCGGGGGATGAGGCGCTCATTGGGATTGGTCAGGGCTTCAGAGATCGAGTCCGTTGAGTTAGCCTCGCACAGATTACGTGATGTTGCGGCAAATTGGTATGAGTCCTGGGAGCTGTCCAGAGGTGAGGATGCTCCCCCAGATACATGGGATGAGTTTGTGGCCGCTTTTCTCCGCCACTTTTTGCCCCCGGAGTTACGACGGGCGCGGGTTGATAGATTTTTACAGCTGCAGCAGAGAGGTCGGAGTGTTCGTGAGTATAATTTGGAGTTTGATTCTCTGGCTCGATATGCACCTGCGATAGTAGCGGATATGGCGGACCGGATGCACCGGTACGTGATAGGATTGGACCGCTACCTGGTTGACGGCTGCATGGTTGTGCCATCGCAGACTGATATGGACATCGCCCGGTTACAAGCTTACGCGCAGGGGATGGAGGACCGGCACGGAGAGCATCAGTCGGGCAGAGATCGTGATAGGAGACCGCCCAAGCGGGCCAGGTCAGCTGGGTATTCTCGGGAGTCTCAAGGCGGGCAACCTCAACAGTATGTTAGACAGTCTTCTCAGCCGGCGCAGAGTGCACTCCCGCAGTCTATCGGGGAAGGATTTGATAGTGTCAGATACTCAGGAGCAGGCCAGAGTTCCAGAGCATCAGGTTCGCAGATGACTAGGGGTTCCAACCAGTCCTGACCACCCAGGCCCCGTTGTTCTTATTGTGGGAGATCGCACCCAGGGGAGTGCTACCGAGCCACAGGAGCTTGTTTTTCCTGCGGCCGTCAGGGCCATGTTATGCGAGATTGTCTGATGGCGATTGGTTTTGGTAGTACAGTTCAGCCGACGGGAACAGCCGCTGGTTCATCTTCTACTCCCTCAGCTATGCGCCCTGCAAGGCGGGGTATGCCGGCACCGACGGGCCGCGGTCGAGGCCGTGATGGTGTTTCAGATTCTAGCGGTCCTTCGAACCGCATATATGCGTTGGCCAGCCGACAGGACCAGGAGGCGCCACCAGGTGTGGTTACAGGTGATTTGAATTTCTAAATTCGTTACATTGTTTGGTAAGAAATTGATATATGCTACTCAAAAATAAACTCCCCCGAAATGTTTCTGAGACCCTATAAGGCTAATTTAACATTCGAGGACGAATGTTCTAAATGGGGGGAGGATGTTATGTCCCGTATTTTATACATTGGGACAATCCGGATTAACTATGATAAGTTAGGGCCAAGCCCATTCCGGGACTTGAAGTCGAGATTTTTGACCTTCGATTTTATTTTGAGACATAAGTTGTTCATGAAATTGTTGGCATGGAATACTTAGGAAAAGTTGGGACCAAAAGTCACATAATTGGAAGTTGAAAATCATGCAAAAAAAGGCCCTTTGGCCGTGTGGCTTTTCAAGTAGTCCCACACACTTTGTGGCCAATTTTAAATGGTCCAACTCATGGGTGGACCATGGACACTTGGAGGGTTTATCTTGGGGCTTAAAAGATGACTTCTAAGTCATCTTCTAGCACTTCCACACTTAGAAAATAAATCAAGAAATTGAAGAGCAACAACAACAACCATTCGGCCAAGCCTAAGAAAAACCAAGTCCAATTTGAGCCATCCCAAAAATATTTCTTTGGTGCAAATCCACTAATTGGAGGTCCCTAAGTAACGTGGAAGTGTTGTTGGAGCGATCAAGCCATCCGTTTAGTAGATCGCAAACCCTAGGCAAAGTGTGGAGTTGAAGAAGAAAGGTAAGATTTGATCTTGTTTTATGTGTTATAAATGTTGTATGCATGTTGTGGTATGCTAAAATGGATGAAAATCATGAGATAGGGTATGTTGGAAGTGGGTCGTGTGCATGGTGTGCTAGCCGTGTGAGGTGTGTGTATGTTGTGTGGTGTTGAGGTGATGAATTGATCTTATGTAGCCTGTTTGATTGTTGTAGTGTGTAGGATGGCTAAGAATCACTAATATATGCATGTGTGGTGATAGCCGAATGTGGGTCATACTCTATGCCAAAGAACGCATTAATATCGCTTAGTGTTTTAGTGGTTGTTGTGATGACTTTTATGTTGAAAATGAGAGTTTAATGTCGCAAGTTGATATGGTAAGTGTTGCGGACTGATTTGGAGAATTATGTGCAATTAATGCAATTTTTATTTTTATGAGAATAGCATTGTTAGAATGTGGATTATTGGTGCAAATCATGATTCGAAAGTCGGAAGTGTGTATAGCGAGGTTCTCGGGTTTGGGACTGTTTTAGAAAAAATTGGAGCAATTGTTGGATTGTTGGAAATATTGTGTAAGTTGTTTAAAATGTCCTTGAATATTGTTGGTATGGGTTCGGGTTGGTAATTGAATGTATGAGCGGTATTGTGGCTTGAATGTAAGCCGTCGAATTGAATATTATGAATGTTGTTGAATGATGTAACAGAGAGTTATTAATGTTATATTGCCTTTCGGATTGGTCATTGGGGTTGTTAGGTTGGTTATTGTGGTTGTGATTGGTGATTTGGCCGAGTTAAATTCTCGGGGTTGGCCTATTTACAGGGGAAATGCTGCCCAAATTTCTGTAGAATTGAGTGTTAGTTTGGAATAAATCGCCTAAGTGCCTATGGCTAATGTTTGATATTCGTTGGCGTATTTGTAGACCTTGGGGAGCCCGAGGCGTAGGTTGGGATTAGCTTGAGTTGGGCTAGCTTGGAGTGCGTACGAGGTATGTAAAGCTCAAACCTTCCTTCTTTTGGCATGCCTTAGTTATACATAGGTTATATCACGAGCCTCGAGGAAATTCTAAATTCACAATCCGAGTACGTTATGACTCTTATATATTTCTTGGCACTCGTATGTTTGATGTGATGAAATATGAATCCTTATGTCTTCGAAATAACTGCTTTCCAAATGTTTCACAAAAAGTTTTGTTTTAAAGAATTCCGTAATTATGGACGCCGTATCTTTCACATAAAGGCTCGGATTGCTTCGATATCTTTGTAGGAGTTTGTATGGCGTATGATGAGTATGTTCTCCATAGGCGGGCCCGGCTCGGGTCAATACCCGTCCGTGGGTCCCGCGACTTTCCTTTATGTAATTCGGAAGACTTTTGAAAGAATTTGGTATGACAATTATTTCGATTCTCAAGTATGGTAATTTTACTTATATTTGAGTCCATGATAATGCTTTTATGCATATGGTTACTCACGACTCTGCTCGTGCGTTCTATTATATCTTTTGCCGGATCCCGGGCCGGTTCTGTTGTCATGCGCACTTTGATATACTCCGGTGTTATGCTGTGTTTATGGTTCACCGAGCCACTCGCTAGAGGGTCGGGTTCCACTTATTTTTGGCGTTACGCTGTGTATGGCGTTATGTTGTGTTATGATGTGTGACGGGGATACGGAGATTTGAAACTTCTGGTGTTATGCAGTATTATGGTGCCATCGACGGGCGGGCGACCATATTCTCTGTGCCCTATGCATGACTATATTTTGAGAGTAAACATTTTGGTATTTTGGGTTTGCACTTATGTTCTATACTTCCATTTCGTTTATGCCTCAGATTTGTTTTCTGTATCTTCTGCTTTGGATACTCAGTACATATTTCGTACTGACCCTCCTTTCTTCGGGGGGGGGGGCTGCGTTTCATGCCCGCAGGTGCAGACGCACAGGTTGGTGATCCAGCCGTTTAGGACACCCTCTTCTGCTGTTTGGAGTGCTCCTCTTATTCCGGAGCCTACATTTTGGTATATATCTTCGTTTGCTACGTATGTATGTACTTTTTCAGGGGTACGGCGGGGCCCTGTCCCGCCATATGATTCGGTTGGTCTGTTTAGAGGTTTGTAGACGTATATGTGGGTTGTGCCTACTTCTGTATAGGTGTGTTTGTATGATCCCACTCGCCATGGCAGTCTTGTCGGCGTGCGTTTGTATATGTTTTGGGGCGTTGCGCCATTTGATAGCCTTGTCGGCTTCTGATATATATGTACATATATGGTTGTGTTTGAAATGTGTCTGAGACAGTTTGATATAATTTGAGGCATCGTGTGATATTTGTGCCCGTATACGCTATCTGTATGTGATTCGGATTTGATGAGTGTGTTCGGGTGCCCAGTTCGGGCACTAGTCACGGCCTACGGGGTTGGGTCGTGACAATAATAACGATGACGATTATGACAATGATGTAATAGTAAAGATGCTTATGAGCTATTATGTATATGTATGACTATTATGGAACCCCGAGCTTATGAGGCCGGGTAAGATATGTAAATAAGTATGTATATGATTATGTAACGCGCGTACACCTCTGCAGATGGTTCGGATAACCCTGACCCCTTGGTAGGGACAGGTAGATGTAACCCTGAAGCCTTGGTAGGGCTAGGTATGAGTAAACTTGAGCCTTGGTTGGCCAAGTACGTATGAAACACCTATCCTACGAGGTCAGGTATGCTATGTAAATGCTATGTATATGATATGAATACGAATATGATACGATATGAATATGAGTAAGGGCGTGTATACGAATACGAGTACAAATATGGTACGAATACGATTATGGATACGAACATGGATGTATGTACACAAATACGCACTAGAAATGGTAAGATCTTATGTAAGGCAAGTAAGTGCCCATGATGATGACATTACTATCTCCTACCTCATGTTGTTTCTTATGTTGTTTCTTATGTTGTACATTATGCTTCTATATTGATATTGATCATGCTTTACATACTCAGTCCATTCTTCGTACTGACGTCCTTTTGTTTGTGGACGCTGCGTCATGCCTGCAGGTGCACAGGGAGACAGACTTGATCCATAGCTGCTTTCTCAGAGATTACATAGCAGAGCTCCATTTCATTCGGAGCCATAGCTTTTGGGTATTAAATTCTTTTGTGTACATAATTATGGGCATAGCGGTGTCCTGTCCCGCTTATGTGATATGTTATACTCTCCTTAGAGGCTCGTAGTCACGTGTATATGGTTAGATATGTCTGGCCTTGTCAGCCTATATTTTGTATATTATTTTTGATAGCCTTGTCGGCTCATGTACATTAATGTGGCATAAACACCAATAATGATATAAAGGCATTATCGTCCAATGGGACTAGTATGATTGATGGGTAGAAATGCATGTTTCACTATGGGGCTCACCTAGATGTAAGTATAAGTGTAAGCTAAGGGGTGCCCGGGTGGGCTAGCACCGGGTGCTTGTTGCAGCCCCAAGTCGAGTCGTGACATGTGAGTAATTCGATATCCGATTGTTGTCCTGGAATCATGGATTGTGTGTGAGTGATGTTAGCAGTTCAATGTTCGATGGTTGTCTCGAAATCGTGGATTGTGTGATGTGAGAGTCCGATGTCCGATGATTGTCCCAGAATCGTGGATGAGTGAGTACATGGACTTCGCGGGTCCCCCATGGGTTGTGCTACCGGGACGTCGATACTTCCGTATGGAGTACATGTGTACACTGCATTGCATTGGCATTCTTACATCATTACATTGCATTGCATCTTGGCTTATATTGTGATGAACCAGTATTTTACTTATGTTGTTGATTTCGGATTGGTTATATATTGAGACTTGGCACACATGGGTTTAGATGCTTCAACCTGGGTGATGACGGATACTTGTTTCTGATTGTGTTTGACTTATACTTGTTGATTTATTTGTCTATCCTGCTTTATTTTCTGAATTATGTTAGCTATACTTAGTCGGCCGATGACACCTATCAGTACTATGGTTTTGTACTGACCTGCACTTGCTGCATTCTTTTATGAATGCAGAGTTTCAGGTTGGATCAGCTTCTGTCTCCCGTGGCTGATAGTCGCTATCAGTACATCTTCGAGTTTCCAGGGTGAGCACGAGATGTTCACTGCCTTGAAGACTCCTCTTATTTATGTCTTACTCTTCCATTCTGAGACATACACGGATTTGATATATTATTATATTCCAGACTTGTATACATTCATTTAGACGCTCTTATATGGATTAGACTAGACCCTGGGTGTATTTCTTATTTCCGCACTTTCTTCTATATTATTATCATAAGACTTACGTGAAATTATTCTCTTCCGCTTAATTGATTTATTTATTTATGCCTTTATTATCGTTGGGTTGAGGGTTTGCTTACTGAGGTGAGAAAGGTAAGTGTACGCACGAAGCCAAATTGGGTCGTGATAGATAGAGTTAGAGTTTTTAGGTTGAATCATGTATATGTGTGTACGTGTGAGAATAACAAATATAAATTACATTAAACGTCATAAATTGAAACCTTTTTTGTTATAAATGGATAAAGTAAAACAAAAAATTCTATTATAAGATACCTGCACCTTAAATATTAAAACAAAAAAATGGAAACTGGTAATGCTACACTTATATACGTATGTACCTGCTCAATCGATTCGATGAACCAGCGCTATTTTTTTCCCTTTTCTATTTTCTCTTGTCAGCAGTGTTTAAATTTTTTGAAAATGATATTTGAAGTAAAAAAATTATTACTGGGAATTTTATAGCTAGTGTTTGTTCCCTTAAAATGTACTTATAAATTGGAAAGAGAGCAACTGAAATTAATAAAGACAATTGTTTTGGTCATTTTTTGTTTGTTTAGAAGAACATAAAGACAGATGGGGTCGTAGTTTTCTAATAACCCGTTACATTTCAAGAGACAATGGGGATATGTTTAGTGTGTGAATGTGGTACTTTGTTAAAATTCAACCCTTATTACGAAAAGTGACGATGCAAATGTAGTTTCTAGAGTTTGATAGTGTTATTGTTTTCAGGTTGAATCATATATATGTGTGTACTTGTGAGAACAACAAATTTAAATTACATTAAACGTAATAAATTGTTACCTTTTGTAGTTATAAATGGATAAAGTAAAACAAAAATTGAAATTATAAGATGCCTGCACCATGAATATTAAAACAGAAAATTGAAACTTGTAATGTTGCACTTGTATATGTATGTACCTGCTCAATTGAGTCGATTAACCTGCACTACTTGTTTTTTTCCTTTTTCAATTTTATTTTGTCAGCAGTGTTTACATTTTTTTAATATAATATTTTAAGTCAAAAAACTATTACTGGGATTTTATAGCTAGTGTTTGTTCCCTTAAAGTTTACATATAAATTGACAAGATAACAACTGAAAGCAATAAAGACAATTGTTTTATCCATTTTTTGTTTGTTTAGAAGAACATAAGGACTGATGGGGTCCTAGTTCTCTAACAACCCGTTACATTTCAAGAGACAATGGGGATATGTTTAGTGAGTAAATGTGGTACTTTATTCAAATTTTACCCTTATTTTGAAAAGTGACGATCCAAATATAGTTTCTCAATTGAGTCGATGAACCAGCGCTATTTTTTTTCCCTTTTCTATTTTCTCTTGTCAGCAGTGTTTCCATTTTTTGAAAATGATATTTGAAGTTAAAAAACTACTACAAGGATTTAATAACTAGTGTTTGTTCCCTTAAAGTGTACTTATAAATTGGAAAGAGAACAGCTGAATGTTATAAAGACAATTGTTTTAGCCATTTTTTGTTTGTTTAGAAGTACATAAGGACAGATGGTGTCCTAGTCCACTAACAACCCATTACATTTCAAGAGACAATGGGGATATGTTTAGTTAGTAAATGTGTTGCTTTGTTCAAATTTTACCCTTATTATGATAAGTGACGATCCAAATGTAGTTTCATGGGTTTGATAGAGTTAGAGTTCTGAAGTTGAATCATATATATGTGTGTACTTGTGAGAATAAAAAATATAAATTACATTATACGTAATAAATTGTTACCTTTTTTGTCATAAATGGATAAAGCAAAACAAAAATTCCAATTATAAGATACCTGCACCTTGAATATTAAAACAAAAAAATGGAGAAAGGCAATGCTACACTTATGTTACATTTTTGTCGATGAAACAATGCTACATTTTTGTTTCCTTTTTCAATTTTCTCTTGTCAGTAATGTTTACATTTATTGAAAATGATATTTGAAGTCAAAAAACTATTACTGGAATTTTATAGCTAGTGTTAGTGTACTTATAAATTGGCAAGACAACAACTGAAAGTAATAAAGACAATTGTTTTAGTTATATTTTGTTTGTTTGGAACAACATAAGGACAAATGGGGTCCTAGTTCTCTTACAACCCGTGACATTTCAAGAGACAGCGGGGATATGTTGAGTGAGTAAGTGTTGTACTTTATTCAAATTTTACCCTTGTTATGAAAAGTGACCATACAAATGTTGTTTCTCGAGTTTTATAGAGTTAGCGTTCTGAGGTTGACTCATATATATTTGTGTATGTGTGAGAATAACAAATATAAATTACATTAAAAGTCATAAATTGTTACCTTTTTTGTTATAAATGGATAAAGTAAAAGAAAATATCCAATTATAAGATACCTACACCTTGAATATTAAAACAAAAAAATGGAAACTGGTAGTGCGACACTTATATGCGTATGTACCTGCCAAATTTAGTCGATGAACCAGCGCTATCTTTTTTCCCTTTTATATTTTCTCTTGTCAACAGTGTTTCCATTTTTTGAAAATGATGTTTGAAGTAAAAACTATTATAGGGATTTTATAGCTAGTGATTGTTCCCTTAATGTGTACTTATAAATTGACAATACAGCAATTGAAAGTAATAAAGACAATTGTTTTAGCCCCTTTTTTTTTTTTTGTTTAGAAGAACATAAGGACAGATGGGGTCCTAGTTTTCTTACAACCTGTTATATTTCAAGAAGCAATGGGGATATTTTTAGTGAGTGAATGTGGTACTTTGTTCAAATTTTACCCTTATTATGAAAAGTGACAATACTAATGAAGTTTCTCGAGTTTGATAGAGTTAGAGTTTTGAGGCTGAATCATATATATGTGTGAATGTGTGAGAATAACAAATATAAATAAGATTAAACGTCATAAATTATTACCTTTTTTGTTATAAATTGAGAAAGTAAAAAAAATGTCCAATTATAATATGCCTACACCTTGAATATTAAAACAAAATATATGGAAAATTGTACCGATAAACATATATACGTATTTACCTACTAAATTGAAGCGATCAAACAGGTCATTGTTTTTCCCTTTTTCAATTTTCTCTAGTTAGCAGTGCTTAAGTTCTTTGAAAATATATTTGAAGTCAAAAAACTATTACAGGGATTTTGTAACTAGTGTTTGTTCCCTTAAAGTGTACTTATAAATTGGCAAGACAACAACTGAAAGTAACAAAGCCAACTGTTTTAGCCATTTTTTGTTTGTTTGGAAGAACATAAGGTCAAAAGGGGTCCTAGTTCTCTTACAGCCCGTTACATTTCAAGAGACAATTGGGATATGTTTAGTGAGTAACTATGGCCTTTGTTCAAATTTTACCCTTATTATGATAAGTGAAGATCCAAATGTAGTTTCTCGAGTTTGATAGAGTTAGAGTTTTGAGGTTGAATCATATATATGTGTGTAAGTGTGAGAATATATAAATTATATTAAACGTCTTAAATTGTTACCATTTTTGTTATAAATGGATAATGTAAAACAAAAAATCCAATTATTCGATAGGTGCACCTTAAATATTAAAAATAAAAAAATGGAAACTGGTAGTGCTACACTCATAAACGTATGTACCGGCTCAATTGAGTCGCTGAACCAGCGCTATTTTTTTTCCCTTTTCTATTTTCTCTTGTCAGCAGTGTTTCCATTTTTTGAAAATTATATTTGAAGTAAAAAAACTATTACAGGGATTTTATAACTAGTGTTTGTTCCCTTAAAGTGTACTTATAAATTGGCAAGACAACAACCGAAAGTAATAAAGACAATTAATTTAGGCATTTTTTGTTTTTTTAAAAGAACATAAGGACAGATGGGGTCATAGTTCTGTAACAACCCGTTACATTTCAAGAGACAATGGGGATATGTTTAGTGAGTAAATGTGTTGCTTTGCTCAAATTTTACCCTTATTATGATAAGTGACGATCCAAATGTTGTTTCTCGGGATTGATAGAGTTAGAGTTCTGAAGTTGAATCATATATATGTTTATACTTGTGTGCATAACAAATATAAATTACATTAAACGCCATAAGTTGTTACCTTTTTTGTTATAAATGGATAAAGTAAAACAAAAAATCCAATTATAAGATGCCGGCACCTTGAAGATTAAAACGGAAAAATTGAAACTGGTAGTGCGACACTTATAAACGTATATACCTGCTTAATTGAGTCGATGAACTAGCGCTATTTTTTTTCCCCTTTTCTATTTTCTCTTGTCAACGGTGTTTCCATTTTTTGAAAATGATATTTGAAGTTAAAAAACTACTACAGGGATTTTATAACTAGTGTTTGTTCCCTTAAAGTGTACTTATAAATTGGCAAGACAACAACTAAAAGTAATAAAGACAATTGTTTTAGCCATTTTTTGTTTGTTTAGAAGTACATAAGGACAGATGGGGTCCTAGTTCTCTAACAACCCGTTACATTTCAAGAGACAATGGGGATATGTTTAGTTAGTAAATGTGTTGCTTTGTTCAAATTTTACCCTTATTATGATAAGTGACGATCCAAATATAGTTTCTTGGGTTTGATAGAGTTAGAGTTCTGAAGTTGAATCATATATTTGTGTGTACTTGTGAGCATAACAAATATAAATTTCATTAAACGTCATAAATTGTTACCTTTTTTGCTATAAATGGATAAAGTAAAACAAAAAAATCCAATTATAAGATACCGGCACCTTTAATATTAAAACGAAAAAATGGAAATTGGTATAGGTAAACTTATATACATATCTACCTACTAAATTGAAGTGATCAACCAGAGCATTTTTTTCCTTTTTCAATTTTCTCTACTTAGCAATGTTTAAGTTTTTTGAAAATGTTACACCCCGTACTTTCATACGTAAAGTTTCATCGTGAATCAGTTGATGAGGACTTAAAAGGCGAGGTTGTCGTCAAGGTCATAAGGAATTATACATGCTCATTCTTCATACATGAGAGCTTAGTATCATGCTCAGTAAGTATCAGGAAGGTTGGATGTTAAGAAAATCGAAGAAATTAAGTTTGTTGAAACTTTGGGAAAATTTGGCAGAATTCCGGACCGAACTTTTTGGTCAAATCTAGAGAGGCATATCTCCTCGAATATGAGGGGTTACGTAACCGATAACCTATGCATTCATAAGTGCAGCGAGTCTACTTTCCAATGCAACTGGAATATTTGCATTTTATCATCGACGGTGGGAGATATGGACCGTCGAAGTGTCAACAATTACGTCAATGCCCATCGACGGCCCGCCGATTTTCTGGAGTGCAGGTGCTATATATATTCATCTATTTCCTGGTTTTCCTAGTTTCAACTCACACCAACAGAGCCTGAACCCTCCCTAATACTCCCCAATCCTCTGCCAACCTTTCTTTATCATCCAAGTAAGATTCGAGCCCCGAAAACCCGAGCTAGTGAAGGGAAAGTTGTTCCTAGGGTTTTATATAAGTTGTTGAGCTTAGAAGTTGGATTTGGAGTTTGGTTCTTGGAATTTCAGCCCCTTTAAGGTATGTATACTATTCTTATCTTTGCTATTAAGTTGATTACCAAGAGTTTTAGTGATTTAAAGTGAAGGAAAACATGATATGAAGGTCCTAAACTAGTTTGTCGAGGTGGCTTCCTTGAAGGTTGTTTCAATTGGAATTTTGGAGAGATTTATACTTTTTTTTTATTGCTGTAAATTGTTACTGTTGTTTTTGATGATGTTTTGTATGTTGTACACCATTTAGGAATTGGATTGGAGTAAGAATTATAGGGGAAATGCTGCCTGAAGTTTGCCAAGTTTCATACGTACTTGTAATGGGTAGTAAGGGATGTATATGGCCTAATTGTAATTCATGTTACTTTGTTTGTAGTGTTACAAGCTCGGGAAGTAAGCATTGGACATTAGGCATATTCCAAGATATGTTATGGCTATCCTTTCTTTCATTTTGGCATGATCTTATGATATGAGCGAACAAATGTGTAAACGAGTTTCCATATTACTCTACTCTTAGAAGCATCAAGAGTACTTTAGTCTTTGATGATCCTATACCCTTTGATGATTGTTCCTTCTATTCTTGGGTCTTGAGACTTCATATATTGATGATGTTAGCTCAAAAGATGTCTATCGGAGGTAGTACGATCTTATGTCACTCTGAGAGTTCTAGTTACTTATTATACTTATGCATTGCATTCATTATATATATGCATACTGACCCGAGACCCAAACGGCGTTATATACACGTATATTATATGTTATATGGGGTATGGGGAAAGGGATAGGCGTTATATATGCATTACCACCTGATCAGCTGGTGCACAGTGATGATGGTATATGGATCGGGCCATACGTTCCTCGGCACTAACATATGATCTATGGATCGGGCCGTACGTTCCTCGGCACTAACATATGATATATAGATTGGGCCTTACGTTTCCCGAAACTGATATATGGGATATGGATCAGGTTGTATGTTCCACAACATTAACAGTTATATTATGACCTATACATATCATATGCCCTAAGAGGCACTTTCAGTTATACAGAGTTATGTAGATGTTCCCAGATGTTCAGCTACAGATGTATTCAGATATTGAGATTAGCTTTCATGTTTCAGATGTCTTTCATGATTCTTATGTACTTTTTGGTCTTGTGCCTTACATACTAGGTACATTATTCATACTGAATCCCATATTGCTCGGGGGGAGGGGGGCGCTGCGTTTCATGCCCGCAGGTTTGCAGATACAGGTTGGTGATCCATCTATTAAGATGTCAGCTCAGTGGATGAAGTTGATGCACTCCGTTTGTTATGCAGATGCCAGGAGTCAGCATGGTCTTTTATATATATATATATATATATATATATATATATATATATGTACGCATATGTTTATGGGTATGGTGGGGCCCTGTCCCGGCCACGTTATGTTATGTTTCCATTAGACGTTTGTAGACAATTATGTACAGTTAGATGGTGTCCACACTTGAAATTGCATTTGTCATCACGGTTGTTTATTATAGCCTTACCAGCTTATATAGCATGTTCAGTATTTTCATACAAATGAGTATTTCAGAGCAGTATATATATATATGTTCCCGATGCGTTACTATGAGTCACATGATGACCCTATAAGCCCACCTATGTTCATATTCATGTCAGATGTATGTCAGGTGGTATTTGACTAGTACGGTTAAGTGCCCGTCATGGCCCTCGAGTTTGGGTCGTGACAGAAGTGGTATCAATGCAGTTCTGTCCTAGGGTTGTCTACAAGCTGTGTCCAGTAGAGTCTTGTTTATTTGTGTGAAGCGCGCCATACTTATAAACAGGAGGCTGTAGGGCATTTTTTATTGTTTCCTCATTTTCTATTCTAGATCGTGCAATAGAGCTAAGTGATAGGATGTGAGATTTCTAGTTCTAACCTTGATCATTTTTGTAGCTGCGAAATGGCCTCTATGGGAAAGAAGGCCGATGGATCGGCGGCTTCCAGAGTCAGCCATTCGAATAATACAGAACCTTCGGAGGATGTGCCCTATATTGAGACGGATCCATATGAGGATATGTCTTCTATAGAGACTGATCCGTCAGAAATTCAGGAGGAATCAGCAGAATAGGTCCTTCTGTGAGGCCGGAGAGGTTGCAGACGAGAAAACCAAGTAGCCAAGGTTTAATGGTATTCGCAGAACAGGGATCTAATGATAATGATGGTCATGTCGACATGATTAGTATAAATGGTACGATTATGAAGAATTTAAGTGTTGTTGAGCAACCTATGGATGGGCAACAGAAGGGAGAACCTCCTTATTCACCGTTCGATCAATTTGTGCTAGATCAAAGTTCCAGAATAGGATCAAGGTAAGAGTTCCTTATAGCATTGAGTTAATAATCATAATGAAATGCAAATTTGATTGATTAATTACAGAAGGGAGTAAAGGAGCGCATGCAGAAAGAACGTCTTATGAGTATATGAACTTTTATTTAAGAGGATTGATTAACAAAGGGTTTATGAAATAAATTTGATGTTTTGTAAGAAGGATGCCCAGATATGGCATATGAAGTGAGCTTTATTGTCTTATATCCCCTTTCATACCAATAGCCCTGTGTGGTTGAGTTGTGTATCATATGTATTTTTATGGGTTTTATGGGTAGCCTGTGAAGCATTAGATGTATTTTATGGGCTATGAGGCATTGGATGTATTTTATGGGCTGTGTCAGGTTTGGGAAAGCACGAATTACAAATGAAACTCCGCCAAAATTTCTCGAAATTTAAGTTATTTGAGTATATGTGTGCTGCAAGGGTAAGATGTCATTATAGTTCAAAGAAGTTTAGTAATGGGTGATTGAAAGAGGAATTAATAGTGACCTTATGTGAGGAGGGAGAAATAGTAAGATGGCGCCATGCGTAAGTGAGGAAGCTGATATAGAAGTACTAGAAAGAATTAACATGTTCCCTACGAGTAGATATTAAAGGAGGACCCAAATGTTCAAGAAAGATCCGAGATTTCAAGGCATTGAGTATGTTATTTCATGTGTACCAAGGTATGAGCACACGACTATTAAGTATCAAAGGATTAGAGGTTAAACAAATCGACGTCGGAAGAAGGTCAAGAACTGTGCAACTTGACGGGTAGATTAACAAGCCGTCAACATAGTCGACGGTCCATCAACCTTGCACCGTCAATCAGCCTTGAGAATTAGAGGCTGCTGCAACTTGATGCCTGCAAGTTGACGGTCGTTAACAGTGTTGACGCTACCGTCAACAGTGTTGATGCCACCGTCAACAGTTGAGGCGGTGCCAATTTCCAGAAAAGCCTAAGTGCCTATATATCACGAATGGAGGCAGTGGTTGAGCTTTTGAGATATTATATATTGACCCCTATGTTTTTTTAAGATACAAAGCGGAATTGGTTTGCGCATATATGTATAGTACGAGTACAGGTTAGCAGATCAGAGACAGATTCATCATTGACAACTAATGTTACACCTCGAAAAATTTTCCGTTCATGTACAGTGAATAGCCTGACAAAGGGCACGACGTATTCAATGATTTGATGAGTAATAAATAACATTTGATGATATTCGATGTTTTGATGAGTAATAAATAACATTTGATGATTCTAAATGAGATTTCAAAGACATGTGAAGTAGGTGACGGAAGTTGTTAAGGAAGGCAAGGCATACGTTATGTATCGGAAAGGATTTACGAGTAACGAGTTAATGATTATTTAATGATGTTTTGGAGAAGAGTTATAACGTCCTTTGGATTGTTAATGAGGTGATAAACAAGTGTTAAGAAGGTTCCATAAGGATTGGAGGTCAAACGAGTCGACGAGAACGAAATCGGAATAGCTGGGCATTATACAGCCCAACATACTGGCCGTATGTTAGGCCGTATATTTAGCCCAGACGGGCAACCTTTACTGGACCAAACATACGGCCCGTATAAAAGATACGGACCGTAGGTTGGTCCCTAGAAACTGGTCGGGTCAGATTTTGTGTATTAATAAGGGATCCAAGTTCATTTCATTTCATTTCACCTTCACTCCCCTTCTCTCTAAAACATCTCTCTACACTTCTCCCACAAGAATTCAAGGAATATTAGTGATCAACTACATCAAACCAAGGAAATCAAGTGTAAGAAACCCATTAAAGTTCATCCAAGGCAAGGAATCCAAGTGAAGGTGAAACTAGGGTTTTGCTCAAGTGAGGAGTTTCCTCCCAAGGTTCATTCCTACACCATCTAAGGTAATATTTATGGTATTTCCATGTTTCTTAAGGTATTTGAAAGTTGAAACACTTTGATTATAAAAGAATATAGAAAAATGGGTCATGGAAGTGAGAATAGTGTCATTTTGAGTGATAGCTTGAATTGAGTCATGATTCTTGATGTGTTGTGATATGGTTATGTTATAAATGATATTAAGGACATGGAGTAAGCATTATATGTGAGAAAACGTACTAGTATACTATGACCATGATTATGGATGAATTGAAGTGGAATTGTGAAATGAGGGTAATGTAGATGAATGACGATTGTTGGTTATGATATTGTGAACGTTATTATAAATGTTTGGGAGTTGATATACAATATGGGGAAGGTTGTATAAACAAAGGAAATGCTGCCCAATTTTCTCTAGCTTTAGTAAGCACGTTCCTATAATCGATTAGCTAATGTGAATGCGAATTCTCTTGAAGGTAGAAACGTGAGCATTCAAGGAGAACAATCAAGCGATGGAAATTGTTAAACGAAAGAGGTAGGTAAGGCTAAGGCTGGTCCTTTCTTTCTAAGGCATGACTGTTATGGTATGAATCCTCCTATCTTTCCATGATTTTCCTACATATCGGGAATTATGAATCTACGAGTATAAAGAGCTTCATACGCGATAAAGAAAAGAGTTACGTTACGAGCATGACAATACCGATGATGAATCTAAGTCTAGAAATCCTAAAGCTCATGATACGATATTCCTACGAAGCTAATGATCCTTATATGATTCCTATGATATTATTTCCCTACCTCTCCCCGACTTTCTTACATTTCGGGAACTATGAGTCAACATTGATAAAGAGCTTTTTATGAGATAAAAATGAGAAATGTGTTATGAATACGAAAATAATGATGGTAAGTTTAAGCCTAGAGATTCTAAAGCAAGACATGATGTCTATGAAGTTAAAGATCCTACTTACAATCCCTTGAGGTTGTTCATGGTGTACACTCACCTTAAACTATTAGTTCCTTCAAGGTGAGATATGATGAATACTATTACTCCATAATGTAATCGGGGGTTCTCGACCTTAATGCACCCCGACATTGTTATAGATTGTCTATAAGCTCTAATGCATGTCCTATGATCAATGTTCTGAAAAGTTACGAGTCTATGTTCATAGGGGTTTCCATATGGGATAAAGGTAAGAGATATACCATAGATACGATGATGGTAATGATGAGCCTAAGTTTAGAGATTATAAAGTCTATCATGCGATATTTTTACGAAGTATATGCTACGAATATGATATGATTTTCATAGATTGTCTTTAAATTCAAATGCATGCTCTATGAAAGGTTATGATTGTTATAGCCCGTATTTTGTACATTCGGATATTTTAAGATAATCGTGGTAAGTTAAGGGCAAGACTATTTTCCAAAGTTATTTTAATATACAAGTTGTTCATTACTATGAAAATGTTGAGAAAGGCTAAGGGTAAAAAGGGAAATTCACAAGGTGGTTCATGGTAATATTGTGGAAGGCTAGGGGCAAAAAGGGAAATTCACAAGAAAGTTCAAGAAGGTTCAAGACCAAGCCAACTTGGCCGTGTGGTGTATGTGTGTGGGTCCCACCATGGCTTGGCCAATTTACTCAAGCCATGAGGTGGGGCATGTGTCCACTCTTTTATAGGCTATATATATATATATATATGGACATGCTTACATAGCAAGACAAAATTATTAATCTTCCAACACAAGAAACTTGAAGGAAAGAAAAAAATGGAGCATTCGGCCATGGCTCCAAAAATTGGTACCTTGGAGTTGGTCAAGAAAAATAATTTTCTTCTAGTATTTCAACCAATTGGAAAGTCCTCATTAACACGAAGGAGTTGTTGGAGCAATCAAATCATTCATTTGTGCAATATACAACCCTAGCCGAGTGAAGAGATAAGTCGAGAAAGGTAAGGTTTAACCTCTTCTTTCATGTGTTATGGATGATTTGTGCATGTTGTGATATGTAGAAATGGATGAAATTCATGAAATAGGTGTGTATTGGTTGTGGCCGAATAGGGCCATGTTGGTAGGAGGTGATGAATTGGTTTTATTTAGCAGATTGATTGTTGTTGTTGTGGATTCCATGATAAAAAGGAAGGTTTGATGGCTTGAAATGAAGTTACGATCATTGTGGGATTGTTGAAGAAGTTAATATGACACTAGCATGGTTTCTTGTATTTGTGAAGATAATGTTGTCAACGTGTGGTTGTAGATATAATGCATGAATTTGGAGGTGAGAAATGTGTTAATTTTATTGAGTCTGGAAGATTGTAAGTTGGGTTGTTGAGATTGAATTGAATATAAGTGAAATGTCGTTGAATTATGTAAAAGGAGTTACTAACGTTAGAATACATTTTGAATTGATTGTTGAAGTTTTTAATATGGTTGTTGGTGTTGTTATTGATGATTTGGCCGAGTTGAATTCTCGGGGTTGGTTGAATTTACAGGGGAAATGCTGCCGAAATTTCGGTAGATTATAAATGAATTTATTTGAAGGACTAAGACAAGTGTGTAACGACGAATCTAATGATTGTGTAAATTCTCTTGAATGTAGACTAGCAAGCTTGGACGAATAAGCGTAGCTAATAGGACATGGGACAGGTATGTAAGGCTTACCCTTTCTTTCTTTTGGCATGATCCTTGTGAAACGAACAGACAATGTATATGTATGATTTCAAAGAAACTCCTATTCTTAGAGCCACTAGGATGGCTAATGTTCTTGACTTCCGAAAACTGTTTTGCTATGTCTTGATATGTGTGTGTGGTTCCAAAAGTTCTATTTTGATTTGATCCATAGCGATATTCGAAAGGTACTTGATATGACTATTGCTTTGATTTTCCAAAAATAGCTTCTGAAACGTTCGTGGAGGTTTCTGTACTAAAATTTCCATAACTTTCTTATACTAACTCGGATTGACTCAAAACGTGTTTATGATCCTCAAATGTCGTTTTGAGTACTTATTAATTGAGTCTTAAAATTTGATTTATGTGCATATAGTTTCTCACTACTCTGCTCGTGCATGCCTCAATGCATCTTTCACTGAGTCCCGGGCCAGGGTCTATTATCGTGCGTCTTCCACTGCATTGTTCACCGCGTCCCTCACTAGAGGGTCGGGATCTGTTATATGTATATATGTATATGATGATATGATGATATGGGGGTGGCGGCCAGGATGGCATATGATGATTCTGTTCACCGCGTCCCTCACTAGAGGGTCGGGATCTGTTATATGCATATATGATATATGATTTTGACATGCATGATTTGTGTTTTAAAAGTAAGCATTTTGGTATTCTGAATAGTGCACTTACTTTCTGTACTTTTATTCCGTTTGTGGTTGTCACGACCCGACTAGGGGCCGTGACGAGTACCCGATACTTGTACCGAGCACCCCTTATCTATCATTTTTACCTTTACTTCTCAGCGGGCCGTAGGAACTGTGCTATACATTTTTTTTTTCATTGCTGAGCTTTAACATTAGCCGCGTCATCATAAACATAGACTAGTTAGCGTTGCTGTCACATTATACAGAGATGCGAACAATTCAAAATACAAGACATCTACCTGTACATATCTGCCTACGAGCCTCTAGACATAGTACACATATACATAGAAAGGGCCGAGTACTGCCGTGCCCGAATATATATATACACAAAATAGTACCAAGGAAGTGAGGCTCCGGAACAACTGGAGCGTTGTCAAGTGCTGCTGGTAGAGCTCCTAAGAACCAAACCCGCCTGTCTGTTGACCTGCGCGGCATGAAACGCAGCGTCCACAAGAAGGGACGTCAGTACGAATAGTGTACCGAGTATGTAAGGCATGAATAGTAATATACGGAAAATATAAAACAGGGATAATGACATCAAAGAGTTATAACACATGTCCTGAGGTAGAAACATAACCTGTACATATAAGTGCCCTTGGGCAGATGCCATGCATGCTTAGCTTTCCTTTGAAAATATTTTCTTGTTCATATATATCTATAAAAGTAGAACATGTCATGTTGCCGAGGTGTCGGCAGCCGATCCATTTAACCATAAATATACACATCCCGCGTCCGGGCATCCCGCGTCCGGGACGATATCATGTCATGTAATGCCAACTAATCAGGTGGATATGCGTATATAACGCTCTGCTTTTATCTCCATCTTCCCCGTATACATATGCATATATCATGTACGTATATCAGCGTCTATAGCGCTCTGGCTCTTTCATCATATACATATACGTGTATCATGTGCATATATCAGCGTCTATAGCGCTCTGGATCTTTTATCATATACATATACGTGTCTTATATACATTTACATATCTTATATACATATGTCATATAAGCACGCAAGAGAGCCAAAGAAAAATCATGTAGCCATCGGAGTGACGTAAGGTCGGTGACCTCCGATTACACTATGGAACAATTGTGGTCGCTTTGTCTCTCCTTGAAGGAACAAGTATTTTAAGGCGAGACTACCAACGGAGAATAGTATCAACAGTAAACATAGAATGGAATCATGGCATCATAGAAGTCAACTCATAGGCTTTGGATTCCTTAGGAAATAGTGTCATAGCTAGGAGGTGGAAATAAGGTTCAAGAACTAGTTTATTACTTTCATACTCACATTGAATCCTTAGCTTAGAAATCTTAGCCGTAGAATCGTTCCGTTCGTACTTATCATAGGCATATTCTCTTGTCTAACATCGCCGTTATCATTGTCATCATAGAAGTATTCTCGTTAGAGTAGTTATAGTACTTATTATTTAGTAACGGAATCGGGATCAAAGGCCTCCTTTGGATTCATCCTCAAGTAAGTCAAACAGAACTATAAGGAAAATCCGAGAGCAACGGGCCCACCTCGGTTCGAATGAGGTAGCGTATACGATTTGCATATGTTACATGTCATGGCGTTACTTGTGAGGGTTTTAGGGTAGTCGGGTCCCATTTATACAAGTTATAGGGGTTTAGGAGGTCTTTCCAACATTTCGCGCACTTTCTAGTTCAATTCTACTGAAGGAAAAAGGGGAAACTTTGGATGCGGATTCCGGGGAATAGAGTTGTCCCCGAGGCTCGTACCCAACTTATTACGTCTAAGACATGCCCTAGAAAGAAAGGTGAAGCCTTACATACCTCTTTCCGCTCCTTTTGCTATTCCGAATTCAAGCTGCAAATCCGCCAAAATCTGCAATTTGGTCACATTTACCCAAACTTTCATTAGGGTATTTAGAGTTGGAATCTTAAGGTAACACTTGGCTACCGAAATTTCGGCAGCACTTCCTCTGTAAATATACCATCCTCAACATTCAACCTAGCCAAATTTTAATCAATCACATTCCGGGAATTCGAACCCGGCCAAACTATCAATATAAACTCCACAACCACACTAGCGATTCACATATTCAATTCAAGATACATGATATCAATTTACTACTTTCTTCAAAACCATCCGACTCCAATGAACACAATAACAATCTTATAACATATTCCAACAACACTATTCTAGTATCATTATATTTCATACATGCAAGAACATAACATTCAATTTACATAATCTTCCAAAACAAGCTTTCCACTACTAATATTTCTCTAAGCTCATTAGGCTTTCATTTGTAATATGAGCTCCACAACACAACGACCAACATACTAAATAAAACTTGCTCGCTATCCATTCACCATACATCACACATATACGGCTATATACACACCACACTCTACACGGCTTCAACATGCATTCACAACTACAATCTCTCCAAACTTATTCAACTTCCATTTTCCACATAACATTCACAACAATAACAACCAAACACTAAATGAAATAATTACAACATGATTCCTACACACACACACACACATATTATACCTCACGGCCTCCACCCCTACTTCCCTATTCTTCACAAATTTCACTCATTGTTATACACTACAACATGCATAAACATCCATAAAACATAAAGAGAGGATTAAACCTTACCTCTTTCCTTGTTTCTTCACTTTACTACAACTTCCAACTTGTAAGTATTTGTGTTGTTCTTGCTCCAATAACCACTCCAACTTGGTGAGGACCCTTTATTTAGTTGGAAATAATTTTTGGAGGAAATTTTTGCCAAGATTTCTTGTTGGGTGTGCTTGGCCGAATGGCCCCTCAAACTTTGCTCAACTTTCTCTTGTTCTTATTTGCTTGAAATTTCTAGAGACTACTATGAAGATAAAGATGACTTAGTCATCTTTTAAACTTGGTCAATATGATTTCATGTGGGCTTAAGCCCACCATGCTATGGACGGCCAAACATGGCCCAACACCAAGCCCACCCTTTTTTTTTCTTTTGCAATTCATGAAAAATTATTTTCCGGATTCCAAATTTGCCCTTCGTCTTCCTCCACATTTCCACAAGTCATATTGAAAATTTCCCTTTATGCCCTTAACCTTCCTCACTATTTCCACTTCTAAATTTTTCATAAGCAACTCATATGCCAAACAAATTAAAATATGGCCTTGCTTGTTGTCCTCCCGCGATTGTCTTGAATTATCCGATTGCACAAAATGCGGGATATAACATCCTCCCCCCCTTTAGAACATTCGTCCTCGAATGTTAAACTGGCCTCATAGCGTAGTATAATTCTTCGGGGAGGTCTCCTTCATAGATACCTCACATGTCGCTTAGCATATCCATTTTAAGGGCTTAGGTTGCCTTTATGTCATAGGTCATTTAAGTTAGTTACGAATACTGGCCCTACGTTAATAAGTCCCCTTTATTGGATCTTGAGTCGTCATAGTTCATTTTAGGTCTAGCATTAGGCCTTTTTTAGCCTTGTGGTTTCGGCATCAGTCTTACCCTGTGACATCCATACTCATACCTTTCATTACGTCCTTTGGATTTCATTCAGCTAGCACATTCTATGTATCGCGACACTGCTTGTTAGGGTTCTACAATTACCGATAGGATGTCATGTATATATATATACATTTCCACCACTATTTTACTTACAACCACTCCCAAAAGCTAATCAACTTTCCCTAGTCTTGAATACCCTTTCTGTCATGCCTTCTCCCCTTCTGCTAGTCTAGTCCGTCTCAGCCTACATGACTTCTATAGGGTTTCTAACCACCCCACACACTTTAATTTACATTAGCCTACCTAATTACACATTCTTCTCTTGTTCCCACATCTATGAAATTTTCAGCATATTTCCCAGGGGTCACCCATCTTGGTATTGCTCTCACCCTAGCATGCTTAACCTAGAAACTTTTGCGCATTTTAATACGTGAATGCTGGTATAATTATATCGACTGCCCCGCACGACCTTTGTCACATCATTTAAGGTAAGTCGGGGTTCTAACGACTTCCCAAAACATCCTTACGGCGGGTCCCGCTCCTATCTTCACTTTCGGGACCATACAATTTCCATATTGCCTCTGTTTAAATCTTCGCTAGTCACTCCCATCCGTACATATGACTATCTTTTATCCGGGGTTCCTAAATTCGTACTGGTGGCGGAGACATCTCAGTCGCCATTACTCCTAACCGCTAAGTCCTTGGCCCCTTTTGAATTTCTGTCTGCCGTCATTATTTAGTATTTTGCAGAGATTACGTATACATAGAAAGTTTCAAAGAAAATCTCATATACCTGTAGTCGATCAATCTCGAGCCTGGTTCGGGGAGCTGCCATGTGAAGTATGCCCCTCATCCTCGTCTGTCTGCTCTCCGCTCGTTTGACTCTCGTCATTTCTCGCATCCGACTCGGAAGAGTATAGATAACCAGGCGATTCCTGGTTCACTGATTGCCAGGACAAGGGACAGGAGTAATCCGTAGCACTCTCCGAGGTGGCCGGACGGGCATAGTGCTCCATCACAGGTACAACTGGCATATCCCCGGAAGCCTCCTCCTCCATCGTCCCAGAAGAGTGCTCTGACGGGTCTGTGCCATAACTATCCTTCTCCCTGGAGGTAAGAAACTCTGGAGGAGTCATCGTCGAATCCTCTGAGGGATCTGTATCATAGTCACCATCCGTGCAATCCTCTGCTCTGGGGGTCAGAAACTCTAGAGGAATTGTTGCGGGGTCCTCCGACGGATCTGTATCATAGCTGTCCTCCGCAGGATCCTCTGCTCTGGGAGTCAGGAACTCTAGAGGAATTGTGGTTGGGTCCTCTGACGGATCTGACTCAATCGAATAGCCGAGGCTCCTCTTGCTCGGCTCTGGAGATACTCTATGGGCCTTATTGGTGCCCCCACTATCTGAGGCTGATCTCTTCATCGACATTACTGAAATCGTAACACAGAATTAAGAAAAGAACAAGGAAGCCTGGTAACATAGCTCTATCGCACGATCTAGAAGACAAAGAAGGTCATATTTCCTAAATGCCCTGCAGCCTCCTGTTTATAAGTGTGGCGCGCTACACACCCATAAACAAGACTCTACAGGACACGGCTCGTAGACAAACCCCTAGGACCGAACTGCTCTGATACCACTTCTGTCACGACCCGACTAGGGGCCGTGACGAGTACCCGATACTTGTACCAAGCACCCCTTATCTATCATTTTTACCTTTACTTCTCAGCGGGCCGTAGGAACTGTGCTATACATTTTTTTTCATTGCTGAGCTTTAACATTAGCCGCGTCATCATAAACATAGACTAGTAAGCGTTGCTGTCACATTATACAGAGACGCGAACAATTCAAAATACAAGACATCTACCTGTACATATCTGCCTATGAGCCTCTAGACATAGTACACATATAAATAGAAAGGGCCGAGTACTGCCGTGCCCGAATATATATATATACACAAAATAGTACCAAGGAAGTGAGGCTCCGGAACAACTGGAGCGCTGTCAAGTGCTGCTGGTAGAGCTCCTAAGAACCAAGCCCGCCTGTCTGCTGACCTGCGCGGCATGAAACGCAGCGTCCACAAGAAGGGACGTCAGTACGAATGGTGTACCGAGTATGTAAGGCATGAATAGTAATATACGGAAAATATAAAACAGGGATAATGACATAAAAGAGTTATAACACATGTCCTGAGGTAGAAACATAACCTGTACATATAAGTGCCCTTGGGCAGATGCCATGCATGCTTAGCTTTCCTTCGAAAATATTTTCTTGTTCATATATATCTATAAAAGTAGAACATGTCATGTTGCCGAGGTGTCGGCAGCCGATCCATTTAACCATAAATATACACATCCCGCGTCCGGGACGATATCATGTCATGTAATGCCAACTGATCAGGTGGATATGCGTATATAACGCTCTGCCCTTATCTCAATCTTCCCCGTATACATATGCATATATCATGTACGTATATCAGCGTCTATAACGCTCTGGATCTTTTATCATATACATATACGTGTCTTATATACATTTACATATCTTATATATATATGTCATATAAGCACGCAATAGAGCCAAAGAAAAATCATGTAGCCATCGGAATGACGTAAGGTCGGTGACCTCCGATTACACTATGGAACAATTGTGGTCGCTTTGTCTCTCCTTGAAGGAACAAGTATTTTAAGGCGAGACTACCAACGGAGAATAGTATCAACAGTAAACATAGAATGGAATCATGGCATCATAGAAGTCAACTCATAGGCTATGGATTCCTTAGGAAATAGTGTCATAGCTAGGAGGTGGAAATAAGGTTCAAGAACTAGTTTATTACTTTCATACTCACATTGAATCCTTAGCTTAGAAATCTTAGCCGTAGAATCGTTCCGTTCGTACTTATCATAGGCATATTCTCTTGTCTAACATCGCCGTTATCATTGTCATCATAGAAGTATTCTCGTTAGAGTAGTTATAGTACTTATTATTTAGTAACGGAATCGGGATCAAAGGCCTCCTTTGGATTCATCCTCAAGTAAGTCAAACAGAACTATAAGGAAAATCCGAGAGCAACGGGCCCACCTCGGCTCGAATGAGGTAGCGTATACGATTTGCATATGTTACATGTCATGGCGTTACTTGTGAGGGTTTTAGGGTAGTCGGGTCCCATTTATACAAGTTATAGGGGTTTAGGAGGTCTTTCCAACATTTCGCGCACTTTCTAGTTCAATTCTACTGAAGGAAAAAGGGGAAACTTTGGATACGGATTCCGGGGAATAGAGTTGTCCCCGAGGCTCGTACCCAACTTATTACGTCTAAGACATGCCCTAGAAAGAAAGGTGAAGCCTTACATACCTCTTTCCGCTCCTTTTGCTATTCCGAATTCAAGCTGCAAATCCGCCAAAATCTGCAATTTGGTCACATTTACCCAAACTTTCATTAGGGTATTTAGAGTTGGAATCTTAAGGTAACACTTGGCTACCGAAATTTCGGCAGCACTTCCTCTGTAAATATACCATCCTCAACATTCAACCTAGCCAAATTTTAATCAATCACATTCCGGGAATTCGAACCCGGCCAAACTATCAATATAAACTCCACAACCACACTAGCGATTCACATATTCAATTCAAGATACATGATATCAATTTACTACTTTCTTCAAAACCTTCCGACTCCAATGAACACAATAACAATCTTATAACATATTCCAACAACACTATTCTAGTATCATTATATTTCATACATGCAAGAACATAACATTCAATTTACATAATCTTCCAAAACAAGCTTTCCACTACTAATATTTCTCTAAGCTCTTTAGGCTTTCATTTGTAATATGAGCTCCACAACACAACGACCAACATACTAAATAAAACTTGCTCGCTATCCATTCACCATACATCACACATATACGGCTATATACACACCATACTCTACACGGCTTCAACATGCATTCACACCTACAATCTCTCCAAACTCATTCAACTTCCATTTTCCACATAACATTCACAACAATAACAACCAAACACTAAATGAAATAATTACAACATGATTCCTACACACACACACACACATATTATACCTCACGGCCTCCACCCCTACTTCCCTATTCTTCACAAAATTCACTCATTGTTATACACTACAACATGCATAAACATCCATAAAACATAAAGAGAGGATTAAACCTTACCTCTTTCCTTATTTCTTCACTTGACTACAACTTCCAACTTGTAAATATTTGTGTTGTTCTTGCTCCAATAACCACTCCAACTTGGTGAGGACCCTTTATTTAGTTGGAAATAATTTTTGGAGGAAATTTTTGCCAAGATTTCTTGTTGGGTGTGCTTGGCCGAATGGCCCCTCAAACTTTGCTCAACTTTCTCTTGTTCTTATTTGCTTGAAATCTCTAGAGACTACTATGAAGATAAAGATGACTTAGTCTTCTTTTAAACTTGGTCAATATGATTTCATGTGGGCTTAAGCCCACCATGCTATGGACGGCCAAACATGGCCCAACACTAAGCCCACCTCTTTTTTTTTTCTTTTTCTTTTGCAATTCATGAAAAATTATTTTCCGGATTCCAAATTTGCCCTTCGTCTTCCTCCACATTTCCACAAGTCATATTGCAAATTTCCCTTTATGCCCTTAACCTTCCTCATTATTTCCACTTCTAAATTTTCCATAAGCAACTCATATGCCAAACAAATTAAAATATGGCCTTGCTTGTTGTCCTCCCGCGATTGTCTTGAATTATCCGATTGCACAAAATGCGGGATATAACAGTGGTTCTGTTTGCTGTGTCCCATGCTTTACATATTCAGTACATATTTCGTACTGAACCCCTTTTCTTCGGGGGCTGCGTTTTATGCCACGCAGGTATATACAGATGAGTAGAAGCTATTATAGAAGATGTTCCAGCGGAATTGGCGAGCTCCATTTCCTCCTGGAGTGTTGCCGAGTCAGAGTATTCATGCTATGGTATATTGGTCGATGTTAGAGACTTTGCAGACAGAGTCGTGGGTATAGAAAGTCAGTCTTGTAATCGGTTCTGTAAGCCGACATACCATTATACATATTGTTACAAAGTCCAAATGACTACAGATTTTACTTGACTTGAGAACGACGAAAAGAATGTTTCTGAAAGCCCTTATTAGGTTTTTCATTTTTGTTTGACTTAAGAGTCCTAAGCGATTATGTGTGTAGTAAGAGTCAGCGGGTTCGCTCGGTCCTAAGTAAGGATCGGGTGCCCATCACACCCTAGCAGGATTGGGGTGTGACAATGATAAGCTTATCAGATATATGTGATAATAACGATGACGATGTTGATAGTGATGATGATAATGATGACGATGATAATAGTGATGACGCTAAAGATGTTTATGGGCTTTTATGTATGGCTATTATGAAACCTTGATCTTATATAGCCGGGTAGAATATATATATACATATATATGATGATGCGCGCGCACCACTGCAGTTGGGTACGGATACCACTGAGCCTTGGTAGGGCCGGGTACGGATACCACTGAGCCTTGGTAGGGCCGAGTACGGATATCACTGAGCCTTGGTAGGGCCAGGCACGGACAAGACTGAGCCTTGGTAGGGCCAGGCACGTATAACATCAAGCATTATTATAACTGGGTACGTAAGGCACCGATCCTATATAGTCGGGTACGATATTACTATGTATTCAAATGTATGAAAAGCCCGAAAGACATGTATGTGATATTGTTGAGCCACTATGTGGCCGAATACGGATAATGTTTAATGTGTATGCGCAGATACGGTACTATGATATACATATGATATGATGACGTATATGCTATGATGATACATGTATTATGTTTATATATGAGATAGGCACTAAAGGTATCCACCCTTAAACATTACGCAGGTTATATCTTCATCTTGTGACTTATGATTTATATAATATGTTCATTTCATTCATGCCTTACTTACTCAATACAATATTTGTTCTGACGTCCGTTTTCTTTGGACGCTGTGTTCATGCCCACAGGTAGACAGGGAGGCGACCCAAATTTATAAAAGTCGATAAGCGGACATTTGAAAGCACTCCATTATTCCGGAGGTTCCATTGATTTACTATCTTATGTACATATATGTTTGGGCACGACGGGGTCCTGTCCCGTCCATATCTCGGAATATGTATTTATATGATAATGCATTGATTGTCATAGAGGTAAGTCAGTGTTCATATGGCAGAGAAATTTATTAATGTTTGTCTTGATGATAAGTTCAGTTATAAGTTGAGAACTAAGCAAATTGAATGAATCGGAACAAAGGTAAGCGACGGTACGAAAGATGTGTGTCGAATAAAGTAAGAATATTGAGATATGATTGAAATGTAAAGTTGAAGGATGAAAGAGAAAGTAAATAGGAAGGGATAACAGGGCAGATCGCTAAAGGATTAGGTGTATCTCGAAGCATGATATATGAGGTAAGTTTCGACATCTTTGTGCTTTTACTTGAAAGTGGGAGTCCTGTGTGGCTGAGATATTTCGTACATATATATTGGCCCTATGAGGCGTTGTTGGTATTTGTTGCGTGCAGGTTTTGGGATAGTAAGGATTAAAGAGGAAACTCTGCCAAAATTTTCCTAGAATCTAAAGGAGATAAGATACATGCTTGTAATATGTCCTAACGAGAAAAGATGTTGTGCAAAAAGGTAATGGCAAGATGAGATTAAGTTAGGAGTATCGTTAACAACTACAAGAGATAAGTTAAATACTATTGAATTGATAGTAACAATAGTTATAAGATCTACATTGATATGGTAAAGAGAAATGCTTGGTAGTACTAAAATATGACATAGAAGAAGAAGGGTAACTCTAATAGAGTGTGATACTGAAGTATTGATTGGATGGATAAGTACAAGTAATATGCGACAAGTTTATTGGCAAAATAGAGTAACAACATGACTCACGCAGGGGTATGACGAATGTGAACCCATTGGTAAAACAACTTATATGGTAAGTGTAATAGGGTTGACCAGAAAGAGTAACAGGTTGAGTATGCTTACTTTGCAGGGTTTATTCTACTTTACGAGCAGACTTGTGAGTGAGATCAAGAAGTGTCGCTCTATAGAGTTGATTATGATCCGGGTACAATGAGAACGTAACAAGAATTGTAATACAAAGTATAGTGAGGAAACGACTAAAGATGTGACATGTTCTATACTGAATGCAAGTGTGAAACCAACAAGCGAGCCATGGGGCAGTAGATGAGAAAGCTTATAAGACCTTGTTTGGGGAAGGTCCAGCATAGGGGTTCCTCAATGACAGAAATGATAGCAAGCAAAAAGGGGGAAGTCAACTTGAAAAAGAAATCAGAGAAAAGTGATATGGCAAAGTAGTAGTAGTTTGTGATTGGTATAATCAAGAGTATGAGTAATATCTTTAGCTGGATACAGAAAGATGGATAACCAAATAGGACGATTGTTAGAAAAAGGATCAACACAACAAGGATGAGAGGGGATGATCAGAATGAACAGAATAAGTTTTGGAAGCGAAGAATGGATGGAGCGAAGGTATTATATCCTAAAGGACAAAGCAGTACTAAGTGAAGAATAGGGTTCCTCGTGCGAAGAATAAAGGATTGATTATAAAACGGGAGGAAATAAGATAAATTGAGGAGGAAGGAAAGTAATGGAATAAGAATGGGAATAGAAAGAGAAAGAAATGCGCCGCAAAGTACGTGTGCTTAAGAAGTAGTCGTGCTATGGTTAAAGGAAGATGCATCTCCTCCGAATATCCTATACCAAGTTAGAACGAGCAAAGTATATGAAGTAATAAGTTGAAAAGAAAAAGATGATCGTGAGTTATGAGTTTACCGTACGACGATAAAGCGATAAAGTAAAGCTATCATCAATGACGAATACAATACAATTAAGATTGGTTTTGAAATCAATGTTGAGTGCAACACAAGGGTAAAAGAGTATGAGGCATAAGGGGTATTAGTCGCACATGAGACTTAGGCCTTGGAAAACAAAGATGACGTTACAAGTGAATTTTGCTCACCGAAGGAGAGGGCAAGTGACATTACATGGATGGTATGGATAACTAGGCATACTACTATTGTGAGAATCCCTATGGGACGGAAGTTGTTAATTGGTGCGGATTTAGACATTGACTCATAACTACCAGATGAGCTAAGAAAAATACATCCTTGTTCGGATTGTTATGTCGGTTGTATTACTTGATTACAAAACTGCAAGATGAGTATGTTAAGACTTCACACATGAATTATCGTAGCTATAAATTAAGGGAAACAGTACGAATAAGATGTAGTATGGTAAGGGATATATGAATTCAAGATTTGAAGGTGAGGCAACGGATTTGAGAATGGTACAAGTAAAACCCTTAAAGGGGGGAAGCGAGTAAAGGGAATACAAGTGTAGAGATTGGAACAATGGACCCTAAGATGTGACAGATATAGACTCTAAAACAAAGAGTGAGAGTTATGCAGAAATGAGTTTAATACCTAGTAAATAAACGAACACGAATTGAGCAGGCATCTGAGACTGTACGGGAGGTCATTCATGAGGCCTAGAACCACGCGACATTGAGAGAAAATAACTCAAGGGGTATTGTAAAGGATGGAGAAGTTATACTAGAATAGAGGCAAAGGCACTAACGGAAAAGTCGTTGTTAATGATATTGCGATTTATAAGCGACAATTAAGAAAGGGACCTAAGGTTTTCTATAGTATAACATAAGATATGATAATCAAGGGAAAAAAATAAAGGAAGGAAGAGAGCATGACGAGATAATTTACTACAGATAGACAAAAGAGTTTAGGTATATATAATCACCGAGCCTAGCCAAGGTCGGGTACGCGAAACACCGAACCTTCGTGGTCGGGTATGCTATGTATATGAATATGACTATGGATACGATATGTAAATGAGTACGATTATGAATACGGATACGGATATGGATATATGTATATGTATAGATGAGTATGTATATGAATCACGCAAGAACGATTATGTAACTTGCAAGTATTTATCTTTTGCCAACGAAACCCAGTGGGTACTTAAAAAGAGGAGTAAGAGGTAAGAAATAATAGTGTGGTCATGATACTCCGGGTCAGTTGAAGGAAAATATATGGCAAAATTTTCGTAGAATCCAGGATAGCTTAACATTCGAGGACGAGTGTTCCCAAGGGGGGAAGAATGTTACACCTCGAAAATTTTTTCGTTCATGTACAGTGAATAGCCTGACAAAGGACACGACGTATTCAATGTTTCGATGAGTAATAAATAACATTTGATGATTCTAAATGAGATTTCAAAGACATGTGAAGTAGGAGACGGAAGTTGTTAAGGAAGTCAAGGCATACGTTATGTATCGGAAAGGATTTACGAGTAACGAGTTAATGAAGATTTAATGATGTTTTGGAGAAGAGTTATAACGTCCCTTGGATTGTTAATGAGGTGATAAACAAGTGTTAAGAAGGTTCCATAAGGATTGGAGGTCAAACGAGTCGACGAGAACGAAATCGGAATAGCTGGGCATTATACGGCCCAACATACTGGCCGTATAAATTATACTGGTCGTATGTTAGGCCGTATATTTAGCACAGATGGGTAACCTTTACTGGACCAAACATACGGCCAGACATACGGCCCGTATAAAAGATACGGACCGTATATTGGTCCGTAGAAACTGGTCGGGTCAGATTTTGTGTATTAATAAGGGATCCAAGTTCCTTTCATTTCATTTCACCTTCACTCCCCTTCTCTCTAAAACATCTCTCTACACTTGTCCCACAAGCATTCAAGGGATATTAGTGATCAACTACATCAAACCAAGGAAATCAAGTGTAAGAAACCCATTAAAGTCCATCCAAGGCAAGGAATCCAAGTGAAGGTGAAACTAGGGTTTTGCTAAAGTGAGGAGTTTCCACCCAAGGTTCATTCCTACACCATCTAAGGTAAGATTTATGGTATTTCCATGTTGTTTAAGGTATTTTAAAGTTGAAACAGTTGGATTGCAAAAGAATATAGAAAAATGGGTCATGGAAATGAGAATAGTGTCATTTTGAGTGATAGCTTGAATTGAGTCATGATTCTTGATGTGTTGTGATATGGTTATGTTATAAATGATATTAAGGACATGGGGTAAGCATTATATGTGAGAAAACGTACTAGTATACTATGACCATGATTATGGATGAATTGAAGTGGAATTGTGAAATGAGGGTAATGTAGATGAATGACTATTGCTGGTTATGATATTGTGAACGTTATTATAAATGTTTGGGAGTTGATATACAATATGGGGAAGGTTGTGTAAACAAAGGAAATGCTGCCCAATTTTCTCTAGCTTTAGTGAGCACGTTCATATAATCAATTAGCTAATGTGAATGCGAATTCTCTTGAAGGTAGAAACATGAGCATTGAAGGAGAACAATCAAGCGATGGAAATTGTTAAACGGAAGAGTTATGTAAGGCTAAGGCTAGTCCTTTATTTCTAAGGCATGACTCTTATGGTATGAATCCTCCTATCTTTCCATGATTTTCCTACATATCGGGAATTATGAATCTACGAGTATAAAGAGCTTCATACGAGATAAAGAAAAGAGATACGTTACGAGCATGACAATACCGATGATGAATCTAAGTCTAGAAATCCTAAAGCTCATGATACGATATTCCTACGAAGCTAATGATCCGTATATGATTCCTATGATAGTATTTCCCTACCTCTCCATGACTTTCTTACATTTCGGGAACTATGAGTCAACATTGATAAAGAGCTTCTTATTAGATAAAAATGAGAAATATGTTATGAATACGAAAATAATGATGGTAAGTTTAAGCCTAGAGATTCTAAAGCAAGACATGATGTCTATGAAGTTAAAGATCCTACTTACAATCCCTTGAGGTTGTTTGTGGTGTACACTCACCTTAAACGGTTAGTTCCTTCAAGGTGAGATATGATGAATACGATTACTCCATAATGTAATCGGGGGTTCTCGACCTTAATGCACCCTGACATTGTTATAGATTGTCTATAAGCTCTAATGCATGTTGTCACGACCCAACCCCGTGGGCCAAGACTAGTGCCCGAAATGGACACCCGTATGCGAACCTGTGAAAATATAATCGAACTGAATCTATGAACAATATGGAAACTTGGAAAAGAACTCCAACGGTTCATATCGTCATCATATATGTATATTCAGATAAACTGTCTCCTGAGGAGTCATAACTGATCAAATCATAAAATGGTACGCAAGCCGACAAGGCTTCCACTATACATCAACATCATGTCATATGCTAGCCGACGAGGATGCCACTACAGACGGACATCATATCATAGCACATCGGATAGACACAGCTGAACAGAACTTATACACAACCCACACACAAGTCTATAGACCTCTAAGAGTACTAACAGTGAAATATGACGGGACAGGGCCCCGTTGTACCCCTGGACAAACATATATATATATATATATATATCAGAAGGTCTGTAACAAAATCTAGGCTCCGGAACAACGGAGCTCTCCAAGACAGCTGAAACGGAATCCTAAGCTAGGGGATCACCAAATCGAGCGTCTGTACCTGGGGGCATGAAACGCAGCCCCCCCCCCCCCTCCCTGAAGAAAGGGGGTCAGAACGAGATATGTACTGAGTATGTAAAGTATGAAATACAGTAAAGAGTATTATAACCGAAATAGGGAGTGCAAGAGACAAGTATAACACCCAGAATACAAAAACACTTGCCTTTTTAAACATAAATCATGCATGTCAATATCATATATCATACCTGGCCCATTATGGGACTCGGTGAATAGAGTCGTCATATGCCCTCCTGGCCGCCATAACATATCATCATATCATCATATATATATATATATATATATATATATATATATATATATATACCGTACCCGGCCCTCTAGTGAGGAACTCGGTGAACAATGCAATGAAACTGTGCACGATAACATACCCGGCCCGGGACTCGGTGAAAGACATATTGAGGCATGCACGAGCAGAGTAGTGAGCAACCATATGCAATTTAAAACATTATCAAGTCTCAAACAGAATAAGAAGAAGGGATTTACACCTCAGTATCAATAGCGACAATCATATCAAATATCCCTCGAACGTCATCATAAACAATATCAAAAGAGCCTTAGGAACCATAGACATATGTCAATATAGAATGAAACACCTTATAGAAGTCAAGGACATCATTTATCGTAGAGTTTCTAGGAATAGGAACTTATATATATATCCACAATTATCCAACGTGTAGGAAACTGAAGAGGGATACTCAATCACTTAAGAGTTCTAACATCAAGAAGTGAATAAGAATCATGAATCACACTCAAGACTTATGAATAGGATTATCCTAAAGCTCATATCATTCATCACTTAAATCTAAGACATGCCAAAAGAAAGAAGGGACATCTTTACATACTTGTTTAACGACTATTCGCAAGCCCGTTCGCTTTGTCGATCTTTCAGCGTATTTAATATAAAAGTGACGTTATCGTTAGTAACTCTACTTTCTAGTTCGTAAATTCGTAGCCCATCGCTTATAAAACTTATTCTTTAACTTATACTTTCTCGTTTAGGGTTTTTCATTAGATAAGGACTTAACAAAAATCGGGCAGCATTTCCCCTATATATTCGCCTAACCCGAATTTCCAATTATTCTCCTGTCATCACAGAAATACCAACAATAGAGATATACATACAAAATTCTTATAATTCAGCCCATAACAATTCTAACAACCCAACAACCTTTCTTAATCCATTTCAACCCACAATTTCATATAACAACAATCTTATGCATTTTCTTACTTCCAATTTCGTCCAATCCAATTTTAATAATTCCATTACAGCACTATTAACACAATTACACCACAAAATAAGAAAATCTTACCTAAATTTTATCGGAGGAATTTCTACACTCAATTACTCCAATTCCACAATTTCCTCTTCTTCAACTCAATATCCAATGTTGCTATCACCTCCTTGAACTTGTATGTTATATCCCGCATTTTATACATTCGGATAATTCAAGATAATCGCGGGAAGTTAAGGACAAGGTTATATTTTGATTCTGTGTAGCACACAAGTTGTTCATAAAAGTTTTGAAGTGGAAATATTAAGAAAGGTTAGGGGTAAAAAGGGAAATTTGCAAGATGACTCATAGAAATATGGAGGAAGGCTAAGGGCAAATTTGGAGAATAATTTTTCATGAATTACAAAACAAAAAAAAAGTGGTCTTGAACTTAAGGGGCCATTTGGTCGTCCAAAAATAAATGGGCCAAGGCCCATATGGGAGAAAAATAAATAAGTCCAAAAAGGAGACTTGTTAGTCATATTCATAGAAGATTCAATAAATTTGGAGAAGAGAAAGAAACAAGGGGCCATCCGGCCATACTTGGTGGAAGAAGAACCTTGGGAAAAATTATTCAAAAATTATTTTCTACTAATTGGAAGGTCCCTAGCAAGGTGAAGTGGTCATTGGAGCAAGTAGAACATTTATTCTTGCAAGCTACAAATTCTAGCCAAATGAAAAGTTAAGAGAAAAAGGTAAGATTCAATCTTCTTTTATATGTTATGGATGGTTGTGTATGTTGTAGTATGTAGAAATGAATGAAATTCATGAAAATATGGAAGTTGTGTGGTGGCCGTGTATATGTAGTGTGTGTGGAGGTGTATGTGTGTGTGTGTAAGAATAATGACTCACTTATTTTGTCTAGTGTTTTGGTTGTTGTCGTTGTGGATGCTATGTTGATAATGAAAGTTTGATAATTCTAGTGAAGTTGTGATGGTTGGAGAGTTGTTTTAGAAGTTAATGTGATTTGAATATAGTCTTCTTGTATTTATGGAAAATAATGTTGTTAGTGTGTGAATTGTTGGTGTAGTTCATGAAATTGAAGGAAGAGAATGTGTTGTTCTTGTTCTTGTTGCAATTGGAAGCTTTCAGGTAGAGTGGAATAATGGTTAGATTATTTTGAATATTGTACGGATTGTTTGAAACGTTCTTGAATATTGTTTGAATGGCTTTGGATTAGTACTTGAATGTGTGAGCAAATATGAATTGAACATAAATGAGACGTCGTTGAAGTTTGTAGGAAAAAGTTGCTAATGTTAGTATGCGTTTTGAATCGATTGTGGATATTGTTAGAATAACAGTTGGTATTGTTGTTGATATTTTGGCCGAGTTAAATTCTCGGATTCGTTGTTGATGATATAGCCGAGTTGAATTCTCGGGCATGTTGCATTTACAGGGGAAATGCTGCCGAAATTTCTGTAGATAAAGTGTTGGTTTAGAATTGGACTCCTAAGTGTTTATGGCTAATGTTTGGTATGTATGAATATTGTTGTAGATCTTGCGAAGTCAAAGACTTAAGTTCGGACTAGGGTAGAAAGCGGGCAAGGTATGTAAGGCTTACCGTTCTTTCTTTTGGCATGATCTTTATGAAACGAACAAATGACTTATATGTATGATTTCAAAGAAATTCCTATTCTTAGAGCCACTAGGATGGCTACTATCCTTGATTTCCATAAGTTGTTTCATATGGTTTTGATGCGGATCTATGATGTCCGAAGTTCTGTTTGATATGTTTCCGAATGGCATTCGAAAGATAATTGATATGACTAAAGTGTTGATATTCAAATGCTAGCACGTTCGATTATTCCATTGAGTCTTTGATATATTTTGATATGTACATATGGTTCCAAAAGCTATATTTGATTTGATTTATAACGATATCCGAAAAGTGCTTGACATGATTGTTGCTTTAATTTCCAAAAATGGCTTCTGAAATATTTGTAGAAGGTTCTGTACTAAAACGTCAATAACTTTTTCATACTAACTCGGATTGACTCGAAACGTGTTTATGATCCTCAAGTGTCGATTTGCGCACCTATCTATCGAGTCTTGATTTATATGCATATAGTTTCTCACTACTCTGCTCGTGCACGCCTCAATATGTCTATTCACCGAGTCCCGGGCCGGGTATGTTATCGTGCGCACCCCACTGCATTGTTCACCGAGTCCCTCAATAGAGTGCCGGGTACGGTATATGCATATGATAATGTGATGAGATGATGATATGTTATGGTGGCCAGGAGGGCATATGATGATTTGATTCACCGAGTCCCTCAGTAGAGGGCCGGGTACGGTATGTATGTATGTATGTATATGCATGATGATATGATGGCATACTGATATGATGATATGACTTCACTTACCGAGTCCCTCACTAGAGGGCCGGGTACGGTATATATATGATATATAATGTTGACATGCATGACTTTGTTCACCGAGTCCCTCACTAGAGGGTCGGGTACGGTATATGTATACATGTATTCATGATGACATAATGACATGATTTCATTCACCGAGTCCCATAATGGGCCGGGTACGGTATGCGATATGAAAATGTTTGATTCTGTTCCGTACTACACAGGTACAGTGGTTTCCTTATTATGATACTTGACTCCCGGAATCTCTATTTCAGTTATGATCTTTCCAGTTGTATTTCATGCCTTACATACTCAGTACATATTCCGTATTGACCCCCTCTTCTTCGGGGGTTGCGTTTCATGCCCGCAGGTACAGACGTTCGTGTGAGTGACCCAACAGCTTAGGTTATCTGTTCTGCTGCCTTGGAGTGCTCCCTTGATCTGGAGCCCATATTTTGGTACAAACTCTTCCGTTATATATATGTATGTGTATATTCAGGGGTACGGCGGGGCCCTGTCCCGTCATATGACTCTGTTGTGTTTGTTAGAGTCCTGTAGACATATATGTGGGTCATGGGTCGTTATTGTTCGGTTATGTCTGTGATTTGCGTCAAAGCTGTCCTATTTGCTATGACAGCCTTAACGGCTTGTATGTATATATATACTTATGTATATGCTTTGGACGATATGTTCTACGACAGCCCTGGTGGCTCCTGTATGATGTGTTGGATATATGCGACCGCTTAAGGCAACATCTACCCTTAATATCTGTAATAATTAATATATGTTGGATATGGATAAGCATTGATATGCTGATTTGGTAAGTAAGCGTGTATGGGTGTCCATCTAGGGCACTAGTCACGGCCCACGGGGTTGGGTCGTGACATTGTAATGCACTTCAAACTTGATCAAAATATTCAACAATACAAATTTTCCTCCATCACCATGGTTGGCTGAGAGCAGCCATGGGAGTTTATTTTTTCTAACTTGATTTTTATTTGGTAAAATGAAATAAAATGATGAATTGTTCATCTAGCCAATTGCTTATATAAGGTCCTCTATGAATTGACACGTTAATGTCCTAAGTGCAGCCCACATGTTGACCACGTGGCAGCCCACTTGCCAACTTATTTTTTTTTTCGGGTGGGGCCCACAAGGCTTAATTAAATTAATTAATCACTAATCCCTTACTTAATAATCTAATCATAATTAATTAGTCCCTAATCCCCAATAATATTTCTACATTGAATAAAATTTATAAACAATTCGTGTGCTAATTAAAATTGAAAATTAAAAGTTCCTATTTCATGCCCGAAAACAATCCCGTCTTAAACTTGAGTCGATTTGCTTGCAAATAATTCGGCGTATTAAAATATGGGGTATAACATCCTTCCCCCCTTTAGAACATTCGTCCTCGAATGTTAAACTGGTCCTGAACTCCCAATACTTTTCTTAAGTGTTCTCTTAGTTAATTATGCCCGTCACATACCTCTTCCATTGGTCGATTCATTATAATTAATTATAACGCATTCCAGGCCTCTACATAGTCATTCCCGTAATATTTCCTCCTTCTGTTGCTTCTTAAGGTAATTATTCCACGTCATTACCTTTACTCTCCTCTTTACTTCGCAGTCGGTTGTCAGTTGTATTGCAGGCTCTTCCGCTGAAATCTTACTCTCTCGCTTGTGCGCTTAATCCTAACTCGACTCCTTCTTTTTCTATAGTTACTCCCTTAAGATATCGTTCCCTTCATCTTACCTCTTAATCTTTAAATAAGATTATTATAACGCGCAGACGTCTCTCGTCGGTTCATTAGATTTTAATATCCCTGGAGTATTGCATGCCTCCGGTAACCTGTAGACCCTTCGCAGGTTCTACGAGCAAAACGAAATTTCCCAGAGGGTAAAAATTTTCCACTCTAATATTTTTGCTTTACTCTGCTGTTACAGTCCGTATTCTGGAATCCTCAGCTTCATATGTCACCCTTCGACTTTCTTTTTAAAGGTTTTTAATCGTCACTTCGTTTTTAGTTCTTGGTCTTGATCTTTAGGGTTGGTTATCAAGTAGCTCTAGGATTCCCTCATATTATAACTTCACTGTCATCCAGGAACCAGTAACCCGCTTGTTCTGATTGTCTCGGTTAAATCATTTCGTAATTTCCCTTACTCTAACTGGCAATACTTTAGGCATATTTTCTCGTGCCGTTTCTCTATTTTGGATTCAAACTCTTCTATTGCCCCTTTACTCAAATTTGCTCTTAGTTCTCCTATCACGCATCCTATTGCAATCTTTACAAGAGTATGTGTAGATGCTCAAATCAGCCTGGAAAATACCTTAGCGTCATTTCACTAGTCTTTATGCTTTACCTTGCATTCTTCTCTCGTACCTTTCAATGGTATCGGGGCCCAACTATGGCATTTGCCCTCAGTACTAATTATATGTCTGTATTTTTGTCTCAAACCATCTTACACCTTTCTTTGATAAACCCAAAATATCGCAACTGCATTATTGTTACTGAATCTTTATTCTTCTTATCAAGTGCTCACTTGGTCTCATCCTTAGCATACAAATATTCGTAGGTTGCATAACTATTCTTGTACAATTTGTACAAAGTGCACCCAATCTTAGTCATAGTCTTTCCTTCTCCTAGTTTATTCTGCTCTACATATCTTGTTGTACTAAAACTCACTTGTTGTCCATTTTGTCATACTCGTTTCCCTTCCTTTACTTACCATTCAATTTCCTCATATTCTACTATAGGAGATTACCCTTCTTCTTCGCTACTTATAAGTCACAATGTCATTAGCCAAAAACTCTGTTGCCAACATCTTAACCTCTAATCCAGTATAGCCTTGCTATCCCTTATAATATCCTTTAAGTTACTTGTTACCATTCTCTTGTTTTATTATTCCTTTTTGTAAGCATCCACCTTCTGATGTCATATTACCCAAGGTCTTCACCAATAATTCTCAGCACTGTCTCAAATACCATCTTGGCTTCCATCCATTTATTGCTGGCTTTCAAGTCTTACTAACTTGTTTCAGCAAGGGATCTTACTTAAAGTTTAAGTATTCACATTAAATGTGCTGCAGTGTCGGTTGTTTTCATCTTACACTTACATCTCTCTCATCCGCTTCCCCCCTTTTAGGTGTACCTACATCATTATCTATTTATATTTTACTCTATGTCCCCATTTCAAATTTTCAAATTCATATGATTCTTTCCCAATACATTTGGTATACTGCACCATATCCATGTCTTCCTTTATATCATCTATAACTTAGATTACCCATGTATGAAACCTTAACACAATCACGAGGTGATGAGAACTCTCGATATATAGTACAAAATCTCGTCTGATTGTTGGTACTCGAGTAATATAATTAATGTAGCAATTTATCCAAAGCCACATTCCATTCATTCTAATCAGTAATTAGCTAGTGCTTATAATCGTTTCAAATTCCCATTCGGTAGCACTTATATTCTGATGATAAGTGTTCCAAGATTTCCTATAACACCATATTTATCCCAACAGATATCATCTGTTTCTTCTAATAAATTCACAATACATCAGTTATTTCGCAAATCCGCAATCCTTGTCTTTTAAGGATTTCACAAATTTCTGAGGTGAAGTCACATGCACGTAATACTCCTTTATGCCTCATGCTCTTTCATCCTTGTTGTATACCCAACGCTAACTTCTAACTTACTCAAAATCATATCAAATTCGTCTTAATAGTGGTCTTGTCTTAGCACCTTCTCGTCATACTACACCTTAAGTTCGTAGCTATATATTTCCCTTTTATCCTATACTCATACTTAATTAATTACGTCTATCTTGAGTGCTTCTTTTAGTATTCCTTTCATTTCGCCAGTCTATGTCCATCTTTTATTTTGTGCACGAGGAATCTCATGCTACCCCTATATCCTTCGGAAAACACTACTTCTACATAACCCCTTTCTTGTTTTCAAAACATATTCTGTTCATCTCTATTTGTTCTTATCATACTAGTCATTTCTGACATTCATTCTATCTTGTTGCTCATCTTCCTTTAGGTTGGTCTTTCACAATTTTGTCACTTGTATTACTCGTTTTCCAAGCTATACATGTCATAATGCATCGCTACACTGTAATCCCACTCGCTTTCTTCTTATCTTCCTCTTTCTATTAACTCATTCTCTTCCTGTGCCCGCTTTCACTTTCGTTACTACTTGACTTTTATTCTGAACTTTCCCTATAGAACTTTGTAAGTCTTTCTTATTCGTTCTACATTTGCTTTTCTGTTTCACACCAATCACATCGCATTCTTTAGTTAATTCCTTGCTAGGCTTTACTCATTTCTATAGCAATCCTTATGGTATTCACATCATATCCTGTTCGTAATCCATCCTATAACGTAACACTTCTTAATCTTATTCACGATTCTTACTATGTTTTAATTACACTCTGTGGACTAGGAGTACTTAACCCTTCACCCTTTCGAATCAATCTTACCCTTAATATCTCACATGTTGTCTTATCAATACCTTCATAATTTGTCATAACTCTTCCTCCTCCGTACTTTTATCTCAATCATACTATTACTCCTTTTAACTGTAAACTCGTCGTAATTTACCCCTACTTATCGGTTCACTCGATACCTCAATAAAATGTTTTGTTAAGGGTTGCCACCTTTTTCTAAATTATCCCTTATTATCACAAGTCCTTCCGAATCATCCTAGCATTTCATCAATAACACGTGGAACACATGATCCGTGACAGCTCATAAGTTTGAGTTGTCCTTCCACGAATTCCATCTCCAATTAGTTGATTAAAACTAATAAACTCAAAGAACACTCCCACTCCAAGGTTACGTCACCATGAAGCGTCCTCCGAAACCACACAAGAAGAACTAGAATTCGACAAGCACCACGACACTTCCATCGCTTAACTCACATAGTTTACCCTCAGATTTTTTTTTGGGTCATGAACGAACTATTTAGTTCACAAACTACTTGTTGTATGCTTTGTACTCTTCCAATAAAGTGAAACTTAATTGCTAGACGTTTTTACCCTTCAACATGAGCTTTTTCTAAGGCAAAATGTGGTTGGAAAATATTCTGGTCCGTCCAAATGAACTGCGAATTTGTTGCTCATATGCGCTTCTTCGAAATAAAAATTTTCAAATAACAATAGTGCCTCTTACGGATGACATGGAGGGTTTCTCTTAAAGCTTTAATCCAACATAATAATATTTTCCCTATCGGTATCGACTTTCAAGACATATTATGAACTTATATCTCATTCTCTTCTTTTTCTATTTCTGGGAAAATTTGGACAGAGTTTCCTCGGTACTTCTTACTATACCAAAACCTGCACGCAGGAAATACCAACAATGCCTCACAGAACCAACATATATACGCATATATCATATCGTATCATAGCCACACAGGGCTCCCAATTTCCAGTAAAAAGTATAAAGGTTGTCGGAACTTACCTCACATATCGCACCTCGAGACGTACCTGATCCTTTAACGATCTATCCTGTTATACCTTCCGATCTACCTCCCCTTTCATTCTTAAACTTTACATGTCGATCATACCTCAATATTCTTACCTTATCCTTCATGCCTCAATATTCATACCTGTGTACTTTGTAACTTCCAATATCATCAGTCGGTTCCTTCTGTCGATGTCGTTCTTCAGCTGAAATCAAAGGTTAGTATAAGGAATTTCATTTCCTATGGCTGGGCTCTATCGCACGATCTTAGATATGAAAGAAAGGTAACATCCTAAATGTCCTGTAGCTTCCTGTTTATAGATGTGGTGCACAACACACCGATAAACAAGACTCTACTAGACACGGTCTGTAGACACTCCGAGGATGAACTGCTCTGATACCACTTTTGTCACGACCCAACCCCGTGAGCCATGACTAGTGCCCGAACTGGACACCCGTATACGAACCTGTGAAAATATAATCGAACTGAATCTATGAAAAATATGGAAACTTGCAAAAGAACTCCAACGGTTCATATCGTCATCATATATGTATATTCAGATAAACTGTCTCCTAAGGAGTCACAACTGATCAAATCATAAAATGATACGCAAGCCAACAAGGCTGCCACTACACATCAACATCATGTCATATGCAAGCCAACGAGGCTGCCACTACAGACGGACATCATATCATAACACATCGGATAGACACAGCTGAACAGAACTTATACAAAACCCACACACATGTCTACAGACCTCTAAGAGTACTAACAGTGAAATATGACGGGACAGGGCCCCGTCGTACCCCTGGACAAACATATATATATATATATATATATATCAGAAGGTCTGTACCAAAATCTAGGCTCCGGAACAACGGAGCTCTCCAAGACAGCTGAAACGGAATCCTAAGCTGGGGGATCACCAAATCGAGCGTTTGTACCAGCGGGCATGAAACGCAGCCCCCCCGAAGAAAGAGGGTCAGTACGAGATATGTACTGAGTATGTAAAGCATGAAATACAGTAAAGAGGATCATAACTGAAATAGGGAGTGCAGGTGACAAGTATAACACCCATAATACCAAAACACTTGCCTTTTTAAACATAAATCATGCATGTCAATATCATATATCATACCCGGCCCATTATGGGACTCGGTGAATAGAGTCATCATATGCCCTCCTGGCCGCCATAACATCATCATATCATCATATCATCATATATATATATATATATATATATATATATATATATATATACCGTACCCGGCCCTCTAGTGAGGGACTCGGTGAACAATGCAATGAAACTGTGCACGATAACATACCCGGCCCGGGACTCGGTGAAAGACATATTGAGGCATGCACGAGCAGAGTAGTGAGCAACTATGTTATATCCCGTACTTTTGCATGTTCGGGAAAATTCGAATGATTTTTGATTTGCAAGGACTAAGGCCATATGTTGATTTGAATTCACACATGTGTGTGTTGTTCATGAAGAATATTGATGTGGAAACACGGAGGGAGGCCAAGGAAAAAAAAATTAGAATTTCGGAAACTAGTTTCGGGAATTACAAAACGAAAATAATAGCCAATTGGGCTCACAAAATAAGAAATAAAACCTTGGCCCAAAATGAGAGGGGATGGCCGGCCATGGTATTGGTCTTGGCCCAAGTCCAAATAATTTGTCATGTGACTAAACATGTGACAAATTATTATAAGAAGGGATAAGCACTTATTGGTATTCAAGAATATTCAAGAAAAAAATAAAGCAAGAGAGGGGGAGCAAGAACAAGGGGGGGGGGGGGGGGGGGTGGGGGGGTTTCGGCCCCTCCAAGAAAGAAAACAAAAATTTCCAAGTCCCTTAGTTGTGATCCAAAAATCATAATTTTCTAGCAATATTACTAACTCAAGGGTGCTCTTCAAGATGGCATAATTTTTAAGGCAAGAAAGTACTTGTGATTGTCAAGTGGAAGTTTGAAGAAGTTGAAGAGAAAAGGTAAGATTTGATTCCCTTTTATATGTTGTAAAGCCTTTGTTTATGTTGTAGTATGTAGGAATGAGTAGAAACTATGGGAATATGGAAGTTTACCAAATGGGTATATATATATGCATGTGGTCGTGTATATATGTTTGTGTACACCTATAGTGTGTTAAATTTTATGTTGTATTTTAGTTGTGGTTATGGTGGAATTCACATTGGAGATGGAAGTTGAATAAATTTGGTTGAAGTTGAAATATAGGTGGTTGGCCGTGTGGTATGGAGTGGGGTGTTATAGAAATGAATTAAGTTTGTTTAGTATGTTAGTTGTGTTGTTGTAATCCTTGCAATGCAAATGAAGGTTTAATGAATTGAATTGGCATTGAAATTACTTGTATGTGATTATGAGGAATTAGGTGGATTTCATATGATTTTTGTGTAAGTGTGAAAGTAAGATGCTAGAATGGGAACTAATGTTGTTGTGAGGAATTTGGAAGGAAGACAATGTGATTCGGGAAGTTTTGTTGAATTCGTAGAAGTTTTGGATGAAATATGATCTTGGTGGAAAATTGTATATTTTGTATATTGTGTGAATATTTTGTGGAAACGATATGAAATGCTTCTAAACTATATGGTGACGATCTTGATTAATGATGAACATGAAAATATTGAGCTTAGTTTGGAAGTGTGAAGTCGGAATGAACCTTATTGCATTATGTCGGAAAGTAGAACTAGTTGCCTTATATTGTGCTATATTGTAATGGTTGTTGACTTTGTTGATGCTGTTGGGTTGTTGTCGCTATTATTTGAGCCGAGATGTTTCTCGAGGGTGTTATATTTATAGGGGAGGTGCTGCCAAAATTTCGGTAGACAAAATGAAGATAAGTGCATTCTTAAGTCTTGAAAATTCTAATTGGTAACAATGACCAATTGCAGATTTTGGACGAAACGGGAATCGAGTTTGATCGAGCGTACGAAGTAAGAAAGGTATGTAAGGCTCCCCACTTCTTCTTTTGGCATGTCTTAGTATGTCAGGTTGATATCGGAATCCCGGGAGCAATTCTGCTCCTTGAAATCCGAATTTGAAAATGACTACTATTCATTCAATTCCATTTAAGCTTAAGGACCCTATTTTGGCTAGAAAGTAACCAAACGTCCGAAACTTGTGCAAACATAGTCGGATCACTTCGAAACCTTTATGCTTGATTCCATAGACCTCAAATGTCCGTAAATCATGTCCGCCACCTCGACTTCACCCGAGGTGGGCCCGCTAAGTCCGAAACCCTTTTGTTTGCCCTATAAGGTTCACCTTGGCATAACGCCGGTAAAGGGCTTTCGTTTATGAATTTTGACTATCATAAAATAATGTTTTGGTCGCCACGATATCTTAAACTATATTTTGAACCACAACGACCATTTTGGAAATATTTTTGTGAAATGAACCCCGTTGATTAATTACCCGAATTATTTTGACTATTGGGTCAACCTATGATTTTATCAAGCTTACAAAAGTATTTCGACATTCTAACTTACATTTTGAACTATAAACAGAATTTTTGAAGAACTTTTGCAAAATAAACCCCGTGATGACCACTTGTTCAGACTAGTTGGATTAACGGGCCGACATATGACTATATGGGGCCCTATAGCTCTTCCGATTCGTAAATTGTATCAGTCGTTCATTATTCCGCTCGTGCCCATTATTATGATATTGTTCACCGGTCCTCCGGGCCGGGTTATTGACCGTGCGCACTATTACAATTCAACTGCATGCCCTTCCGTTGACACGAGTATCCGGGCATAGGTGCTCCGCTACAAGTACTCTGCTAGAATTATTTTGAGATAAGTATTCGGATATGAGTAATCTGTTCGAGTAATCCGTTACGAATATTCTGATAGTATGTTCAATCACTTGCACAAGTCTTATAAAATGCTTGGACACGTGAAATGACTCCAGACGTTCTGTGTTGATACATTCCATCGTGCCTTCCAAAAAGTTATGTACGTGCCTTATGACTACTGTCCGATTCCTTGAACTGCTTCGTCGATCGAAATCCATTTTGAAACATTTGTAACGATTTTGTGGTAAACGTGTCCGTAAATATCACGTATCAATTCTGATCGTTCCGGATTACGTCTATAATCCTCAAATGTCAATAAGTGTTTGTATCTATCGAGTCTGAAAATATGTGTATCTGGTCTCTCACTACTCCGTTCGTGCAAGCCCTACCATGTCTATTCACTGAGCCGGACCAAGCTATGCTGTCGTGCGCTATTTCACTATGTTGCCTATGGTGTTCTGAAATAAAATCGTGAGGGGTGGTCTGGGCTGAGCTCGATCCCCAACGCGGATAGTATCTGCGCTGTGTGATTTGATACCAGGCAGACGCGTTGGGAGTGTACTGGGCGGAGCTCGAGCTCCCGAGACTGGTCCGTGACCCGTGTACTGGGCAGAGCTCGAGCGGGAAAAACGGGCAGTTTCTGCATGGGATGACCACTGTACTGGGCTGAGCTCGAGGTGGCATACCCCTTGTAGACGCGTATTTTGATATGATATGATGTACTATGATCTGATACGATATGTTTAGGTACGGTGTGACCACTGTACTGGGCTGAGCTCGAGGTGGCACACTCTTTGTAAACATCATATGATTCACAGGTGGCAACATCTGATCCGATACGCTACGGCGTTCTGATATGGCATATGACTCTATATAACTCTGGATTATGATTCTGTCTATCCGCCTGGAATATGATTTTGTCTGTCTGTCTGGATTTTGATTCTGTCCGTTACCCCTCGGTCTGTCCGATACGATTATGATTCTATTCGTACACTTCGGTCTATCTGATAAGATTATGGTTCTGTCCGCTACCCTTCTGTCTGTCCGGCTAAATTACGTTTCTATATGTTGTACTTCTGGTAATCTGATCCGGACCACGACTCAGTCTGTTCTATTCTGTACCTCTGTCTCTGATTATGATGGTATCAGTTACATCTGTGCCCCAGCTCTGTGCGATGATTCTGTCAGTTAAACTCGGTATGTTTGTCTTGGATTCGGATTCAATTATGCCTATTATATTTCTGTATATATTTTTGTGTTTTTAGTCCGGGCTATGATTATACTTGTGATATTTTTGCTTTACATACTCGGTACATTTTCGTACTGACCCCCTGTTCTTCGGGGGCTGCGTTTCATGCCGCGCAGGTACTCCCAGATGAGCTAAAGTTATTACAGAAGAGGATCCAGCGGGGTCAGCAAACTCCATTTGTTTCTGGAGTGCTGCCGAGTCAGAGTCCGTATGTTATGGTTCTGGATTATGTTAGAGACTTTGCAAACAGTGTCATGAGTATTGGTTGTTCGTATGTAAGCGGCTCCATCAGCCGATATGTAGGTCTGAGTTATGTAATGGATTCTGTATGATTATATGTATTTGTTTGATTTAAAAGAATATTTCTGAAAAAAAAAATTACTATACATTTTACCTTATCCGATTTAGAAAGTTCGATGTGGTTTTTCTGTGTAGCAGGAGTCCGAGGGTTCGCTCGGCCCTAAGTAAGGGTCGGGTGCCCATCACACCCTTGAAATGTCGGGGTGTGACAAACCATATGCAATTTAAAAGATTATCAAGACTCAAACAGAATAAGAAGAAGGGATTTACACCTCATTATCAATAGCGACAATCATATCAAATATCCCTCGAACGTCATCATAAACAATATCAAAAGAGCCTTAGGAACCATAGACATATGTCAATATAGAATGAAACAGCTTATAGAAGTCAAGGACATCAGTTATCGTAGAGTTTCTAGGAATCGGAACTTATATATATATCGACAATTATCCAACGTGTAGGAAACTGAAGAGGGATGTTGAATCACTTAAGGGTTCTAACATCAAGAAGTGAATAAGAATCATGAATCACACTCAAGACTTATGAATAGGATTACCCCAAACCTCATATCATTCATCACTTAAATCTTGTCACGACCCAGCTAGGGGCCACGACGGGTACCCGGAGCTAGTTACCGAGCACCGCTCGTTCTACTGCTTATCTTGCTCATTTAATACTCTTTTATCAATTTTACATACCAATTGTAGGAAAATCATATTTAATCGAAACATAAATACTTTATTTACATTTGCCTCTCGGCCATCAAAATAATATACATACATATGAAAACCTCTTGTGAGACCATCTAACCCACACTGCGTATCTACGAGCCTCTACTAACATAATGAATACGTAGACGGAACAAGACTCCGTCATGCCCAAAATATGCATACATGAATGTACATCAAAATAATAGCCATAAGCACCTCCGAACAATGGAGTGCTATCTATCAGCTGACAGCTACTGGGGACCTGGGCCAAGCTCTCCTCCCTGCCTACCTGTGGGCATGAACACAGCGTCCGAAAAAAGGACGTCAGTATGAATATTGTACCGAGTATGAGAGGAATACATAATGAAAGGAGACATCAATAATATGGGAATAACATCAACATGGGACATCTGAATCTGACTGATGATCATAAATGAAGTAGTGCATGCTGTCTTACTCATACTCATCATCATAACCTGTATGCATCATATGCAAGCTGCCCGTCCATGTCGGAACGGTGTGATAATCAATAATATTAGCTCGCGTCCAGGCCTCCCGCGTCCGGGGTACCATCTCATGCCGCCCACTAGTGGTGTCTGCCCACACCCATAGGTCGTGGTGTATCCATATCGCCGCCCACCGAAGCGGTGTCTGCCCGGCCAACTAGGCCCGGTGTGAAATGCTCATGACATGCTCAATATAAATTCTAATAGTAATATGCTTATCATAAGATACTTATCTTACCATAATGCGTATATAAGACTCATGATGAACTTTACTCTATCGGGGTGACGTAAGGTCGTGATCCCCCGATTACATTATGGAACCATCATGGACATTCCGCCTCACCTTGAAAGGACTAGTACATAAGGTGAGTGTAGGCAAGGAATAACATCATCATCATTCTAATGTCATCATATCATATAACTGATCTCATATAGACATTCATAAGTATAAGCTTTTAACTTCTTAGAATGCAAAAACTCATGAAAGGAATAGGGATTCAAGTTAAAGGATTCATGCCATTAGAAAGAAGGACTAGCCTCACATACCTTGTTCGTTTAGCTAAGATATCGCTCACTTGTTCTCCGTCGATATCACGCCGTTACCTTCATAAGAGAATTCGTATCAACATTAGTAACTGACTATAAGAACGTGTCGCTAATTCTAGGAGAAGTAGGACAACGCTTCCTTCGCTCATACTACTTTTCTCACGTTCTATATCAACTCCCGATATTCATAATATTATTCGCAATATCATAATCGACAATCGTCATTTACGTGCGTTTGGCAAAATCCACCATTTTCCTCCAATTTTCCTTTACTTCTACTTCTAGCTCATCCTTGCGTTTTCATGCATTTAATGTTTGTTTCACGATAAAAACATCATTTATAACGTATTTGTATTCATAACACTTCAATATTCATAGTTCAATTCCACTATCATTCATTTATGTCACTATTCACTCAATAATGACCCATTTCTATGTTCTTCTACATTTCAAGTGTCTAAGCTTTCCAATACTTCAAACTACATGGAATAATCATAAGACTTACCTTGGAGGATGGTTGAACAATCCTTAAGTTTAAATGCTTCACTTAGCCAAAACCCTAGTCCCAGCTTCTTGGGAATATCTTCACTTAGATGACCCTTTATTGAGTTCTTACCCTTGATTCCATGAAATTAGTGTTGTTGGTCTTGGTATTCCCTTTAATTCTCTTGAATTCTTGTGGAGGAATTATTTGGAGAGTTCTAGAATGTCTCTTGAGGTGTATGGATGAAAATGAAGTAAAATGAGGCTTAAGTCCCTTTTAAAAATCACAAAATCGGATTTTTAATGAATTCTTGTCGGGGTGAACAGTGGTCGTAAACCACCATATATGGACCGTATTTTGATTTACGGTCCGTCCACTGTGGTCGTTTTTTTAAGCATTTCAAAACAGAAAGTTTGGCTGGGGAGTATGGCAATTTACGACTGAGGTTTACGGTCCGTAAACCAGTTTACGAGCCGTCCTCCAAGTCGTGTTTAACCATTTCAAAGACAGAAAGTTTTGGCTGATGGACATGGTAGTTTACGACCTGGTTTACGGTCCGTAAACCAGTTTACGGGCCGTAAACTGGGTCGTTTTTAACCATATTCAACATTTACCGAAAGTTGGGATTTTTGACAAGCTGGAGGACGAATGCACTATACGGTCCGTAAATCACTTTACGGGCCGTATAGTGCCATATACGACCACTGGCTGAAAATTTTTAAGCGACTTTCTTATTTCCAAAAATTCTTAATTAGCCATTCCCGACTTAACAAAACATCATTCACTCAACCTTTCATCATTCCACTCATCATACAAGTACGGAGAAACTTCTGAGGTGTAACAAAGACATGCCAAAAGAAAGAAGGGACAGCTTTACATACTTGTTTAACGACTATTCGCAAGCCCGTTCGCTTTGTCGCTCTTTCAGTCTATTTAATATAAAAGTGACGTTATCGTTAGTAACTCTACTTTCTAGTTCGTAAATCCGTAGCCCATCGCTTATAAAACTTATTCTTTAACTTATACTTTCTCGTTTAGGGTTTTTCATTAGTTAAGGACTTAACGAAAATCGGGTAGCATTTCCCATATATATTCGCCTAACCCGAATTTCCAATTATTCTCCTGTCATCACAGAAATACCAATAATAGAGATATACATACAAAATTCTTATAATTCAACCCATAACAATTCTAACAACCCAACAACCTTTCTGAATCCATTTAAACCCACAATTTCATAAAACAACAATCTTATGTATTTTCTTACTTCCAATTTCGTCCAATCAAATTTTAATAATTCCATTACAACACTATTAACACAATTACACCACAAAATAAGAAAATCTTACCTAAATTTTCTCGGACGAATTTCTACACTCAATTGCTCCAATTCCACAATTTCCTCTTCTTCAACTCAATATCCAATGTATCTATCACCTCCTTGAACTTGTAATGCACTTGAAACCTGATCAAAATATTCAACAATACAAATTTTCCTCCATCACCTTGGCTGGCGAAGAGCAGCCATGGGAGTTTATTTTTTCTAACTTGATTTTTCTTTGGTAAAATGAAATAAAATGATGAATTGTTCATCTAGCCAATTGCTTATATAAGGTCCTCTATGCATTGACATGTTAATGTCCTAAGTGCAGCCCACTTGCCAACTTATTATTTTTTATTTTGTTTTCGGGTGGGGCCCACAAGGCTTAATTAAATTAATTAATCACTAATCCCTTTCTTAATAATCTAATCATAATTAATTAGTCCCTAATCCCCAATAATATTTCTACATTGAATAAAATTTATAAACAATTCGTGTGCTAATTAAAATTGAAAATTAAAAGTTCCTATTTCATGTCCGAAAACAATCCCATCTTAAACTTGAGTCGATTTGCTTGCGAATAATTCTGCCTATAAAAATACGGGGTATAACACATGTCCTATGACCAATGTTCCGAAAAGTTACAAGTCTATGTTCATAGGGGGTTCCATATGGGATAAAGGTAAGAGATATACCATAGATACGATGATGGTAATGATGAGCCTAATTTTAGAGATTATAAAGTCTATCATGCGATATTTTTACGAAGTACGTGCTACGAATATGATATGATTTTCATAGATTGTGTTTAAATTCAAATGCATGCTCTATGAAAGGTTATGATAAGCTTATGAGATATATGTGATAATAACGATGACGATGTTGATAGTGATGATGATAATGATGACGATGATAATAGTGATGACGCTAAAGACGCTTATGGGCTTTTATGTATATGTGCCTATGTATGGCTATTATGAAACCAGGAGCTTATATGGCCGGGTAGAATATATATATACATATATATGATGATGCGCACGCACCACTGCAGTTAGGTACGGATGCCACTGAACCTTGGTAAGGCCGGGTACGGATATCACTGAGCCTTGGTAGGGTCAGGCACGGACGACACTGAGCCTTTGTAGGGCCAAGAATACATAACACCAAGCATTATTATGGCTGGGTACATAAGACACCGATCCTATATAGTCGAGTACGATATTACTATGTATTCAAATGTATGAAAAGCCCGAAAGACATGTATGTGATATTGTTGAGCCACTACGTGGCCGAATACGGATAATGTTTAATGTGTATGTGAAGATACGATACTATGATATACATATGATATGATGACGTATACGCTATGATGATACATGTATTATGTTTATAGATGAGATAGGCATGAAAGGTATCCACCCTTAAAAGTTACGCAGGTTATATCTTCATCTTGTGCCTTATGATTTCTCTAATATGTTCATTTCATTCATGCCTTACATACTCAGTACAATATTCGTACTGACGTCCGTTTTATTTGGACGCTGTGTTCATGCCCACAGGTAAACAGGGAGGTGACCCAGATTTATAGAAGCCGATAAGCGGACGTTTGAAAGCACTCTATTATTCCGGAGGTGCCATTGATTTACAATTTTATGTACATATATGTTTGGGCACGACGGGGTCCTGTCCCGTCCATATGTCTAGTACTCTAGTAGAGGCTCGTAGATACGTATGTGTGGGTAGCATAGTCTCACGATGACCTTATTGTATATATATTATTTTGATAGCCGAAGGGCTTATGTGTATAAAGGAAATTATGTTTCAAATGAAAAACGTTTTTTTTCCTATGAATAGAAATGTGAGATTAATGAATGTACGCTTAATAAGTATGAAGAGTAATAAAATGAACGGTGCTCGGTGGTTAGCCCCGAGTACCCGTCATGGCCCCTAGTCGGGTCATGACAACTAAAGTTTATATGTTTGATAGACCAAATCCTTTGGGCTCATAATAACGACATAAGGTAATTAATAATGAAAATGTTATATGGGATTGAGCATAAGGTACGGGAATAATTATATGAAGAAGAGGTCATTGTAAATAACATGGAGGGAATGATAAGTACGGAAAGAATTGGATAATGAGTCGAAAACTAAGAGCAAGATGGCAAAGGACAACAAGTTAAAAGATGAGTGGAGAGTGAGCAGTGACCTTACCAAGTATTTGTGATTAAAACAAATGGAAGGAAAGTGTCACACCCCGATCCTACTAGGGTGTGATAAGCACCCGACCCCATACTCGGAGCCGAGCGAACCCGCTGACTCTTATTACACACGTGGTCTCCTTGAACTCTTAAATCAAATATAATGAAATACATAGTAAATCTTTCAAAATCTTTCTTTTCATCGTACTCAATTCAAATAAATTCTATCGTCACATGAAACTTGTAACATGAAACACAATAACACATCGGCTGGTGGAGACGCTTACAAGACTGACATTCTATACCCACGACTCTGTCTGCAAAGTCTCTAACTTCGAACAGGACATCATAGCACAATACTCTGACCCGGCAACTCTCCAGGGGCAATTGGAGCTTGCCAATTTCTCTGGAACATCTTCTATAATGGCTTCTACTCATCTGGGTGTACCTGCGCGGCATGAAACGCAGCCCCCGAAGAAAGAGGGTCAGTACGAGCATTGTACTGAGCATATAAGGCATTTATGATAACATATAAAGAAGTATAAAAACCATAGGAATAGAGTATGACTGTATCTACTTTCCCCTTAAGGCGGAGTCATGCATGTTCATTCTTACCGTTTCACATATCACATATTCATAAATAACGGTTTGAATCGAATAACATCATTAGCCCGCGTCCGGGCCTCCCGCGTCCGGGGTAATCATCCCACGCCGCCCACTAGTGGTGCTGCCCGTGCCATATAGACACGGTGTTATTATCCATAAGCCGCCCGCCTTAGCGGTGCTTCCCGGCCGTATAGGCGCGGTGTAATCATCCATAAGCCGCCCGCCTTAGCGGTGCTGCCCGCCCGTATAGGCGCGGTGTAATCATCCATAAGCCGCCCGCCTTAGCGGTGCTGCCCGGCCGTGTAGGCGCGGTGTAATCATCACAACTTAAGCATGCATAAGAGCCCAATCAAAAGCTATAACTCCATCGGAGTGACGTAAGGTCGGTAACCTCCGATTATATTATGGAATAATCATCATGACCTTGTCTCACCTTGAAGGATCAATTATTATAAGATGAGACTAGCAACGAATAACAACATTAAGAGAACATAGAACAAGAGCATAAATCTCATAAGGCGTCGCTTCATATACATATGCACATAGAACAAATTTTTAAGACTCGATGGGTACGTACATAACTCGACACTTGAAGGCTCAAAAACAAGTTTCGGGTCAATCCGACTTAGTATAAAAAAGTTATGAGCGTTTAAAGTACAGAACCTTCTACGAACGTTTCAAAAGACATTTTTGGAAAATCAAAGCAATAGTCATATCAAGTACCTCTCGGAGTTTGCTATGGATCAAATCAACATAAAGCTTTTGGAACCACACACTTGTATCAAGACATAGCAAAATAGTTCTTCGGAAGTCAGGAACATTAGCCATCCTAGTGGCTCCAAGAATAGGAATTTCTTTAAAATCATACATATAGTTTGTCGTGTTGGTTTCACAAAGACCATGCCAAAAGAAAGAAAGGGTAAGCCTTACATACCTGTCCCACGTCCAATTAGCTACACTTATTTGTCCAAACTTGCTAATCTACATTCAAGAGAATTGACATAATCATTAGACTCATCGACATACACTTGTCTTAGTCTTTCAAATGAATTCGTTTATAATCTGCCGAAATTTCGGCAGCATTTCCCCTGTAAATACACCATCCCCGAGAATCTAACTCGGCCAATTAAACAACAAGCCCGAGAATGCAACTCGGCCAATTTGTCAACAACAATCCGAGAATTCAACTCGGCCAAATTATCAACATCAATACCAACAATCATACCAACAACCTCAACAATCAATCCAAAACATATTCTATCATTAACAACTCTTATCCTACAATTCAACGGCATTTCATTTATATCCAATTCAATCACATATAATCAAGCTAACACCAATAATCCCACATTCAAGTATTAGTCCGAGATCATTCTAACATGATTCAAGAATACTTCAAACAATTCACATAATGTTCCAAACAACCCAATAAACATATAACTTCGCCCGAAACCTTCCAAATTCCACAAGAACACTAACAACACGTTTCCTTTCTTCCAAATTCATAAACTACACCAACAATCTATACTTTAGCAATATCATTCATTCTTATAATCATAAGAAACCATACTAATATCACATTAACTTCTTCCATAATCCACAAACGATTACAACTTCATTTCAAACCATTAAATCGTTATTTTACATCATGGAATTCACAACCACAACAATCATATTACTAAATAAAATCAATTCAGTTGTTCTACACAATACAACTATATTCGGCCAACACCCCAACATACCAAATTCATGATTTTCATCCATTTCTACACACTACAACATTTACAAATCACCCATAACACATGAAAGAAGGGGTTAAACCTTACCTTTGTTCTTTGCCTCCTCTATTCGGCTAGGGTTGGATATTGCACAAATGAATGATTTTATCGCTCCAACAACCTCTCCATGTTAATTAGGGCCTTCAAATTAGTTGGACTACTAGAAGAGAATAATTTTTCTTGATCAATTTCCATGGTACCATTTTTGGAAGCCATGGTCGAACACTACTAGGCCCTCTCTCTTTCTTTTTCTTTCTTTTTCTTCTTCTCCAAACTTCTTGAATTTTCTAAGTAATAACAAATATGACTAATAAGTCTTATATATATACACATAATTAATCTATGTGGGCCAAGGCCCACCTCAAGTTGGACGGCCACCATGGTTCATTCAAGAAGTTTCTTGAATACTTTGTGAAATTCCCATTTTGCCCTTAGCCTTCCACAATATTACCATGAACCCTCTTGTGAATTTCTCTTTTTACCCTTAGCCTTTCTCAATATTTCAAACTAATAATATTCATAAATAATATTCATAAACAACTTGTACATTAAAATAATTTTGGAAAATGGTCTTGCCCTTAAATTTTCGCAAATATCTTGAATTATCTGAACGTGCAAAATACGGGCTATAACAGAAATGTCCATGAAGGAGGCAGATAATTAAATGCCTACCCACTATAATGGCTACAATAAGGATAGTATGAGGAAGATACGCTCCCCATAGGTACTTCTGTACTATGAGGGAATTAGCACTTTAAGACGACTGAGAGTAAGACAAGCCACCACTAAGGATATGTGTTATGTGTTTATTTAAATTGGAAAGCGAGGCGTTATAATTAGTGAATACTTTAGATCTCCAAATATTAGTTAAGAATGGATTTCTCGCCCCTCCTAAGTGCACTTAGCAATCACACCATACCATTGATCCCTCAGAGTAGCAAAGGATTACCCATTATGGCATTACAGACTAATTTAGGGAAATTCCAAAGAGGCGCAGTTCAATTCAAGTTAAAGTTGTTGCCATAGGTGAAGTTTAAGACGTTCTTGGTAATGCCCAATGTTATCCTAGTATGCATTTTGTCATCTAAAGAAAAAGAAGATGAGACAAGGCACAAAAAGGATGAAGCATTATTCCTATGTTGCTGAATTATTTTGAGGATTCAAGAGGTTATTATGAATAAACGTCGGGAATAAAGGAGTTGTTCGTGCTGTTCTATCACGACAAGATGAAGCTATTAAGGGGGCAAGAATAAATTTGAGTGCAATAGCCAAGATTAAGATAGAATGTTTATGAGTCACAATCGGTAAAAAGGGCAAGATGATTATGATTTATTTTGGATAAGATAAATTACATTTAGAAAGGAATTAAGGTTGTGAGACGAACAAGCTTTGAAGGCTTAATAATAAATGAATGATGAAGGGAATCCCATGTTATGAAAATGACAACGAGAAGTGGAATCTTTAGGTGAATATTAAGACAAAAGCGAGACAACAAAAAGTTATGTTGGGGGTATACGATAAGAGACTTCTATGAGTAACATGGTAGATGATTGGGAGAATAACGACGGAGAATTCAAATGTAAGAGAGGATTGAAAGAAGAAGTAAAACTTAGTCAATGAAACCTATGAGGCTATTCTGAGATTCGCCAATATGACGCGACATGTCTTAATGCTCCCCTGTATGAGCTATGTATCTTAGAGTTTACAAGTACACCGGATCTAAGGATATCAGATATGCCTATAGTCAGTTAGCATTCTTTCGAGTGTGTTAATCCTAAAGTTGAGTTTCAAGTTGTAATAAGGATATTAGAGTTTCCCTAAGAATACTGTTGTCAGAATATGATTAAAGGAATTTATAGAATGTCGGTTGATAAGAGTGGTATGCAGGATGAAGTATATGACAACTCCCAGAATATAATTGCGAAAAGTAGAGTACACAGAGGATTTACGAGAAGTAACCTGTGACTAAGCTTAACTTGTAAGAAGTTCAAGGGGGCACGATTTGAGATGAACAACAGGAAACCCGGTGTAATGAGTCAGGATTTGATAAGACACGAATATGACTCAATACACGGCTAATAAGAGATGGGTGATGCTCGAAGGTAAATAATGGATGGTAATAGTGGGGTACCTCAATAAGGAAGTACAAATAGCAGTATGGAATCGATACTAAGAAAGATAAATATACTATTACACCAGAATGTAAGCAGGCAAGGAACTGCCATACAAAGAACCTGATGTAAACATTAGCCAATTTAAAGGAATTGATTGACAATAGAAGGAACATTTTTTAAGGAATTGTAGGGCACAACAATGATATTTAACATAAGAAATGAGCGAAGAAAGAATGGAACGAGGTAGATAGAAAAAGGAAGAGAAGATAGATAAACTACAAAGGTAGAAGCGACAATGTCAAGTAAAGGATGTAGAACGATCCTATCACTATAGAGACAGAAGTGTGAAGAATGTAGAAGCATATCAAGCACAGAAGTGACAAATCTATGTTGACGAAGTATAAATTTGAGAAGGGCTACTGCATCAAATGAGTATTCAGTAAATAATGGGATAGTATGGTATCTCCATTAAAGCATTCAAACCAACGGGTCATATTAAGCGAAGGACAAACCAAGAGGAAAATTCTAGAGACGTAGCGCAAGGTGAAGGCAATGGTAACTTGAAAATATAAAAGCAAAGATTTTCAAGGCTCGTGATAAGGATAAAGAAAGAGTGGTAAAATGGAATTTAAAATACTCAAAAGTACATTCTTCGACTTATGGCTTCCAGGTATTAAAAGGTTTAGCTATGAAAGTAAAAGGAAAAAAATAAGGACCGGTTGGTGTCTCGTTTGCAGCTCCAAGATAAGAAGGCGTGTGATATTAACAAGTTCAATGCAAGGTGTGAGTAAGAATAAGTCGAGGAAATGATAAGAGTATGTGTGAAAGGAAAATGAGAAAAAAGGCAGTGAAGATATGTCAAGTTAAGGAGAACGATGTTACAATTAGACGTGACCCGTTGAGAAGAAGGCATATGCAGGGCATGAATTCAATCAGAGAATGCTTAAGGAAGTATTAAGCATGCAAGACTAGTTTAACATTCGAGGAAGAATGTTCATGGGGGGGGGGGGGGGGGAGATAATGTTACACCCCGTAATTTTATACGTAAAGTTTCGTCGTGAGTCAGTTGACGAAGACTTAAAAGGCGAGGTTGTCGTCACGGTCATAAGGAATTATATATGCTCATTCTTCATACATGAGAGCTTGGTATCATGCTTAGTAACTATCGGGAAGGTTGGATGTTAAGCGAATCGAAGAAATTAAGTCTGTTGAAACTTTGGGAAAATTTGGCAGAATTCCGGACGGAAATTTTTGGTCAACTTTAGAGAGGCATATCTCCTAGAATATGAGGAGTTACTGAACCCATAACCTATACATTCATAAGTTCAACGAGTCGACTTTCCAATGCAACTGGCAGATTTACATTTGCTCATCGACGGTGGGAGATATGGACCGTTGTATTGTCGACGATTTCGTCGATGCACATCGATGGCCTGTCGATTTTCAGGCAGTGAAGGTGCTGTATATATTCATCTATTTCATGATTTTTATCATTTCAACTCACACCAACAGACCCTAAACTATCCCTAATACTCCCCAATTCTCTCCCAACCTTTCGTTATCATCCAAGTAAGATTTGAGCCCCGAAAATACGAGCTAGTGAAGGGAAAGTTGTTCCTAGGGATTTATTTAAGTTGTTGAGCTTAGGAGTTGGATTTGGAGTTTGGTTTTTGGAATTCCAGCCCCATTAAGGTATGTATACCATTCGTATCTTTGCTATTAAGTTGATTACCAAGAGTTTTAGTGATTTAAAGTGAAGGAAAACATGATATGAAGGACCTAAACTAGTTTGTTGAGGTGGCTACCTTGAAGGATATTTTGATTGGAATTTTGTAGAGATTTCTACTTGTTTATGTTGCTATAAATTTTTAATGTTGTTGTTGATGATGTTTTGTATGTTGTGCACCATTTGGGAATTGTATTGGATTAAGAATAATAGGGGAAATGCCGCCCGAATTTTGTTAAGTTTCATACGTACTTGAAATGGGTAGTAAGGGATGTATATGGCCTAATTGTAATTCATGTTATCTTGGTTGTAGTGTTACAAGCTCAGGATGTAAGCATTGGACATTAGGTAGACCCCAAGGTATGTTAAGGCTATCCTTTCTTTCATTTTGGCATGATCTTATGATATGAGCGAACAAACGTGTAAACGAGCTTCCATATTACTCTACTCTTAGAAGCATCAAGAGTACTTTAGTCTTTGATGATCCTATGCCCTTTTATGATTGTTCCTTCTATTGTTCGGTCTTGATATTTCCTATATTGCTAATGTTAGCTCAAAAGGTGTCTATCAGAGGTAGTACGACCTTATGTCACTCTGAGAGTTCTAGTTACTCATTATACTTATGCATTGCATTCATTATACATATGCATACTGACCCGAGACCCAAAAGGCGTTATATACGCGTATATTATATGTGTATGGGGTATGGGGAAAGGGATAGGCGTTATATACGCATTACCACATGATCAGCTAGTGCACAGTGATGATGATATATGGATCAGGCCATATGTTCTTCGACACTAACATATGATATATGGATCAGCTGTACGTTCATCGACACTAACATATGATATATAGATTGGGCCGTACGTTTCTCGGCACTGACATATGGGATATGAATCGAGCTGTACGTTCCACAGCACTAACAGTTATATTATGACCTATGACTATCATTCGCCCTCAGAGGCACTTTCAGTTATACAGAGTTATGCATATGTTCCCAGATGTTCAGCTACAGATGCATTCAGATATTTAGATTATCTTTCATGTTTTAGATGTCTTTCATGACTCCTATGTACTTGTTGATCTTGTGCCTTACATACTCGGTACATTATTCGTACTAACTCCCTTATTGCTCGGGGTGGCTGCGTTTCATGCCCGCAGGTCTGCAGATACAGGTTGGTGATCTATCTATTAGGATGTCAGCTCAGCGGATGAAGTTGATGCATTCCGTTTGTTCCAGAGATGCCAGGAGTCAGCATGGTCTTATATATATATATATATATATATATATATATATATATATATATATATATATATATATATATATATAAATCTATGTACGCGTATGTTTATAGGTATGGCAGGGCCCCGTCCCGACCACGTTATGTTATGTTTCTAGTAGAGACTTGTAGATAGTTATGCATAGGGAGATGGTGTCCATACTTGAACGGTTGGTTATTATAGTCTTACCAGGTCATATAGCATGTTCAGTATTTTCATACAGATCAGTCTTTCAGAGCAGTTGATATATACATGTTCCTCATGAGTTATTGTGAGTCACATAATGGCCCTATCGGCCCACCTATGTTCATATTCATGTCAGATGTATGTCAGGTGGTACTTGACTAGTACGGTTAAGTGCCCATCATGGCCCTCCAGTTTGGGTCAAAAAACTATTACTGGGATTTTATAGCTAGTGTTTGTTCCCTTAAAGTGTACTTATAAATAGGCAAGACATCCACTGAAAGTATAATTGTTTTAACCATTTTTTTTATTTGGATGAACATAAGGACAGATGCGTTCCTAGTTCTCTTACAACCCGTTAAAATACAAGAGACAATGGGGATATGTTTAGTGAGTAAATGTGGTACTTTATTCAAATTTTCCCCTTATTATGATAAGTGACGATCCAAATGTAGTTTCTCGAGTTTTATACAGTTAGAGTTATGAGGTTGACTCATACATATGTGTGTGCATGTGAGAATAACAAATATAAATTTCATTAATATCATAAATTTTTACCTTTTTTATTATAAATGGATAAAGTAAAATAAAAAATCCAATTATAAGATACCTGCACCTTAAATATTAAAGCAAAAAAATTGAAACTCGTAGTGCTACACTTATATACATATGTACCTGCCCAATTGAGTCGATGATCCGGCGCTATTTTTTTCCCTTTTCTATTTTCTCTGGTCAGCAGTGTTTACATTTTTTTATAATGATATTTGATGTAAAAAAATTATTACTGGAATTTTTATAGCTAGTGTTTGTTCCCATAAAGTGTACTTATAAATTAGAAAGACAACAACTGAAAGTAATAAAGACAATTGTTTTGGCCATTTTTGGGTGTTTAGAAGAACATAAGGATAGATGGGGTCCTAGTTCTCTTACAACCCGTTACATTTATAGAGACAATGGGGATATGTTCAGTGAGTAAATGTGGTACTTTGTTCAAATTTTACCCTTACTACGAAAAGTAAAGATACAAATGTAGTTTCTCGTGTTTGATAGAGTTAGAGTTTGAGGTTGAATCATATATATTTGTGTACGTGTGACAATAAAAAATATAAATTACATGAAACGTCATAAATTGTTACCTTTTTGGTTATAAATGGATAAAGTAAAATTAAAAATTCAATTATAAGATACCTGCACCTTAAATATTAAAACAAAACAATGGAAACTGGTAGTGCTACACTTATATACGTATGTACCTACTCAATTGAAGTGATCAACCAGAGCATTTTTTTTCCTGTTTCAATTTTCTCTTGTTAGTAGTGTTTACGATTTTTGAAAATACATTTGAAGTAAAAACAATATTACTAGGATTTTATAGCTTGTGTTTGTGTCACACCCTCATCTTGATAGGGCATGATGGGCACCCGACTCTCTTCAGAGTCAAGCAAACCCTTAAACATTCGCTTTACCAAAACCTGTCATTTCAAAAACTCTTAAAACATGGAACTTTTCCAAATAGAGGTCATTATCTTTATACAGATTACGAAAAACTTTCAATCAATTACGTACTTTTTACCAACTGAAATCATCTGAAAATACATACTCTTTTAACATCTATAAATGATTCGCACTTTTCGACGCCTTATCCACAGGACATTGTCTGCAAAGTCTCTAACATATACAAAATACCATGACATAAATACTTGACCCGACAACACTCCGAACTGAGATGGAGCTCGCCAATCCCGCTGGAACACCTTTAGCAAAGTCTTCTACTCATGTGGGTGTACCTGCGTGGCATCAAACGCAGCCCCCGAAGAAAGGGGGTCAGTACGGAATATGTACTGGATATGTAAAGCGGTAACAAATCGTAACCATAGCTTAATTTAGGAGAGAAGAAATCACAATCAAACTCAATACCTGCAGCCTTCGCTGGAAGAAGCATAAATGTATACACGAGGTCTCAAACAATCCTTAAGTAAATAATGCAAGCAAACACACATTCTTTAAGCAAATGATGCAATCTAACACACGTGTCGCTTCCGACATGCTAACCAAATAGTCCCTTCGGACGGCCGCTTCCGGCATAGCAATGATGGCCCCTTCGGGCATGCTGCTTCCGGCATAATAATGATAATGGCCCCTTCGGGCAGCCGCTTCTGGCTTAATAATGATAATGGCCCCTTCGGGCAGCCGCTTCCGGCTTAATAATGATAATGGCCCCTTCGGGCAGCCGCTTCCGGCTTAACAATGATAATGGCCCCTTCGGGCATGCCGCTTCCGGCATAATACTAATGATGGTGGCCCCTTCGGGCATGCCACTTGCGACATAATAATACTAATCCTGGCTCTTTCGGGCATGCCGCTCGCGACATAAAAATAGTAGTCCTGGCCCCTTTGGGCATGCCACTTCTGGTATTAATAATAATGACAATGGAAAGTAGACATAAGTCGTAAATGAAATGAAGTAGTAAAAATCCGCACCCCCTTCGGAGTGGTTTTGAAAATAGCACACTCAGACATACGCTGAGGCCGTAGCACACTCAGGCATAAGCTGAGGCCGTAGCACACTCAGGCATAAGCTGAGGCCATAGCACACACAGACATAAGCTGAGGCCATAGCACACTCAGGCATAAGCTGAGGCCATAAATTATATAGCACACTTAGTCACGTCATGAAATAATCAAGTAGCTTAGGCTTGGAAATCTCGCACCCCCTTCAGAGTGGTTTTGAAAGTCTAAATAATAAAATCTCGCACCCCCTTTCGGAGTGGTTTTGAAAGTCTAAACAATAAAATCTCGCACCCCCTTCAGAGTGGTTTTGGAAATCGACTTTATATTTCCATTGGTAAAAAACAAATTTTCTTGAAATCATTAGTAAACCATAAACACGTTTGAAGTAAATCCGAGTTAGTATAAGAAAGTTAACAACCATATGCACGAGCAGAGTAGTGAGAAACAAAATGCGCATAAATCAACTTTTAAGACTCAATGTATAAGTATACTTACCGACGCCTGAAGACTCGGAAACAAGTTTCGGGTCAATCGGACTTATTATAAGAAAGTTATGAGCGTTTGAAGTACAGAACCTTCTACGAACGTTTCAGAAGCTATTTTTGGAAAATTAAAGCGACAATCATACCACGTACCCTTCAAATATCGTTATGGACATCATTCATTATAGAACCCCCCATGAACGTTTCGAAAACAATCCGAGTTCGCTTATGAAATTTATGAACGTTATTCATTATTGAAACCTCTACGAGCATTTCCACAACAATCCGAGTTAGCACATGAAAGTTATGAACGTTATTAATTATAGGAACCTCTACAACCATCTTCAAGCAATCCGAGACCGTCTACGAAAGTTAGGGACATTACTACTTACAGAACTCTTTAGACTTTTCTTGTTATTCAATCATACCATAAGCTCGGCTATACTAAGTATACTCACATCGAGAAGTGAATAATAATCATTAACAAGCTCGGAATCGAGAATAGAGTTACCCCAAGATAAGAATCATAGCTTACTTAGCTCTAGGACATGCCAAAAGAAAGAAAAGGTAAGCTTTACATACCTGTTCCACGTCCTATTAGCTACGCTTGTTTGTCCAAGCTCGCTATCGCTAGTCTACATTCAAGAAGATTTACATAATCATTAGATTCATCATCATATACTTGTCTTAGTCCTTCAAATGAATTCATTTATATTCTGCCGAAATTTCGGCAGCATTTCCCCTGTAAATACACCATCCCCGAGAATCTAACTCGGCCAATTTATCGACAACAAATCCGAGAATTCAACTCGGCCAAATTATCAACAACAATACCAACAATCATATCTCCAACTTCAACAATTATTTCAAATGCATTCTAACACTAGCAATCCTTTCTACATAATTCGACGACATTCCTTTTATATTCAATTTAACCACACATAGTCAAGCTAACATCAATGATTTCACATTCAAGTATTAATCCGAAATTATTCTAACATGATTCAAGAACACATCAAACAATCCGCACAATGTTCAAAATAATCTAACCAATATGCCACTCCACCTGAAACCTTCCAAATTCAATAAGAACAATAACAACATATTTTCTTTCCTTCCAAATTCATGAACTATACCAATAATTCACACACTAACAACATTATTTTCCATAAATACAAGAGACTACATTCAATCCACTTCGGCTTCCAAAACAGCCCACAACAATTTCAACTTCAATTTGAATCATTAAACTCTCATTTTCCTCATAGAATCCATGACGACAACAACAAAAATACTAGATAGAATTAATTCATTCTTGCCATACAAGGTAGCCTATATTCGGCCACCACCCCCAACACACAATTTTCATGGTTTTCATCCATTTCCACACACTACAACATGTACAAAACATTCAAAACATATGAAAAAAAAGATTAGACCTTACCTTTCTCACTTCACTTCTTAACTTGGCTAAGGTTTGTAGACCACTCAAATAAGTGCTTGCCTTACTCCAACAACCACCCCACGTTAATTAGGGCCTTCAAATTAGAAGAAGTGCTAGAAGAAAAAAATTTCTTGCTCAAGATTGAGCTCTTCAATTTTTGTCCCTATGGCCGAACGGCCTTCTTGTTTTTCTCCTTCTCCAAGTTTCTTCAAACTTCTATGGATGAAGATGAATAATATGATCCAATTAGTCTTCTTTTAACTATTTATTTTGCATCCATGTGGGCCAAGGCCCACACCCTATGGACGGCCCACTTGGCCCCTTTTGCTCCAAGACCATTTTTTTTTTGTTTTGGAATTCATGAAAAATTATTTCTCCAATTTCCAAATTTGCCCTTAGCCTTCCTCCATATTTTTTATGAGCCATCTTGCGAATTTCCCTTTTTGCCCCTAGCCTTTCTTAATATTTCCACTTCAAAACTTTCATGAACAACTTGTGTGCTAAACAAGGTCAAAAATATAGCCTTGCCCTTAACTTACCACAATTACCTTGAAATATCCGAATATACAAAATACGGGATATAACATCCTCCCCCCCTTTAGAACATTCGTCCTTGACTGTTCGACTGGTTTCATGGGGTGTTATAATACTTCGGGAGGGCCTCTCTTATAGTTGTCCTTTCCTTCATGTCCATTCCTTATCTTTCACCCTGTTTTCATTATAATCGAACTCCTCGGTCTTCACATGAATCCTCATTCCATGTCATGGATTTTCTAATCAACTGCGCCAACTCATTATCCTTGTCCTTCGTACTCCCGCATGTTCTTCCTATTTGTCTTTTATATCTATATTTATAGAACTTTTAGTACACTTCCCAAGGGGTCACCCATCCCAAAATTTCTCTCGCCCTAGCATGCTTAACCTTGAAACTCTGATGAAATTCAATGTGTTACTGCTGGTATATTCGTATCCACCTCACCGCATGACCTTCATTACATGATCTGGGGAAAGTCGAAGTATTACAGATTCCGAGACATTCTCGTAACACGTCTTTCTCCTTAACAATTCCTAATTTAGCCCTTTCGATCCCTAATATGCACCTTCACTTTCATCCCCCACTTTACATTTCAATCATATTTCAATATTCTTACCTCATCCAACATGCCTCTTCTGCACCGTTACTTACCGTTGTACTCTGTAACTGCTAATGTCATCGGTCGCTTTCTTCTGTCGATGTCGTTCTTTAGCTGAAATCAAAGGTTAGTACAAGGGACTTCATTTCCTACGACTGGGCTCTATCGCACGATCTTAGATATGAAAGAAAGAATGACACCCTATTAATGTCTCGTAGCCTCATGTTTATAGATGTGGTGCACAACACACCGATAAACAACACTCTACTAGACACGACTTTGCAGACAACCCCTAGGACGACCTGCTCTGATACCACTTTGTCACACCCTCATCTTGATAGGGCATGATGGGCACCCGACTCTCTTCAGAGTCGAGCGAACCCTTAAACATTCGCTTTACCAAAACCTGTCATTTCAAAAACTTTTAAAACATGGAACTTTTCAAAATAGAGGTCATTATCTTTATACAGATTCCGAAAAACTTTCAATCAATTACGTACTTTTTACCAACTGAAATCATCTGAAAATACATACTCTTTTAACCTCTATAAATGATTCGCACTTCTCGACGCCCTATCCACAGGACATTGTCTGCAAAGTCTCTAACATATACAAAATACCATGATATAAATACTTGACTCGACAACACTCCGAACTGAGATGGAGCTCGCCAATCCCGCTGGAACACCTTTAGCAAAGTCTTCTACTCATCAGGGTGTACCTGCGTGGCATGAAACGCAGCCCCTGAAGAAAGGGGGTCAGCACGGAATATGTGCTGGATATGTAAAGCAGTAACAAATCGTAACCATAGCTTCATTTAGGAGAGAAGAAATCACAATCAAACTCAATACCTGCAGCCTTTGCTGGAAGAAGCATAAATGTATACACGAGGTCTCAAACAATCCTTAAGTAAATAATTCAAGCGAACACACATTCTTTAAGCAAATGATGCAATCTAACACACGTGTCGCTTCCGACATGCTAACCAAATAGTCCCTTCGGACGGCCGCTTCCGGCATACCAATGATGGCCCCTTCGGGCATGCCGCTTCCGGCATAATAATGATAATGGCCCCTTCGGGCAGCCGCTTCCGGCTTAATAATCATAATGGCCCCTTCGGGCAGCCGCTTCCGGCTTAATAACGATAATGGCCCCTTCAGGCAGCCGCTTCCGGCTTGACAATGATAATGGCCCCTTCGGGCATGCCGCTTCCGGCATAATACTAATGATGGTGGCCCCTTCGGGCATGCCACTTGCGACATAATAATACTAATCCTGGCCCCTTCGGGCATGCCGCTCGCGTCATAAAAATAGTAGTGCTGGCCCCTTCGGGCATGCCGCTCGCGACATAAAAATAGTAGTCCTGGCTCCTTCGGGCATGCCACTTCTGGCATTAATAATAATGACAATGGAAAGTAGACATAAGTCGTAAATGAAATGAAGTAGTAAAACTCCGCACCCCCTTTGGAGTGGTTTTCAAAATAGCACACTCAGACATAAGCTGAGGCCGTAGCACACTCAGGCATAAGCTGAGGCAGTAGCACACTCAGGCATAAGCTGAGGCCGTAGCACACTCGGGCATAAGGTGAGGCCGTAGCACACTCAGGCTTAAGCTGAGGCCATATATTATATAGCACACTTAGTCACGTCATGAAATCATCAAGTAGCTTAGGCTTGGAAATCTCGCACCCCCTTCGGAGTGGTTTTGAAAGTCTAAATAATAAAATCTCGCACCCCCTTCGGAGTGGTTTTGGAAATCGACTTTATGTTTCCTTTGGTACAAAACAAATTTTCTTGAAATCATTAGTAAACCACAAACACGTTTCAAGTAAATCCGAGTTAGTATAAGAAAGTTAACAACCATATGCACGAGCAGAGTAGTGAGAAACTAAATGCGCATAAATCAACTTTTAAGACTCGATGTATAAGTATACTTACCGACGCCTGAAGACTCGGAAACAAGTTTCGGGTCAATCCGACTTAGTATAAGAAAATTATGAGCGTTTGAAGTACAGAACCTTCTACGAACGTTTCAGAAGCTATTTTTGGAAAATTAAAGCAACAATCGTACCACGTACCCTTCAAATATCGTTATGGACATCATTCATTATAGAACCCCCCCATGAACGTTTCTAAAACAATCCGAGTTCGCTTATGAAAATTATGAACGTTATTCATTATAGAAACCTCTACGAGCATTTCCACAACAATCCGAGTTAGCACATGAAAGTTATGAATGTTATTAATTATAGGAACCTCTACAACCATCTTCAAGCAATCCGAGACCATCTACGAAAGTTAGGGACATTACTACTTATAGAACTCTTTAGACTTTTCTTGTTATTCAATCATACCATAAGCTCAGCTATACTAAGTATACTCACATCGAGAAGTGAATAATAATCATTAACAAGCTCGGAATCGAGAATAGAGTTACCCCAAGATAAGTATCATAGCTTACTTAGCTCTAGGACATGCCAAAAGAAAGAAAAGGTAAGCTTTACATACCTGTTCCACGTCCTATTAGCTACACTTGTTTGTCCAAGCTCGCTATCGCTAGTCTACATTCAAGAAGATTTACATAATCATTAGATTCATCATCATATACTTGTCTTAGTCCTTCAAATGAATTCATTTATATTCTGCCGAAATTTTGACAGCATTTCCCCTGTAAATACACCATCCCCGAGAATCTAACTCGGCCAATTTATCGACAATAAATCTAAGAATTCAACTCGTCCAAATTATCAACAACAATACCAACAATCATATCTCCAACTTCAACAATTATTTCAAATGCATTCTAACACTAGCAATCCTTTCTACACAATTCGACGACATTCCTTTTATATTCAATTCAACCACACATAGTCAAGCTAACATCAATGATTTTACATTCAAGTATTAATCCGAAATTATTCTAACATGATTCAAGAACACTTCAAACAATCCGCACAATGTTCAAAATAATCTAACCAATATGCCACTCCACCCGAAACCTTCCAAATTCAATAAGAACAATAACAACATATTTTCTTTCCTTCCAAATTCATGAACTATACCAATAATTCACACACTAAAAACATTATTTTCCATAAATACAAGAGACTACATTCAATCCACTTCGGCTTCCAAAACAACCCACAACAATTTCAACTGCAATTTGAATCATTAAACTCTCATTTTCCTCATAGAATCCATGACGACAACAACCAAAATACTAGATAGAATTAATTCATTCTTGCCATACAAGGTAGCCTATATTCGGCCACCACCCCCAACACACAATTTTCATGGTTTTCATCCATTTCCACACACTACAACATGTACAAAACATGCAAAACATATGAAAAAGAAGATTAGACCTTACCTTTCTCACTTCACTTCTTAACTTGGCTAAGGTTTGTAGACCACTCAAATAAGTGCTTGCCTTACTCCAACAACCACCCCACGTTAATTAGGGCCTTCAAATTAGTAGAAGTGCTAGAAGAAAATAATTTTCTTGCTCAAGATTGAGGTCTTCAATTTTTGTCCCTATGGCCTAATGGCCTTCTTGTTTTTCTCCTTCTCCAAGTTTCTTCAAACTTCTATGGATGAAGATGAATAATATGATCCAATTAGTCTTCTTTTAACTATTTATTTTGCATCCATGTGGGCCAAGGCCCACACCCTATGGACGGCCCACTTGGCCCCTTTTGCTCCAAGACCATTTTTTTTTTTTGTTTTGGAATTCATGAAAAATTATTTCTCCAATTTCGAAATTTGCCCTTAGCCTTCCTCTATATTTTTTATGAGTCATCTTGCGAATTTCTCTTTTTGCCCCTAGCCTTTCTTAATATTTCCACTTCAAAACTTTCATGACCAACTTGTGTGCTAAATAAGGTCAAAAATATAGCCTTGCCCTTAACTTACCACAATTACCTCGAAATATCCGAATGTACAAAATACGGGATATAATAGTTTGTTCCCATAAAGTTTACTTATAAATTGGGAAGACAACAATTGAAAGTAATATAGACAATTATTTTAGCCATTGTTTGTTTGTTTAGGAGAAAATAAGGACAGATGCGGTCCTAGTTCTCTAAAAACCGGTTACATTTCAAGAGACAATGGGGATATGTTTAGTGTGTAAATGTGGTACTTTGTTCAAATTTTACCCTTATTATGGAAAGTGATGGTACAAATGTAGTTTCTCGAGTTTGATAGTGTTAGAGTTTTGAGGTTTAATCATATATATGTGTGTACCTGTGAGAATAACAAATATAAATTACACTAAACATCATAAATTGTTACCTTTTTAGTTATAAATGGATAAAGTAAAACAAATATTGCAATTATAAGATACCTACACCTTGAATATTAAAACAAAAAATGAAAACTAGTAACGATGCACTTATATATGTATGTGCTTGTCCAATTGAGCCGATTAACCTGCACTACTTGTTTTTTTCCTTTTTGAATTTTATTTTGTCAGCAGTGTTTACATTGTTTTTAATATAATATTTCAGGTCAAAAAATTATTACTGGGATTTTATAGCTAGTGTTTGTTCCCTTAAAGTTTACATATAAATTGGCAAGACAACAACTGAAAGTAATAAAGACAATTATTTTATCCATTTTTTGTTTATTTAGAAGAACATAAGGCCAGATGGGGTCCTAGTTCTCTGAAAACCCTTTACATTTCAAGAGACAATGGGGATATGTATAGCGAGTAAATGTGGTACTTTATTCAAATTTTACCCTTATTTTGAAAAGTGACGATCCAAATGTATTTTCTCGAGTTTGATAGAGTTAGATTTTTGTGGTTGAATCATATATATGTGTGTACGTGTGAGAATAAAAAATATAAATTACATTAAACGTCATAAATTGTTACCTTTTTTAGTTATAAATGGATAGAGTAAAACAAAAATTCGAATTATAAGATACCTGCACCTTGAATATTAAACCAAAAAAAAGGGAACATGTAATGCTACACTTATATAAGTATGTACCTGCTCAATTGAGTCGATGAACCCACACTACTTTTTTTTCCTTTTTCTATTTTCTCTTGTCAGCAATGTTTACATTTATTGAAAATGATATTTGAAGTCAAAAAACTATTACTGGAATTTTGTAGCTAGTGTTTGTTTCCTTATAAATTGGCAAGCCAACAACTGAAAGTAATAAAGACAATTGTTTTAGCCATTTTTTGTTTGTTTAGAAGAATTTAAGGACAGATGGGGTCCTAGTTTTCTGACAACCCGTTACATTTCAAGAGACAATGCGGATATGTTTAGCGAGTAAATGTGACTTTATTCAAATTTACCCTTATTATGAAAATTGACGATCCAAATGCAGTTTCTCGAGTTTGATCGAGTTAGAGTTTTGCGGTTGAATCATATATATGTGTGTATGTGTGAGAATAACAACTATAAATTAAATTAAACGTCATAAATTGTAACCTTTTTATTTATAAATTGAGAAAGTAAAAACAAAATGGCCAATTATAATATACCTACACCTTGAATATTAAAACAAAAAAAATGGAAATTGGTACTGGTATACATATATACGTATGGACCTACTCAATTGAGGCGATCAACCAGAGTTATTTTTTTTCCTTTTTTTTATTTTCTCTTGTAAGCAGTGTTTCCATATTCCGAAAACGATATTTGAAGTAAAAAAAACTATTACAGAGATTTTATAGCTAGTGTTTGTTCCCTTAAAGTGTACTTATAAATTGGCAAGACAACAACTGAAAGTAATAAAGATAATTGTTTTAGCCATTTTTTGTTTGTTTAGAAGAACATAAGGATAGATGGAGTCCTAGTTCTCTAACAACTTGTTACATTTCAAGAGGCAATGGGGATATTTTTAGTGAGTAAATGTAGTACTTTGTTCAAATTTTACCCTTATTATGAAAAGTGACGATACAAATGTAGTTTCTCGAGTTTGATAGAGTTAGAGCTTTGAGGTTGAATCATATATATGTGTGTATGTGTGAGAATAACATATATTAATTAGCTTAAACGTCATAAATTGTTGTTTTCTTTTTATAAATTGAAAAAGTAAAACAAAAAGTCCAAGTATAATATACCTACACCTTGAATATTAAAACAAAAAAATGGAAATTGGTATTGGTAAACTTATATACATACGTACCTACTCAATTGAAGCGACCAACCAGAACATTTTTTTTCCTTTTTCAATTTTCTCTTGTTAGCAGTCTTTAAGTTTTTTGAAAATATACTTGAAGTCAAAAAAGTATTACTGGGATTTTATAGCTAGTGTTTGTTACCTTAAAGTTGTCACGCCCAAAATTCAGAGAGGCGTGACTGGCACTCGATGCCATACTAGACCCGTGCGAACCACTCAAAATCTGTAACTCTGGAGGGACAACCCAACTTAAACTGACAAGGCCTACCTGCACTCAAACAATACGAACAAGCCGGCGAGGCCGCAATATGGATATGTATATAAATACTGACTATCTCATTTGAACTAGGCAAACACACACCCGAAATATATATATATGCAACTGAGCAAGCCGACGAGGCTGCTAGGATCATACAAAGCCAATAGTATCCAAGCAGACATATACAAGCCGACAAGGCTATCACATAGACACACTATTTGCAAGACTTGTCTACAAGCCTCTAGGGAATGTGTGACTGTACCATACAATCTACAATAAAAAAGGAGAGACTCCAAGGACCTGGCAGCTCCGAACAAAAAGGGAGCTCACCAATCAGCTGATATCAGATCCCGCCTACTGGGGAGGTCTATCAATCTATCGATTTGTACATGCAGGCATGAATGCAGCGCCCTCAGCAAAAGGGACGTCAGTACGAACAATGTACCGAGTATGTAAGGCAAGATAACAACTAAAATGAAATAACAAGCTATACTATGGATATCTCAAGAAAGCAACTGGAGGTACTCTACCTGGGTTGCGTCTTATCTGAGGCAAGATAACATAACTCTATAGATATAACTCCGTGACTCGAAGGTCAGGCATAACCCCTTTAGAGTATTGATGGAACATGATAGAACATTCATATTTCCTTGCCCTCTGAAAAAAATTTACTTTAAACAAATTTTTTTGATTCAACCATCTCTTTGCCTATTTGAATCGGATATTTCGAATACCAACTAAGATTTCGAATACTAACAAATCACATAATATTCCCTGTTATTTTTATCTATTTTTTGAAATTCAAAAATAGTAAGCGATTCCATAAGGGATTTCTGAAGTAAGTTATTTATCTTATTATGTTATTATTAATCAAGGATTTCTTATATAGCTAGAACGACCCTCACAAATTGCGAATACTAATTTGTTAAGAATTAATCGGATTGAGGATGCAAATATAACTCTGTGACTCGAAGGTCAGGCATAGATAACATATCTCTATAAATATAACTCCGTGACTCGAAGGTTAGGTAACAACTCCGTGGCTCATAGACCAGGTAATAACTCCATGGCTCATAGGCCAGGTAATAACTCCATGGCTCATAGGCCAGGTACTAACTCCATGGCTCCAAGGCCAGGTAATAACTCCATGGCTCCTAGGCCCGGTAATAACTCCATGGCTCATAGGCCAGGTAATAACTCCATTGGCTCCTAGGACAGGTAATAACTCTACCGCTCATAGGCTAGGTAATAACTCCATGACCCGTAGTTCATGTATAATAAACTCCATGACCCGTAGGTCAGGTATAGTAAACTCCATGACCCGTAGGTCAGGTATAGTAAAAATATATGTATATCATGCAATATATATGCATATGCTGAACAATACTGATTTTGTAACATGTCTCTTCTGCCTCTCTATAAGCTCAAGGACATAGGGAGGGGATATGGCCCCTTAGAACGAATAACATAACACTCGGAATCTATACAACAATATGGCAAGCTCGACTTGACAAGTATCTAGTCACAAGATTCGTTACGTTGTTACTATATATGGAATCATGCTAAGAAAAAAAAAAGGAGCAGCCTTAACATACATGGAAGTTTGCTTCTTGTCTTTCCAGCTTACTTCTTGTTTTGCAATCTACTTAGGATAATTCGTAGTCTCGTAATCTATATATAAAACCATTCAGGCTATTGTTAGGCATATCGTCATATGCTTGTCTTAAACCTTTAAATTAAATCCTCTTAAAATCTGTCGAAATTCGGGCAGCATCTTCCCTGTTTGTATCCCTATCTCGAAATGGCAATACCAACAAAACAACAACAATAGCAATACTAGTATCAACCACATCATCATCAATACCAAAATATTCCATAAAACATCCCACACGATGTTTTTCAACATACAACAATAATATACACTTCCTTTCTTCCTAATCAAGGAGCATAATCTTATCAACACACCAACAACATTAGATACCATACATATACATGTAAATATGCCCAACCACACGGCCACAACATGCTCAAAATAGACCATAAACACAACAACTACAACACAACACTTTATGACCTTTCCTCCATAACTATTTTCACTTTTAAGACTTGCTAAACCTTCAAATCAACTCAACATAAGAGATAGGATGAAGAAAATACCTTATACTTGAATAACGTTAGCCACACCAACTTTTATCAAGACCAAACTCACCACAACATCAAGTAGAAGCAAGAACAATCACCTTTCATGGACTAGTTGGTGTAATCTTGTTAAATTCTTGATTTAATGGTATATAAATGTTTGTGGGATGTGTTAGGAGGTTTCTAGGACTCATGAGAATGTAAAATGATGAAAAAATGGGGTTGATGGGGGGGGGGGGGTTTGTACCCCTTGAAACTCGGTGGAACCGACTTTCCCAAGTGGGACCCGCGAAAGCCATTTGGCAGTTTGAGGGGTTATCTTAAAATGGCCATAACTCCTTACTCCTATGTCTTTTTGACAAGCGGTTTGTTGTGTTGGAAACATGACTCGACGAACATCATTTTAGGCTTTTGAAATACCTTAAAACTCCTAATATAACAGGAGATATACCCCACCAAATGTGACCCAAATTCTGTCCAAAATTCTGCCAACTCTTTTTCCAAATTTTCGACAGACTTCTTCTATTCGATTTGCTTGGTCCTGGAATCTTCCGAAACTCTCCGTAAATATATTTATCATTAATCATACTTGATAATGGTCATGTCCTTTGGTTTCAAAGTTGTCCTTCCTAGTTACGACTTATGAGATCGTAATTCATCCTTTACTTCATTGTTACGAACTTCCTATGGCTTGTACCTTCCAAAACTTCATGGGACGTCTCTGATACTCTCTTAATACGGTGAAGTACGTGACATGCTCATGCTCTGGAAGTGCGATGTGTAACAAAAGTGTACTTATAAATTGGCAAGACAACAACTGAAAGTAATAAAGACAATTGTTTTAGCCATTTTTTGTTTGTTTGGAAGAACATAAGGACATATGGGGTCCTAGTTCTCTTACAACCCATTACATTTCAAGAGACAATGGGGATATGTGTAGTGAGTAAATGTGGTACTTTATTCAAATTTTACCCTTATTATGAAAAGTGATGATACAAATGTAGTTTCTCGAGTTTGATAGAGTTAGAGTTTTGAGGTTGAATCATATATATGTTTGTACGTATGACAATAACAAATATAAATTACATTAAACGTCATAAATTGTTACTTTTTTGTTATAAATGGGTAAAGCAAAACAAAAAAATCCAATTATAAGATACCTGCACCATGAATATTAAAACAAAAAAAGGGAAACTGGTAGTGCGACACTTATATACGTATGTACCTACTCAGAGTCGGTGAACTAGCGCTATTTTTTTCCCTTTTCTATTTTCTCTTGTCAGTAGTGTTTCCATTTTTTGATAATGATACTGAGTATGTAAGGCATGAATAATAGCATAATAAGAGATATCGAACATAACATGATATAAATAAACAACCTGTACATTTGTTTGCCTCATAAGGCGGATATCATTTATGCTTAGCTTTTTAAAGAAAACACTTTTCATGCATATCAAACATAATATCATCATTAGCTCGCGTCCGGGGTAACCATTGCACGCCGCCCACTAGTGGTGCTGCCCGGCCATATAGGTATGGTGTTATTATCATTATCCATAAGCCGCCCACCGTAGTGTTGCTGCCCGGCCATGTAGGCACGATGTTATTATCATTATCGGTAGCTGCCCACCATAGTGGTGCTGCCCGACCATGTAGACACGGTGTGAGAAAATACTTACATATATATAAAGCATGCATGAGAGCCCAATTAAAAGCTATAACTCTATCAGAGTAACATAATGTCGGTAACCTCTGATTATCTTATGGAACAATCATCATCGTTATATCCTACCTTGAAAGAACAAGTAACATAAGGTGAGATCAACAACAATGAGTAAATCAAGGAGATCACGAAATAAACTCAACAATCTCATAATACCATCAAAACCATAAGATTTGGAATCTCCAAAAATGGAATCATAATCATCATCATTATCATCATAGAACATACTTATCTTTAGCATCATAAAAAACTCGAAGAGTCATGAACTTCTAGTTTTGGGAATAAGAATGTTATGGAAAACACGTACAGGTTTGTAAGAAAGAATCATGCTTTTAGAAAGAAAGGGACAGCCTTAACATACCTTTTCGGTCGCCATAACTTTAACTACTTAACGCTTGTCCTCCCAAGCTCGTAAATCTACATTCAAGAGAATTCATACTATTGTTAGGCTTATCGTCATATGCTTGTCCTAATCCTTCAAATTAAATCCTCTTAGAATCTACCAAAATTCAAGCAGCATCTCCCCTGTATTATCTACATCCTCCAAATTCCAAAACAACTCCCAAACATCGTTAAAACATCAACCATAATGTAACCAAGATACTACATGACAAACGTATACAAATCCATCCAAAACTTCCTTCGAAAATCAGTCCATATGTCAACAACATTAACATATCTATCTACGACCTTTATGCCATGTTTTTCCTTACTTTAAACCATTAAAATCCTCAAAAGAAACGACTTAATATCAAACTCAAGATGAATAACATCCCTTATAAATTAAAGAATTTCACTTCACCCAATTCACCCTAAAGCTTATCCACCACAACTTCAATTAGAAGTACGAACAAGCTCTTTCCATGAACTAGCTAAGGATTTTATGGCTTGATCTTCTCTTAATTTGATTGGGAATGGTTTGTAGTGTTGTAGAGGGCTCACAGGGTCTAGAAGGTTCGGTTTTGGTGAAAATATGAGCCCCAAAGTCATGGCCCTTCTTTGATTCGTCAAGATACGTTGTTAATCTTACAAACCCGAGCTTAATTTGATGTAGGAACTCATAAATTTGCTATATCTTGGTGTAAGAATATTGGATGAATGTTGTGGGACCTTCTAGAGATGTGTAGAGATGAGAAATGGTGAAAACTGAGGTGATTTAGGTGACTTAAGGGGGTATATATAGTAGTTCAATTCGGTTTGGGCTGATGGGCCGAAATTGGTGGGCTTTTTAAGTAGTTTCTCGAATTTCCGCGTAAGTTCGCAGGCTTCTGGCAGTCCGTTTTAAAATGCCCATAAATCCCTACTCCGATATCGTATTGACGAACGGTTTGTTGCGTTGGAAACTACACTTGACGAACTTCTTTTTAGGCTCTTGAAATACCTCATAACTGCTGATATACCAGGAGATATACCCCTATGAAGTTGACCCAAAATTTCTGTCCAAAATTCTTCCAATTTTTTCTAAATTTTCGACAAACTTATTTTCTTCGATTAGCTCGATCCCAGAATCTTCCAAAAATTTCCATACATGATATTTATCATTAGTTATACTTGATATGGTCCTTTGGTTCCAAGGTTGTCCTTCCCGGTTACGACTTACGAGATCATAATTCATCCTTTACTTCATTGTTATGTACTTCCCATAGCTTGTACCCTTCAAAACTACATGGGACGTCTCTGATACTACATTAATACGGTGAAATACGTGGCGTGCTCATGCTCTAAAAGTGTGAGGTGTAACATCCTTCCCCCCTTAGAAACATTCGTCCTTGAATGTTGTAGCTTGTGAGCTTACGATTCTATCATTAATTTCTTGAAATGGTTGTCCTCCTTTAGTTCCTGATCTCCATGCTCTTATACTATGGGCTTATTAGTCTTCTTTCATAATCTCCCAATTCTGTATCGAACTCATTCATTAGTTCTATAGCCTCAAGTTCTTATGTATGTACCTAGTGGTCAGCTAATATCTAGTTATCGTCCTGGGACCTATTGCCACTAGGGTGGTATTAACTCATGATTGCTACGACTCCCCGCCGATATGTGAGTACTCTTAATTATTGCACTCTTTTGCCTTGCTTCTTATTTCTCTACTAGTGGACAAACTCTCTTGTTCAGATATGGCACCTTTCCTTGCTTGCTTCTCTGGTGCTATTTTAGATTTTCCCTTTTTTGTATTAGTCGACCTTATATACATGCCATATCATCTACTTTTAATTCCTTGGTCGGACCCCTTAATTCCTTACAATATCATCATATTCATATTTGACTCTTCTCAATTTTAACATAATTACAAAATAAACTCATGAATATGAAACTAAGATAAAATCCTACTTAATCATAATTTCCTTTCAATACGAGTATGCTTTCTTCTTAAGTCCTTGATTCTCTTGTACCGGTGATCATTTGAGACTTAAATTAGCCTCTATTCTTCTTTGAATCCTTATCATTGTCCTTACACCATTTTGTTGGCCATTTCAGCACGACGATTTTTTATATGGTTCTATGTCATTCACTCTCACAATTGATATAACCAGCGACTTGGAATTTAATGACTTACGAGGTACTTCCTAATCTCAGGCAGTACTGCTTTCTTGCTATCCATAGGCACACTATCTTCCTTTCCTTTGAAGATTATTGAACTTCCTATAAATATTCCTCTTTTAAAGCTTTCATCCCTTCTAGTGCTATAAGTTATTTTTAGTAGCCGCGATTATCCCTTATACTTATCCCTGGTCACATGCGGCCTTTCTTACACCTTCTCCTACCCCTTGGAGTACTTTACTGCATATCTAAATGTACCTAAAATTTCTTCGGCGCGAATGATTCGAGTCATATTCCGGAATACAACGTATCGCATTGGAGAAACTTATTCTCCTTTTCATATTTGTCTCATGATATACTTGTATTTAATCCATTCTCACTTTTCTTTAGTACATTCTTGACATATCGGTTCATCTCGAAGTTTTTCTCCTTCAATCTAGTATATTTCCTCTTTTGAACTTGGGAATATTGTAGTTCATCTTAGAATTGAATTTGTTCTCCCCCCCCCCCCCCCCCCCCCCTATTAAAGGATGTTCTCATATACCAATAACCTTCGAGTATTAACCGTCTTTGATAGTCATCTGGCCGACATTAGCGATCCTTCAACTCTTCTATTCCATATAATGCCGGAGTTCTTTTCATCGCATGGTTTAGCTTAATTTATTGTCTTCTTTTTTATCCTAGTTGAGTTCTTGTATCAAATCAAAATGCTTATACATACCAGATACAATTAAGATGCCTTCTTTATTGACTTTGCACTTATACCCCTCATGAATAGTAGTCTCCTAGGCTAATGAATTAATGGGGACATCGGAATTCATTAGGCCCCTTATGAAGTGTCCGACTATACAACGCTCCTTTAGCCCTAGTCTTCCTCCGCAGCTATCTTCTTAATATCCTTGAAATTCTCCTTGCTCTAGGTTCCCAGTTTCGATTTATGTCTATACTATACCATTAAAATTTGATACTTCACACCATCCATTCCCACGACTCGTCCTTTTATTAGCTCATTTTGTCCCGTAATTCTTCTTAACTACTTGTTTGATACTTCACACCATCCATGTCATTCTAGTGTTCTGTCGGTTCTTGTTCTTATCATGAAATCCTCACAAAGTACACCCTTTTCTTTCTCCTTTCGTCGAGTATTCATCTTCCTTTATGATACTACAATTAGTACACACACATATATATATATATATATATATCTCGAACTTTCTCGGTTTTCTTCATGATCGCATCTTTGTATCTTTCACACAACCATTGTCTTATAATTTCAATTTGTTTTCCTTTGGGCAAGCCTAATGACTCATTAACCTTTGCCTTGTTGTCGGCGGCAACATAATTCCCTTTAATCATTTCGTTGACACCTCCTTCTTCGTTTAGTCCTCATAGTTTCTTTTGTTTTCTTTTACTCGTAAAGCGCCTGTTTCCATTAGTCATTCTTTACTCTTAGCTTAGGAGACTTTGGAGTGTTTCTTTACTAGTGTGAATCCCTTTTGACGTTGAAAATCTCTTCTTAGGGTACTTTCTTCCCTTAAATAGGTGTACCAATCATGGGTTCACACCCATTCTCCTGGTTAAACCACAGGAGTTTAAAATTTCCTCGTCGCTCTCATAAGACGTGTTAATTTATTCTCAAGGATGCACCTTTGTCCATTATTTACAACCTTCTTGGTTCTGGTTATGAAGACGTATGGGTTGGTTCTAGGGTCCTCACGTTCATCCTTTGACAAGTACAACATTACTCTACCTCCCGTTGGTTTATTTAAATTTGATCCAATCGTCTGCTTTCCCGCTTTCATCCTAGCCTTTTCCTCAAATATATTACCTGATCCTCAATGGGTATACGTTTTCCTTGTCCAAGTTTCTCTCCCCTTCATGATATCATAACCTTCTTTTTCTTATTGCTCGTGCTTACATATTTGGTCGCGTTACCGCCATCTGACTTTAATTCTCGAGAAAACCCAATCCTAATTCTCTCTGCAGCACTTGTTACCTCAATTTTGACATACAGCACAATCAATACTTTCAACATGCTGTAAAATCGATCATAAAGGTATACATAATACTCGATGTAGCCACTCGTTGCCATTTGATTTTGTCCTGAATATGTGGCTTTAATACATCTCCTCTCTCTTTTTGCCCAGCTAGCCAGACTCATACTCGCGTTCATTTCAAAATTCTAATTGTAATGCTCATATGCTCCTAATTTTCCTCGGGCTATTCTGGTTTCTCATACTTTTTTTTTTCGTATGTCTAAATCTGTAGGTCTTCCTAGCATATCTTTCTGCATCCTAACTGTAAATCCTGGCAATATAACTTTACTTAATTTGCTCGTACTTGTACCCTGTATCTTTTTCTAAGATAATGAACCTCGCATCATTTACTTTCTTGTAGCAACCGAATCGATTCTTGCAATATTTTATCTTCACTTGTACACCTACTCTCTTCTCTCCTTACACATAAACCGACATCACACCTAATTTCTCTATCGTCAAATAACCTTCACAACACCCATCTGAAAAAATTGAGGTGAATCCTTCTTATAAGGATTAGCTAGAAATACACCACATATTCCTAAGATTGATACAATCTCTACTTCCTTCATCAGCCAAGCAACATTACATTTAAAAGTTATATAAACAATCCAGAAGACAATCATAATTGCAATTCAACTTACCTAACCATTTCTCATTCTTGATTTCAAGGTCATCATTAATACCCGAAGTAACTCTGCCATAATGATTCTCAGAATAGTACCAACTATCAAATACTCAGAATCCCCTTGAAGTCGAATGACTGGTGACTTCTGAATCCCAATGTAAACTCACATCATATAGGAAACTCCGATAAAACGAGTATGTGTGCCTGTCATCAACCCGTCCTGATCTTATGTATATATATAAACTTCTAGAGTAAATCTTTCCCCTACTCGTTAACTTCCTTTCCCATATCATTATCTATTTTCCCATATCAATATCTTTTCGTGTTCTCTTACTCACCAATTTATAAATCATAATACTACATTTAAATTCTTAGTTTCAGCTTTTCTTATATCTTCAGTGAGTCTCAATTCTCTGAAATCTCGAATGCAACTCATTCCAGTTCCTTTAATTACTAATCCTTTTTTTCTCCTCCAGGGTTCTTCCCTTAAATTAAATTAAAATCATTCTAAAACTTCTCTTTGAAAGTGTCTCATAATTGTTCATTCAATCATGACTTACCAAACATCCGATTGTCACATTTTTCCTTCATTTATTTTCTATTGCATAGACATTCAAACAATTCAATTTGTAAAAATTTCGGTAGAGTTTCCTCTATACTTCTTACTGCCTCATTCCTGCACACAGCCCATAAAACTCATCCAATACCTCACTGGGCGATCACAAATACCCGTAACATCCCGCTCCCGTTCTTATATCAAAGTCTATCAATACCAATAAGGCAGGAAACATACCTTTCAGAGTAACAACTTCAATTCTCATCAATTACCTCATAGCGGCAATATCAACTGCTTATCCACAATCAAAACATTTAGGGTTAGAATCAGGGACATCACATCCTATAATTTAGCTCTACGGCATGATCTAAGATGAGAAGGAAGGGTCAATGGTTCCTAAATTCCCTACAGCCTCTTGTTTATAAGTGTGGTGCGCTTCACACCCATAAATAAGACACTATTGGGCACGACTCGTAGACACTCCCTAGGATGAACTGCTCTGATACTACTTTTGTCATGACCCAACTAGAGGGCCATGACAGGCACTCGGAACTAACCTACCGATCACCTCTGAACATGCATCTCATAATCATCTCTAGGTGGACCACAAAGATAGCTCGTGGGTATCATGGTCTGTAAGGGCATATGCCACAAGATAACAACACATTTCTATATAATCCTTAACAATTATACTCATCATCACAAGCCGACAAGGCTGCCAAAATATCATACAATAATATGAACCGCTAGGGTTATGAAACGTCTAACTGTACACATATGTCTACGAGCCTCTACACAGAATACAAGTGACCATAAGGACCAATACAAAATAGTCTGTAGCTCCGAAGTAAGTGGAGTGCTCCTGAGAATCCGCTGACAAAGCTCCTAAGGATCTGATCCGTCTCCCTGCCTACCTGCGGGCATGAACGCAGCGTCCACAAGAAAGGACATCAGTACGAATAATGTACTAAGTATGTAAGGCATGAATAATAGCATAATAAGAGATATGGAAAACAACATGATATAAAGAGATAACCTTTACATCTGTTTCCCTCATAAGGCGGATATCATGCATGCTTAGCTTTTTAAACAAAACACTTTTCATGCATATCAAACATAATATCATCATTAGCCCACGTCCGGGCCTCCCGCGTCCGGGGTACCCATCGCACGCCGCCCACTAGTGGTGCGGCTCGGCCATATAGGCACAGTCTTATTATCATTATCCATAAGCCGCCCACTATAGTGGTGCTGCCCGGCCATATAGGCATGATGTTATTATCATTATCCATAAGCCGCCCACCGTAATGGTGTTGCCGAGCCATATAGGCATGGTGTGAGAAAATACTTACATATATATATAAAGCAAGCATGACAGCCCAATTAAAAGCTACAACTCCATCGGAGTAACATAAGGTTGGTAACCTCCGATTATCTTATGGAACAATCATCATTGTTATATCACACTCGGAAGGAACAAGTAACATAAGGTGAGATTAACAACAATGAGTAAAATCAAAGAGATCATGAAATAAACTCAACAATCTCATAATAACATCAAAACCATAAGCTTTGGAATCTCCAAAAATGGAATCATCATCATCATTATTATCATCATAAAACATACTTATCTTTAGCATCATAAGAAACTCTGAGAATCATGAACTTCTAGCTTTTGGGAATAAGAATGTTATGGAAAACACGTATAGGTTTGGACGAAAGAATCATGCCTTTACAAATCCGTCCGAATATTCCTTCGAAATTAGTCCATATATCAACAACATCAACATATCTATCTACGACCTTTATGCCATGCTTTTCCTTACTTTAAACCATTAAAATCCTCAAAATAAATGACTTAATATCAAACTCAAGATGAAAAACATACCTTATAACTTGAAGAATTTCACCTCACCCCATTCACCCTAAACCTTATTCACCACAACTTCAATTAGAAGTACGAACAAGCTCCTGCCATGAACTAGCTAAGGATTTTATGGCTTGATCTTCTCTTAATTTGATTTGGAATGGTTTGGAGTGTTGGAGAGGGCTCATAGGTTCTAGAAGGTTCGGTTTTTATGAAAATATGAGCTCCAAAGTCATGGCCCTTCTTTGATTCATCGAGATTCGTTGTTAGTCTTACAAACCCAAGCTTAATTTGATGTAGGAACTCATAAATTTACTATATCTTGTTGTAAGAATATTGGATGAAAGTTGTGGGAGCTTTTAGAGAAGTGGGGAGATGAGAAATAGTGAAAAATGTGGTGATTTAGGTGACTTAAGGGGATATATATAGTAGTCCAATTCGGTTCGGGCTTATGGGCCGAAATTGGTGGGCTTTTTAAGTAGTTTCTAGAATTTCCGCGTAAGTTCGCGGGCTTCTGGCAAGCCATTTTAAAATTCCCATAACTCCCTACTCTGATGTAGTATTGACGAACGGTTTGTTGCGTTGGAAACTACACTCAACGAATCATTTTAGGCTCTTGAAACACCTCAAAACTGCTGAAATACCAGGAGATATACCCCTCTGAAGTTGACCCAAAATTTCTATCCAAAATTCTACCAATTTTTTTCAAATTTTCGACAAACTTATTTTCTTTGATTTGCTTGATCCCGAAATCATCGGAAACCTTCCATACATGATATTTAGCATTAATTATACTTGATAAGGGTCCTGTCCTTTGTTTCAAAGGTTGTCATTCCCAGTTGGGACTTACGAGATCATAATTCATCCTTTACTTCATTATTACGTACTTCTCATGGCTTTTACCTTTCAAAACTTCACGAGATGTCTCCGATACTCCATTAATATGATGAAATACGTGGCGTACTCATGCTCTGAAAGTGTGATGTTCAGCAAATACAAGGTAATTTCACCTTCTACTCACAAGACGTAGCTACTACCCAGTCTATAATTAATTCACAATCGTTGGTACATTTTATCCACCCAATATCAATTAGATTCACTATAAATAGCATAACACAACTTAAGCGTATCTTACAGAAATTTCTCATCCAAACCATAGAAGGGTGTGAACCAACCACTACTCCCAAGTCACATAAAATCCACCGATACTCAAGGAAACCAATTCAAGCATCCTAAGGAATCTATAGGACACAAGCTCGAACACACAAATCGCACGACAACACCATCCTATGAAGCCATCCCACATCTCCAACTCCTACACATGCATTCTCCGTTCCTTCTAATACATGAATATGGGAAACTAACCGGAGTCTACCAAAAGGAATGTCCTAACCTACCTCGAGGTCGAGTGGGTGCCACGAGCATCTGTTGATTCTTTAACTCAGTCATCACGTCACATCTCGCATGAAGGAACTTGAAATACTCATGAGAGCCAAGGATAAAAACCACCATTAACACACTTGTGAGAAATTTCAGATTTGATAGGGAAAGTTTAGGAATCTAGACCACCCTTGGATTTTCTAAGCTTTCATTGCCAAAGAACTCATTTTCTATCCATAAGAAGTTCTTGCTAGAACAAGATGCCACCTTTAACTCTATCCTTTTAGAAAAACCCATTTCCAAGTTTCATGGAAAAACTCATTTACAAGAAGGAAGAAGATAAGAATCTAGGTTATTAACCAATCTAGGGTGAAGAACATGTGAGATTAACTTACTGGACTTCATGTGAAAAACAAGCTAACTCATCATTCCTCCAAATCTAGAGATTTGCAATACCTATATTGATAGCTCTCTTGGTGAAGACTTTAGGAGCAACTTACTAGGGGAAGGAAAGAATTAGAAGAGGTTAGGAGGATTTTCATTCCCTACAAAATTTCATTTAGGTTCCCCAAAAAGACCTGAGGCAGCTGGACTTAGGGTTTATGAGAAAATGGAGCCAATTCCCGAAATGAATTCCTAAATATGAAATTTTACTGCGCGTCGTCGTTGTAGTGGTCGACTTGCCGCTTCAGCGGCAACGCTCGCCATGCCACTGCAGCGGCCTGATGCCACCACCGCGCCTCCGTTTCTACGGGGTCATGGTCGTTGGGGCGATCTGACTGGGTCCCCGACCTATATTTTGATGTTTTGATTCCGTTCCGCACAATGGGTCCCACTAGGCTAGATGTCCATCAGAAATACTTAGCAAACGAAAAGGTCCAGGATGTCATGGTTGTGAATATTTCAGCATTTTTACGGTAACGACTAAACGGGTGGTTACAATAACAACCCTACAAGTTTAGCAACTCAAACTGATTTTTCAAGTCATTAAAACAAGTTTCCGACTTATCCTTTCTTTCAAATCAAGCAACACAACCAGAAGTACATAAGTAAGACTCTTCTCATATAAACCGGCCATGAATTCACCTTAAAAACAAGGTCACAACCATCGAGCAATGGCTCAACAACAACCAGCATGCTACTCTTTCGAAACTTGCAAGTTCTAGTCTCTACGATCGAGCTACAACTCGTAGAAGCTTAGATAAGGGAAGGAAAATCATAAAATTATCTTGGACTGAGTATAAGCCATGAAACCTAGACCTTCTTCATCTCAAATCAATCCTCGAACGCAGCTACAGGAAGGAGAAAGAGAAACTAGCAAGCAGTTCGGGTTTTTTGGCACTAGGTTTAACTTCGTTTCACTCGAAATCACCTAGGTTTTTGGAGCTTTTGGGGAGAGAAGTTGTAGGGGATTTTATCCTATGTTTTTCTCTAGAAAATATGGTGAAGATTTGAGAGGATCATCCCATATAAAGGGTCCCTTGGCCGTCCTAAATCTGCCCCTTTTTGGGTGTGTAAATCTTGGCCTTTCCTTTTTAAGCAAGTAGGTGGTGCACCTACTTGCTTAATTAAATAGGTGTCGCTTTGCTGATCCGTTGAATTTAACGCGTGTCTCTCCTTACTTCATAGTTAAGATACGTATCAATTAGCTCAAGAAAGTAGTACGGGAAGTAAGTTGGTGAAGCAGGAACGTCGGGTAAGAAAGCAACTTATTTTATTTATCCAAAATCTCATTTCTCACACTTAAATGCACTCATCAACCTCAACCTAGTCGTGTATCTTCCAACTCTTATAGCCTTTGAATAATATGTTGATATTTATATACCATCTTAAGATATGCTCATAGATGGCTTATACAATGTCCCATAAGGTCCTCAACACAAATCTATATTAGTCGGGTCAAAATGAAGCCTCAAAGTACAAAAGAAGTGAAATGAAATCCCAACATTTTTATCGACGCAAGATACTTCCTTAACTTGTCCCGCTTTTACTTACTTGTTTATCATATGAATAGCACAAAGATTTTCTAAGGTATAACATCCTTCCCCCATAAGAACATTCTTCCTCGAATGTTAAAATAGTATCATTATTGCCTTTGATGCCAATGTCGTTTCTTCAATTCACATACTCATCGGATTTCTTTCGGCTTATGTTAGACCTCGCAGCTTGGTACGTTAAGATTCTCTAGGTGGTAGTTGTACTATTGCGGACGCGGGGTTATAGTTGAGGATGTACGAGGTTATATATGTTCATCCTATGATTATCAGGGTTAAGTTCACATAATAGGTCATGGAAGGGTTGGAGGACAAGAAAATCAGAGAAATTAGCTTTTCGAAACCCTGGAGGAAAGTTAGATAAGGATTGGTACGATAACTTTAGTCTGGCTTGGAGAAAGGATATCATTTAGTATTTTAAGAGTTTTGAAGTGAAACAAAAGCCTAGAGTGAAGTTCAGGAAGTCTAGTTTCCAACGCAACAAATTGTGCAACGATTGGATATCGAAATCCAACATTATGCGCGTTTTAAGATAGGCTGTCAGGGTAGGGAAGTAACCCTACGCGAACTTGCCAGAAGGTGGCGTATATGTGCAGGCCAAGACCCTGCAACTCAGCGCGATCGCGCTGAGCAAATTTTAAGTCGGTTCAGGAAGAACCTCGACCATAATATAAAGGGGTTACCCCCCCTTATTTTCCTCATTCAGACCCCAAATATTCTCCAAAAATCTGGAGACTTCTCTCCAACTCCCAACACCAAATTTTAAGCCTAAATCAGGTATAATTCCGGAATTCCGGTCCGGACGGCGTATAGTTGCAATTACAAAATTGTTTAGCGAAGCGTTGTGGCTTAAGCTCAAGGTGGAGAAGTGAAGATATAGCAATATTATCAAGAGAAAGGTATGAATCTCTTATTATTAATGTTAATCTTGGTTTACTTATGGAGATAGAGTTGTTAAATAGTAAATCCTCTCAAATGTAGATTTACGAGCTCGGACGGATAAGCGTAGCTAATAGGAGGTTGAACAGGTGTGTTAAGGCTAGTCCCTTTATTTCAAAGGCATGACTCCTATAATATGATTTTCTCTTTATATTTCCGTGACCTTATTACATCCCAAAAGTTGAAAGTCAAAGTTTCGTAAGAGCTTCTTATGAGAAAGAGGTAAGATGTGTTATATGAAAATGATGAAGATGAGATGTCTTTCATAATGTCCTTATCCTCAAAAGTTAGAGATTCATGATTCCAAGAGTATCTTATGAAGTTAAAGATGAGAATGTTTTATGAAGATAATGATGGGGATGATTCTATTTCTAGAAGTTCCAAAGCTGTGATTTTAAAGCTGTTATGAGAGTATCGAGTTTATTTCATGATTTTCCTGAATTACTTATTGTTGCTGGTCTCACCTTATGAATTGTTCCTTCGAGGTGAGATATAGCGATGATGATTATTCCATAATATAATCGGAGGTTTCCAACCTTACGTCACTCCGATAGAGTTGTAACTTTCACTTGGGCTCTCATTCATGTTTTATAATTATGTATGCATTTTAATAACGCCGTGCCTACATGGCCCGGTAGTATAACACCGTGCTGCCCTATAGGCGGCTGGGCAGACATACCACTGCAGTGGGCAGCTTATGCCCCGGACGCGGGCTAATGATGATACAACCATGCCTAAATGGTCGGGCAGCATAACACCGTACCTATATGGTCGGGCAGTTTACTTGTATATATTTATAATGTTGTTTCAAAAGTTAAATTTAGCATGCATGATATCCGGCTTAAGAGGCAAACAGATGTACAAATTATCTCCCTTCTTTATGTTATATAGTCCTGCCCCGTCATTATGGATTCTTGTATTCATGTATCTAGGTGTTTCATAGTCTCGTCAGTACATATTGATGTATGGTATTTAGATAGCCTAGATGGCTTACGTTTATGGGCATGATTACTGGTGATTACATACTATTCTGCCGTTATATTGTAATTCCCATCCTTGCAAATTATGATGCATATGAGCTAGCTTACGGCCCACCTAGAATTGGCTATGAGATGTATATTTAGGGGTACTCGGTAGGATAACTCCGGGTGCCTCTCTAGTTGGGTAGTGAAAAAATTTGTATCAGAGTAGTTCGTCCTAGGGCGTGTCTACCGGCCATGTCCGGTAGAGTCCTGTTTATGGGTGTGAAGTGCGCCACACTTATAAACAGGAGGCTGCAGGGCATTTTAGGAATAATTGACCTTCTTTCTTATCATAAATCGTGCGATAGAGTTATGTTATCAGGATTCCTTTTTTCCTAATCGTGTGTCATGATTTAAGCAATCCCTGTGAAGAGGAATGTTATAGCGGCCAAGAAGGGTAAGACGATGACCGGAAGAAGGACTGAACGGGAGCCACTAGCGGAGACAGAAGAGGGTGAGTCACACAACGAGGTTCCATCTCGGGCCTCGCCTACTCTACCCTTACCCGAGGAGCATGAAGGGGCTCCAGCTCCAGCCCCAGTACCTCCAATTCCACCGCCAGAACCTCCGGGCCAGCAGATGACATAAGCTATTCAGTTGTTGACCCAGTTGGTTGCGGCGCAGGCTCAGCAGCAAGGTGTGGACCAAGGTGATAGGGCGGTGAGTGTAAGAGCCCGCGATTTCATCAGTCTGAATCCTCCAGAATTCTACGGGTCGAAGCCGGATGAAGACCGGCAGGGCTTCATAGACAAAATGCTGAGGATACTACAGATAGTACATGTTTCTGATACCAAGTTGGTTGAACTGACTACTTATAGACTGCGGGATGTAGCCGTCCACTAGTATATTACTTGGAGGTCTTCCCGGAGGGCAAATGCACCTCCCCCAGTATGGCAGGAGTTCGTGGACGCGTTCTTCCGACCTTATCTTCCACCGGAAGTTCGACGGGCCTGAGCTGACAAATTCTTGAATCTCAGGCAGGGTAATATGAGCGCTCGGGAATGTAGTCTCCATTTTAATTCTTTGTCTAGGTATGCCCCAGCCATGGTAGCAGACATGGTAGACCGTGTACACCGATTCGTAAGTGGTTTGGGTCCGCATTTGGTTAAGGAGTGCTTGACAGATTCGCTCCAAGACGGGATGGATATTGCTTATATTCAGGCCCATGCATAGAATTTGAAGGAACAGCAGCAGCCGCAAAGGAGCGAGTGTGATCCTGATAGGAGGCATAGTAAGAGGGCCAGATCTTTTGGTGCCACTAGTGAATTCAGAGGGAGTCAAAGGCAGCAATATTCCAGTCATACGGGCCAATCAGCAACTAGTGCACCCCTCGGTTTGCGGACAAGAGATTTGATCGCCCTATTTATTTTGAACCAGGTCAGAGCTCTAGGATTTCGAGCTCTCAGTATAGAAGTGAATCCGGTCAGACGAGGCCGCCCCTACCACGGTGCAACCAGTGTGATAGGATGCATTCGGGACAGTGCCGCATGGGTTCGGATGCCTACTATGCCTGCAGTCAGACTGGCATATGATGCGTGATTGTCTATCGATGGCTTGCAGAGGTAGGACCCAACCCACAGGATCAGTAGCGGGTCCTTCATCGTCTGTGTACCCTTTAGAGCAAGGTTTACAGGCACCAATAGGTCACGGAAGAGGCAGGGGAGGAGCATCTGGTACAAGCGGCTCTCAAAATTTGTTTATATGCACTGGTAGGATGGCAAGATCTTGAGTCTTCCCCTGACGTTGTCACATGTATTTTGCCAGTATCTTCTCATAATGTGTATGCATTAATTGATTCGGGGTCTACTTTGTCATATATCACTCCTTATGTTGCTAATCGTATTGGGATGAAACCTGAGCCAATCAAACCCTTTGAGGTGTCTACACCGGTAGGGAAACCAGTGGTAGCTAAGCGAGTATATAGGAGTTGTGTGGTTGTAGTTTGCAATCGCCATACTATGGCTGATTTACATGAGCTGAAAATGGTAGCCTTTGACGTTATTATGGGTATGGATTGGTTAGCCTCCTGCTACGCTAACGTTGATTGTAGAACAAAGGTGGTTCAATTTCAGTTCCCGGGGAAACCAGTGTTGGAATAGAAAGGTAATACAGTGTCCCTGAGAGGTAGGTTTATTTCCTACCTCAAAGCGAGAAAGATGATTGACAAAGGTTATATCTATCATTTAGTGCGGGTTCAAGAGACAGAAGCAAAACTACCTACTCTTCAAACTATTCTAGTGGTGAATGAGTTCCCGAATTTGTTTCCAGACGAGCTCCCAGGTCTTCCACCAAAACGGGAGATTGAGTTTACCATTGATGTGTTGCCGGATACTAAGCCCATATCTATTCCCCCTTATCGAATGGCTCCTGGAGAATTAAAGGAGTTAAAGGCGCAACTGAAAGATTTGCTTGAAAAAGGCTTTAGTAGACCCAGTTCATCCCCATGGGGAGTTCCGGTGTTGTTTGTAAATAAGAAAGACGGTTCCTTAAGGATGTGTATCGATTATAGGCAATTAAACAAGGTAACCATAAAGAATAAGTACCCCCTTCCAAGGATCGATATTTATTTGACCAACTGCAAGGTGCTAAATGGTTCTCGAAGATAGATCTAAGATTAGGATATCATCAAGTGAGGATAAAGGACGAGAACATCCCAAAGACATCTTTGAACCAGATACGGTCATTATGAGTTTCGGGTAATGTCATTTGGACTGACCAACGCTCCGGCGGTATTCATGAATTTGATGAATAATGTGTTCAGGCCTTCCTTGGATCTATTTTTAATTGTGTTCATCGATGATATTCTGGTGTATTCTCAATCGGAGGCAGAGCATGCATACCATTTGCGTACTGTTCTTGGAATCCTTCGAGCTCGGGAGTTATATGCCAAAATTTCAAAATGTGAATTTTCGCTGAATTCTGTGACTTTTCTGGGACACATTATTTCGGCTGATGGTATTCGAGTGGACACCTAGAAGATTGAAGCTATGAAAAATTTGCAAAGCCCTACAACTCCTACAGAGGTCTGTAGTTTCCTAGGGTTAGCTGGTTACTATAGAAGATTTGTATAAGGCCTTTTTTCTATTTCTGTACCACTGACGAAGCTGACTCAAAAATCGGCTAGGTTTCAGTGGACGGACGCATGTGAGCGTAGCTTCTAGGAGCTGAAGGATAGGTTGACTTCGGCCTCAGTCTTGACACTTCGTGAAGGATCAGAGGGTTACGTTATTTATTGTGATACTTCAGGTGGTGGACTAGGTTGTGTATTGATGCAGTATGGAAAAGTAATAGCTTATGCCTCAAGGCAGTTGTGGAAACCCGAGAAGAATTATCCGACCCACGACCTAGAATTGGCTGCAGTTATTCATGCGTTGAAGATATGGAGATATTATTTATATGGTGTTCATGTGGATATTTATAGATATCATAAGAGCCTTCAATATATTTTCAAACCGAAGGAATTATATTTACGGCAACGGCGATGGTTGGAGCTATCAAATGATTATGACGTAAGCATTTTATACCACCCAGGAAAGGTGAATGTGGTCGCTGACGCTCTTAGCCGCAAATCCATGTGTAGTTTGTGTGATGTTCTACCAAAGAAGAGGGAGCTAGCTCAAGAACTTCAACAGCTAGCTAGCCTAGAAGTTCGCTTGACGGACTCGGGCAGTGCGGGAGTCACTGTTCAGGGCTTGGCTGTTTCATCCTTAATGGAGAAAGTAAAGAAGCGCCAATACGAAGACCCTGCGCTAGTTCATTATAGAGACGTGTTTTCCCAGAAGGAGAAATCAAAATTTGGCATCCCTGCAGATGGAGTCCTCATGTATCGAGGAAGATTATGTGTTCCTAATGTGGCAGGTCTATGTCAGTAGATCTTGAAGAAAGCCTATTACTCACGTTATTCCGTCCATCCAGGAGCGACAAAGATGTACCATGCTCTTAAATCTATATATTGGTGGGATGGCATGAAAAAAGATATAGCGGAGTTCGTGGCCCAATGCCCTAATTGCCAACAGGTCAAAGTGGAGCATTAGAAGTGTTATTTCCCGTAATTTCGAACATTCGGAAAATTCGAAATAATTTGTGGCCTGTAAGAAATGAGGCCATATTTTGATTCTAGCCAATATGCATATGTTACTCAGGAAAATGTTGATGTGGAAATACGAGAGGAGGCCAAGGGAAAAATAGGAATTTTGGAAATTGGTTTCGGAAATTACAAAACAATTTGTAGCCAATTGGGCTCAAAAAAAAATAATAAAGTGAGGCCCAAAGTAAAGGGGTGGCCGGCCACATGGCCAAGGCCCAACCCATGGGAATTGATCCATGTGATTAATATTAAAAAGGGGCTTAAGTCTTCACTTTGGTTCAAGAAAGTTCAAGAAAAACCAAGAAGAGAGGAAAGGTGAAGGCCACGGCCAAAGAGAAAGAGAAAGGGGAAAAAGAAAAAAAATTCTTGGAGCTTAATTCTTAGTTCAAAAAATCCATCTCTTTTGGAATTTCTACTAAGCTCAAGATTCTCTTCAAGGTGATATAATTATTTTGGCAAGAAACTACCATTTGTGGCAAGTGGAAGAGTTGAGAAAAGGTAAGAATTTTACCCTTCTGTCACGACCCAACCCCGTGGGCTGCGACTGGCACCCTAACTGGGTACCCATACGTACCTACCTGACAGAATCGGCGTACCAGACAGAACATATCAAATAGGTGTTTACAGATTCAAGCCAATACAGATACAGCGCACGCGAAAATATATATACATATGCATACTGAAACTTTTGCATAAGCCGATGAGGCTAACATAACAGACAGAGTCACAAAATCGTACGCACCTACCTCAACAGATGTAACCCGTAACCCACATACATATCTACAGGCCTCTAACAGACATACAGAATCAGATGACGGGACAGGGCCCCGCCGTACCCAGAATTATCATACATACAGAATATACAGATGTCAGAAGATATATACCAAAAGTATTGACTCCGGATCAAAGGAGCTCTTCAAAATAGCGGAATCTGAGTCCTAGACTGGCGGCGTATCACTGGGTGCGTCTGTACCTGCGGGCATGTAACGCAGCCCCCGAAGAACCAGGGGTCAGTACGAAAAATGTACCGAGTATGTAAAGCGGAAATATAACAAACATAATCATAGTCTGAATCAGAAGCACGGAAGTATAGCCAACGGAATCATAATCCAACGAACAGACAGAGGTATACCGGACAGAGTCGTAATTCAGACAGACAGGCGGAAGAATACCGGACAGAATCATAATCCGAACGGACAGACAGAAATGTACCGGACATAATCACAACCTAGACGGATAGACAGAATCATAGTCCAGACGGACGGATAGAATCATAGTCCAGGCGAACAGACAGAATCATAATTCATACGGACAGACAGAAGTATGATCCAAACGGACGGACAGAATCATGCATGCAGAGTCATACAGAATCATACAGAGTCATATGCTTATACAGATACAGATAGCATATACATACATACATACATACAGATCCCGGCCCTCTCATGAGGGACGCGGTAACAGAACCCGGCCCTCTTAGTACGGGACGCGGTGGACAGACAGAATAAGATCATATGCCATCCTGGCCGCCATCCCCATACACAAATCATAATATCATACAGATATAAACAGATCCCGGCCCGCACACCGAGGGACGCGGTGAACAATGCAGAGGAGTATGCACGATAACAGAACCTGGCCTAGGCGCAGTGAAGGAAGCGTTGAGGCATCCACGAACAGATTAATGAGAAACCACATATATACAGATCATCATACAGACTCAATGGAACTGAAATAGGCCAAACGGCAGGTCAAATCAAAGTATTCGGACAGTATTCAAATTATGCGCCTATATATCACTTGGGATGGCACGACAGATTATTACCAGAATCAGATTTCCAGATGTCAAAAGCATTTTGTCAGATTTATGAAAATAGTTATAACGCTTGTCATATAACAGACAGAATATTAATCCAGATGTTGTCTGAGAAAATCGGACAGAAACAAGGTAATTAAAGTTATACAGAAAGTATCGGGCCTTGTGGGCCCACCTCGGACCAACTCGAGGTGGCGTACGTAAATTACAGATAGTAGACCTTATGAGGTCGTCCATAATCATTTGGAAGTATTCCGACTCCGTTTAGGAAAGGTGCATACTTAAAGTTCACTTTAAAGACAAATTATAAGGAAATTGATTCAATCTTACTGAAGGATTTGGGGCGGATTTCAATCTCGAATTCCGAGGAACGGAGTCATAGCTAAGGCTCGCGGCCGAGCCTATTACGTTTAGAACATGCCTAAGAATGAAGGGGAAGGCTTTACATACTTCAGTTGCGCCTTACGCTCGCTTAGCTTCACTTCCAATTTCGCCCAGAATCTACAAATGGTCGTGTTTACCAATTGTCAAATTTAAGCCTTTAAGAATCCATACTTAATCACATAATTGCCTACCGAAATTTCGACAACATTTCCCCTATACATATAACATCCCCGAGACTTAGCTCGGCTAAATATATCAACACAGCAACCCAACAATCCAACAACAACACAAGTACTACAAAATACACAATATGGCATAACTAGCCATCTTTCCGACATAACACAATATCTTTCATTCCGACCTTACCCTTCCAAATCAATCTTACCATTTTCATATTCATCACTCATCAAGATCATTACAACATGATTCGAAGGCATATTATATCATTTCCACAAAATATTCATAAGGTATACACAATATACAAGCTTCCTACCAAAGGCATAATTCACCCACAACTTCTAATCTTTAACAAACATGTTCATGATATATTTCTCTCTTCCAACTTCATCAATGATAATCATAGTTTGCATCTTCCTACTTTCATTTCCACATTCACATAAACTACAATAAATTTGCATAATTTCCTACAACAACTTAACAACAAGTTTTCCATGACAACAAGAACCATTATCCTTTCATTCACTTCACAATAACACACTTAACATACTAACAAGATTTAATTCACCTTCCATCATCCACATCACACCACACGGCCACACACTATATTTTCCAACTTCCACTAATTCATTCAACTTTCATTTCCAGTATAAATTACATCATAACCATAACTAGGATACAATACAAAATTCAACACATCTCAACTACACAATCATGCACACACACGGCTACATATGCATATATACCAATACCATACAAACTTCCATATTTCCATAGTTTCTACTCATTCCTACATTCCACAACATATATACATATATTCCATGGTATAAAAATGGTAAAATTCTTACCTTTTCTCAACTCTTCCACTTGCCACAAATGGTAGTTTCTTGCCAAAATAATTATATCACCTTGAAGAGAATCTTGAGCTTAGTAGAAATTCCAAAAGAGATGGATTTTTTGAACTAAGAATTAAGCTCCAAGATTTTTTTTTTCTTTTTCCCCTTTCTCATTCTCTTTGGCCGTGGCCGTCACCTTTCCTCTCTTCTTGGTTTTTCTTGAACTTTCTTGAACCAAAGTGAAGACTTAAGCCCCTTTTTAATATTAATCACATGGATCAATTCCCATGGGTTGGGCCTTGGCCATGTGGCCGGCCACCCCTTTACTTTGGGCCTCACTTTATTATTTTTTTTAGCCCAATTGGCTACAAATTGTTTTGTAATTTCCGAAACCAATTTCCAAAATTCCTATTTTGCCCTTGGCCTCCTCTCGTATTTCCACATCAACATTTTCCTGAGTAACATATGCATATTGGCTAGAATCAAAATATGGCCTCATTTCTTACAGGCCACAAATTATTTCGAATGTTCGAAATTACGGGATATAACATCCTCCCCCCTTTAGAACATTCGTCCTCGAATGTTAAATTGACCTCGTGGGGCGTCATACTACTTCGGGATGGTTCTTTTTATAATCATCCTTTGTTGACTTTCTGATATGGATTCTTTACCAACATGATGGGGTAATTCTTCACGTTACTGACTCATATGCTTTCATAGCGTATTACACAGTCACTGGGCCATGAACTATATTCTAGTAACCGATGAATGCTTTTCGCTCTTTCACAGACGTTGTGTCCCTTCTTCCTTTCCTTCAAAGCTTTTCAAACATTATAATTAATATCACTTCATGTCAAACATTATCATAATCCCACGTCATACCAAATAGATTCATAACTGGGGTCGGACACATAGAAGCATATCGGACAGATCACAATCAGAGTCAAATGTACTGAACTATGGCGGACAGATTCGTAGTCAAAGTCAGACGTATAGGAGTATGTCAGACAGATCGGTGATCAGAACCAGACGTACAGAAGTATATCAGACAAATTCGTAATCAGAGTTGAACGTGCAAAGGCAGATCAGACAGAAACGTAATCGGGTTCAGAAGTACAGAGGCATAATAGACAGATCCGTGTTCAGAGTCAGACGTATGGAAGCATATCAGATGGATCCGTGATCAGAGTCAGACATATAGAGATGTATGAGACAGATTGGTGTCCAGAGTCAATCGTACAGAGGCATATCAGACAGGAACATAATCGGATTCAGAAGTACAGAGGCGTAATAGACAGAACCTCGTCAAAGTCAGAGGTGCAGAAATATAACAGACAGAGTTTTGATTAGAATCAGACCACTCCCACTAACGCTTCAGCGATTTATGGAAATTTCCCTTGTCGACATTTCATTATTCACCCTGATCATTATACCACGATTTGTTTCATCAAAGCTCGTTCACTCATTCATGAACTTGTTCGTCAGATTGCCACACACATAGCTTTATGCGCCGTTTACCGGCCCTTTCAAAGATTCCGCTCATTCACATTTCTTGTCCTTCATCCTTTCTAATATCCATACTCATTTTCTTTTCCAGATATCGTTGCACTAAACCAACTTGTAATGCAATCAGGGTTTTTCTATTCTTTGACAACATTCGTATCCTCACCTCCGCTTCGTTTCATGTATTCGGTTTAGTAGAACCTTTCGTCTATCACAACATTAGTCGTCGGGACTCGGCTCTTGATCCACATGACCACCAGACGAAAATCATACACATACATATACATTTACTACTATCTTACCTGCCAACGTCTTCGATCGCTATTCAAATTCGTCCAAATTTTCGAGCGGTCTTACACTTTTTATTTTCGCCAATTTAGTCTGCCTCGGTCTGCGCGACTCCTGTGAGGGTACTAGCTACTCCACACCTTCTCTTTTCCTTTAGGTTACCCCAAATTTCCATTTATATATCATACTTATACTTGTGAAAAATTTTGTATCCTTCCCAGGGGGTCACCCATCCCAGAATTGGTCTGGCCTTAGCACGCTTAACCTCGCAATTTTCACGCATTTTGATGCGTTAATGTTAATATAATTGCGTCGACTGTCCCGAACCACCTTTGTCACATAATTTAGGGCAGATCGGGATCTTAGTAAACTTTCAGAAAGTTCCCGTAACGGGTCCCACTCCATCTTAAACCATACAATTACCATATTGTCCTTCTGAATCTTCAATATTCACTTTCATCTAGGGTTCCTAGATTCACACTGGTGGCGGGGACATCTCAGTCGCCCTTGCTTTTAACCACTGGGTCTTTAATCCCTTTAAATTTTTCCGTTGCCGTCACTGAATAATATTCTACAGAAATCATACACACATAGGAAATTCTAGGAAACTCATATACTTATAAATGATCAATCTGGGGCCTGACCTGGGGAGCTGCCGTGGGAACTGTGTCCATCATCATCATCGTCTGTCTGGCCCCCACTCGCCTGGCCCACGCTATTACCTGCGTCCGAATCAGAGGAGTATAGGTAGCCCGGCAATTCCTGATTCACTGATGGCCAGGACAATGGACTGGAATAGGGCGTAACACTCTCCGGGGAAGCCTGTCTAACATAGTGCTCTATCACAGGAGCTGCTGGTACATCCCCGGAAACCTCCTCCTCCGGCGTCCCAGAGGAATGCTCGGGGGGATCTGCATCATGGCCATCCTCCTCCCTGGGAGTAAGAAGCTCTGGAGGTATCGTCGCCGGATCCTCCGAAGGGTCAGTATCATAACTATCTTCTCTGCGATCCTCTGCTCGGGGAATCAGAAACTCTGGAGGAATTGTCTCTGGATCCTCCGAAGGGTCTGTCTCAATCGAGTAGCTGGGGATCTGCCTACTCGGTCCTGGTGATATCCTAGGGGCCTTCTTAGCACCCTCACCCCCATCATCAGAAGCAGTCCTCTTCATTCTTGTCAATCTACAATCACCTGCAGGAAGAGGGTCAGAAACATTTTCCCCAAATACTGACACTGATGCTCTTTTTGGAGCCTCGCTGGAGATACAACAATTCGTAGGGAAGCAACATCCTAATCATACAATTTTATCGCACGATCTAAGATCCAAATAAGGGTAACATCCTAGATGCCCTGTAGCCTCCCGTTTATAGATGTGGTGCACAACACACCGATAAACAAGACTCTACTAGACACGGCCTGTAGACATTCTGAGGACAAACCATTCTTGTTAGTATGTGTGGCCGTGTGGTGTGATGTGGATGATGGAAGGTGAATTAAATCTTGTTAGTATGTTAAGTGTGTATTGTGAAGTGAATGAAAGGATAATGGTTCTTGTTGTCATGGAAAACTTGTTGTTAAGTTGTTGTAGGAAATTATGCAAATTTATTGTAGTTTATGTGAATGTGGAAATGAAAGTAGGAAGATGCAAACTATGATTATCATTGATGAAGTTGGAAGATAGAAATATATCATGAACATGTTTGTTAAAGATTAGAAGTTGTGGGTGAATTATGCCTTTGGTAGGAAGCTTGTATATTGTGTATACCTTATGAATATTTTGTGGAAATGATATAATATGCCTCCGAATCATGTTGTAATGATCTTGATGAGTGATGAATATGAACATGGTAAGATTGATTTGGAAGTGTAAGGTCGGAATGAAAGATATTGTGTTATGTCGGAAAGATGGCTAGTTATGCCATATTGTGTATTTTGTAGTACTTGTGTTGTTGTTAATGTTGTTGTTGGATTGTTGGGTTGCTGCGTTGATATATTAAGCTGAGCTAAGTCTCGGGGATGTTATATGTATAGGGGAAATGCTGCCGAAATTTCGGTAGGCAATTATGTGATTAAGTATGGATTCTTAAAGGCTTGAATTTGACAATTGGTAAACACGACCATTTGTAGATTCTGGGCGAAATTGGAAGTGAAGCTAAGCGAGCGTAAGGCGCAACTGAGGTATGTAAAGCCTTCCCCTTCATTCTTAGGCATGTTCTAAACGTAATAGGCTCGGCCGCGAGCCTTAGATATGACTCCGTTCCTCGGAATTCGAGATTGAAATCCGCCCCAAATCCTTCAGTAAGATTGAATCAATTTCCTTATAATTTGTCTTTAAAGTGAACTTTAAGTATGCAACTTTCCTAAACGGAGTCGGAATACTTCCAAATGATTATGGACGACCTCATAAGGTATACTATCTGTAATTTACGTACGCCGCCTCGAGTTGGTCCGCGGTGGGCCCACAAGGCTCGATACTTTCTGTATAACTTTAATTACCTTGTTTCTGTCCGATTTTCTCAGACAACATCTGGATTAATATTCTGTCCGTTATATGACAAGCGTTATAACTATTTTCATAAATCTGACAAAATGCTTTTGACATCTGGAAATCTGATTCTGGTAATAATCTGTCGTGCCATCCCAAGTGATATATAGGCGCATAATTTGAATACTGTCCGAATACTTTGATTTGACCTGCCGTTTGGCCTATTTCAGTTCCATTGAGTCTGTATGATGATCTGTATATATGTGGTTTCTCATTAATCTGTTCGTGGATGCCTCAACGCTTCCTTCACTGCGCCCGGGCCAGGTTCTGTTATCGTGCATACTCCTCTGCATTGTTCACCGCATCCCTCGGTGTGCGGGCTGGGATCTGTTTATATCTGTATGATATTATGATTTGTGTATGGGGATGGCGGCCAAGATGGCATATGATCTGATTCTGTCTGTCCACCGCGTCCCGTACTAAGAGGGCCGGGTTCTGTTACCGCGTCCCTCATGAGAGGGCCGGGATCTGTTACCGCGTCCCTCATGAGAGGGCCGGGATCTGTATGTATGTATGTATGTATATGCTATCTGTATCTGTATAAGCATATGACTCTGTATGATTCTGTATGACTCTGCATGCATGATTCTGTCCGTCCGTTTGGATCATACTTCTGTCTGTCCGTATGAATTATGATTCTGTCTGTTCGCCTGGACTATGATTCTATCCGTCCGTCTGGACTATGATTCTGTCTATCCGGGTCTAGGTTGTGATTATGTCCGGTACATTTCTGTCTGTCCGTTCGGATTATGATTCTGTTCGGTATTCTTCCGCCTGTCTGTCTGAATTACGACTCTGTCCGGTATACCTCTGTCTGTTCGTTGGATTATGATTCTGTTGGCTATACTTCCGTGCTTCTGATTCAGACTATGATTATGTTTGTTATATTTCCGCTTTACATACTCGGTACATTTTTCGTACTGACCCCCGGTTCTTCGGGGGCTGCGTTACATGCCCGCAGGTACAGACGCACCCGGTGATACGCCGCCAGTCTAGGACTCAGATTCCGCTATTTTGAAGAGCTCCTTTGATCCAGAGCGAATACGTTTGGTATATATCTTCTGACATCTGTATATTCTGTATGTATGATAATTCTGTGTACGGCGGGCCCCTGTCCCGTCATCTGATTCTGTATATCTGTTAGAGGCCTGTAGATATGTATGTGGGTTACGGGTTACATCTGTTCAGGTAGGTGCGTACGATTTTGTGACTCTGTCTGTTATGTTAGCCTCATCGGCTTATGCAAAAGTTTCAGTATGCATATGTATATATATTTTCGCGCGCGCCGTATCTGTATTGGCTTGAATCTGTAAACACCTATTTGATATGTTCTGTCTGGTACGTCGATTCTGTCAGGTAGGTACGTATGGGTACCCAGTTAGGGTGCCAGTCGCGGCCCACGGGGTTGGGTCGTGACAAGAAGCCTGGAGGATTACTGCAGCCATGGGGATTCCAACTTGGAAATGGGAGGCGATTAATATAGACTTCATTACAGGCTTACCTCGTTCCCGGCGTAAGTATGGTTCTGTATGGGTGATAGTGGATAGACTCATGATGTCAGCCCATTTTCTACCAGTCAGAACTACATACTCAGCGGAAGATTATGTAAGGTTGTACATCAAAGAGATAGTGCGCCTGCACGATGTCCCAATATCCATTATCACTGATCGAGGGACACAATTTACAGCTAACTTTTGAGATCCTTCCAAGAATGATTGGGAACACAAGTGAGACTTAGTACAGCGTTCCACCTGCAAACTGACGGACAGGCTGAGCGCACTATCCAAACCCTAGAAGATATGCTGAGATCATGCATGATAGATTTTGGACGCAATTGCGATGATCACTTTTCACTTATTGAATTTGCATACAACAATATCTACCATTCTAGTATTCAGATGGCCCCATATGAGGCTCTGTACGAAAGGAAGTGTAGATCACCTATTTGGTGGTTCGAAGTGGGAGAGACAAAGTTAGTGGGCCCAGATTTGATTCCGCAAGCGGTAGAAAAGGTCAAGCTTATTCAAGAACGACTACCAACCACTCAAAGTCGTCAGAAATCCTATGCGGACAATCGTTGGCGGAACTTGGAATTCAAAGTTAATTATTGGGTATTCGTGAAAGTATCACCGATGAAAGGCATGATGAGATTTGGAAAGAAAGGGAAGCTTAGTCCTCGGTATATTTGGACCTTATGAGATTGTGCGCAAGGTAAGCCAAGTAGCTTATGAGTTGGATTTGCCTCCAGAATTAGAATCAGTCCACCCAGTGTTTCACGTATCCATGCTATGCAAGTGTGTTGGAGATCCGTCCAGGATTGTACCTATAGACGATGTACAAATCATTGAGAAGCTGCCCTATGAGGAAGTACCTGTTGCTATTCTAGATAGGCAAGTCTGACGGCTTAGAACCAAGGACGTAGCTTCAGTCAAAGTCCGCTAGAGGAATAATAACAGAGAGGAAGTGACTTGGGAAGCTGAGGAAGATATGAAGTCTAGGTACCTGCATTTATTTCCACCCCCAGAAGGCGTGCAGATAGAGCCATCAGTTGTCTCAGGTACGTAATATTTCTTTAAAATAATTTCTTGGCCGTGTGCGGCCAGATTGTATGTTTTAGGTTGTTGTGAAAGGACAGTAGTGGTGCAATTATAGGGGAAAGCTGGCAAATTTTCGTAGAAATCCCTAAGAGCTTAACATTCGAGGACGAATGTCCCTAAGGGGGGAGGAATGTACTATTATGGACGCGGGGTTATAGTTGAGGATGTACAAGGTTATATATGTTCATCCTATGATTATCAAGGTTAAGTTCATAATAATATGTCATGGAAGGGTTGGAGTACAAGGAAATCAGGCAAATTAACTTTTCGAAACCCTGGAGGAAAGTTAGAAAAGGATTGGCACGATAACTTTAGTCTGACATGGAGAAAGGATATATTTTAGTATTTTAAGAGTTTTGAAGTGAAACAAAAGCCTAAAGTGAAGTTCGGGAAGTCTAGTTTCTAACGCAACAAACTGTGCATTGATTTGACATCAGAATCCAACGTTATGTGCGTTTGAAGACAGGTTGTCAGAGTAGGGTATTAACCCTGCGCGAACGCCCCAGAAGGTGGCACAAATGCGGAGGCCAAGGCCCTGCAACTCAGCGCGAACACGCCACGTGGCAGCGCGATCGCGCTGAGCAAATTTTATGTCGGTCCAGGCAGAACCTCGACCATTATATAAAGGGGTTACCCCGTTTATTTTCCTCATTCAGACCCCAAAAATTCTCCAAAAATCTGGAGACTTCTCTACAACTCCCAACACCAACTTTTAAGCCTAAATCAAGTATAATTCCCGAATTTCAGTCCAGACGGCGTATAGTTGTAATTACAAAATCGTATAGCGACGCGTTGTGTCTTATGCGCAAGGTGGATAAGTGAAGATATAGCAATATTATCGAGAGAAAGGTATGAATCTCTTATTATTAATGTTAATCTTGGTTTATTTATGGAGATAGAGATGTTAAATAGTTATTAAATAATTTTGTTGGTGGAAATATGGGATAAACACCATATAGGATTTTTAGGAAGTAATTTGGTATTGAGAATATTATGGTTGATGTTGGTATTGCTGTTGTTGTTGTTAGTTGCTGAATTGAGATTTCGGGCTAGGCATATAAACAGGGGAGATGCTGCCCGATTTTCGGCAGGATATAAATAGTTTGATTTGAAATCTTGGAACAAGTGTGCGATAACGAGTCTAATGTTAGTGTAAATCCTCTCGAATGTAGATTTACGAGCTCAGACGGATAAGCGTAGCTAATATGATGTTAAACAGGTATGTTAAGGCTAGTCCCTTTCAAAGGCATGACTCCTATATTTTGATTTTCTCTTTATATTTCCATGACCTTATTACATCCCAAATGTTGAAAGTCAAAGTTTCTTACGAGCTTCTTATGAGAAAGAGGTAAGATGTGTTATATGAAAATGATGAAGATGAGATGTCTTTCATAATGTCCTTATCCGCAAAAGTTAGAGATTCATGATTCCAAGAGTTTCTTATGAAGTTAAAGACGAGAATGTTTTATGAAGATAATGATGGTAATGATTCTATTTCTAGAAGTTCCAAAGCTATGATTTTAAGGATATTATGAGAGTATCGAGTTTATTTCATGATTTTTCTGAATTACTTATTGTTGTTGGTCTCATCTCATGAATTGTTCCTTCGAGGTGAGATACAACGATGATGATTATTCCCTAATATAATCAGAGATTTCCGACATTACGTCACTCCGATAGAGTTGTAACTTTCACTTGGGCTCTCATGCATGTTTTATAATGATGTATGCATTTTAATAACGTCGTGCCTACATGGCCAGGCAGTATAACACCGTATTGCGCTATAGGCGGCTGGGCAGACATACCACTGCAGTAGGCAACTTACGCCCCGGACACGGGAGGGCTGGACGCGGGCTAATGATGATAACACCGTGCCTAAATGGACGGGCAGCATAACACTGTACCTATATTGTCGGTCAATTTACTTGTATATATTTATAATGTTGTTTCAAAAGTTAAAGCTAGCATGCATGATATCCGCCTTAAGAGGCAAACAGATGTACATGTTATCTCCTTTCATTATGTTATATTTCATGTCTCTTACTATGATATTATTCATGCCTTACATACTCAGTACACTGTTCGTACTCCTTTCTTGTGGACGCTGCGTTCATGCCCGCAGGTGGACGGATAGACGAACCTGCCCCTTAGGAGCTTTACTAGCGGATTTCCAGAAAGGCTCCAGTTGTCCCGGAGCTGCAGCTTATTGGTACTTCCCTTTTGTGTATACACTTGGGCACGGCGTAGTCTTGCCCCGTCTTTATGGATTCTTATATTCTGTACATACAGAGGCTCGTAGACCGATGCATGTATCTTGGTGTTTCGTAGTCTCATCAATACATATTGATTTATGGTATTTAGATAGCCGAGACGGCTTACGTTTACGGGCATAATTACTGGTGATTACATACTATTCTGTCGCTATATTGTAATGCCAGTCCTTGCAGGTTATGATGCATATGAGCTAGCTTACGGCATACCTAGAATTGGTTATGAGATGTATATTTAGAGGTAGTCAGTAGGATAACTCCGGGTGCCCGTCATGACTCTCTAGTTGGGTCGTGACAACTTACCATGTTGAACTTGACACATTAGACTTCTTAATACCCAAGAGATTTAAACATGCTATTCTAAATCTTCTTCTGTCATGAGTTTCGATAACCTTTAATGTTAACTTTCTTTGTGTTACACCTCGGAAAAATTTTCGTTCACGTACAGTGAATAGACTAGCGAAGGGCACGAATTAATGGTTATAATGTTGTGAATGTTATTACAGACGTTTGGGAATTGATATATGATATGAGGAAAGTTGTATAAACTAAGGAAATGCTGCCCAATTTTCACGAGCTTTTGTAAGCACGTTCATGTAATCGATTAGCTAATGTTAATGTGAATTCTCTTGAAGGTAGAAACGTGAGCATTAAAGGAGAACAATCAAGCGATGGAATTGTTAAACGAAAGAGGTATGTAAGGCTAGTCCCTTATTTCTAAGTCATGACTCATATAGCATGAATCCTTCTTTTTTCCCATGATTTTCCTACATATCGAAAATTATAAGTCTACGATTATAAAGAGCTTCATACAAGATAAAGAAAAGAGACACATTACGAGCATGACAATATTGATGATGAATCTAAGTCTAGAAGTCCTAAAGCTCATGATAGGATATTCCTACGAAGCTAATGATCCTTGTATGATTCCTATGTTATTTTCCCTACCTCTTCATAACTTTCTTACATTCCGGAAACTATGAGTTAAAGTTGACAAAGAGCTTCTTATGAGATAAAGATAAGAAATATATCATGAATACGATAATAATGATGATAAGTTTAAGCCTAGAGATTCTGAAGCAAGATATGATGTCTATGAAGTTAATGATCCTATTTACGATCCCTTGATGTTGTTCATGGTGTACACTCACCTTAAAATGTTAGTTCCTTCAAGGTGAGATATGAAGAATATGATCACTCCATAATGTAATCGGGGGTTCTCGACCTTATGTCACCCCGATATTGTTATAGATTGTCTATATGCTCTAATGCATGTCCTATGACCAATGTTTCGAAAAATTACGAGTCTCTGTTCATAAGGGGTTTCATATGAGATAAAGGTAACAGATATGTTACGAGCATGACGATAATAATAGTGATGATGATAATGATGACGACGATAATAGTGATAAAGATAATGACGACCACGATAATAGTGATAATGATAATGATGACGATGTTAATAGCGATAACGATAATGATGACGACGATAATGGTGAAGATGATAATGATGACGATGATAATAGTGATGACGCTAAAGATGTTTATGGGCTTTTATGTATATGTGCCTATGTATGGCTATTATGAAACCCCAAGCTTATATGGCCGGGTAGAATATATATATATATATATATATAATGCGCGCGCACCACTGCATTTGGGTATGGATAGCACTGAACCTTGGTAGGGCCAGGTATGGATACTACTGAGCCTTAGTAGGGCCAGGTACGGATAACACTGAGCCTTGGTAAGGCCTGGTATGCATAACACCAAGCTTTATTATAGCTGGGTACGTAAGACACCGAACCTATATAGTCTGGTACGATACTACTATGTATTCAAATGTATGAAAAGCCCGGAGGACATGTATGTGATACTGTCGAGCCACTACGTGGCCGAATACGGATAAGGTTTAATGTGTATCAGCCGATACGGTACTATGATATATAGATGATAAGATGATGTATGCGCTATGATGATACATGTACTATGATTATATATGATATAGGCATGAAAGGTATCCACCCTTAAAAGTTACGCAGGTTATATCTTCATCTTATGTCTTATGATTTATCTATTATGTTCATTTCATTCATGCCTTACATACTCAGTACAATATTCGTACTGACGTCCGTTTTCTTTGGACGCTATGTTCATGCCCACAGGTAGACAGAGAGGCGACCCAGATTTATAGAAGCCGATAAGCAGACTTTTGAGAGCACTCATTTATTCCGGAGGTTCTATTGATTTACTATTTTGTGTACATATACGTTTTGGGCACGACGGGGTCCTGTCCCATCCATATGTCTAGTACTCTAGTAGAGGCTCGTAGATACGTATGTGTGGGTAGCATGGTATCACGATGTCCTTATTGTATGTATATTATTTTGATAGCCGAGGGGCTTATGTGTATAATGGTAATTATGTTTCAAAATGAAAAATTGTTTTCCTACGATTACGAGCATAAGAAATACGAATGTACGCAGGACGAGTAATAGAACGAGTGGTGCTCGGTGGTTAGCCCCGGGTACCCATTATGGCCCTAGCCGGGTCGTGACAAAAGTGGTATCAGAGCAGTTCAGTCCTAGGAAATGTCTACGAGCCGTGTCTAGTAGAGTATTGTTTATGGTGTGTTGCGCATCACTTCTATAAACAAGAGGCTGCAGGGCATTTAGGATGGTTCCTCTTCTTTCGTCTCTAAGATCGTGCGATAGAGCTAAGCCATAGGAAATGAGATTCCTTATACTAACCCTTGATTGCAGCAGAAGAACGGTATTGACAGAAGAAAGTTATTGATGACATTGAAAGTTACGGAGGTAAGCCCCTTCGTTGAGGCTACATTATCGGAATGTGTATTTATATCATAATGGATTGGTTGTCATAGAGGTAAGTTAGTGTAAGTACAACAGATGAATTGACTAAAGGTATCTCTTGATGATAAGTTCGGTTATAAGTTTGTGAACTACACAAATTGAATGAATCAGAACAAAAGTAAGCGACGGTACGAAAGATGTGTGTCGAGTAAGGTAAGAATATTTAGGTATAATTGAAATGTATAGCTAAAGGATGAAAGGGAAAGTAAATAGGAAGGGATAGCAGGGAAGATCGCTAAAGGATCAGGTACATCTCGAAGTGTGATATATGAGGTAAGTTTCGACATCTTTGTGCTTTTACTTGAAAGTGGGAGCCCTGTGTGGCTGAGATATGTCGTACATATATATTGGCCCTGTGAGGCATTGTTGGTATTTGCTGCGTGCAGGTTTTGGGATAGTAAGAAATATAGAGGAAACTCCACCGAAATTTTCCTAGAATCTAAAGGAGATAAGATATAGCTTGTAATATGTCCTAACGGGAAAAGATGTTGTGCAAAAAGTAATGGCAGGACGAGATTAAGTTAGGAGTATCGTTAACAACTACAAGAGATGAGTTAAATATTATTGAATTGATAGTAATAGTAATTATAAGATCGACATTGATACGGTAAAGATAAATGCTAGAGTAAATTAGGGAGACTAGTAGTGCTAAAACACGACATAGGAGAGAAATGGTAACTCCAATAGAGTGCGATATTGGAGTATTGATTGGATGGATAAGCATGAGTAAGATACGATAAGTCTATTAGCAAAATAAAGTAACAGCATGACGAGGAAGGGGTATGAAATACGAAGGGGTATAACGAATGTGAATCCATTGGTAACACAACTTATTTGGTAAGTGTAATAGGGCTGATTAGTAAGAGTAACAGGTTGAGTATGCTTACTTCGCAAGGTTTATTCTATTTTACGAGCAGGCTTGCGAACGAGGTAAAGAAGTGGCACTCTATAGCGTTGATTTTGATCAAGATATAATGATAGCATGGCAAGAACCGTAATACAATGTAAGTAAAGTATAGTGAGGGAACGACTCAAGATGTGACATGTTCTATATGAATAAAGAATGAATGCAAGTGTGAAACCAGCAAGCGAGCTATGGGGCAGTAGATAAGAAAGCTTATAAGACCTTGTAAGGGGAAAGTCCAGCAATGAAAGAAATGATGGCAAGCAATGACAAAAAGGAAGTCAACTTGAAAAAGAAATTAGAGAAATGTGATATGCCAAAGTAGTAGTAGTTTGTGATTTATATAATCGAGAACATGAGTGATATCCTTAGCTGGATGTAAAAGACCAAGACTGCAGAAAGATGAATAACGAAATAGGACGATTGTTAGGAAAAGGATCAGCACAATAAAGAGGAGAGGGGATGATCAGAATGAACAGAATAAGTTTTGGAAGCGAAGAATGGATTGTACAAAGGTAGTATATTCTAAAGGATAAAGCGGTACTAAGTTAAGAACAGGGTTCCTCGTGCGAAGAGTAAAGGATTGATTATAAAACGGGAGGAAATAAGATAAATTGAGGAGGAAGGAATGTAAAGGAATAAGAATGGGAATAGAAAGAGAAGGAAAATGCGCCGCAAAGTATGCGCGCTTAAGAAGATGTATTTCCTACGAATATCCTATACCAAGTTAGAACGAGTAAAGTATATGAAGTAATGAGTTGAAAAGAAAAAGGTGGCCATGAGTTATGAGTTTATCGTACGACGGTAAAGCGATAGAGCAAAGCTATCACCAATGACAAATACAATATGATTATGATTAGTTTTGAAATCAATGTTGAGTGCAACACAAGAGTAAAAGAGTATGAGACATAAGGGGCATTAGTTACGCATGAGACTTAGGCCCTGGAAAACAAAGATGACGCTACAAGTGAACTTTGAGTACCGAAGAAGAGGGCAAGTGACACTGCATGGATGGTATGGATAACTAGACATACTACTATTGTGAGCATCCCTATGGGACAAAAGTTGTTAATTGGAGAGGATTCAGACATTAACTTATAACTACCAGATGAGCTAAGAAAAATACATCCTTGATTACAAAACTGCGAGATAAGTATGTTAAGACTTCACACATGAATTACCGTACATATAAATTATGGGAGATTACATGAATATGATGCAGTATAAAAAGGGAACTGAGGAATGGGATATATGAATTCAAGATTGAAAGTAAGGTAACAGATTTGAGAATGGTATAAGTAAGACCCTTAAGAGGGGAAGCGAGTAAGGAAAATACAGGTGTAGAGATTGAAATGATGGATCCTAAGACGTGACAGATACAGACTCTAAAACAAAAAAGTGAAAGCTATGCAGAAATGAGTCTAATGGCTAGTAAATAAGTGAACAATAGTCGAGCGGGTATTTGATACTGTACTGAGAATTATTCGTGAAAAAAATGAACAGCATGACATTGAGAGCAAATAACTTGAGGAATATTGTAAAGGATAGTGATGCTATACTGGAATAGAGGCGAGGGAATTGACAGTAGAGTCGTTCGTTAATGATATTGCGAGTTATAAGTGACAAATAAGAATAGACATAAAGTTTTCTATAATAGAATATAAGATATGATAATCAGGGGACTAATAAAGGAGAGAAAAGAGTATGACGAGATAAGTTACTATGGATAGACAAACGAGTTTTGGTATGTATGACACCGAGCCTTGTCGTGGCCGGGTATGCAAAAACCACCGAACCTTTATGGTCGGGTATGCTATGGATATGAATATGGACACAAATATGTGTACGGATATGGATACATGTATATGTATGGATGTGTATGTACACAAATCACACAACAATGAATATGTGACTCGCAAGTATTTATACGTCGCCAATGAAACCAAGTGGGTAATTAAAAAGAGGAGTAAGAGGTAAACAACAATCGTGTGGTCATGATACTCCAGGCCAGTTGAAGGTAACTATATAGCGAAATTTTCGTAGAATCCCCGATAGCTTAACATTCGAGGACGAATGTTTTTAAAGGGGGGAAGGATGCTACACCTCGGAAAAATTTCGTTCATGTACAGTGAATAGACTAGCGAAGGGCACAAAGTATACGATGTTTCGATAAGTAAGAAATAACATTTGAATTCTAAATGAGATTTCAAAGATATTTGAGGTAGGAGACGAAAGTTGTTAAGGAAAATAAGGTATATCTTGTGTGTCAAGCAAGATTTACGAGTATCGAATTACTAATGGCTTAATGATGTTTTGTAGAAGACTTATAATGCCTCTTAGATTGTTAAAGAGGTGTTAAAAAGTGTTAATAAGGTTGTATAAGGATTGGAGATCAAACGAAACGACGAGGAAAACTTCGGAAAAGCTGTGAGTTACACGACCACCTTACACGGACTGTAGACCTTTATACGGACCGTATAATGGTCCGTATAACCCAACAGGAAGAATTTTTTCCATGGTGGTGAACCACGGACACTTATACGGACCGTACATGCTTATACGGACCGTATAAGTGGTCCGTATAATGCCCGAAAGGGCTGATTAAGTTGCAAGTATAAATACATGTTCCCACTTTTATTTTCTCATTCTTTCCACTTCTCTATCTCTCTCAAGAGTTCTAGAGGGTTCTATATATTTCATCAACACAAATTCAAGACAAATCAAAGGTTCATATCATAAATCCAAGAGAATCAAGTGCAAGAAACCCATTCGGGTATATCCAAGACAAGAAATATCTTTGGAAGTGGAACTAGGGTTTTGCCCAAGAAAAGTATTTCCACCCAAGGCTTATTCCTACACCATCTAAGGTAATTTTTATGGTATTTCTATGTTGTTTAAGGTATTGAGAAGTTGAAACACTTGGATTGTAGTGGGATATAGAAAATGGGTCTTGAATGTGAGAATAGTGATGTTGGTGAGTAGTAGCTTGTGTTGAGTAATGATTCTTCATATATTGTGATTATGATTATTCTATAAATTATATTAAGGACATGGGACAAGCATTATATGTGAGAAAACGTACTAGTATACCACGACCATGATTATGGATGAATTGAAGTGAAATTGTGGAATGTGGGTAATGTAGATAAATGAAGATTGTTGGTTATAATGTTGTGAATGTTATTACAGACGTTTGGTAATTGATATATGATATGAGGAAAGTTGTATAAACTAAGTAAATGCTGCCTAATTTTCTCTAGCTTTAGTAAGCACGTTCATATAATCGATTAGCTAATGTTAATGCGAATTCTCTTGAAGGTAGAAACGTGAGCATTAAAGGAGAACAATCAACCGATGGAATTGTTAAACGAAAGAGGTATGTAAGGCTAGTACCTTCTTTCTAAGTCATGACTCCTATAGAATGAATCCTTCTATCTTTCCATGATTTTCCTACATATCGGAAATTATGAGTCTACGATTATAAAGAGCTTCATACAAGATAAAGAAAAGAGACACGTTACGAGCATGACAATATTGATGATGAATCTAAGTCTAGAAGTCCTAAAGCTCATGATAGGACATTCCTACGAAGCTAATGATCCTTGTATGATTCATATGATATTATTTTCCCTACCTCTTCATGACTTTCTTACATTCCAGAAACTATGAGTTAAAGTTGATAAAGAGCTTCTTATGAGATAAAGATGAGAAATATATCATGAATACGATAATAATGATGATAAGTTTAAGCCTAGAGATTCTGAAGCAAGATATGATGTCTATGAAGTTAATGATCCTATTTACGATCCCTTGATGAGGTTCATGGTGTACACTCACCTTAAAATGTTAGTTCCTTCAAGGTGAGATATGATGAATATGATCACTCCATAATGTAATAGGGGGTTCTCGACCTTATGTCTCCCCAAAATTGTTATAGATTGTCTATAAGCTCTAATGCATGTGCTATGACTAATGTTCCAAAACATTACGAGTCTATGTTCATAGGGGGTTTCATATGAGATAAAGGTAACAGATATGTTACGAGCATGACGACAATAATAAGGATGATGATAATGATGACGACGATAATAGTGATAAAGATAATGACTACGACGATAATAGTGATAATGATAACGATGACGATGTTAATAGTGATAATGAGAATGATGACGACGATAATAGTGATAAAGATAATGACGACGATGATAATAGTGATAATGATATCGATGACGATGTTAATAGTGATAACGATAATGATGACGACGATAATGGTGATGATAATAATGATGACGATGATAATAGTGATGACGCTAAAGATGTTTATGGGCTTTTATGTATATGTGCCTATGTATGGCTATTATGAAACCCCGAGCTTATACGGTCGGGTATAATATATATATATATATATATATATATATATATATATATATATATATATATATATATATATATATATATATATATATATATATATAATGCGCGCACACCACTGCAGTTGTGTACGGATAACACTGAGCCTTGGTAGCGCCAAGTATAGATACTACTGAGCCTTGGTAGGGCCAGGTACGCATAACACCGAGCTTTATTAGAGTTGGGTACGTACGACACCGAACCTATATAGTCGGGTACGATACTACTATATATTCAAATGTGTGAAAAGCTCGGAGGACATGTATGTGATACTGTCGAGCCACTACGTGGCTGAATACGGATAAGGTTTAATGTGTATAAGCAGATACGGTACTATGATATATGGATGATACGATAATGTATGTGCTATGATGATACATGTACTATGATTATATATAATATAGGCATGAAAGGTATCAACCCTTAAAAGTTGCGCAGGCTATATCTTCATCTTATGTTTTATGATTTCTCTATTATGTTCATTTCATTCATGTCTTACAACTCAGTACAATATTCGTACTGACGTTCGTTTTCTTTGGACGCTATGTTCATGCCCACAGGTAGACAGGGAGACTACCCATATTTATAGAAGCCGATAAGCAGACTTTTGAGAGCACTCATTTATTCCAGAGGTGCCATTGATTTACTATTTTGTTTAGATATACGTTTTGGGCACGACGGGGTCCTGTCCCGTCCATATGTCTAGTACTCTAGTAGAGGCTCGTAGATACGTATGTGTGGGTAGCATGGTCTCATGATGTCATTATTGTATGTATATTATTTTGATAGCCGAGGGGCTTAAGTGTATAAATATAATTATGTTTCAAAATGAAAAATGGTTTTCGTAAGATTACGAGCATAAGAAATACGACTGTACGCAGGACGAGTAATAGAACGAGTGGTGCTCGGTGGTTAGCCCTGGGTAGCCGTCATGGCCCTAGCCGGGTCGTGACACTTTGACTCATTCATGATATTCCTTATTGTGTCCTCCCTTACATCCTGCATGTTTATATACTAGAGATACGATAACTCTTAACATAATCCGCCGTGGTGTGGAGGCTCCATCATGCAGTGGTTCAAATGTGATAATTATACTTTTCATATGACAATTCCTTTCTTTCCTTTATATACCATGGCTTTCATTTGATGGCACACTCATCTCTTCTTAATAAAGATTTAACACCGTTGTCCTTATCTCCTTGTTGTTGCATTTAATTTTCCTTTCTATGTCTTACTTAAATTCAAGCAATTCTCATTCTCTCTTGACTGCATATCGGGTCATATTCATGTCCTAATGGTTTATAGTTCCTTTGAACTTGTCATCCAATGCCTCATTTGTTGTTGTCTATCCTTTTGCTATTAGTCATAAGTCATATTTCTGTAAATCTCTCATGAGTTATACATGATCACATGTTTCTTCACGTAAAGCATCATCTATAGCTCGCGATGTTTGGAAAGTTTCTAAAACCCCGAGTTAGCAATTTGATGCATACTGAATCCTACCATGGTCCTTGATATACTTAGCTATATTTCTTTAGTCGTTTCTTGATGTTCTCTCAGTATCCTCGCAATAGAGTAAGAGAGTAGTTACTATCTGTTGGCTTGTCCCGACTCCTCTTAGTGTCGTAACATATTGATTGTCGTCAACGCTGAGTTACTTCTTGAACGTTCTTCATTACTTAACTTTTCCCTGTCCTCCTTTCGAATCTATGTCGTCATTACTCTTCCAATCATTTACTAGACTGTTCACGTGAGTCTTTGATCACCTACTTGGTGAATGATAATAAGTATATCCTTTACTATATCGGGTCAATGTCTACTATATTGCAGTAACTCTTTACACAACACCCATCCTTATACCATTACCATGATTTCACCTCCATTTCATATCCTTCCCTTAATTACATCCCGTAAAATATTCCTGTCTTGTCTTTTGCACTTCCACCTGAGGAGTTCATATCTCGTTTTTGTCCTTCAGTCTATGCCTTCTATCATTTCATTCTCATTCCTTAATGTACTAACATTATGTTATGAGATTAGGATCAACCTTTATATTCATTCAGTTTGTCATCTGCACTCTAACTACTGTTAAACCATATAGTGGGTCTTTCTGTCGTAACACTCCTTACTACAGTCTCAGATCCTGATTAGCTTACAATATAAATTACCATTTCGATTCCGTTCATGTTCGACTGATAAAAGTATCTTAATACGGGTCTTGTAATTCCATATCAAACCACCTTAAACACTAAATATTGAAATCCTTGTAATTTAAACTCCTTTCTTATTTCATCATGTATGATTTACCTTCTTATTTGGAAACCATATGCATAGTAAAACTTGTCATTCCAAAATACATAGGTAGCCTTGCATATCTTCTCTTGAAGTCGAAATAAAAACCATCTAGTCCTATCATCGCCTTACAATCATATCATCTCTTTACCTATAATTCACAATCTTGCAATCTTGTCCAAAACAGCCTATGATCTGTTATATCCCGTATTTTTGAACGTCGGATTATTTGTAAGCTGAGGTGGGGCCCACACGTCAAGAGTGTTTTTTAGAACATGTGACAAGTTATATGAATCACATAAGTAAAGTTAAACACAACTCATGAAGGACCCTTGGGCCAAATCAAAGTGGAAGCCCTCCAAACGAATATTTTTAAGAAAACGTTTTCGGGTGACCTGACTTTGGGGGGACAAAACGGTATTATAAGTTTGGAATTCGGAAAAATACCAAGAAATAGAAGTTGTAGATAATTGAATTATCTTTCCAACCATAGGTCGTGGGTTACCAGGTGACGTCGGTACAAGGAGATATGGATGTTTTAAGGTCGAAAGGTCAGTGGGCTAGGCCCAACTCGGGACCAACCGGGTTGGCCCAAAAAAAAACAAAAGGAGAAAATTTAGGCCCAAAAGTGAGGGTGGCCGGCCATACCTGGCCCAACCCATGTCACTTAACCAATTTTCCATGTGATAAATAAGACTAGAGGGGATCATTATCCTTAGAAACTTCAAGAAAACTTGAGAAAGAGAAAAACAACAAAAAGAAGAGCAAAAAACTTGAAGGCCATACGGCCATGGCTTGCAAATTTTTGCCCTTTGAAATCTTGCTCCAAAAATTATTTTCTTGTGGTATTCCTATTAATTCAAGGGTCCTCTACAACGTGGTATAGTTGTTTCGGAAGATAGACCGCTTGTTTCATCAATTTAACAACTTGGTCAAGTGAAGAAGATAGGAGAAAAAGGTAAGAATAAATTCCTTTTTATGATGTTATGAAGGTTTTTTTATGTTGTAGTATGTAGAAATGAGTAGAATTTATGAAAATATGAAAGTTTGCAAAGTGGGTGTGTATATATATATGTAACCGTGTGTGTGTAATGTTGTATTCTAGTTGTGGTTATAGTGGACTTCATATTGGAAATGAAAGTTGAATGAATTTGGTTGAGGTTGGAAATGTGCATGGTGGCCGAAAATGGAGTTAATGGAGAGGAATGATTAACAATTTTATTTGTTATGTTAATCGTGTTGTTGAAGCCTTATGATGGAAATGGAAGAAAAATGATTTAAGTTGACATGAAAAATAGTTGTGAATGGTTATAGGAACTTTTGTGATTTTATGGTAGATTTATGTAATTATGAAAATGAAAGCGTTAAGGTGCAAATTATGATTATTGTTGATGAAATTGGAAGATGAAAATGTGTTATGAATATTTATGTTGAAGATTAGAGGTTTCGGAAGAATTATGGTTTTGGTGAAATTTTTGGATACTTTGTGAATATTTGGTAAAATGATATGAAATGTTTCCGAATGGTAGTGTAATGATCTTGATTAGTAATGAATATGAAAACTTTGAGATTGGTTTGGAAGTGCGAAGTTAAATTGGAAGTTGTCGCGCTATGTTGGAAAGAAGCCTATTTGTGCTAAAATGTGTTTTGTAGTGATTGTTGATGTTGTTGGTGTTGTTGTTGATTATTTTGGCCGAGTTAAAATCTCGGGGATGTTGAATTTACAGGGGAGATGCTGCCCAAATTTCTGTAGACGAGTATTGGTTAAGATTGAACTCTTAAAGCCTTATGACTCATAGTTGGTAACTATGACCAATTGTAGGTTTTGGGCGAAACGGAGATTGAGTTTGGGCAAGCGTAAGAAGCGCAAAAGGTATGTAAGGCTTTACTTTTCATTCTCTTGGCATGTCCTAGGTGTACTAGATTCGGATTTGAGCCTCGTAGGTTATTCTGCTCATAGGAATGCGAGTCTGAATTTTTGGTACTATTCATTCAGCACAATTGAGCCCTTAAGTTTTGTTGGAAAACTGTTCAAACATCCATAACCCGGACAGACGTGATAGGCTCGCTTTGAAACCTTCATGGATGACTCCATAGAGTCCAATGTTTGTAATTTATATCCGCCACCTCGACTTGACCTGAGGTGAGCCCACAAGTTCCGAAACTTCCTTCGTTTGTCTCACTTGAGCTATTTTTATATGATATAAAAGTACGACTTTCGTCTATGAATCTAAGACTCCGTTTGATTCGTTCCATAAGTCATTGGAAAGCTCCTTAATGTGAATATCCTGATGTGAGCATGTAATTCGATATAAGGAGTCTGCTATGAGTAATCTGATATAAGTATCCGAAATAAGTATTCGGTTATAAATAATCCGTTACGAATATCCTGATAATATGTTCGATTCTTTCATCGGGTTTTAATTTATGTGCACCTAGTTTCTTACTACTCCGCTCGTATATATGCTATGATCCCTTTCACCGAGTTCCGGGCCGGTATGTATCGTGCGTATGGTTCGCCGAGTCCTTTGTCTAGGGGTCGGGTTCCATGTATGTAATTCTGAAGTATGAGGTGTCCGGCTCCGGGGTACTGTGGTATATGTCCGTCCCCGGTTGCCGTGTATATGGAGTATGATGTGTTCGGTTCCGGAGTACTGTGGTATATGTCCGTCTCCGGTTACCGTGTACGGTTCTGGGGTACTGTGGTTGTCACGACCCAACTCCGTAGGCCGCGACTAGTGTCCGTGCTGGACACCCAAACGTACCCAATAGCCCAAATTAGCAAACGACAGAATATTTTCAAATATAAAAGTCACTTGGTGTTGGTAATGATCATAAACGAACCGACGCAGTACATGGAAGCCGGTGAGGCTGTCACAGATCATATCATACCCAAACATATACAGAACCCACACAAGTTTGTCTACAGACCTCTACAGAACATGACAGACTCATGAGACGGGACAGGGCCCCGTCATACCCCTGAATAGTGTACATATATATAATAGCGGCAGACTGTACCAATATACCGGCTCTGAACAAAAGAGCGCTCCCAATATGGCAGAATAGATGTCCTAGGTAGGCGGTCAGCAAATCTGTCTTCTGTACCTGCGCGGCATGAAAACGCAGCCCCCGAAGAAAGGGGGTCAGTACGAAATATGTACTGAGTATGTAAAGCACAGAACGTAGTAAACAAAGTCATCATCAAAGTAGAAGGTACAGAATATCCAGATTAGCAAAATACTTATCATAAAGCATAAATAGTATTTGTTGAAAACATATGTCGTACCTGGTCCCATTGCGGAACAAGATTTTAACCGAAACAGAACTCACAGAGCAGTGAATGTGACATCCAAAGTATCAAATGCATATTTTCAAGACATGAGGAGTGTGTACAGAAACATATATCACATCATATCCGGCCCCTGCCAAGGGGCTCAGCAAACAGAACGTGGCCACCCCCCGACGCTGGTGCCACCATACATAAGGAACAGAGTAGGGGATAACCCCGTCACATAACATATCATATCAGATGGCCATATCAGATCATATCATATCAGAATGTGTGTACATGGCACAGCATACTCCAAAACCCATGTACAGGTATACCTGCCCCCTCACATCGAGGCACGACGAACAATGCAGTGGAATACGCTTGACAACATATCCTGGCCCGGGCACAGTGTGGGAAACATTGAGGCATCCACGAATGGAGTAGTGAGAGACTAAATGCAATAAAAATATCATAGATTTCCAGAGACGCAATGAGGCATATCGAATGACAAATCAAATCAACGAAGTCGGACGGAATCATAGCAAGTGTATGTCATATGTCATAATGAGTTACGGAAGAATAATCCTCCTGAAATCTTTTTCATATTCCAAAATATCTTACCAAACTCGAGGGAGTCAGCAACGATTTTCCTTAGTAGTTGAAAGAATAGTTACAACATTTTATTTTATATTGTTCGAAAATAAGGCAATAGTACAATAAAAGAGCAAAGGGGGAATAGTGGAGCTAAACGTAATACAAAATATCGTACCTTTACAGAGACTCAATATAGTATCCAGGATAAGTATCATTAGTAGTTGGAAAAGTAGTTAAGACGTTTCCTTAACAATTGCTTGAAATCAAGTTACAAAGGACCATAAGGGTAAAATCGGAAATAGTGGGCCCACCTCGGGACAAACATGGCGGTGGGCTCAAATTACTCATATTAGTCTTATGGGGTCACCTACAAAGGTTCTGGGGACATTCCATAGCTTTCTAATCAGTTGGGGAAGTTTGCCTAAATTTTTCATCAAAGCAGACTTAAAGGGTTCAATTCTATTAAATGAAAATGTGACAATTTCAAACGCGAATTCCGATGAGCAGAATATCCTCCGAGGCGTGAATCCGATCCTAGTACATCTAGGACATGCCAAAAGAAGAATCGGGATAGCTTTACATACCTTTTACGTAGTTTACGCCTTTCCAAGTTCACTTCCCGTTTCGTCCAAAATTTGCAAATGGTCACATTTACCAAATGTTAACCATAAGGCTTTAGGCTTAAATCTAAAGTCAACACTTTTCTACAGAAATTTGGGCAGCAGTTCCCCTATACATATAGCATCCCCGAGAATTCAACTCGGCCAAAATAATCAACAACAACCCAACAACAACACTAACAACAATAACCATAACTACAAAACACACAATATGGCACAACTAGCCTTCTTTCCAACACAATGTCATAACCTTCACTTCAACCTTAAATTCCAAACTAATCTCAATGGTTTCACATTCATCATCAATCTAGAGCATCACAACATAATTTAGAAGCATTTCATATCGTTTCCTCAAATTATACACACGATATACATAATATACAAACTTTCCGCCAAAGTCATAATTTATCCAAAACTCCTAATCTTTGGCATACGTATTCATAACATGTTTCCTTCTTCCAAATCTATCAATGATCATCATAATTTGCACCCTAACAACTTCATTTTTTATAATGTCGTAAGATCATACCTAATCGACATAAGCTTCTACATTCCATTTCAATACAAACTCACATCATTTATCTTTATTTACATAGCAAGCATCACAACAACACAGCTAACATGTTAAACAAAATTGATTCATTCCCATTCCTCTAAGAGGTACCACACGGCCAATGCTTCTTTTTACAACTTCCACCCAATTTATTCCACTTCCATTCTCAATGTGAATTCCATCATACACACAACTAGACTACAACATAAATTCAATTCACCATAAACATACAATGTATATACACACACGGCCATACACTATATTCCATACCCACTTTGAAATCTTCCATTTTTCCATACAATCAACTCATTTCTACATACTACAACACAAACAAGACTTCATAACACAATAAAAAGAAATGAATTCTTACCTTTCTCTCCAATCTTCTTCACTTGAATATATGATCAACTTGAGGTATCAAGTGTTCCTTCTTCCAAAACAAATACACCAAGTTGTAGAGGGCACTTAATTTAGTAGGAAAATCACAAGACAACAATTTTTAGAACAAGATTTTTGAGGGGTGAAAAATCATGGACATGGCCGAACCCTCTACTCTTTGCTCTCTCTCTTTTGCTTGCTTGATTTTTCTTGAATTTTCTTGAAGAAATGAAGACTTATCCCCTTTTATCTTGTTTGTCACATGACCAAGCACATGACTACTTAAATGGGTTTGGGCCAAGGCCATGTTAGCCGGCCACCCCCCCCCCCCCTTGATTTGGGCCTCATTTGTTTCTTATTTTACAAGCCCAATTGGCTACAATTTTTTTTTTTGTAATTCCCGAAACTAATTTCCAAAATTCCACGTTTTGCCCTTAGCCTTCCTCGACACTTCCACCTTAATATTCTTTCATAAACAACTCATGTGTTAGATGGAATCAATTATGACTTTATTTCTTACAAGTCAAGATTATTTCTAATTTTCCAAATGTGCGAAAACACGGGATATAACAGTGGTATATGTCCATCCCCAGTTACTGTGCATATGGATTATGATGTGACTGGTTCTCGGGTTCTCGTGGTATATGTCCAGTTCCCGAGATACCGTGTACATGTTATGAAATCTTCTTAAGTATGGTGTGCTATGGCGCCAGAGACGGGAGTGGCGACCATGTTCCTGTGCCCTTTGCATGACCTTGGTATGCATCAGTTGTGGTTGAAAAGTAAGCATTCTGATATTTTGGATAAGCTACTTACCTTCGGTATTTTTCTGAGATACGATTTTGGCATACATGAATCTATTCACCGAGTCCCTCACCGAGGGCGGGGGCATGTTGTATGTATGTGTGATGCATGATTCTGACATGTGTGATTTATGTTTGGAAAGTAATAAATTTGGTTATTGACCGCTGGACCCCTGACCGCGGTATGTGCGACATTGACCGTTGGACCCCTGACCGCGGTATGCCGCACTATGTGATATTGACCGCTGGACCCCTGACCGCGGTATCTTCGACATTGACCGCTGGACTCCTGACCGCGGTATGTCGAGTTTGGGACGTTAACCGCTGGGTACTTGGCCGCGGTATGTGTGATAGTGACCGCTGGACTACTTGGCCGCGGTAATTGTGTGTTTGATTTTCTGTGTGTATGAGAAGGAAATGTGTTTCAAAAGAAAGCAAAGCATTTTGGCATTTTAATTTCCGTATTTGTCCTCCGGAACCTCTTATGTGTGATTTGTACGTCAGATGCAACACTTTGGTATTCTGGTTATTGTGCTCACCTTCTGTACATTTTACTCCGGTTATGACATCGTTTTCTGTACTTCATGCCTTACATGCTCAGTACATATTCCGTACTGACCCCCTCTTCTTCGGGGGCTGCGTTGCATGCCACGCAGGTGCTCCCAGATGAGTTGAAGATATTATGGAAGATGTTCCAGCGAAGATGGCAAGCTCCATTTGCTCCCGGAGAACTGCCGAGTCAGAATATATATGTTAAAGGTTCTGTTAATGTTAGACACTTTGCAGACAGAGTCGTGGGTATGGTATGTCGGTTTAGTAAGCGGCTCCATCAGCCGATATGTCATTTTGTATCATGTTATACAGTCCGTATGATTACAGATTTGTTTGTCTTGAAAGCTACAAAATATATATATACGTTTCAGTAAGTTTCACTGTGTATTACATTCTATTTGATTAAAAGTCCGGAAAGATTATGTATGAAACGAAAGTCTGTGGGTTCGCTCGGCTCCGGATATGGGGTCGGGTGCCCATCACACCCTATTGGGATTAGGGTGTGACCCATAATCCTTTTCCAACATGATCCGTAAACATACTACCCTAGCCTTCGTACTCGTTCTCCGGTTTACCCTTCTTCCCATTAATGGTTTCATATCATGGCACATCTTTAACCCCGATTTCCATCCATGACAATCTCTAAAATACTAAAAATAATCCAATATAGGAACAGTACCTCATCCGTTTTCGTGTCTTGTCTCTTCTTCTTCTTCTTAAATAACACATTCAGTATTGACATAACCATGAGCATAACCAATAACATCATAAACTTACTTTTGGCAACGACTTTAACATGAAATTCAAAAGTGGGTCCTTTCGTAATTTCCCTTAATCAATCCGCAATACCGCAGACGAGCAGTCTTTCGCTATTCTGAGGTGTCATTGGTGCTTTGAAGTGTAATTCTCTTGGGGATCTCTTAGAAATCTTGTAGAGCTTCTGGGTGCTTTAAGAGGCTGAAGAGTCGTTCTCAGCTGATGTATAGAGAAAATGAAACACTCAATAATTTATAACATCTCATGTCTTGGTCTAAGTAATCGTTTATCACATATCCTTATGGTCTCATCTTAATCCCAACCCTTATGATATACCTACTTAATTTCCTTCTCCATGTTGAAATTCTCACTAGAAACTTATCTTTCTAGTTTCACACATTCCGCAATTATTACATCGCGTGGATGTCAGTTACTCGCTTTCTGTTCGAACTACTCCTTTCCTCTTTATATCGCAATTCTCCTCTTTTAGTCACGTACATTTCGTATATTTGACACGCACTTCTTATTATTTCTTTAATTTAGTATTTCTTGATATTGCTTACAATTATCACATTACTCTCTAATCGGCTCATTATCCTATTTTCTCCTGACTCATCATTCCTTTCGTATCAGTCATATCAATCCCTCTTTCATATAACCATTCCTTAATTAATCTTAAATCCCATGTAACATTTCTCTCAACCCTTTACCTTATGTCGTTGTTAGAGTTGTTAGGGTTGGTCTGTCAAACATATAAGCCTTAGCCAACAACAATAAGTCACACTCTGACCTTCTAGCCTATATCCATACTATATACATCGACATATCAATATCACATACCTATACATATACATATCACTCTCACCCCATAATTTAATCTTTCGAGGACATGCAAGAGTCGGTCAACGTTTTCCCAACATGAGAACTTTTGCTGGAATAACGTATCTCATTTAGCATATAAAAATCTCTTTCGACTTCAGACACATCATTTCCTCTTCGCATTCTTATATCTTGTAACACCTCGTACCTTTAAGCTAGGTTACATTCATGATTTGAGACTTAGAAGACCAAATGAGAAGTGTGGGAAATAAATTTATCTCAGTTAAGCAAAATTCCATTTCTACGACCAGTTATACGGACTGTGTATTATTGTACGGACCGTATAACTAGTCCGTGTAACAAAGGTTAAGATTATAAGTTTCTCCCAAGTTTGTGAGAAACTTCTATACGGACCGTAAAATGTTATGCGGACCGTATAATATTATACAGACCGTATATTCAGTCCGTGAAACTCATTTGGGAAATTTCACGTCCTGGAATTTTAATCATTGTCTAATATGGCCAAGTTATACGGACCGTATAAGTATATATGGACCGTAGAAGTTGTTTGTATAATTTCCCGACACAGTTAAGTATAAGTACGCCATGCTCAGTTCTTTTTCCACTTTTTCACATTCTCCAAGCCCTAGCACAAAGGTTTTCTTCTCCTAACAATCCAAAACAATAAGGTAAGCCTATTCCAATCATCCCAAGTGAATTGTAACATGTATCCATGATTTCTAAATAAGAGTTCATCATTCTTAACCAAGGGTTTTCAAAAAAACTCATCTCAAGGATAAAGGTTAAATCTTTTGGAATTCTTCTACAAGTTCAGATTTTTGTTACGAGTTTGGAGCATTATCAGGTAAGTAGGGTTACTATCTACGTGTGGGAACATATTTGTTCTTTTCCATGCCACTTCTTCCATAAAGTATGAATTATACGAAAACTAGGGTTTTTAACCATGCTCATAACCCTAGGTCCATGTACCATGCTATACTAAGTATTGAAGTATTATTAATCCATTATTGAGTTATTGATATTTCATTATGATTATTGAGAATCAGTCAGTAATCCATGAAAACCCATATTTTGCATTCCATGGGTTCTTACATGCAAGTTATAATTTATTATGTTTATTTTCAAGAAAATACTCTACATGCTTTACATGTTTTCATACAAGAATACTATGAAGTGGTATCCATGTACATGCAAGTTATGATTTATGAAAACCATGGGCTGAAGTGCCACCTATTTTCCATGTTCATGTTTTTTGGAGTTGCATAGATTACCGAGAAGGCTTCGCGCAACCTAAAACTACATTAGCCACCATAGGATGAGGATCGCTCCGCCCATGTTTAGGATGATTCCTTAATAATGATTGGATCCTTTCATGTTATATATATATCTCATATCCCAGGCAAGGTATGGGAGCTCTGTTGGTAGGGTGCAAGTACCAGAACCATGTTATCGGTTATATTTATGCTCTTCCTACTTATAATATTTTTACTCATGTTATATCTATATGTATTCATGTTCATGACCAGACTTCAGTTTCTGTTTTAGTCCTACCATGTTATTTCATATGCCATGTTTATTTCATTCAGTTGCTTTACATACCAGTACATTCAATGTGCTGATGTCCCTTTTATTGCCCGGGGGCCTGCATTTCATGATGCAGGTACGGATTTTTAGGACGATGCACCTACTCAATAGGATTCGCTCGTATCAGCCTATTGGTGAGCCCCATCTCCTTCGGGGTTTAGTCAGTTATTTATCCTATAGTAGTTATGCATTAGAAGTATGCTAGGGACCTTGTCCCAGCAAATATGATTTTCCATTTCAGACTCATGATAGAGGTTTCATAGACTAGACTAGTCATTATGTCATGTCAGATATTCAGAGTCATATAGCCATCTTTGGCTCATTCATGTTATTTCCGCACTCATGTTTAAACAAGTATTTTATTAAGTATTATGACTTATTAGGTTTTATAAAGGCTCATCATGCATTCACATTATATTCCTCTTATGATATGCCTTATAATGATTCCGCAAGCCATGTGGTTCGCTCGGTCATATGTAGTAAGGCACCGAGTGTCGTGTTTTACCCCGACCATGGTTTGGGGCGTGACAAAGGTTGGTATCAGAGCCCTAGGTTCAAGTGTCTTAGGGAGTCTATGAAATTGTGTCCAGTGGGGTCACTTTTGTATGTGTGAGGGCCCCACACATATAAACAGTTGACCACCAAGACATTCAGGATTGTCTCACTTCTTTCAAACTCTAGATCGTGCAGTTACTCTCAGGATGCCTTTCTAATTCATGTGTATACGTATTTTCAGAATCATTTCTGCGAAGAGGAATACTTCTAACAGTCGAAGGGCAGTTGCTAATGCAGCAAGGACAAAGGCTATCCGAGCCACTTCGGATCAGGCACCACTGCCAGAGACTATGCCACCAATGACTACTACTCCAATAGAGACTCCATTTCCTTCACCAGGAACTAATGATACTGATGTTAGAAGTGTTATTAACATGCTCACTTAGTTAGTAGCAGCTCAGGCCCAGCAATAGAAATCTGGGTCAAGTTTAGGGAATAATGGAGAATCTTCTAAGACTAAGGACTTTGTCAGGATGAATCCCCCAGTTTTCATGGGGACAAAGAAAGATGAGGACCCTCAGGATTACATTGATGCCCTACAAAAAATCTTTAGGTTATGACTGTCACAGAGACTAAGGCAGCTACTTTTGGAGCTCACAGCTACAGGGCATTGCTAACATTAGGTATGAATCTTGGGAGTCGTCCCGAGGGGAGGATGCGCCTGAAGCTACATGGGATGAATTTGCAAGCACATTCCTGGACCACTTCATGCCAATAGATGTCAGAGAAGCTAAGGCTGAGCAATTCCTGAAGCTTAAGCGAAATGTCAGGTCAGTTCAGGACTACTATTTTGGAGTTTGTTTGTCTGGTTAAGCATACTCCGCTTATGATACCGGATATCAGGGCAAGAGTGAGGAGGGTTGTCTATGATTTTGATTCCCACTTTTACGATGGGGGCTAATATTGCTTCACAGAACGGGGAGATGACTATCTCCAAAATGGTTTCTTTCGTACAGGGAAATGAGATAGGGCTAAAGGAAGAGGAAGCCTTGCAAAAAGAGAAAGATAAAGAGTTCAACAAGAGGGTCAATTCTACTGGACAGTTCAGCGGTAATAGGAACAGGAATTTTTTTAAGAATAGATCAGTGGGACCTGCTCCATCTACAGCAAGTGCCCCAGTCCCAAAGTTTCAAAATGACAAGAGGCAGAGCTTCAGACCATCAAATTCTTATTCTCAGGCTAGTGTGAGGCAAAAGACATAAGATATTTCGAGTTGCAACATGTATGGTAAGAGACACCCAGGTGAGTGTCATGTGGGTACGGATGCATACTATGGTTGTGGCTAGAAGGGCTATATTCAGAGGGATTGTCCATCAACTAGGCAAGGTATCGGAGGTAATGTGGCACAGTCCACAAATTCAGCAGCTCGTTATAACAATCAGGCCCAGCAGGGGCACAATGCAGCTAAGTCTAGAAATGCAGGCGGAGGACCAAACCGTTTATATGTGTTGACAGGTCGTCAGGATAAAGAAGTTCGTACAGATGTGGTCACAGGTACATTAACGGTTTTCACATTCGATATTTATGCCCTTATTGACCTATGATCCACCGTATCTTATGTAACCCCATTCGTTGCTAAGAAATTTGGGATTGAACTAGAAAAGTTGCATGAACCCTTTGGGGTGTCCACCCCAGTCAAGGAATCAGTAATAGCTAGACGTATTTATAGGGGTTGCCCATTTTTAGTCTATCACCACAGAACCATTGCTGATTTAGCAGAACTAGAAATGGTAGACTTTGACGTAATTATGGGTATGGATTGGCTATCTTCATGTTATGCTATAGTGGGTTGTAGAACCAAAATAGTGAGATTTGAGTTTCCTAACGAACCTTTCATAGAGTGGAAGGGTAATTCAGTAGTACCCAGGAGTAGATTTATCTCCTATCTTAAAGCAGAAAGATGATTTCCAAGGGGTATATCTATCACTTAGTTCAAGCCAGGGATTCAGATACCCAAACTCCAACTCTAGAGTCTGTACCAGTTGTTAATGAGTTTCCAGAGGTCTTCCTAAAAGATCTTCCCGGAGTTCCTCCTGACAGGGAGATTGACTTTGGAATTGATCTTCTTCCCGATACTCGGCCGATATCTATTCCGCCATACAGAATGCCTCCAGTAGAGTTAAAAGAGTTAAAAGCCCAGTTGAAAGACCTTCTTGACAAGGGATTTATTAGACCAAATGTTTCACCTTGGGGCATACCGGTCTTGTTTATCTGAAAGAAAGATAGATCCTTGCGCATGTGCATTGATTACTGCCAGTTGAACAAAGTCACCATTAAGAACAGATACCCTCTTCCAAGGATAGATGAGTTGTTTTACCAACTTTAGGGTGCCCTGTGTTATTCTAAGATTGACCTCAGATTAGGTTACCATCAGTTAAAGGTCAAGGAAGTTGATATTCCCAAACTGTTTTCAGAACCCGTTATGGTCACTTGGAATTTCTTGTTATGTCTTTCGGGTTGACAAATGCGCCAGTTGCTTTCATGGATCTTAGGAACAGGGTCTTCAAGCCTTACCTCAATTTATTCGTCATTGTCTTCATTGATGATATTTTGGTATATTCCCGTAGTGAGGCTGAACATGCAGAACATCTCAGAACAGTGTTGCGAACTCTTAAGGATTGCGAACTTTTTGCAAAATTCTCAAAGTGTGAGTTTTGGCTTGAGTCAGTGGCATTCTTAGGCCATGTAATTTCGGGTGAAGGTGTGACAGTTGACTATCAGATAATAGATGCCGTAAAGAATTGGCCCAGACCCACTTCAGTTTCTGATATAAGGAGTTTCCTGGTCTAGCGAGTTATTATAGACGATTTGTGGAGGGATTTTCCACTATTTTTTGCTCCGTTGACTAGGTTCACCCAGAAAAAGGTTAAGTTTCAGTAGTCAGATGCTTGTGAGCAAAGCTTTGAAGAGTTGAAGAAGAGATTGACTTCTTCTCCAGTTTTGACGCTACCAGAGGGAACCAAAGGGTTCATTGTATATTGTGATGCTTCGGGAATTGGTCTCGGATGTGTCTTAATGCAGCATGGTAAGGTCGTCAGCTCAAGGCTCATGAAAAGTATTATCCAACTCATAACTTATAGTTAGCAACTATGTGTTTTGCACTTAAGATATGGTGCCATTATTTGTATGGAGTGCATGTTGATATTTTAACAGATTATAAAAGCCTGCAGTATATCTTTAAGCAAAGGGAGCTGAATCTTAGGCAGAGAAGATGACTCGAGTTGCTTAAGGACTATGATGTGGATATTCTTTATAATCCAGGGAAAGCGAATTTTGTCGACGATGCTCTTAGTCGGCGCTTCATGGGAAGTTTAGCCCACGTTGATTCAGATAAGAGAGTTATGACCAAGGAAGTTCACAATTTGGCCAGTCTTGGAGTTTAACTTTTGGACTGAGGATGGCGTTATTGTTGTTCAGAATAAAGCTCTTTCCTCCTTAGTCGTTGAAGTTAAGGAGAAGCAATATAAGGATCCCTACTTGTTGTAGCTAAAAGAGGGGATTCTCACGTATAAGACGACAACTTTCGAACAAGGGGGAGATGATGGTACCTTGAGGTACCGAGGCAAACTATATGTTCCAGATGTAGATGGGCTCAGAGAGAGAATCATGTCAGAGGCTCACAACTCCAGGTATTCCATTCATCCAGGTTCCACTAAGATGTATCATGATCTTAAAGAGATTTACTAGTGGAATAATATGAAGAAGAATGTAGCAGATTTTGTCGCTAAGTGTCTGAATTGTTAGCAAGTGAAAGCCGAGCACCAGAGGCCTAGTGGCTTGGCTCAGAATATTGATATTCCTACCTGGAAATGGGAAATGATCAATATGGACTTTGTATCAGGACTACCCCGTTCAGCTAGGAGGCATGACACTATTTGGGTGATTGTTGACCGACTTACTAAGTCGGCACACTTTTGCCAGTCAAGACCACAGATTCAGCAGAAGATTACGCCAAGTTGTATGTTAATGAAATTGTCAGATTGCATGGGACCCCAGTATCTATTATTTCAGATCGTGGTGCTCAGTTCACAACGAACTTCTGGAAATACATTCAGAAAGGATTGGGTACCAAGGTGAACTTCAGCACAACTTTTCATCCGTAGACAAATGGTCAGGATGAGTGTACTATTCAGACTCTTGAGGAAATGTTGAGAGCATGTGTCCTAGATTTGAAAGGTAATTGGGATGATCACTTACCTCTCATTGATTTTTCTTATAATAACAGCTATCATGCTAGTATTGGAATGGCACCGTATGAAGCTTTGTATGGGCGCAAATATAGATTACCGATTGGTTGGTTCGAAGTTGGCGAAACAGAGTTGTTAGGACCAGTTTTGGTCTATCAGGCTATGGAGAAAGTCAAGTTGATTCAAGAGCGTTTGAAAATGGCTCAGAGTCGCCAGAATTCTTACACAGAAGGGACTTAGAATTTCAAGCTAATGATTGGGTGTTCCTTAAGGTTTCACCTATGAAGGTTGTTATGAGATTTGGAAAGAAACGAAAACTCAATCCCAGATATATTAGACCTTATAGAATTCTGCGAAAGGTCGGTCAAGTAGCTTATGAACTTGAGTTGCCCCAAGAGATGGTTACTGTTCACCCAGTGTTTCATGTATCCACGTTGAGGAAGTTTGTAGGAGACCCGTCGTTGGTTGTTCCTGCTGATACTTGTCACGACCCAACCGGAGGACCATGACGGGCACTCGGTGCTAGCCCACTGTTACACCCCGTATCTTCGAAGAGCACTTATCAAATTTGAAACAAAAGTACGTTGAGTTATGGTTAAGTAAAACCACTTTGGAATATAAGGAGCAAGCAGTATTAAGTATATTTAATGAGTGAAGGATGTATATAAGGTATGTCGAAAGGTTTTATAAAGAAAGGAGTGGAAGAAGTGCAGTAGTACGAGTTTGGAGAAAGGATGGGTAATGTTTTGTGTGAAAATTTTGATCCAACTTGAGGGACGAATATCTCTTAGCATATGAAGTGTTTTGAAGTGAAACAAAAGCCTAAAATGAAGTTCGTCGAGTCTAGTTTCCAACGCAACAAACCACTCATCAATAATATATCAGAGTAGTGAATTATGGACGTTACCAATTCGTCGATATTGAGGATATTGCTGTATTAACAAGAAAAAAAGGTATGAATCTTTCTCTTTGGTATTATTTAAGGATTATTTGCGGAGATAAAGTCGTTAAATAATTGTGTAGTAAGTTGGTTAATTATGGAAGTTGTAAAACATCATGTGGGTTGTTTTATGGTATATATTGGTGTTGGAAATGATGTTATTGATGTTGGTATTGTTGTTGTTGTTGTTGGTTGCTGAATTGAGATTTCGGGCTAGGCATATAAACAAGGGAGATGCTGCTCGATTTTCGGCAGGATATAAAATAGTTTGACTTGAAAGCTTAAAACAAATATACTACGATGAGTCTAACAATTGTGTGAATCCTTTTAAATATAGACTCACAAATTCGGATGAATAAGTGTGGATAATTGGAGGCTGAACAGGTATCTTAAGGCTAATCCCTTTCTTTCAAAAGGCATGATTCCTATATTATGATTCCATATGTGTTTCCATAACCTTCTTACTTCCAAAAGTTAGAAGTTCATGATTCTTAAAATCTTTTTATGATACTAAGGACGATATTGTTTCTATGATGATGATGATTTTAATTCTAGAAATTCCAAAGCTTATGATTTTAATGCTAAGATGAGATTACTGAGCTTATTTCATGATTTTCTTGATTCCACTCATTGTTGTTGATCTCACCTTATAATCATTGTTCCTTCAAGGTGAGGTAGAGCGATGATAATTGTTCCATAATATAAGTCGGAGGCTACCGACCTTACGTCACTCCGATAAAGTGATAACTTTTACTTGGGCTCTCATGCATGCTACTTATGTTATATATATGATATATATATATATATATATATATATGTACATATGGGGTAAGGGGAAAGGTGAGGCGTTATATACGCATAGCCACCTGATCAGCTGGATATCATCCCGGCCGTGGGATGTCCGGACGCGGGATATATATGGATAAATGGATCGGGCCGTTCGTTCCGCGGCAATATATATGCAAGATGATGATATGATATATGGATCGGGCTGCACGTTCCACAGCAATATAAAATATTTATGGATCGGGTTGCACGTTCTGCAGCACTATTATTTATTTATGGATCGGGCTGCACGTTCCGCGGCAATTCTATTTTATGTATACATGTATGAGAAATGTTTTTCAAATAAAGCTAAGCATGCATAGTATCCGCCTTATGAGGCAATCAGATATACAGGTTATTTTTCTTTCATGTTATGTTCTATATTTCCTATTATGTTGTCATTCAAGCCTTACATACTCAGTACATTGTTCGTACCGACGTCCCTTCTTGTAGACGCTGCGTTCATGCCCGCAGGTGTAGATAGACAAGACGAGGATCTTTCATCGTAGGCTGCCTTCCGGTACCAGTTTTGATTGGTGAGCTCCATTTCTTCCTGGAGCATTGCCGAGTCTGAGTTGCATATGTTTTTTTGTGATAAGAGGGTATGTCGGGGGCCCTGTCTCGACTTATATACTTTAGTCATGTTCATAGAGGCTTTGCAAACAATTCATGTGTACAACTTAGTTGTATTATGTCGGTTGTTATGTCAGCATCTTCGGTCCATTGTACATATACTTATGCATGATATTATGCTTGTATTTAGCCTCTTGATCTTATTATTTCCATTTGAGACACGAAGGATGTAAGTTATAAGTTGGTTCGCTCGGTTCCTGTAAGGTGCCAGGTTCCAATCACGCCTTACCAAGGGTGGGGTGTGACACCCACCCGGGTACCTCTTGATGTACTCTCATATTCACATCTAGGTGAGCCACATGGCTTACTCATAATTTACATACATCAATAGTGCTAATCCCGTTGGGCAACAACGCAGTTATATCATCATCAATAACAATGCCCATGTCCATATACACAAGCCGACGAGGCTATCAAATGATACACAAAATATGAGCTGACAAGGCTATAAGACATCTAACCATACACAACTGTCTAAGAGCCTCTAAGTAGAGTATATAACACAGTATAGGCGGGACAGGATCCCGCCATGCCCATATGTATGTACACAAAAGAATAATACCTAAAAGCTATGGCTCCGGATGAAATGGAGCTCCTCTATGTAGTCCCTGAAAAGAAATCTATGGATCAAGCCTGTTTCCCTGTTTCCCTATCCACCTGCGGGCATGACGCAACGTCCACAAACAAAAGGACGTCAGTACGAATAATGTACTGAGTATGTAAAGAATAGTCAACATCATAGTAGAAACATAATAGACAGCACAAGAAATAGCATAAGATAGGAGAATCAGGAGGTAATAGAGTCATTTGTACCTCTACTGGCCTTCATCATATCTACTTACTTGTCTTTCGTAGGGACCTTCCATTTCTAATACTTACTCATGCATCTATACATACATATACATATTCCTATTCCTATTCCTATTCGTACTTATATCATGCTCGTATCCATACTTACCCGCCCATAGAGGTTCGGTGTTTCACATACCCGACTATGACAAGGCTCGGTGATTATACATACCTGGCCCTACCAAGGCTTAGTGTTATCCATACCAAACTGCAGTAGTGTGCGCGCGATGGCTATCATACCCGGCCATATAAGCTCGGTGTTACATAATAGTCATACATACTTAGACACATATACATAAGAGTCTATAAGATTCATCAACATTATTACCATCATCGTTTTCGTTACATTTATCCTTAGAGGATCAACTATCATATAAAGGGAAGCAATAGGATCACGAAAGTATCGAGACTCGTGAGATTTTGTAATCTCAGGGATAGAGTCACTTGGAAGACATTATGGGACTCATGAAGGAATATATATCAAAGGAACCATGCCTTAATGAAAGAAGGGTTAGCCTTACATACCTCTTCTTCTTCTTAACTATTTAACGTTCATCGTTGAAGCTTGAATAATCTACATTTAGAAGGATTCATACCATGGTTAAGCGTTAATGATACTCTTAAACCCAAACTAGAACAATTCATGATCTAACCAAAATTGGGAAGAATTTTCCCTATTCCATCGACTTCCACTACTGTCACGACCCGACTCGGGGCCACGACGAGCACCCGGTGCTAGCCCACCAGAGCACCCTCTTAGCTTACTCTTATACTTACATCTAGGTGAGCCACATAATTATACATACATTTCCATTCATTCGTCAACGAGTCCCAATTGGACAACAGTACATTTATATCACCATAGGCATCTATGCCACATCAATGTACATGGGCCAACGTGGCCGACAAAATGATACACAAAACATAGGCCGACAAGACCGGACATGTCTAACTATATACACATGACTACGAGCCTCTAGGAAGAGTATAACACATCACATGAGCGGGACAGGACCCCGCTATGCCTATAATTATATACACAAAATAATAAGTACCCAAAAGCTATGGCTCCGAAGGAAATGGAGCTCCGCTAGGTAATCTCTGAATAAGCAGCTATGGATCAAGTCTGTCTCCCTGTGCACCTGCGGGCATGACGCAGTGTCCACAAACAAAAGGATGTCAGTACGAAGAATGTACTGAGTATGTAAAGCATGATTAACATCAATATAGAAGCATCATAGACAATATATGAAGTAGCATAGGAAGGAAGACAATCGTATCGTCGTCATGGCACTTACCTGCCTTTCATAGGAACTTTCCATTTCTCATGCATATTTCATAATAGTGCTCGTATTCGTATACATGCCCCTATTCGCATTCATATACATAGTCTTTTCACATTCATATTCATATTATATACATAGCCATACACTTATATACATACATAGCGTACCCTACCATAAGGTTCGGTGTTTCATACATACTTGGCCAACCAAGGCTCAATGTTATTTCTACCTGGCCCTACCAAGGCTTCAGGGTTATCCGTACCATCTGCAGAGGTGTGCGCGCATTTCGTAATCGTATACATACTTTATACATAATCATATACATATATTCTACCCGGCGTTATAAGCTCGGAGTTTCCTTATAGCCCTTCATAGGCATACATATACATATATCATAGCTCGTAAGCATCTCTAATCTCATTTTACTCTCATCATCATTACTATCCTCATTGTTATCGTTACATCTACATTATGGACTTACTCGTCATACGAGGAACATAGTGTAATCATAGTACATATCAAGGGTCGTGAGCCTATGAGCTCGGAATGTCAACCATGTGAAGACAACATACTCATATAGAGGAATTAGGAATTTGGCCAAGAACCATGCCTTATGAAAGAAGGGTTAGCCTTACATACCTTTCCGTCGAATTATTCTACACTTGCACGTTCCCTTCCAATGCTAGCGTTTATACCTTCATTAATATCATAACAATGGCCATTAGTCATTCACATTATCCACATTATCTAGATTCCTCAATTTGCCTCTAATTCACCCACATTCATGGTCATAACACCCATCTTCGTCCATTCGTCTAAAGTGTTTAGTTCATGATATTAATACCATTCATAACACATTCATATCACAACACAACAACATTCATAACTCAATTCAAACTATTTCTCAAAATGTCACTATTCATCATTCATGACCTAGTTGACCACATTTTCTACAATCCATGTATTTTAATTCTCCAATACCTTAAACATCTTGTAAAAATCATGAATCTTACCTTAGAAGTTGTAGGAAGAAGCTTTGGTTGATAATACTCTTCTTTGAGCAAAACCCTAGTTTTTCTCCATTTGGATTTCTTGACTTGGATGATCCTTATTGATTCCCTTATCCTTGATTCACTTGTCTTAATGTTATTGATGGCTTATAATCCTTGAAAACTCATATAATAAATGTAGAGAGAAGTTTTAGAGAGAAGTGGTGTAATGTGGAAATGAAATAAGACAAGTCTTGATCCTCATATTTAATGAATTGGAAAATCTGTGCTGGGTGAACAGTGGTCGTCCATGGAGGTTTACGGTCCGTATTCCACTTTACGGACCGTCCCTCGTGGTCGTCTTTAAGCTTAAGCAGGACCAGAGACTTTGTCCTGCATGCATGGTGATTTACGACCATGGTTTACGGGTCGTAAATCACTTTACGGTCCATCCACCAGGTCGTATTATACCTCTTCCTCAGCTGGCGGAAAGTTGAAGTTGGACATGCCAGTTTATGACTTCAAGTTTACGGACCGTATACCAGTTTACGGTCCGTATTTTGCACTATACGACCACTGGCAGAAGGCTGAAGCTTTTGCATGGCAGTTTACGACTGCCAGTTTACGGATCGTGTTGCACTTTACGGTCCGTATTTTGCAATATACGACCACTGGGCAGTTTTGCCAACTTTCAATTTTTCTCATTTCTCGACTTTTCATTCTAATCATCCACATCCCTTCACATACATTTCCCATGAAACATTATACACTCGCACTCCTCGCACACATCATTAGTTCATTTACTTGCGTACCAACGGGAAATTTTCCGAGGTGTAACAGAAATATTGGGAAAGGCCAAGGGTAAAAAGGGAAATTCACAAAGAGGTTCATGGTAATATTGTGGAAAGGCTAAGGCAAAATGGAAATTTTACAAAGTTTCATGAAGGCTCAAGAAGGGCCATTTGGCCGTGTGATGTGTGTGTATATGTGTGTGGGTCCCACACTTTTATGGGCTATGTAATTATAAATATAAGGAAGCTTACATAGCAAGACAATTAAGTCATATTTTTAATTTAAGAAATTTCAAGAAAAAGGGAGAAGGGACATGTGTCCACTTGTTATTTGAAGGAGCTATGTATATATATGTGTGTGCAAGAGCAAATCAGCTAGAGGTTTCATTTTCTACAACATAAGAAGACATGAAAAAAAAAAGGGTGTTCGGCCATGGTTGGCCGAACTTGAAGCCATGGTGAAGTTGGTCGTGGGACAGGTATGTAAGGCTTACCTTTCTTTCTTTTGGCATGATCTTTATGAAACGAGCAAATGACGTATATGTATGATCTCAAAAGAACTCCTATTCTTAGAGCTAATAGGATGGCCAATATTTTTGACTTCCATAAGCTATTTCATATGGTTTGGACGTGTATCTATGATATCCGAAAATCTGTTTGATAAGTTCCGAATGGCAGTCGAAAGACAAATTGATATGACTAAAGTTTTGATTTTCAAATGATAGCACGTTTGATTATTCCCTCGAGTCTTTGATACATTTTGATACGTACATATGATTCCAAAAGCTCTATTTGATTTGATCTATAACGATATCCGAAAGGTTTTTGGCATGATTATGGCTTTGATTTTCCAAAAATGGCTTCTGAAATGCTTATAGAACGTTCTGTACGTCAAACGCTCATAACTTTCTCATACTAAGTCGGATTGACTCGAAACTCGTTTCTGAGCCTTCAGGGGTCTGTAAGTATACTTATCTATCGAGTCTTGATTTATATGCAGATAGTTTCTCACTACTCTGCTCGTGCATGTGTTATGACCTCCTTCGCCGAGTCCCGGGCCGGTATGTATCGTGCGTATGGTTCGCCGAGTCCCTTGCTTGAGGGACGGGTTCCATATATATAATTTCGGAGTTAGATGTGTCCGGTTCCGGGGTACCGTGTATATGTGTCCGATCCCCGGTTACCGTGTATATGTTATGGAGTATGATGTGTCCGGTTCTCGGGTTCTCGTGTATATATGTCCGGTTCCCGGGGTACCGTGTATATGTTATGATGTGTTATGTGTGACGGAGATTACTGTCACACCCCGACTTTACTAGGGTGTGATGGGCACCCGACCCCATATTCGGAGCCGAGCGAACCCTCTGACTGTTATTACATATATATCCTTTGGAACCCCTAAATCAAGTACACATAATAAAATTTACTGAAATATTCTTTTTGTTGCTTTCAAATCAATAACATCTGTAACTGAGTAAAACTTCTATCACAATACAAACTGACTCCCGAAACCCACGACTCTGTCTGCAAAGTCTCTAACATCAATCCAGAAATCCTAGCATACAATCTCTGACTCGGCAATACTCCCAGGAACAAGTGGGGTCTACCAACTTCGCTGGAACTTCTTCTATACTAACTTCAGCTCATCTGGGTGTACCTGCGCGGCATGAAACGCATCCCCCGAAGAAGAGGGGTCAGTACGAGCAATGTACTGAGTATGTAAGGCATAAATGGTAACATAGTAAAAGATGAACATAAGAATATTAACTGTATGGGCATATAGTACATATCATAAGATAAAGGAGTAACCTGTACATGTGAGTGCCCCTTAGGGCGGATGCCATGCATGTTTATCTGGTCATATCATATCATATCATATCATAGAGCCGAACAACGTCGGCTCACCCACATAGCGCCGAAATACGTCAGCTCGCCCATATATCCCGCGCCCGGGATGATATAACGCCAGCTGACCAGGTGGCAATGCGTCTATAGCGCAACATATGTCCCTTCCCCTCCATATCTCCCTCCCTTCCCCCATGTACATATACATATACACATACATATATAGCATGCATGAGAGCCCAAAGAAAGTCATGTATCCATCGGAGTGACGTAAGGTCGGTAACCTCCGATTATATTATGGAATAGTCATGAGCGCCGTGTCCCACCTTGAAGGAACTAGTATTATAAGGCGAGACTATCAATGAAGAGTGTCATCATGAGAAAACATAAAATAGGATCATAAGGCATCGTTTCATTTACTTGGAACCTTTAAAGTAGTCATTATCCATAATAGAGTTGAGATATCAAGAAATAGTTTAACATTTTCATATTGTCATATTCATGGTAGGAACATATCGTCAACATATCTATCATAGACATTTTCTCATATTTGACTTCATCGTTGTCATTATAAGATCATATTCATCATCTTAGTCATAAGAGCTTCCTATCTCTTAAAACTTGGTTTTCGGAAAATATGGACATTTTGAAAAAAAAACAATTATGAACTATTAGGAAAAAACTTATACCTTGGAGTCATAGACTTATAGCTTTTGCAAGTAAAGAAGATATATAAAAAAAAAACATTTGAGACATTACGACTTGGGGATCATGCCTTTGGAAGAAAAGGGACGAGCCTTACATACCTGTGCCGCGCCTTACTAGCTACGCTTATTCGTCCAACTTGTTAGTCTACATGCAAGAAGATTGAGATTATCGTTAGAGTCATCGACATATACTTGTCTTAACCTTTCAAGTTCATTCACTTATGATCTGTCGAAATTTCGGCAGCACCTCCCCTGTAAATACACCATCCCCGAGATTCTAACTCGGCCAAATTTTAATCAACAACAATCCGGGAATTCAACCCGGTCAAACTATCAACAACAATACCAACAAGTATTCTAGCAACACTTCGACATTCAATTCTATTCAATTCAATTCAATTCACATAACTTTCAAAACGATTTAATTAACATACTACTCCATCCAACACCTTCCAAATTTAACGAAACCAATGACAATCCATTTCCTTTCCTTCCAAACTCATGAACTACACACTAAAAACATCATATTAACAACACCACACTAACAACATTACCTTCCATGCATGCAAGAACATTATATTCAATTTACATAAACTTCTAAAACAAGTTTCCAACAATTACCACTTAAACTAAAATTATTAAGCTTCCATTTTCCACCATAGATTTCATTACAACAATAACCAATATACTAAATAAAATTGACTCATTCTCTTCCATATTACACCACCACCACAAGGCCACACTACCATTTATATACATGGCCACAACATGTTCAAAACAGCCCATAAACACAATAGCTTCAACACAACACTTTATAACCCTTTCTCCATAACTACTTTCGTTTTTAACGTTTGCTAGACCTTCAAATAAACTCAACACAAGAGATGAGATGAATAAAATACCTTATACTTGAAGAAACTTAGCCACATCAATTTTCTCCAACGCCACACTTGAGTAGAAGCAAGAACAATCACCTTTCACGGACTAGTTTGGCGAAATCTTGTTAAATTCTTGATTTATCGGACTATAATATTTGGGAGAAGTTTTGAGAGACTTCTAGAACTGTTTGGTATGTTAATATGCTGAAAACAAACGAGTTGATGGGGTATTTATAGCCCCTTGGGTCGGTTCCACCGACTTCTCTATGTGGGGCCCGCGGAACCCTTTTTGACAGCTTGAGGTCTTGCTCTTAAAATGGCCATAACTTTTGATCCCGACATCGTGTGAGAGCCCACGACATACCGTTGGAAAGCTAATTCAATTATCTACAACTTTAATTTCTAGGGGTTTTCCCAAATTCCGAACGTATAATAGCGGTTTTGCCCCTCCAAGTCAGGTCATCCGAAAACGTATCCTTAAATCATCCTTTTGGAGGGCTTACGTCCATATTTGGCTTAAGGGTCCTTGTTTGGACTTGCTCAACTTCACATGTACTACTCATATATCTCTTAATATATCGGAGACCTTCCGAACACGACTTACCCTTCACTTCCTTCAACAAACTAAACTTCACATATTCGTATGACTCGAAATCTTATAGTATGCACCTTAAGCTATCCAATAATTCCCTTAATCTCATAAGGATTTCATAATCATCCTAAGCTCATACTAGCCTATCCACAAGGCAACACATCCGGAATTTTTGAGGTGTAACAATACTATAACAGTTACGGACAGCCTCATCTATGAGCAGATCCCCGCAACCATTCTTGATCGTCAAGTTTGCAAGTTGAGAACTAAGGAAGTTGCCTCAGTTAAAGTTTTATGGAGGAGTCAGAAATTTGAAGAGGCTACATGGGAAGCTGAAGAAGGCATGAAATCCAAGTACCCATATTTGTTTGAAGAGCAAGCAGAAAACGCCCAAGGTAACCTTCCATAGTCGATGTTATGTCATGTCTCATGTTTCACGCTCATGTAGCCAGCGCTCATGTTCCATGTCTCAGTATTCATGTTTCCATGTAACTATGTCATGTTAATTCAGTCTCTATGTTTCATGTCGCGATTTCTTTCACATTCATGTATTCAAGCCATGCCCAGTCATATTCTTAACCATGACCCATCATTCGAAGACGAATAATCCCAAGGGGGTGATATTGTAACACCTCGTACCTTTAAACTAGGTTATGTTCGTGATTTGAGACTTAAAAGGCCAGATGAGAAGTGTGGGAAATAAATTCGTCTCAGTTCAGCAAAATCCTATTTATACGACCAGTTATACGGATCGCGTATTATTATACGGACCGTATAACCAGTCTATGTAACACATGTGGAGATTATAAGTTTCTGCCATGTTTGTGAAAAACTTTGATACATATCGCATAATGTTATACGGACAGTATAGTATTACATAGACCGTATATTCAGTCTGTGAAACTTATTTGGAAAATTCCAGTTTCTGGAATTTTAATGATTGTCTAATACGACCAAGTTATACGGACAGCATAAGTTTATACAGACCGTATAACTTGACAATATAATTTCCCAACTCAGTTAAGTATAAGTACGTCATGTTCAGTTCTTTTCCACTTTTTCACATTCTCCAGGCCCTAGCAGGAAGGTTTTCTTCTCCCAACAATCCAAAACAATAAGGTAAGCCTATTCCAATCATTCCAAGTGAATTGTAATATGTATCCATGATTTCTAAATAAGAGTTCATCATTCTTAACCTAGGGTTTTCAAGAACACCCATCTCAAGGCTCAAGGTTTAATCTTTTGAAATTCTTTTACAAGTTCAGATTTTTGTTACGCGTTTGGAGCATTATCAGGTATGTAGGGTTACTATCTACGTGTGGGAACATCTTTGTTCTTCCCTACGCCACTTCTTCCATAAAGTAAGAAGTTATACAAAAACTAGGATTTTTAACCATGCTCATGATAAACCTAGGTCCATGTACCATGCTATACTAAGTTTTGAAGTATTATTAATATATTATTGAGTTCTTGATATTTCATTATGATTATTGAGAATCTGTTCGCAATCCATGAAAACTCATATTTTGCAGTACATGGATTCTTACATGCAAGTAATAATTTATTATGTTTATTTTCAAGAAAATACTCTACATGCTTTACACGTTTTCATGCAAGAATACTATGAAATGATATCCATGTACATGCAAGTTATGATTTATGAAAACCATGGGCTCAAGTGCCACCTATTTTCCATGTTCATGTTTTTGCGAGTTGCACAGATTACCGAAAAGGCTTCAAGCAGCCTGAAACTGCGTTAGCCACCGTAGGATGAGGATCGCTCCGCCCATGTTTAGGGCAATTCCTTAATAATGATTGGATCCTTTGATGTTATATTTATATCTCATATCCCTGGAAAGGTATGGGAGCTCTGCTGGTAGGGTGCAAGTACCAGAACCATGTTGTCGGTTATATTTATGCTCTCTCTGCTTATAATGTTTTTACTCATGTTATATCTATACGTATTCATGTTATTAACCAAACTTCAGTTTCAGTTTCAGTCCTACCATGTTATTTCATGTGCCATGTCTATTTCATTCAATTACTTTACATACCAGTACATTCAATGTGCTAACGTCCTTTTTATTTCCAGGGGGCCTACATTTCATGATACAGGTACGAATTTACTGGATGACGCATCTGCTCAGTAGGATTCGCTCGTATTAGCCAATTGGTGAACCCCATCTCCTTCGAGGTTTAGTCAGTCATTTATCCACAGTAGTTATGCTTTAAAGGTATGATTGGGGCCTTGTCCCAGCAAATATGAATTTTCATTTCAGCCTAATGATAGAGGTTTCATAGACTAGACTAGTCAGTTATGTCATGTCAGATATTCAGAGTCATATAGCCATCTTTGGCTCATTCATGTTATTTTCGCACTCATGTTTAAACAAATATTTTATTAACTATTGACTTATTAGGTTTTATAAAGGCTCATCATGCATTCATGTTATATTCCGCTTATGATATGCCTCATAATGATTCAGCAAACCATGTGGTTCACTTGGTCACATGTAGTAAGGTACCGAGTGTCGTGTTTTGCCCATGCCATGGTTCGGGGCGTGACATATCTTATCCTCTCTCATCTACCATAGTATCTCACTTATTCCCTCCTTCTAATGTAATGCTTATACCTTCCACAACTGACTGCCAACTTCACCTATAATTACTTCACTACTAGACCCCTTTCTTTCTTCTAGTAATAATCCTATTTAAAGGTTTCCATAATTTCCCTTAAGGTCTCGGGAAATTTCAGCGGAGTTTCCTCTATATTTATAACAATCCCAAACCTGCACACAGCCCAGAAAATACTTTTCCTGCCTTACAAGGCCACATATAGGAACACATATAGTATACAACTCAACCATACAAGGTTGATTTTTTTTTAAAAGACTACAAAATAATAAAGCTCATCTCGTAAATCATATCTAAACACCCTTCCATAAAATTCTATCTTTCCCTTCTAAATCGTTTCAATCGATCCCCATCACGGAGGTTTATGTACTCACAAATCGCATATTTCCCTTATTTTCCTTTTCTTTGACAATTAACAAGTGAATCTGTATTTACTACTACAATTAATCCTCACATTACATAACTTACCTGTAACATTCCAAAACTATTTAATGATAAACTTTGCTTCCTTATACAATCACTCACATCCTGAAGCCCCAACAACAGAAATCCTTACCTTGTCCTTACTTGAGAACTCTGATCCAGTACGAATCGATCCAATGGTAGTTGGGGAGGTTCTCCTAGTGGTTTCCCTTCCATAGGATGTTCTGTGGCACCCATACCTTCTACAAATGTACCAATTATACTGATCTTCTCAGACTTACCACAGTTCTCATTTGACCCTTGTTCTACCGATGCTGTTAGTCTAGGATTACTCGAATGATCATCCCAATACTTGCCTACCCCTTACCTATCCAGTTGATTCCTCCTGAATCTCAGGCGGGTCTGCCTTTTTAGAGGACATAACTTCTGATGGATCGGTCTCAATAGAAGGCACATCCTCCGATGGGTCTGTATCATAAGAATGACTTACTCTGGAAGCCCCTAAACCCTCAGTCTTCTTTCCTGTAGAAGCCATCTCACAGCTACAAAAAAATCAGGGTTAGGACTGGAAATCTCATATCCTACAACTCGGCTCTATCGCACGATCAAGAATAGAAAGGAAGGCAACCACCCTAAATGTCTTGCGCGCAAAACACCCATAAACAACACTCTACTAGACACGGCTTGTAGACAACCATAGGACAAAACTACTCTGATACCATTTTTGTCACGACCCAACTGGAGGGCCATGATGGCACCTGACCGTACTAGTCAAGTACCATCTACCGTGCATCTGTAACATTAATATGAACATAAGTGGGCCAGTAGGGCCATCATATGATAATCAATAGACTCATAAGTAAAATGTGTCTGTATTAAATAGTATGCAAGTCTCATCTATATGGATATGCTGGGTCTACTATATGAGCCAACAAGGCTGTCATGATCATCTATGTGGCAATATATGAAACAACAGAACTGAACATTATTTGACTGTACATAACTGTCTACAAGCTTTTAATGGAAAACATAACATAACGTGGTTGGGACAGGGCCCCGCCATACCTATGCATATGTACATTTGTGTATAAGTACTGTTACACCTCGGAAAATCTTCCGTTGGTACGCAAGTGAATGAACTAGTGAAATACGAGTATCGGGTTAATGATGACTTAAGGGCATTTTGGAAAAGAGTTATAACGTCCCTTAGATTGCTAATGAAGTGTTAAACAAGTGTTAAGAAGGTTCCATAAGGATTGGAGATCAACGAAGTGACGAGAACAAGTTCAGTGGACTGGTGAGTTTTACGGCACATTATACGGACCGTATAATGTTTTACGGACCGTATAATGGACCGTAAAACCATCACAGCGAAGGTTGCTAACTGGTGCAATTTTACGGTCAATTATGCGGACCGTATAAATTTTTACGGCCCGTATAATGAACTGTCAAATGGTCACAGTGAAGGGTGAAGGAAAGACACGTTTTACGGTCAATTATACGGACCGTATAACGATTATACGGACCGTATAATGGACCCCGACAGATCAGTGATGGGTTATTTAATAAGGGACCAAGTTCATGAAATCATTTCCACATTTCATCCTTCTTTCTAAAACATCTCTCTACATTTATTACACAAGTTTTCAAGGATTATAAGCCATCAATAACATAAACCAAGTGAATCAAGAGTGAGGAAACCCATTAAAGGCCATTCAAGTCAAGAAATCCAAATGGAGGAAAACTAGGGTTTTTTCTCAAGTGGAGTATTATCACCTAAGGCTTGTTCCTACAACTTCTAAGATAATATTCATGATATTTATATGTTGTTTGAGGTATTTGAGAGTTAAAATGCTTGGACATTAGAAGAGTATAGCAAAATGGGTCATGAATGATGAATAGTGACGTTTTGAGAAATAGTTCGAATTGAATCATGATTGTTGTTGTGTTGTGACATGAATGTGTTATAAATGACGTTAATACCATGAAATAGCCATTGTAAATGAATGGACGAAGTTGGGTGTTGTGACCATGAATATGGATAAATGAAAGTGAATTGAGAAACCTAGATAATGTGGATGATTAATGGCCATTGTTATGATATTTTGAATGTATTGTTGACGTTTGGAAGTTGAATTACGATATGGAGGAATGTCGTATAAATAAAGGAGATGCTGGCCGATTTTCTCTAGCTTTAGCCATGTGTGCTAGTTATCGATTCTAATAATAGTATGACCTTAATGAAGGTAGAAACGTGAGCATCGGAGGAGTATGTACAAGTGTAGAGTAGTTCGATGAAAAGGTATGTAAGGCTAACCCTTCTTTCATAAGGCATGGTTCTTTGGCCAAGTTTCTAAATCCTCTATACGAGTATATTGTCTTCAAATGATTGATCTTCCGAGCTCGTAAACTCATGATCCTTGATATGTACTACGATTGTACTACGCTCTTCATATGACGAGTAAGCCTATAATATAGACGTAACGATAATAATGATGATAATAATAATGATGCTAAAGGTACCTATGGGCTATTATACTTATGTGTGCCTATGAAGGGATATAATGAAACCCCGAGCTTATAACGTTGGGTAGAATATATGTATATGTGTGTATATGATTACGTAACGCGCGCGCACATCTACAGATGGTACGGATAACCCTGATGCCTTGGTAGGGCCAGGTAGATATAACCTTGAGCCTTGGTTGGCCAAGTATGTACGAAACACCTAACCTTCATGGTCGGGTATGCTCTGTATATCTGTATATATGTGTATATGCTATGTATATGACATCATTAAGAGTACGAATATGTTATGTATATGAGATGTAAAGGATTATGAGGGTAATTAAGTACGGATATGGATGTATGTATGCGGATACGAAATAGAAACGGAATGTCTCTATGGAAAGCAAGTAAGTGCCATGATGATGATATTATTGTCTCCCTTCCTATGCTACTTCACATGTTATTCATTATGCTTCTATATCGATGTTGATCATGCTTTACATACTCAGTACATTCTTTGTACTGACGTCCTTTTGTTTGTGGACGCTGCGTCATGCCCGCAGGTGCACAGGGAGACAGACTTGATCCATAGCTGCTTATTCAGAGATTACATAGCAGAGCTCCATTTCCTTCGGAGCCATAGCTTTTGGGTACTTATTCTTTTGTGTATATAATTATGGGCATAGCGGGGTCCTGTCCCGCTCATGTGATATGTTATACACTTCTTAGAGGCTCGTAGTCACGTGTAGATGCCTATGATGATGTAATGGTGTCATTGTCCAAATGGGACTAGTTTGATGAATGAAAGGAAATGTAAGTCTAATTATGTGGCTGACCTAAACGTAAGCATAAGTGTAAGTTAAGAGGGTGCCCGGGTGGGCTAGCACCGGGTGCTCGTCGCAGCCCCCTAGTCGGGTCGTGACACGTACATACATATATATATATATATATATAATCATGCTGACCCCTGGCATCTCCGGAGCAAATGGAGTGCAACAATCTTAACTGCTGAGCTGACATCCTACTAGATGGATCACCAACCTGTATCTTGGGACCTGAAGGCATGAAACGTAGCCCCCAAAAAATAGGGGAGTTAGTACGAATAATGTACCGAGTATGTAAGGCATGAAAACGACATATATAAGAATCATGAAGGAAATCTAGGACATAAGAGTCAATCTGTATAACTTTGTACATCTGAAAGTGCCTCTGAGGGCGTATGATATGCATGCTTTCTTTAAAAAATCATATACATATATCATAATACCATACCCGGCCATATAATATAGGCTCGGTGTTATCCGTATCCGGCCATGACAGGCTCAGTTTTATCCGTATTCAACTGTAGTGGTGTGCACAGTATATGTCGTACCCGGCCGACTATAGTGCGGGTCAGTGTGGAAAATAAGTGTATACGTATATATAGAATGCATGAATAACTCATAGGAGTAACTTCTGGGCCTTTCGGAGTGACTTAGGGTCGGTAACCTCCGAACATCGTTATGGAACTAAAATCATCAATATGTCTTACTTTTTCTGAATCAGTGATCACAAGTTCAAATCAAGAATAATCAAAGGTAAGTAGAAACATTATTCAGAATCCGAAGAACATAAGCTTTCTAACATTCTAAGAGTGGAATCATTATGGATAACGTTCGTTCATTCATTTCGTTCTTTTCATAAGATTCATGCCAAAGAGAAAGAAGGGATAGCCTTAACATACCTTTGTTGTCAATGACTAAATATATACTGCCCATAGTGCTTCAACCTACATGAACGTATTAGAACCATGGTTAATACCATGGATGAACTCGAAACACATTTCTAAGCTAGTAGCTCTCTTACGAAATATTGGGCAGCACTTCCCATACATTTTCTCACTTCCCCAAATTCAAAATAGCACCAAACAACAACATCAAAAATATCAACAACCAATCCTATCCATTCAGCCCCTCAATAACATAAGAACAATTTCAGCAACCCCTTCTTCCTTCCAGAATTTAGCAACCACATTAACCACAACATATTCAAATATATCTACTGATTGTCATCCATAGTACAACTTTAAAATGACCCCATAACTGTCACAACCCAATTTAGAGTCGCGCGGGCACCTACCCTTCCCACTTCAATAGGCAAACCCTCAATCAAAATAACACACTATCCAAGTAAAGAACATGATTCATTTTAACCAATTTGTATATAATTAACAGCGGAAATCAAATAATTATATTAACCAAGTTTTCGGAAGTGATTACAACAATTAAATAAATACAAAGACTCATTCTATTCCCAGGACCTGGTCTAGACTAGTACAAAAGCGACTAACGTGATCCAGGTTACAACAAAACTCTAAGACCCAACCTCCATCTCAGAATAAAGTGGGAGGAGGCCTTCAAGATAGGCACTACACATCTTCCGAACATGTCACAATCAACCACCTAAAACACTCTACACCCCAAAAGGGTGTAGCAAGAGTAGTATCAGTAGAATCAACACGTATTGAGTAAGTATCATAGGCTGACAATGGTTAGAAGCACATATCAGTAAAAGAGATCACAAATAAGCATGATAAGTAACCGGATTAGCAACACACAATTTCTAACGTTCGCCTTAACATTAGCAATCCTTAAATCTCTTATACTTCTCCCAAAAACAACTAGGCAAATCCACTCCGATTCTACAATCACTTATTATTACGCTATTCAATCTTAGTATAGAATTCAACTAGCCATTTTAATCATCTTTAATCACCTAATCTTAATTTAACCAACATATACAACTGGAATAAAGAAAAGTCAACAAGGATAGTTCAAGATCATGGCCTATGGTCTTTCTACAAACCCCCATCATGTCAAATTTCAATATATCCAATCAGAAACAACAACACAATAAATCATCGATCATCACAAATAAGCCATAATGCGATGCAATGCCATGATATAAGAATGCAATGCAATGCTGCGTACACATGTATTCCGGATGAAAGTATCGACGTCCTGGTAGCACAACCCATGGGGGACCCACGAAGTCTATATACTCACTCATCCATGATTTCGGGACAATCATCGGATAATTGTACAATCGGATAATTCAAGACAATCGCGGGAAGACAGTAATCAAGGCCATATTTTTACTTTGCTGGGCATATAAGTTGTTATGAAAATATTAAAGTGGAAATAATGAGAAAGGTCAAGGGCATAAAAGGAAATTCGCAATATGACTCGTGGAAATGTAGAGGGAGACGAAGGGCAAATTTGGAATGTGGAAAAATTAAATTTTCATGAAAAGCACAAAATAATAATAATATGGGCTTGGAGGAAAAAGGGGCCATTTAGGCCATCTATAGTAAATGGGCCAAAGCCCATATGAGAAAAATTTATAAGTCCATAAGATGACTTAATTAGTCATCTTATTCATTATTTCTCTAGAACTTTCAAGAAAAAGCATGAACAAAAAAAGAAGGAGAAAACCTTGAGGCCATTTCGGCCAAGAGGAATTCCACAAGAAAACATTGACTAAAATTCCTTCAAAAATCATTTTCTACCAAGTAGAGTGTCCTTAACAAAGTGGAGTTGTTGTTGAAGCAAGAAAAATTCAAAATCATACAAGTTATCAAGTTGTAGCCAAGTTAAGAAGTGGAGGAAAAGAAAGGTGAGGACTTGTGCTCTTTTACATGTTATGAATATTTATGCATGTTGTAGTGTACAAAAGTGGATGAAATTCATGAAGAACAATATTATGGGATGTGGCCGTGAGGTGTAATATGTGTATGTATGTGTAGGAATCATGTTTCAATTGTTTCATCTAGTATTTCGTTATTATTGTTGTGAATGCTATGTGGAATAATGGAAGTTGAATAAATTTGGAGAGGTTGTAGTGTGTATGCTTGATGTTGGCCGTATAGTTGTAGTGTAATGTGGAAGATAAATGGTTCTTGTAGTTATGGAAAATTTGTTGTGAGGTTGTTATAGGAAAATATGTGACTTTATTGTAGTTTATGTGAATATGGAAATGAAAGTGGCAAGATGCAATTTATGATTGTTATTAATGAAATTGGAAGGTGAAAAATGCATTGTGGGTGAATTATGGTTTTGGTGGAAGTTTATGTAAATTGAATATTATGTTCTTACATGTATAGAAGACAATGATATTAGTATGGTGTTGTTGATATATATATTATAAGGTTAGTATTGTTTTATGAAAGTTGGAAGGTCTTGAAGGGAATTGTATATTGATTGAATTGTTAGTACTGTTGTTGATACTTTGGCCGAGTTGAATTCCCGGGGTTGTTGTTGATTGAAATTGGCCAAGTTGAACTTGGTGGGATGGAGTATTTACAGGGGAAGTGCTGCCGAAATTTCGGTAGACAAATGTTACTTTAAGATTCCAATTCCAAAAGCTCTAACCAAAGTTGGGAAATGTGACCAATTTGTAGATTTTGGCGGATTTGCGACTTGAATTCGGGATAGCATACGGAGCGGCAAGAGGTATGTAAGGCTTCATCCTTCCTTCTATGGCATGTCTTAGACGTAATAAGTTGGATATGAGCCTCGGGGAAAACCTTATCCCCCGGAATCCGCGCCTAAAGTTTCCCCTTTCCCGTTCAGTAGAATTGAACTAAAAATGGTGTAAAAAGTTGGAAAAACTCCCTAAGCCTCTAGAACTTGCTACATAGGACCCGACTACCTTAAAACCCTCATAAGTGACGTCATAGAATGGAATGTACACAAATTTGGCACGCCGCCTCAGTTGACCCGAGGTGGGCCCAGTTTTTCCCGGTTTTCCTTTGTTGACTCGTTTGACTTGTTTCGAAGTTGAATCTAAAATACTCGTCCCTTCAAGGTGAGACAAAGCGACTACGGTTGTTCCATAATGTAATCGGAGGTTACCGACCTTACGTCACTCCGATGGATATGTGACTTTCTTTGGGCTTCCATGCATGCTATTTATAAGATACATGTATATGTGTATGGATATGTATATGTATATGGGGAAAGGGGAAGGGCAACTGTTTTATCACCACCTGATTCAGCTGGATTCCATCCCGGATGCGGGATGCCCGGACGCGGGATATGGGAGAGCCGTACGCGGCGTCTGTATAAGTGATGTATGATATATATGATATGATATGTTGGGACACCGTTGGGGAGGGGGTGGGAGAGCCGATGTATTCGGCGTCTGTAAATGTGAGGAAAAGATACCGTTTACTGAAATGTACTGTTTTCTGTATACGAAAATAAGGAACATCGTGTTCTGAAAATGGGGCTAAGCTTGCATGGTATCTGCCTACAAGGCATACACATGTACAGCTTACTTCTGCTCCAGGACAAGCTCTGTATGTCTATTATGTTATTATTCACACTCTATATTCAGTTACTATGTTTTCATTCATGCCTTACATACTCAGTACATTATTCGTACTGACGTCCCTTCTTGTGGACGCTGCGTTTCATGCCGCGCAGGTCAGCAGACAGGTGGATTTGAACCCTAGAAGCTCTATCAGCCGCACTTGACAGCGCTCCAATTGTTCCGGAGCCCCACTTCCGCGGTACTATTTTGCGTATGTATATTCGGGCACAGCAGTACCCGGCCCTATCTATGTATAAGTGTACTATGTCTAGAGGCTCGTAGACAGATATGCACAGTCAGTTATGTACAGTTAGATATGTGGTATTTTGGCATCTTAATGCTGCTATGTAAAGTGATAGCGAAGTTTACTAGTCTATGTTCATAATGACGCTGCTAATGTTAATGTTCAAAAAAAAAATATATGGTACTGTTCATACGGTTTGCTAACAGGTAAAGGTAAAATGATAGATAAGGGGTGCTCGGTACAAGTATCGGGTACTCGTCACGGCCCCTAGTCGGGTCGTGACAGAAGTGGTATCAGAGCAGTTCGGTCCTAGGGGTTTGTCTACGAGTCGTGTCCAGTAGAGTCTTGTTTATGGGTGTGTAGTGTGCCACACTTATAGACAGGAGGCTACAGGGCATTTAGGAAATATGACCTTCTTTGTATTCTAAGATCGTGCGGTAGAGCTATGCTACTGGGTTTCAATACTCCTTTCTTAATCCTATGTTATGGTTTCAGTAATGCCGCCGAAGAAGAAAGCTAGGGCAGCCCAGAAGGGCGAGACAGTGGCTGGAAGGAAAGTTGAACGGGAGCTAGAAGAAGGAGAATCTCATAATGAAGCTCCCCCTTAAACCTTTCCTGCTCCCCCTGCACCAGCAGAGCAGGAAAGAGTCCCAGCTCCAGCACCCGCACCTCCAGTCCCACCGCCGGTAGCTCCGGGCCAGCAGATGGTAGAGGCCATCCAGTTATTGACCCAGTTAGTTGCCGCACAGGCTCAGCAGCAAGATGTAGACCTGGGAGACAGGGCGGTAAGAGCAAGGGCTCGTGACTTTATTACCCTGAAGCCACCAGAGTTTTATGGATCAAAACCAGAGGAAGACCCGCAGAGTTTCATATATGAGATGCTGAGGACTCTGAGGATTATACATGCTTCGGATACGGAGTCCGTAGAGTTGGCTTCATACAGGCTGCGGGATGTGGCAGTTCTGTGGTACAGCAGCTGGATATCTTCGAGGGGAGCAAATGCACCCCCTCCGGTTTGGCAGGAGTTTACAGAAGCATTTCTACGACATTTCTTACCGCCAGAGGTTCGACGAGCTCGAGCCGATATGTTCTTGAACCTGAGACAAGGAAATATGAGCGTTCGAGAATACAGCCTCCGTTTTAATTCGTTAGCCAGGTATGCCCCAGCCATGATAGGGGATAGGGGAGATCATGTATACCGATTTGTGAGCGGGCTAGGGCCACACTTGGTTAAGGAGTGCTTGACGGCTTCACTCCAGGATGGGATGACTATTACCCGCATCCAGGCCCACGCCCAAAATCTGGAAGAACAGTACCAGTCACGGAGAGAGGAGCGTTATCCAGATAGGGGTTCCAGAAAAAGAGGCAGATCTTCTGGGGCTAGAAGCGAGTATAGAGGGGGGAAGGCACAAGAGCAGTCTAGGCATTCAGTCCAATCAGTGGCCAGTGCACCACCTCGATTTGCGGATAGGAGATTTGACCGCTCTGCCTATTCGGGACCAGATCAGGGTACTAGAGCTTCAGGATCCCAGTACAGAGCTGATTTTACCAGGACGGGGCTGCCCCCACCACGATGTGCTCGGTGTGGCAAGCCACACTCTGGGCAGTGTTACCTGGAAACAGGTGGTTGTTTTGCCTGCGGTCGAACTGACCATTTGGTGCGTGACTGCCCACTAAAGGATGAAGGAGGCCAAACTCAGCCAGCCGGATCAGCAATTGGTTCATCGTCGACCGTGCGCCCTTGTGGACAGACATCCCAAGCTCCAGCGGGCCGCGGCCGAGGTAGAGGAGGGGCACCTAGTTCAGCTGGTCCTCCGCACCGCCTATATGCATTGACAGGACGACAGGACCCTGACCCTTCCGCAGACGCGGCCACAGGTACTTTTTCGGCACCTTATATGATATGCGTGTTAATTGATTCGAATTCTATCTTATCCTACGCTGCCCTTTGTATTGCTGAACATATTAAGAGTTTGGAAATTAGGACGAAAAGTAGCCATACGCACAGGTAAAAAGATGAATACTAGAGATTGTGGAGGTTAGAACTGTAAATAAAAGAAAAGACGTGTTACGCGGGCGTTTAGAAAACTGCTAAGACCCCAACTCGTTCCATATTATGTGATATAAGTAGTGCGAGGGAGTGGAGGTGGAAATACTAACACCAAGGAACTGAAATGCATTAAAGCTTCGAGGTTAAGCGTGCTAGGGTGAGAGCAATCTCACGATGGGTGACCCCCCTGGGAAATATGCTGAAAATGTCATAAACGGGGGAACAAGAGACGAATGTAAAATTAGGTAGCCTAAAGTAAATTAGAGAGTATGAGGTGGTTAAAAACCCTATAAAAGTCGGGTAAGTGAAGACGGACTAGACTAGCAGAAAGGGAGAAGGCATGACAAAGCTTTGGGAATGGAGGAGAAAAGTATGGATGTTACAAGGTAAGACCGATGTTGAATCTGCACTAGATGGTGCTAGAAGGCCCTAATACGGCGATATATGGGAATATGTCTAGTAAGGGGACGGACGCGGCAGACTCCACGAAGAAGGAATTACAACTGTAAAGGTCGCGGAAGGCGACGATTATCTAAAGGGCATAGGCGTGTGCAGACCCTCTTAATAAACGGGGGGAGGACTTGTTAGACCAAAAAGGGACTATGACGATTCAAGCTCCAGTAAAAGGGAACTTATTAACGTAGGGCCAACGTTCGGAGCTAACTCAATGGACTTACGACATAAAAGCGACCTAAGCGACATGTGAAATATCTACGAAGGAGACCTCCCCGAAGTATTATGCTACACTATGAGGCCAGATTAACATTCGAGGACGAATGTTCTAAAGGGGGGGAGGATGTTATATCCCGCATTCTTGTACAATCGGATAATTCAAGACAATCGCGGGAAGACAGTAATCAAGGCCATATTTTTACTTTGCTGGGCATATAAGTTGTTATGAAAATATTAAAGTGAAAATAATGAGAAAGGTCAAGGGCATAAAAGGAAATTCGCAATATGACTCGTGGAAATGTGGAGGGAGACGAAGGGCAAATTTGGAATGTGGAAAAATTAAATTTTCATGAAAAGCACAAAATAATAATAATATGGGCTTGGAGGAAAAAGGGGTCATTTAGGCCATCTATAGTAAATGGGCCAAAGCCCATATGAGCAAAATTTATAAGTCCATAAGATGACTTAATTAGTCATCTTATTCATTATTTCTCTAGAACTTTCAAGAAAAAGCAAGAACAAAAAACGAAGGAGAAAACCTTGAGGCCATTTCGGCCAAGAGGAATTCCACAAGAAAAAATTGACTAAAATTCCTTCAAAAATCATTTTCTACCAAGTAGAGGGTCCTTAAGAAAGTGGAGTTGTTGTTGAAGCAAGAAAAATTCAAAATCATACAAGTTGCCAAGTTGTAGCCAAGTGAAGAAGTGGAGGAAAAGAAAGGTGAGGACTTGTGCTCTTTTACATGTTATGAATATTTATGCATGTTGTAGTGTACAAAAGTGGATGAAATTCATGAAGAACAATATTATGGGATGTGGCCGTGAGGTGTAATATGTGTATGTATGTGTAGGAATCATGTTTCAATTGTTTCATCTAGTATTTGGTTATTATTGTTGTGAATGCTATGTGGAATAATGGAAGTTGAATAAATTTGGAGAGGTTGTAGTGTGTATGCTTGATGTTGGCCGTATAGTTGTAGTGTAATGTGGAAGATAAATGGTTCTTGTTGTTATGGAAAATTTGTTGTGAGGTTTTTATAGGAAAATATGTGACTTTATTGTAGTTTATGTGAATATGGAAATGAAAGTGGCAAGATGCAAATTATGATTGTTATTAATGAAATTGGAAGGTGAAAAATGCATTGTGGGTGAATTATGGTTTTGGTGGAAGTTTATGTAAATTGAATATTATGTTCTTACATGTATAGAAGACAATGATATCAGTATGGTGTTGTTGATATATATATTATAAGGTTAGTATTGTTTTATGAAAGTTGGAAGGTCTTGAAGGAAATTGTATATTGATTGAATTGTTAGTACTGTTGTTGGCATTGTTGTTGATACTTTGGCCGGGTTGAATTCCCGGGGTTGTTGTTGATTGAAATTGGCCAAGTTGAACTTGGTGGGATGGAGTATTTACAGGGGAAGTGCTGCCGAAATTTCGGTAGACAAATGTTACTTTAAGATTCCAGTTCCAAAAGCTCTAACCAAAGTTGGTAAATGTGACCAATTTGTAGATTTTGGCGGATTTGCGACTTGAATTCGGGATAGCATACGGAGCGGCAAGAGGTATGTAAGGCTTCATCCTTCCTTCTATGGCATGTCTTAGACCTAATAAGTTGGATATGAGCCTCGGGGACAACCCTATCCCCCGGAATCCGCGCCTAAAGTTTCCCCTTTCCCGATCAGTAGAATTGAACTAAAAATGGTGTAAAAAGTTGGAAAAACTCCCTAAGCCTCTAGAACTTGCTACATAGGACCCGACTACCTTAAAACCCTCATAAGTGACGTCATAGAATGGAATGTACACAAATTTGGCACGCCGCCTCAGTTGACCCGAGGTGGGCCCAGTTTTTCCCGGTTTTCCTTTGTTGACTCGTTTGACTTGTTTCGAAGTTGAATCTAAAAGAGAACTTTTGACCCTTGTTCCGATTATTAAACGGCAAGTACTGTACCATTCTAATGGAATTATGTCCATGATGACCGTGGTAACGATGATGTCATGAAAATAAGAATACGCCTATGACAAGCATGACAAAGATGATTTCATGACTAAAATGATGAATATGATCTTATATGGATAACGATGTAGTGCAAAATGAGAAAAATGCCTACGGTAGATATGTTCTGCTATGAAAAAGGAAAATATAAAAATGTTAAACTATATCTTGATACCCTAATTCTATTACAGGTAATGACTACTCTAAAGGTTCTAAGTAAATGAAACTATACCTTATGACCCTATTTGATGTTTTTCTCATAATGACACTTTTCATTGGTAGCCTCGCCTTATAATACTCGTCCCTTCAAGGTGAGACAAAGCGACTACGGTTGTTCCATAATGTAATCGGAGGTTACCGACCTTACGTCACTCCGATGGATATGTGACTTTCTTTGGGCTTCCATGCATGCTATTTATAAGATACATGTATATGTGTATGGGTATGTATATGTATATGGGGAAAGGGGAAGGGCAACTGTTTTATCACCACCTGATTCAGCTGGATTCCATCCCGGACGCGGGATGCCCGGACGCGGGATATGGGAGAGCCGTACGCGGCGTTTGTATATGTGATGTATGATATATATGATATGATATGTTGGGACACCGTTGGGGAGGGGGTGCTAGAGCCGATGTATTCGGCGTCTGTAAAGGTGAGGAAAAGATACCGTTTACTGAAATGTACTGTTTTCTGTATACAAAAATAAGGAACACCGTGTTCTGAAAATGGGGCTAAGCTTGCATGGTATCTGCCTACAAGGCATACACATGTACAGCTTACTTCTGCTCCAGGACAATCTTTGTATGTCTATTCTGTTATTATTCACACTCTATATTCAGTTACTATGTTTTCATTCATGCCTTACATACTCAGTACATTATTCGTACTGACGTCCCTTCTTGTGGACGCTGCGTTTCATGCCGCGCAGGTCAGCAGACAGGTGGATTTGAACCCTAGAAGCTCAATCTGCCGCACTTGACAGCGCTTCAGTTGTTCCGGAGCCCCACTTCCGCGGTACTATTTTGCGTATGTATATTCGGGCACAGCAGTACCCGGCCCTATCTATGTATAAGTGTACTATGTCTAGAGGCTCGTAGACAGATATGCACCGTCAGTTATGTACAGTTAGATATGTGGTATTTTGGCATCTTAATGCTGCTATGTAAAGTGATAGCGAAGTTTACTAGTCTATGTTCATAATGACGCTGCTAATGTTAATGTTCAAAAAAAAAATATATGGTACTGTTCATACGGTTTGCTAAGAGGTAAAGGTAAAATGATAGATAAGGGGTGCTCGGTACAAGTATCGGGTACTCGTCACGGCCCCTAGTCGGATCGTGACAGTATCAATCCCACAACAATAGAACAAGTAAATCACAACCCATTATTATCGCTCTCCCCTTTTATTAACCTATCAACATTAATACAAGGTAATTTCACCTTCTACTCACAAGACGTTGCTACTACAAGTATAGAATTAATTCACAATCGTTGGTTCATTTTATCCGCCCAATATCAATTTGATTCACTATAAATAGCATAGCACAATTTAGGCGTATCTTATAGAAATTTCTCATCCAAACCATAGAAGGGTGTGAACTAAACACTACTCCCAAGTCACATAAAATCCACCGATACATAAGGAAACCAATTCGAGCATCCTAAGGAATCTACAGGACATATGCCTGAACACACAAATCGCACGACAATGTCATCCTAGGAATCCATCCTAAATCTCCAACTCCTACACATGTATTATCTGTTCCTTCTAATACATAAATATGGGAAACTAATCGGAGTCTACCAAAAGGGAAGCCGTAACCTACCTTATAGCCGAGCGTGTACCACGAGCATTTGTTGATTCTTCAATTCGTTTATCACGTCGTATCCCACACGAAAGAACTTGAAATACTCATGGGAGCCAAGGATAGACACCACCATTAACACATTTGTGAGAAATTTTGTGTTTGATAGGGAAAGTTTAGGAATCTAGACCACCCTTGGATTTTCTAGGCTTTCATTACCAAAGAACTCATTTTCTATCCATAAGAAGTTATTGCTAGACCAAGATGCCATCTTTAACTCTATCCTTTTAGAAAAACCCATTTCCAAGTTTCATGGAAAAACTCATTTATAAGAAGGAAGAAGATAAGAATCTAGGTTATTAACCAGTCTAGGGTGAAGAACAAGTGAGATTCACTTAATGGACTTCATCTGAAAAATAAGCTAACCCATCATTCCTCCAAATCTAGGGATTTGCAATACCCATATTGATAGCTGTCTAGGTGAAGACTTTAGGAGCAACTTACTAGGTGAAAGAAGGAATTAGAAGAGGTTAGGAGGATTTTCATTCCCTACAAAATATGATTTTAGGTTCCCCAAAAAGGCCTGAGGCAGCTGGACTTAGGGTTTATGCGAAAATAGAGCCAATTCCCGAAATGAATTCTTAAATAGGGAATTTTATTGCGCGTCAACACTGTAGCGGTTGACCTACTGCTTCAGCGCTCACCATGCCGCTGCAGTGGCCTGATGCTACCACCCCACCTCCGCTTCAGCGGTGTCGTGGTCGCTAGGGCGATCTGACTGGGTCCCCAACCCGAATTTCATTGTTTTGATTCCTTCCCATACAATGGGTCCCGGTAGGCTAGATGTCCGTCAGAAATACTTAGCGAACGAAAAGGTCCAAGATGTCACACCCCAATTCTGATAGGGCATGATGGGCACCCGACCCTTACTTAGAGCCGAGCGAACCCGCTAGTTCTCGTTATACTCATAATCTTACTGGATTCTTAATCATGAAATGATATGCATAATGAAAGCTTTTCAAAACATTCTTTTCGTCTTTCTTAAATCAAGTAAAATCTGTAATAATATGAATCCGTAAAGTAATGAAAAATGATATGTCGGCTTACATAGCCGCTTACAAGACTGACATACTGTATACATGACTTTGTCTGCAAAAGTCTCTAACGTAGAACATGATATTAAAACATAAGTTGCAACAGAGCCCCAACATACCCATAATGTCACTGACTTAAATCATAAAGAAATACTCTCACTCGGCCATACTCCGAATGAAGTGGAGTTTACCAATCCAGCTGATAGCCTTGGAATACCCTACATTCAGTCTCCTGTATGATCTTTCCTGCAAAATAATCTGGGGCTGCGTGGGATGAACACAATGCCCCCAGGCAAAGGGACGTCAGTACAAATAAAGTACTGAGTATGCAAGGCAACAGTAATCATAAGGAATGAATCATAAATCATAATGAAAGTACTAGAAACAATCTGTACGGTGATTAGCCCTAAAGGTAGAGAATAACAATGTAAGTAGCCCCGAAGGCAATGACTAGAAATGTAAATATATACCATACCCGGCCCTTTAGTAAGGGACTCGGTGAAATGTAAACATATACCGTACCCGGACCTCTAGTGAGGGACTCGGTGAAATAATCATATATATACCGTACCCAGTTCTCTAGTGAGGGACTCGGTGAAATAATCATATATATACAGATGCAAATGAATGCAAGTGAGACTCATAAGATTATTTCTGAATGTTATAGCCCGTATCTTGTGTGTTTGGAAATTCAAAAGTCGTCGTGGAAAGTTAAGGGCGAGACCATTTTCAAAAATTATTTTAATGTACAAGTTGGTTATGGATATTATTTATAAATATTATTGTATGGAAATATTGAGAAAGGTTAAGGGTAAAAAGATAAATTCACAAAATGGTACATGGTAATAATGTGGAAGCTTAGGGGCAAAATGGTAATTTCACAAATGTTCAAGAAAGTTCACGAAAATGCCATGTTGGCCGTGTGGTGTGCCATATTTTTAATTAATGGGGGATAATTGTAAGTAAAAAAAAAATGGATGGATCAAAGCTTCCAAAGGAAGACATTTAGTCTTCTTTGTTGAATTTGAGAAATTTCAAGAAAATAGAAGAAAATTCTAGAGAAGGAAGAAAGGGGACATGTGAACATACTTGAGGGACCTAAACATAAATAAGTAGAAGTGGAAGAAACTAACTATATATATGACTTATTAGTCATAATTCTCATGAAAACTCTAGAGAATTTGGAAAGAAAGAAAGAAAGAAAGAAAGGAAAAAAAAAAAGAGAAGGGGAATTCGTCCAAACAAGGCCAAGAGGGTGTGAAGGAGGAAAATATTTTTCTTCAAGTATTCCTATCAATTGGAGGGTCCTCTATGACATGGAAGAGTTGTTGGAGCAAGTAGAACACATATTCTTGCAAGGTTATAATTTTAGCCAAATGAAGAATCAAAGGAGAAAGGTAAGGTTTCATCTTCTTTGTGTATGTTGTGGATGGTTTATATATGTTGTTGTATAGAAAAACTGAATGAAATCCATGAAAATATGGAATTTGTGTTGTGGTCGTGTACATGCTAAGTGTGGCCGTGTATGTGTGGTATTGTGTAGTGATGATGGACAAGTTTTATTTAGTCTTTTGGTTGTTGGTGTAATGTATAGAAATGGATGAAAATGCATGGAACATGAATGTTGTTGTTGTGGCCGAAAATAGGGGTGATGTTGTGAGATATGATGAATTGTATTTATGTAGCATTTTGATTGTTGTTGTGTTGTAAATTTTATGATGTTAAATGAAGGCTTAATGGCTCGAAATGAATATGAAATTGTTGGTGTATTACGGAAGGAGTTAGTGCGATTTTGTTATGACTTCCTATATTTGTAAGAATGATATTACTAATGTGTAGGCTATAAATATAATTCATGAACTTGAAAGTGAGCCATTGTTTGGAAGATTGTAAGTCGGGTGGTGGTGATTGAATGTGAAAGAAGGGATTAAGTAGTTATTGTTCTTGTTGAAATTGAAAAGTGTTGGATGAAGTAGCATGTTGATTGAATTGTTTTGAAAGTTATATGAATTGAATGGAATTGAATCGAATTGAATTGAATTGAATAGAATTGAATGTTGGAGTGTTGCTAGAATGATTGCTAGTATTGTCGTTGGTTTGGCCGGGTTGAATTCCCGGATTGTTGTTGGTTAAAATTGGCTAAGTTGATGTTTTGGAGATGGCGTATATACAGGGGAAGTGCTGCCGAAATTTCGGTAGATATATGTTGCCTTAAGATTCCACTTCTAAATGATCTAATTAAGTTTTAGTAAACATGACCAATTTGTAGATTTTGGCGGATTTGGAACGTGAATTTGGAGTCGCATAAGAAGCAGAAAAGGTATGTAAGGCTTCACCCTTCTTTCTATGGCATGTCTTAGACGTATTAAGTTGGATACGAGCCTCGGGGACAACCCTATTCCCCGAAATTCGCACCTAAAGTTTCTCCTTTTTCATTCAGTAGAATTGAATCAGAAATTGTGCAAAATGTTGAAAAACCTTCCTAAACCTCTAGGAATTGCATAACTAAGACTCGACTACCTTGATACCCTCACAAGTAACGCCATTACATGTAACACATGTAAATTTAGTACGCCGCCTCATTTGACCCGAGGTGGGCCCCCTTGTTCCCGGTTTTCCTTATTGTTCCGCTTGATTTTCTTTGAAGCGAAATCCAAGGAAAACTTTTGATCTTTATTCCGTTCATCGAATGACAAGTACTGTAACTATGCTAACGAGGATACTTCCATGATGATAATGATAATGATGATGTCAGAAAAGGGAATATACCTAAGATAAGTACGACAAGAATGATCTCACGACTAAGAGTCTTGAGCTAAGAATCCAATGTGAATATGGAAGTGTTATACTAGTTTCTAAAAGTTTTCAAATGCTTATGAATTGACGGTTATAATGCCTATGATCCTACTCTATGTCTCCTCTTAAAGCTATCTTTCGTTGATAGTCTCGCCTTATAATTATCGTTCCTTCAAGGTGAGACAAGTGACTCGAGTATTCCATAATGTAATCGGAGGGTTTTGACCTTACGTCACTCCGATGGACACCTGAATTTCTTTGGGTTCTCATGCATGCCAATTGTATGACATATGAATATGAATGTGAATATGTATATGTACATGTATATGGGAAAGGGGAAGGGCCACTGTTATACCACCACCTGATTCAGCTGGATTTCATCTCGGACGCGGGATGCCCGGACGCGGGATAATGGGAGAGCCGGATACGGCGTCTGTATTTGTGATATTTATATATAAAATGTTGGGACACTGTTGGGGAGGGGGGTGGGAGAGCCGATGTACTCGGCGTCTGTGAATGTAAATGAATGACACCGTTCTCTGAAATGTTCTGTTTTCTGTATATGTAAATAAGAGACACCGTTTTCCTGAAAAAGAAACTAAGCATGCATGATATCTGCAGAAAGGCATTCATATGCACAGGTTACATCTGTCCCAGTATAAGCTCCTTATGTCTATTCTGTTATTGTTCATACTGTATATTCCTTTATTATGGTACTATTCATGCTTTACATACTCAGTACATTACTCGTACTGACCCCTCTTCTTCGGGGGCTGCGTTCATGCCGCGCAGGTAATCCCAGATGACTAGAAGACCTTACTGAAGGTGTTCCAGCGGAGATGGCGAACTCCACTTGTCCCGGAGGATTGCCAAGTCCAAGTATATGCTATGATGTTCTGTTCTATGTTAGAGACTTTGTAGACAGAGTCATGGGTATAGAGTGTCAGCATTGGTAGACGGCTTCACCAGCCAATATATTATTATGTTTTATGTCACGAGTCTTATATGGTGTCAGATTTTACTTATGAAAAATAAAATAAAAATTGAGAACTTACTATGTAATTATTCCTTAACTGATACAAGAGTTTGTCTATGTAATAAGAGTCATCGGGTTCGCTCGACTCCAGATATGGGGTCGGGTGCCCATCACACCCTAGTAAAGTCGTGGTGTGACACTGAAACTCTTTGAATAACCTGGAAGCACCCTGGAATGTCACTATGGATTATATCAAAATAGGACTTCAGGAATCATAGACACATATCAGGACATAATGAAATAGATTCTGGAAATCAAGAACATTAGCCATTCAAGTATTTCTAAGAATAGGAGCTTCTTTGGAGTTTATACGTTCGTCGTCCGTTTGTTTCATATAGACCATGCCAAAAGAAGAAAAGGGAATAGCCTTAACATACCTTTCATTGATCCACTCATCGACACGCCGTTACGCACCCCAATCTGCAACAAACGATTATAACACAATCTTCATGCTAAAGCTATAATAAGCTATAACGAGCAACAAGCTCGACCTTTTACTAACAAATCTTTTCTCTTCTATACTCTTCTTTTCCTCAAGATCTATTTCATCAACCTTGTACATATACGACATATTGTTTTACAATTTCCAGCCACAACAACACCATCAGAGCACCCTAAAACAGTTCAATATGCTACAACATCACAACTACAATTTCCGACCTTCACTTCACGGGTTTTGGATCATACAAATTAGCCATGACTTCTACAAGATCAATAACATAAATCAGAAGCAAAATCATACCTCAATCACAAATAATATCTCCAAACCTAAGCTTGCTTCACTTCAAACAGCTCTCCCAAATAAACAACAGTTGGATTTACCTTTGTTGTTTATAACTTAGCTCCTCAAATTAATTACCCAATATATATATATATATATATATATATATATATATATATATATATGGCTCGAACGCTTTTGGTGTGTATGTACATATATATGTATCCATTGAATAAATTGTTGGTGTAAATAAATGAAGAATTTGCTACAAACCTTCTTCTTAAGAAAACTCATCAAAAGTAAAAACCAAGAAGAAATGAACATGTATATTTTCTACCTAGAGCTATATAGCAGCACTTGTACATATATCACTCTTTCCTCTTTTTTTTTTTTTTTTTTTGAAGCTACTAAGAATAACCCTCAAGTATATCTTCTTTGGTGGACAGTGGAGTCCACCCCAAATTTCCATTTTAGTATTTACTCTTTATTCCAAAAAAAAAAAAAAATGTGTCAACCACCAGCACTATGCATAGAATTAGTCATATTGTCATTTACTTGCCATGTGTCACATGGAGACTACTCATCCATGTATATTTATCCATGTAGTTCTAATAAATGCCATAATTAACTCCTTACTCTCCCACTTTGCTCCATCATTTAACCAATTACCATTTAATTAATTTCTTGATCTCAATTCACTTAAATTTGAATCACTTCTAACACACTTCATACACTCATTAGCACGCTCACAAAATATGGTACTACTCCGTAGCCTCTTTTGGCACACATAAAATATTATTTCCAATCACCGTAACCACAATTTTAAATCTTAAATCATTTTAGGACCTCATCCTTTATTCACTGATCTCTTTATTTGCATACTTGTGTATGACCAAAATTCTCCCCCTCTAACCTTCACAACACTTACTTATCACATGTTAACATAGCATAAATTCTTATAACCTCAAAAATAATCTTGTCCTTAAACCTATGTCGATTAACTTACGAAAAAAAATCCAACATACGAAAGTACGGGATATAACACAAAAGTACGGGATGTAACATCCTTCCCCCCCTAGGAACACTCGTCCTCGAATGTTAAGCTAATCTTGCATTCCTAATACTTCCTCAAGTGTTCTCTTATTGAATTATGCCCTTCATATGCCTCTTTCATTGGTTGATTCCCTTCAATTTGCTATAAGGCATTCCAGATCTCTAAATAACCATTCCGGTAATATTTCCTCTTGCACTTGCCTCTCGAGGTGATAATTCCACGTCATTGTCTCTACTCTCCTCTGTATTTCCCAGTTGGTTGACAGTTGTATTGCGAGCTGTTCTACTGAAATGTTACTCTCTCTTTTGTCTGCATACTATTCAGTTGTACTGGCACTGATTGATTTTGGCTTGTATTCATGGTGCACTTAGTCATAACTCGACTCTCTCTTCTTCAATAAGTTACTCCCTTAAGATGTATCATTCACTTCATTTTACCTCTTAATCTTTACATAAGATCTTATAACGCGCAGACATCCCTCGTCGATTTATTAGACTTTACAATCCTAGGAGCATTTCATGCCTCTCGGTAACTTGTAGACCCTTCGTATACTCCACGAATAAAATGAAATTTTCCAAGGTGTAACAGTATTTTACTTCAATAACCTTGCATTACTCTGCTGTTCCAGTTCATATTCTGGAATCTTCAGCCTCATGTATCACTTCTCGACTTCTTTAAGAGACTTTAACTGTCACTCTACTTTTTAGCTCTTAATCTCAATCTATAGAGTTGGCTATCAAGTAGTGCTGGAGTTCTCTCATATAATAACTTTACATAGCTGCTTTGTGATCTGACTATCATTAACTGGTATAAATCTGAAAGAGTTTTTTATTTGACATATAAATTCACTGTCTTCTAGTAACCACCTCGTTCTGATCGTCTCACTTAAACCATTTCACAATTTCCCTTAATCCAACTTGTAACACTTTAGGCATATTATGTCGTGTCGTTTCTTTATCTTTAATTCAAACTCTTCTATTGCCTCTTTACTCAGATTTTGCTCTTAGTAATAATTCTATCTCGGTAATTTGGCTCAAACCATCTTACACCTTTCCTTAATGTACCCAAAATATCACAACCGCATTATTATTACTGAATCCTTACTCTTCTTATCAAGTACTCATTTGGTCTCATTCTTAACATACAAATATTCGTAGGTTGCATAACTATTCTTGTACAACTTGTATAAAGTATATCCAGTCTTAGTCACCGTCTTTCCTTCTCCTGGTTCATTCTGCTTTACATATCTCATTCGTACTAGAACTCACTCGTAGCCTATCTTGTCATACTCCTTTCCCTTCCTTTATTCCCCCTTTGATTTTCTCATATCCTAGTATAGGAGATTTTTTGTCCCTTCTCCTTTGCTATTGGTAACTCACAATATCATTAGCAAACAACTCTATTGCCAACATCTTAGCCTCTAATCCAGTATAGCATCGCTATCCTTTATAATATCTCTTAATTTACTCGCTTCCATTCTCTTGTCGTATTCTTTCTTTTTATAAGCACCCACTTTCTAATGTCATATCATTCAAGATCTTTACAAATGATTCTCAGCACTGTCTCAAATACCATCTTGACTTCTATCCATTTATTGCTGGCTTTCAGATCTTACTAACTTGTTTCAGCAAGGGATCTCACTTGAAGTTTAAGCATCTATATCAAATATATTTCAGTGTCAATTGTTTCCATCTTACTGTTATAGCCCGTATTTTGCACGTTTGGATATTTCAAAGTCGTCGTAGAAAGTTAAAGACGAGACCATTTTCAAAAAAACAATTGTGCACAAGTTAGTTATGAATATCATTTATGAATATTATTGGACGGAAATATTGAGAAAGGTTAAGGGCAAAAAGGAGAAATTTCAAAATGGTAAATGGTAATATTGAGGAAAGTCGAGGGGCAAAATGGGAATTTCACAAGGCATTCAAGAAAGTTCTTGAGGGACCAAAGTGTACATGGTAAGATATTAGGTCATCTTTTATTCTAAGAAAAATTCAAAAAAAAAGGGGGAATTCTCTAGAGAAAGAAAGGATGGCCAAGTGTCCACATTCTTACTTAAGGGGACTAAGTGTATATATAAAGAAGTGGTGGCTAAAATGAAACAAGTAAGTCATCTTTTATTTAAGAGAATTCAAGAAAAAGGATGAAAGCTCTAGAAGAAGAAAAAAAAATGAATAAAGAGAGCATGTGCTTCTCACATGCTTGAAGAAGCCAAGTATATATATAGATAGGAGAGGTCATCTTTTTAAATCAAGAAGTTGTAGAGAAAGGAAAAAAAATATAGAAGAAGAAGAAAGAGGAGGGGCCAATTCGGCCAAGAAGGAGGAGAAAGAGAAGACCAAAAATCTTGCCCCAAAAATTTATTTCTCATAGTATTTCTACTAATTCAAAGATTCTCTCCAACATGGTATAATTGTTGAAGCAAGAGAATTATTCTTTGGTGCAAAACTCCAACCTTAGCTAAGTTGAGAAGCTGTGAAGGAAAGGTAAGAATTCATCTCCTGGATTCTATCATTTTCATCATAGAATCCACATTAACAACAACTAGAATATCAAATAAAATCAATTTACCATAGCTACCAAAACAGCCCCTTAGTCGGCCACAACTACATCATGCATATTTCCATGGTAGTTTGAAATGAAGTCGTCGACATGTAGATTGTTGATGTGGTTCTTGAAGTTAAAGGTAAGAAATGTGTTATTGATGTTTCATTTAATTTGGAAGGTTGCGGATTATGTTGTGGTAGTTGGTTGGAATCTAAACAAAACGCCGTTGATTTATGTGAAACGAGTTATTAATGTTAGAAGGTGTTTTGAGTAAAATTATTGAAATTGTTGGTATGATTGTTGGCATTGTGTTGATAGTTTGGCCGGGTTGAATTCCCGGATTGTTGTTGATTGAAATTGGCCAAGATAGATTCTTGGGGACGATGTATTTACAGGGGAAATGCTGCCGAAATTTCAGCAGACAAATGTTACTTTAAAATCCCACTTCTAAATGCTCTAATTAAGGTTTGGTAAATGTGACCAATTTGTAGATTTTGGTGAATTTGGAGCTTGAGTTTGGAGAAGCAAAAGGAGCGGAAAAGGTATGTAAGGCTTCACCCTTCCTTCTTTGGCATGTCTTAGACATAATAGGTCGAATACGAGCCTCGGGGACAACTCTATTCTCCGGAATCCGCGCCTAAAGTTTCCCTTTATTCATTCAGTAGAATTGAATTAATAAGTGTGCAAAATGTTGGAAGAATTTCCTAAACCTCTAGAACTCGCATAAATAGGACCCGACTACCCTAAAACCCTCACAAGTAACGCCATGACATGTAACATATGTAAATTTGGTACGCCGCCTCATTTGATCCGAGGTGGGCCCACTGGTTCCCGGATTTACCTTATTGTTCCGCTTGACTTACTTTGAAGCTGAATCCAAAAGAAACCTTCGATCCTTATTCCATTACCAAATGACAAGTACTGTACCTATCCCAACGAGAATACTTCCATGACGATAATGATAACGATGATGTCAGAAAAGAGAATATGCCTATGATAAGTACGACAAGAATGATTCCACGACTAAGAGTCTTGAGCTAAGAATCCAATGTGAATATGAAAGTGTTATACTAGTTCTTGAACCTTAATTCTATTTCGTAGCTATGACACTAGTTTCTAAAAGACTTCAAAGCATATGAATTGACGGTTATAATGCCTATTATCTTATTCTATGTCTCCTCTTAAAGTTATCTTTCGTTGATAGTCTCGCCTTATAATTATCGTTCCTTCAAGGTGAGACAAGTGACCCGAGTATTCCATAATGTAATCGGAGGATTTCGACCTTACGTCACTCCGATGGACACATGATTTTCTTTGGGCTCTCATGCATGCCAATTGTATAACATATGTGTATGAATGTGAATATGTATATGTATATGTATATGGGAAAAGGGGAAGGGCCACTGTTATATAACCACCTGATTCAACTGGATTTCGTCCCGGACGCGGGATATGGGAGAGCCGGATACGGCGTCTGTATATGCGATATATATATAATATAATATGTTGCGACACTGTTGGGGAGGGGTGGGAGAGCCGATGTACTCAGCGTCTGTGAATGTAAATAAAGGACACCGTTTCCTGAAATGTTTTATTTTCTGTGTATGTAAATAAGAAGCACCGTTTTTCTGAAAAAGAAACTAAGCATGCATGGCATCCGCAGAAAGGCATTCATATGTACAGGTTACATCTGTCCCAGGATAAGCTCCATATGTCTATTCCGTTATTATTCATACTGCATATTCCTTTATTATGTCACTATTCATGCCTTACATACTCAGTACATTACTCGTACTGACCCCTCTTCTTCGGGGGCTGCGTTTCATGCCGCGCAGGTACTCCCAGATGATTAGAAGACCTTACTAAAGATGTTCCAGCAGAGATGGCGAACTCCACTTGTCCCGGAGAATTGCCAAGTCCAAGTATATGCTATGATGTTCTGTTCTATGTTAGAGACTTTGCAGACAAAGCAATGGGTATTGGGTTGTCAGTCTGTAAGCGGCTCCAGCAGCCGATATGCTATTATGTTTTATGTCACGAGTCTTACATGATGTAAGAGCTTACTTATGAAAAGAAAAAAAAAATATTGGAGAGCTTACTATGTATTTCTTTCTTTACTGATTCAAGGGTTTCTATACGTAACAAGAGTCAGCGGGTTCGCCCGGCTCCAGATATGGGGTCGGGTGCCCATCACACCCTAGTAAAGTCGGGGTGTGACACTTACACCTGCATTTCTCTCACCCGTTTCCCCCCTTAAGGGTGTGCTTATACCATTATCTATTTATATTCTGCTCTATGTCCCCATTTCCAATCTCAAATTCATCTGATAATCTGTCTTCGAGTAATGCAACCAATGTAGCAACTTATCCAAGGCCACATTCCACTTACTCCAATCAATAATTATTTAGTACTTGTAGTCGTTCCAAATTCTCAATTAGGTAGCACTTATATTATGATGATAGGTGTCCAAAGTTCCCTTGTAACATTATCTTTATCCCAACCTGTATCACCTGTTTCCTCTAATAAATTAACAATACATCATTTGTTCCTCAAACTACAGTCCTTGTCCTTTAAGGATTTTACTATTTCCGAGGTGAAGTCATATACACACAGTACTCCTTTATGCCTTATGCTCTTTTACCCTTATTTTGTACCCAGCACCGACTTCTAACTTACTCAAAATCATATCGGGTTCATCTTAATGACAGTCTTATTTTATCACCTTGTCATCATACTACACCTTTAAGTTCGTAGCTAGATATTTCCCTTTCATTCTATACTCGTACTCAATTAATTACGTCTATCTTGGGTGCTTTCTTTAGAATTCCCTTACCATTTCTCCAGTGTATGTCCATCTTTTATTCTGTGCACGAGGAATCTTGTGCTACCTCTGTATCCTTCGGAAAACATTACTTCTGCATAACCCTTTTCTCATTTTCAAAACATATTTTGTTCATCCCTGTTTGTTCTTATCATACCAGTCATTTTCTGGCACTCATTCTACCTCGTTACTCATCTTTCTGTAGTTTGGTATTTCACAATTACGTCACTTATATTACTCGTGTTCTCAGCTATCATGTCATAACCTGTTACTACACTGTTATCTCTCTTTCTTCTTATTTCCTTCTTTCAATTAACTCCTTCTTTTCTTGTGCTCGCTATCATTTCCGTTATCATATAATCTTTGTTCTGAACCTTCCTCATAGAACTTTATAAGTCTTTCTTATTCGTTCTATAGCTCGCCTTTTTGTTTCACACTTGCCTTTATACTTTAGTCACATAGATCACGTCATATCTTTTAGTCACTTCTTTACTAGGCTTTACTCATTTTCATAACAATCCTCATTATATTCACATTATATCTTGTTCGTAATCAATCCTATAGTGTAACACTTCTTAACCTTGTTCACGATTCTTACTATGGTTTAATTACACTCTGTGGAGTAGGTGTACTTAACTTTTTACCCTTTCTGGTCAATCTTATTCTTAATACCTCACAAGCTGTCTTATCAATACATTCATATTCGTCACAATTCTTCTTCCTCTGTACTCTTGTCTCAATCATACTATTACTTCTTTTAACTATAAACTCGTCGCAATTTATCCCTGCTTATCAATTCAGTCGATACCTCAATATAACACTCTATTAAGATTTGCCAGCCTTTTCTAAATCATCTCTTAGTATCACAAGCCCTTCCAAATTATCCTAGCATTTCTTTTTACCATATCGATATCGACCTCATAATTACTATTACCATCAATTCAATAGTTAACTTATTTCTCGAAGTCATCCGTACTCACAATGTAGTCAAATCCTATCATTACTGTTGACACGACCTTTCAAGACATACTACGAACTTATATCTCATTCTCTTTCTATTTCTAGGGAAATTTTGGGAGAGTTTCCTCTGTATTTCTCACTATCCCAAAACCTGCACGCAGGAAATAGCAACAATGCCTCACAGGGCCAACATATATATATATATATATATATATATATATATATATATATATATATATATATATATATATATATATATATCATATCATAGTCACACAGGGCTCCCAATATAAACAACAGTATGAAAATGATGAACTTACCTCGTCTGTCCAACTCAAACTGTACCTGTTATACTTTCCTGTTTCCTTTCCCTTTCAATCTTTAACTGCAGGTTTCAATCATACCTGCAACATTCATACCATATCTGACATATACCTTGCTTACCGTTACTTATCTTTTTACTGATTCCTTCAACTTCATCTGTTCACACCTTATAATTGAACTTATCATCAATATATATACATTCAATCAATTTTCTTACCATACCTACAATAACTTACCTTGATGATGACCAGTTCACCATTCTGTATATACAAATTCTGATAACGTAACCTCAATGAAATATCCTACCTCTGTAACTCCCAGTATCACTATTTACCTTCTCTTGTCAACACCACTCTCCTGCTGAAATCAAAGGTCAGTATATAAGGGATATCATTTCCTATGGCTTGGTTCTATAACACGATCATAGATATGAAAGAAAAGTAACCATCCTAAATGCCCTGTAGCCTCTATATATGTGGCACGCAACACACCATAAACAAGACTCTAGTAGACACGACTTTGCAGACAATCTCTAGGACAAACTGCTCTGATAGCACTTTGTCACACCCCAATTCTGATAGGGCATGATGGGCACCCGACCCTTAATTAGAGCCGAGCGAACCCGCTAGTTCTCGTTATAATCATAATCTTACTGGACTCTTAATCACGAAATGATATGCATAATGAAAGCTTTTCAAAACATTCTTTTCGTCTTTCTTAAATCAAGTAAAATCTGTAATAATATGAATCCGTACAGTATTGCAAAATAATATGTCGGTTTACATATCCGTTTACAAGACTGACATACTGTATACATGACTCTGTCTGCAAAAGTCTCTAACGTAGAACATGATATTAAAACATAAGTTGGGACAGAGACCCAACATACCCATAATGCCTCTGACTCAAATCATAAAGAAATACTCTGACTCGGCCATACTCTGAATGAAGTGGAGTTTACCAATAAAGTTGATAGCCTGGGAATACCCTACAGTCAGTCTCTTGTATAATCTTTCCTGCAAAACAATGTGGGGCTGCATGGCATGAACACAGCGCCCCCAGGCAACGGGACATCAATACGAACAATGTACCGAGTATGCAAGGCAGCAGTAATCATAAGGAATGAATCATAAATCATAATGAAAGTACTAGAAACAACATGTATGGTGAATAGCCCTAAAGGCAGAGAATAACAATGTAAGTAGCCCCGAAGGCAATGACTAGAAATGTAAATATATACCATACCCAGCCCTTTAGTGAGGGACTTGGTGAAATGTCAACATATATAGTACCCGGCCCTCTAGTGAGTGACTCGGTGAAATAATCATATATGTACCGTACCCGGCCCTCTAGTGAGGGGCTCAGTGAAATAATCATATATATACCATACCCGGCCCTCTAGTGAGGGACTCGATGAAATGTAAATATATACCGTACCCATCCCTCTAGTGAGGGACTCGGTGAAATGTAAATATATACAGATGCAAATGGATGCAAGTGAGACTCATAAAATTATTTCTAAAACTCTTTGAATAACCTGGAAGCACCCTCGAATGTCACTATGGATTATATCAAAATAGGACTTCAGGAATCATAGACATGTATCAGGACATAATGAAATATAATCTGGAAATCAAGAACATTAGCCATTCTAGTATTTCCAATAATAGGAGCTTCTTTGGAGTTTATACGTTCGTTGTCCGTTTGTTTCATATAGGCCATGCCAAAAGAAGAAAAGGGAATAGCCTTAACATACATTTCGTTGATCCACTCATAGACACGCCGTTACGCACCCCAATCTACAACAAACGATTATAACACAATCGTCAAGCTAAAGCTAGAATAAGCTATAACGAGCAACAAGCTCGACCTTTTATTAACAACTCTTTTCTCTTCTATACTCTTCTTTTCCTCGAGATCTATTTCATCAACCTTGTACATATACAACATATTGTTTTACAATTTCCAACCACAACAACGCCATCAAAGCACCCTAAAACAGTTCAATATGCTACAACATCAAAACTACAATTTCCGACCTTCACTTCACGAGTTTTGGATCATACAAACTAGCCATGACTTCTACAAGCTCAATAACATAAATCAGAAGCATAATCATACCTCAATCACAAATAATATCTCTAAACCTAGGATTTCTTCACTTCAAACAACTCTCCCAAATAAACAACACTTGGATTTACCTTTGTTGTTTATAACTTAGCTCCTCAAATGAATTACCCAATATATATATATATATATAGAAATATATATATATATATATATATGGCTGGAACGCTTTTGGTGTGTGTGTACATATATATGTATCCACTGAATAAATTGTTGGTGTAAATAAATAAAGAATTTGCTGCAAACCATCTTCTTAAGAAAATTCATCAAAAGTAAAAACCAAAAAGAAATGAACATGTATATTTTCTACCTAGAGCTATATAGCAGCACCTGTACATATATCACTCTTTCCTCTTTTATTTTTATTTTTTGAAGTTACTAAGAATAACCCTCAAGTATATCTTCTTTGGTGGACAGTGGAGTCCAACCCAAATTTCCATTTTAGTATTTACTCTTTATTCCAAAAAAAAAAAGCATGTGTCAACCACCAGCATTATGCATAGAATTAGTCATATTGTCATTTACTTGCCTTGTGTCACATGGAGACTACTCATCCATGTAACTTTATCCATGTAGTTCTAATAAATGCCATATTTAACTCCTTACTCTCCCAGTTTATTCCATCATTTAACCAATTACCATTTAATTAATTTCTTGATCTCAATTCCCTTCAACATGAATCACTTCTAACACACTTCATACACTCATTATCACGATCACAAAATATGGTATTACTCCGTAGCCTCTTTTGGCACACATAAAATATTATTGTCAATCACCGTAACCACAATTTTAAATCTTAAATCATTTTAGGACCTCATCCTTTTATTCTCCGATGCCAGTGGTTCGAAACATAGCTCGAAAGTACGAGTATAATATTGATAAAACTTATACTCTCTAATTCTCTTAACCTCTAACGTTCACAACACTTACTTATCACTTGTTAACATAGCATAAATTCTTATAACCTCAAAAATAATCTTGTCCTAAAACCTATGTCGATTAACTTACCAAAACAAAATCCAACATACGATAGTACGGGATGTCACGGTTGTGAATATTTCAGAGTTTTTAACGACTAAACGAGTTGTTACATCATATACCAATTAAACAACCATTTGTCCTCAAACGGCAAGGTGCGAATCAATGCATATGGAGAAGCACACTTATGTATGGACTTGGTGGCATTGACTGCTAGCCTTTAGAAGAATAACCTCAAGGGTAATAGCTCAAACGAATCAGATGAATTATACTGGTAGGTCCCCAGGGAAAATACGAGGGTAAGGCTCCAACGCGGATCAAGATCAGATGGGATGAATCATTGAGTGACAGCTTTAGCGGTCTGGAGTAGCACCGCAGCGTCACAGTGGAAGCAGTCTTGCGACCGCTGGAGCGGTGGACGGGAATTCAGAAAAATAAAAGCCTTTTTCCCTTCCCCACCTTTTCCATTCTCTCATATGCACTCCCCTCCTCATCCACGACTGCCTCTCCAACTCCCAACACAACACCACCTTTCAACTCCCTCTAAACACCATAAAATCCCCTTAACAACCCACATTTCAGCCTACAATTTAATCCCAACCTTACACTATAACAAATTGTTCTTAAAGATGAAGGAAAAAGAAGGGGTTTCAAGGTCATTCACAACCACCACCAACCACACCCGAATCTTCAACTCTCAAGGTAAGGAATTACTCTCCTCTAGGCTAATGAAACTGGATTTCTATGTCCCCATGCTTCATTTAATGGGTTTGTCAATACCAAAGTTGGGATTTTTTGATTTTTATTGATGGGTTTACGAGTGTTGATATGCTGAATTTCACAACTAGTTTAGCGTTAGAATCATCTATACATCGAATGTTGCGTAATTAATGCATAGATTTGGACCAAAAAACTTAAACATAGCAAAGAATATTTGTTTGAAATTGGGTGTTGTCTTCGCTCAAAATTTGGGAATTGTTGTGAGTAGAAATTATGTACTAAGAGTTGAAACATCTTGCATGCCTGATATCTGCCCAATCCATTCATAAAAACAAGTTTTTGAGGCTCTGGGGAGTTGGGAAAAATTTGGATCTGCTAGCGAAGACGACACCGCTTCAGCGGTCAAGGGACCACTGGAGCTGTCCCGGTTCAGCGCTCAAGGGGTCGCTGGAGCAGTTGGGCGGGAAATGACGAGGGGCGCTGAAGCAGTGGCCATTGTCACCATAGCGACCCCGCTACAGCAGTCTGAGTGATCGCTACAGCGGTGCCTGCACATAACTGCCACCTGAATTCTATTTTTACACTGATTTTGCTAAGGTTTAGAGCGTAGAATGTATGCTTTAGATTTCCTCAAACCTGGTACATGAATTCCCATAATTTAATATTCCTCGTAGGTACAATGGCCGAGAATCAAGAAGCCAAACAAGTAGAGCAACAAGAGGAGCAAGTGCCCGTCTATAAAATTTTCATCAATCCATAATGTGAGCGCCGTTTCTTGGAGCAGAGGCGCATGCCCCTACTGTTGGAGAGAGGTTTCGACATAAATAATGTGGAGAAACGTGCTCCCGAGTTTCTGGAGAGGTTGGAAAGGATAAAGTGGATGCGTTTGGTTAGGAATCCCAGGCGATGCAATGAGAATTGGGTAAGGGAATTCTATGCCATGCTGCCTATAGTCGATTGGGATACTCCTGATCCGAGGATTGTGATTCACGGGGTCTCCGTGAAGGTGGGGTCTTGTCACCCCCCAAAACCCACCCTACACGTGACCGGCATCCGACGTCATAAACAACATCGGAAGAACCTAAACATTCAATATCCAATGCTAGAACCCGCAAGGTTCACTACTCAATTACCAGCAGTTTATGGATAAGTGCGTTCTAATAAAGATATCAAAATTTAAAATTAGCGGAAGTCTTTAATGTTATATAACTTTATATAACTTAATCAAAAGATACCAAGTTTCCAAAGAGCTACGCAACAACTCTTCAACTACCCACAGTATGAATGTAAACTATGGAGCTTCTATGAATAAAGAGTGACCGTCTAATCATCGGGACGCAGCCTAAAAAACTAATATAAATAAAGGGAATGAATAAATAGGGTGTCCCATGAACAAGCATGTGGGCTCATCAAGTATCTTCAGCAGCAGCAAGTTCTCCTAAACGTTCTGAGAGTCACGAACCGACTCTTCTTCGTTACCTAACATACCATCAAAAACAACAATGGTATGCCTAAGTACTTCGTACTCAGTGAGTGTCTCGGGGAAAATAAGTAATACAAAAATAAGGTACAATAATACCTAAAGAAAACAGTTTTGAAAACAATGTGAAATTAATGTAAAACCAGTTATTCAATATGCATAGTCAAACGAATGAGAATCCCTTTTTATCATGTTTACAACTTTCAGTTATGTCCTCTCAATTCACCAGATTATCATCAAATACACTCCACATAGAGGTGAAGATATCACACATGCCAATGCAGGTCCAAGAATCAGTCACAATGAAGGGATGACCTTTGAGGTTCCCTAAACAGCTTAGAAGCACCACATCAGAATCTCAGGTTCTCGATGGCTATCTGTCACGACCTGACTAGGGGCCGCGACGGGCACCCGGGGCTAACCACCGAGCATAGTCAAACGAATGAGAATCCCTTTTTATCATGTTTACAACTTTCAGTTATGTCCTCTCAATTCACCAGATTATCATCAAATACACTCCACATAGAGGTGAATATATCACACATGCCAATGCAGGTCCAAGAATCAGTCACAATGAAGGGATGACCTTTGAGGTTCCCTAAACAGCTTAGAAGCACCACATCAGAATCTCAGGTTCTCGATGGCTATCTGTCACGACCTGACTAGGGGCCGCGACGGGCACCCGGGGCTAACCACCGAGCACCGCTCGTTCTATTACTCATCATGCTTATTTAACGCTCTTTTGTCAAATACATACTCAATTTATAAGAAAAGCATCTTTCATTCAGAAACACAAATAGTTTTATATGCACAAGCCTTTTGGTCATTAAAATAATATATGCATATATTTTGATGGCAACCTCATGAGACCATACAAACCACACTGTGCATCTACGAGCCTCTACTAGAGTACTAGACATATGGACGGGACAGGACCTTGTCGTGCCCAAAACATACATATACAGAAAAGAACAACCATAAGCACCTCCGGAATAATGGAGTGCTCTCGAATCAGCTGACGGCTACTACGAGTCTGGATCAAGCTCACCTCCCTATCTACCTGTGGGCATGAACACAGCATCCAAAGAAAATGGACGTCAGTACAAACATTGTACTGAGTATGAGAGGCATAAATAATAATAACACGTCAATGAAAAAAAGGAAGCATCAATAAGGAACATCTGCATCTGACTGTCAAATATAAACGAAATGATGCATGCTGGCTTACTCATAATCATCATCATATCATATGTGCATAAATGTATAAGGTGCCCGTCCATATCAGATTGGTGTGATAATCATTAGCCTGCGTCCAGGCCTCCCGCGTCCGGGGTATCATCTCATGCCGCCCACTAGTGGTGTCTGCCCATGCCATCTGGGCATGGTGTATACGCTGCCTGCCTTAGCAGTGACTGCCCAGCCAAATAGGCGCGGTGTTATATCATCATCCTAATATGCTCATCATAGTGCATGCATAAAGACTCCAGGACAACTATGCTTTATCGAGGTGACGTAAGGTCGTGATCCCCCGATTTTATTATGGAGCACTCATTAACATTCTGCCTCACCTTGAAGGGAATAGTATATAAGGTGAGTGTAAGCAATAAATGACATCATTAACATTTTAGGAACACCAGATCATAACATCTAGAATTTCTATACTTTAACTCATTACCTTGTGTACCTATTTTATGATCATAGGCTCATAGTTTTCTAGAATTTAAGAGATTCACGGAGAAGAAAGAAAGTCATGCTATAGGATTCATGCCATAGAAAGAAAGGACTAGCCTCACATACCTTTTGGTCTTAACTAATCTATCATTCACTTTGTTTCCTTTGATGCCCACGTTTCTACCTTCAAGAGGAATCGCTTTGACATTAGTTACTCGGCTATAAGAACATTTTATCATTTCTAGGGAAAATTGGGCAGCACTTCCTTTGTTTATACTACTTTTCCCACATTCTCTATCCATTCCCAAACGTTAATAACAACATTCACAATATAGCAACAACAATCATCATTCATCTACACTTACCACAATTCACCATTTCCCTTTTATTTCTCCACAATTATGATTATAACCCGTTATCGCGTTTTCTCATATATAATACTTATTCCATGGTCTAGATGTCATTTATAAAATATTCATAATCACAGCATACCAACATTCATGATTCATCCCAATCATTATTCAACAATGACACTATTCACACATTCATGACCCAATTTTTATATCTTTCCACAACCCGAGTGTTTTAACTTTTAACCACTTAAACTATTGTAAAAGGGTCATAAAACTCACCTTAGATGATGGATGAACAACATTCAAGTGGAGCTTCTCTTCTTGCACCAAAACCCTAACTCACTTCTCTTGAGTTTCCTTGGCTTAGATGAACTTTTAATGGGTTTCATACACTTGATTTCATGGATTTGGTGTAGTTGACCATGGTTTTCCCTTGAATTCTTGTGGATGAATAATGGAGAAAGTTCTAGAGGTCTCTTGGAGAGAGGAGAGTGGAAGATGAAATGAAATAAAATGAAGGAGGGGTCCTTGTATTAATTCATGAAATCAGTCCCGACTGAGATGTACGGTGAGATCGATGGAGTGTCGATTTGGTCGTCGAAGTTGCTAAATTTCCAGTGAGCAATCTGCCGTTTCCTTTCATTCTACGGCGAGAAGGACGGTTCGTCGAACTTATCAACGGAGCGTCGACCTGTTCGTCTAATGGTCTTTGCTCCAACTCAATCAATTTTTTATGGCACAATCGATGAAGCGTCGACTTGTCCGATGGTACAAAGAACGGTCGTCGAACCCCCTTTTCGCAGAACTGCGTTGGAGTTTCATTTGACGAACTTTTCTCTCTTGCCTCTAACTTCTTTGGAATCTTAATTAGAATTATTAAGTATCCCTTCTTACTTGTAGGGACATCATATTCACCTTAACTTACGTTAGTTCCTTCCCCGCTAAGCAACCCAAAGTTCCGGGGTGTAACACTATCCTTCCTACCTAATAGCTAGGCATAAACCATACCTGGGTAGCGAACCCGCAGCGGCCACTCTTCCTCCCGAATGGATAGACAATTACCACACTAGGATCCATAATGACTACCCTTCCTCCCAAGTAGCTAGGCCAAACACAACAACATAGTTCATAGCATAGAAGCCGAATCACAATTCACCTCAATGTAGTCACATAAACAATTAGCATTAAGGTTCATTATGCCATTACAAAGATACATCATTTCATAGATAATGTTTAAAATATTTCCACATCTTTAAACAAGATTCCATTGTCATAGTTCATTATAAAACATCAATACAGACAATTAACCATTATTATTGATCGTCTCTTATAGAAGAACACAATTATGATTTCATATACGTATACAGAGGACAATACAATTCAGGTTTAATGTGGGTTTGTCCCCTCACGCAGATCAACCACAATCAAATTTCCAAAAAGAGACATACCTTAATTCCCGCTCAAAAGTACCTCCCACAATCCAACAATTATTCTACAATAGTTTTAGATAGGAGAGATTAGAACTCTTAACCTATTTCCGCCCATAAACCCTTCTTACCAACGAAAGTTAGGGTTTTCATGACTGGAACGTGTTCTTAAGCACTTCGTGAATCAATCATGGATTCTAATCCCATAGGATAACTTACACTAGTATAAACCTTTTCAATAATATTAGAAAAGTCAAGGATCATACCATATTGAAGGAATCATAACGTCTCCAAACGTCCCTTTCTTCTTCTTTTTCTTTGGTTTCAAGAATCTAGGGTTTTTGGAAGATGAACTACTGTTAATTTGATGCTAGATTGATGAAGTAATGGTAGGAATTGATCAAGAACATACCTTATATGTTTTGGGGGAACCCTAGGGTTGTTTCTTCTCAAAACGTTGGCCAAAACGAAGTGGGAATGAATATAACGAAGTTAGGCTTTTATAAAATTCGGGAAAAATAGCTTCAGGCATAAAATGGCCTGGTACGTCGCCTGGGGCATCTCCTAAGGCGGCGAGCATTGTGTATCTTTTTCAACGGTGTCAAAATTTAGTGTTTGCTAAAAATTTGGCCTGGGGCGCCGCCTGGCTCATGCCTAATTTTTACACTGTACAGATAATGTTCAGTAAAATGGGTATAACTCCTAGGACAGAGCTTCGTTGGAGCTGGGTGACCTACCGTTGGAAAGGTATTTCAAAGAGCTAAAACTTTTGTTGCAGAAGTTTTCCCAAATTCCAACCTATTTTCACGAAACTAGCTTAGAAGTCTAATCTACTGAAATTTAGACGAGTTTGTGAACTCTTACGAACTTCACTTTTTGGGTTGTCTTCAAAACGATTGCTTATCATCCAAATTCCTCCCAAATGGATTAATATTGCTAAAATACCATCTTATTACTAGTGTTACACTTTCACACCTAACCCAAATTCACGGGGTGTTACATTATCCCCTCTTTAGCATAATTCATCCCCGAATGAAAGTCATGGCCTAAGATTTTCACTAAACCTCAAGTCTTCAAAATTCTCGCTAGTTTTCCTTTGTCTTGCAAGCTATCTCAAACAAAAAATCATATAATACTGTAACAATAACCATATGGCCCTCACTGAGACTCCCACAACTACACTAGACAAGCCTAAACACGGATTTACACCTGTAGCCTACCTCGAGATTTAATGATATTACTCTTCCATCCATAACGGCTTTATCTAGAAATACAAGCCTAACTATTTTTAATCGGCAGTCTAGAATTGCATAACACTTAGAAAGCCAGTCTATCCTCATATTCATTTCAAAGTTCACCATTCCTATTTCCAACAATTCAGAGGTAGTCCCACGGCCATTAACTACGGCTACACAATCTCTATAGATTCTAGAAGCAATAACGAGAATACTAGTAGGGGTATTCATAGTATAGGGTTTTAACAATCGCTTGAGTTCCAGACCAAAATAAAAGGCAAGATACTGAGTTATATAAGAAAGAGTGGAACTTGAATCGATCAGCGAATACCCTTTAAAACAATATATAGTTAGAATGCCTGTGACCACGGCATCAGGGCCTTCCGCCTCCTCCCTACGAGCCAAACCATAAAGTCGGGTTGTTCCTCCACTAGAAGTGTTAGGAACTTCCTTTCCTTTACCATAATTACGAGCATTATGATTATTGACTGCATTCCCCACAGGCGGATTCTTAGCAGAAGTAGAAACAGGCGAATCATTTCTCTGATTGGACATATTAGCCATGTCACGCAACCACTTTCTACACTCCCTCTTAATATGGCCTCTAATCCCACAATGGTTGTAAATACGGTCCTCCCACACAGCTGAACGGCTACTACCTTGTGAAAATCTGCTCTGGATGTTGTTCCTTTGATCTTGTCCACCAGATGGAATGCCCACATTAGACTGAGAAACAAACTATTGAGGTGCAAAATTTTCTTTTTGTTGCCCTCCATCATACGAACCAGTGAAACCACCCGTAGATCGGGCCTTCTTACTTTGTTCCCTTTTAAGCATCTCTTCGCCCTTCCAATTCTCTTGTTGCTCAGCGAACCCGACCAAAGATGAAAATGTACAAATGAGAGACCTAGCAGCAGCACATGCAGACTTAATGCGCGGCACTAACTCACACACAAAACGAGTCAACTTGTGCTTCTCAGTAGGGATCATATATAGAGCATACTTTGACAAACGAGTAAACTCCAAACTATACTCGCGAACCAATTTGGTACCTTGCTTAAGTTTTTCAAACTTAGTAGTGATATCGAACCTCTCCTCATCAGATAGAAATCTCTCTATAAACACCTCTTCGAATTCAGCCCAAGTAGGAGATAAAGCATTATTACCTCTTTCGGATTCCCCCATCTCAAACCACGCATGAGCAATATCTTTCAGCTGATACGAGGCGACTCTTACAGCTTCTGAACCATGGGCATTCATTGATCTCAATGCTTTGAACGTCTCATCTAAAAAATGTTGGGGTTCATCCACCTCTCGTGGCACAAAGAACTCTGGTGGCTTTAAGTCCAAGAACTGCTTAAGCCTTCCTCCGCCATGAGGTTCCACACCTCCCCGCTAATGCTGGGTTGCAACCAAGGTAGTTAGCATCTGAATCGTAGTTTGTATTGATCCAATCTCAGGCACACCCGCAGCAGGAATAGCGGGAGCAGCCGATGCTAGAGGTGGTGCTTGATTTCCAGTGTTATTATTTCCAGCATTATTACTATTACCAGAATTTGCACCAGGAAGATTTCGATTAGCAATTCCTATGGCGCGCCTTTGGTTACCAGTTCCAGATCGAGTTAGGGTCATTTCTGCAAGGCACGAATTATCAGACACGTCAGAATGATCCTAATGGAAGTTCAAGCTCTATAGAACAATCTAGAATAAAGAAGAATGAGAAATACCTATAAATGCCCTGGTAGGCTTTCGATCATGAAGGAGATCAAGCTGCACAAGAAAGACTTTACTAGACACAGCTCCACAGACACAAACAACTACTAGGACACATTTAAACCTAGGCTCTAATACCAAGCTTGTCACGCCCCAAAACCTACCCAAGACGTTACCGGCATCCGACATCATGAACAATATCGGAAGAACCTAAACATTCAATATCAAACATTAGAACCCGCAAGGTTCACTACTCAATTACCAGCAGTTTATAGATAAGTGTGTTCTAATCAAGATATCAAAATTGAAAATCAGCGGAAATCTTTAATGTTATATAACTTAATCAAAACATACCAAGTTTCCAAAGAGTTACGCAATAAGTCTTCAACTACCCACAGTATGAATGTAAACAATTGAGCTTCTAAGAATAAAGAGTGACCATCTAATAATCGGGACGCATCCCAAAAAACTAATATAAATAAACGGAATGAATAAATAGGGTGTCCCACGAACAAGCAAGTGGGCTCACCAAGTATTTTCAGCAGCAGCAAGTTCTCCTAAACGTTTTGAGAGTCACGAACCTGCTCTTCTAGGTTACCTAACATACCATCAAAAATAACAATGATATGCCTGAGTACTTCGTACTCAGTGAGTGTCTCGAGGAAAATAAGTAATACGAAAATAAGGTACAACAATACTTAAAGAAAACAGTTTTGAAAACCATGTGAAATCAATGCAAAAATAGTTATTCATTCTTGGTTCAATATGCATAGTCAAACGAATGCAAATCCCTTTTTATCATGCTTACAACTTTCAGTTATGTCCTCTCAATTCACCAGATTATCATCAAATACGCTTCACAGAGAGGTAAAGATATCACACATGCCAATGCAGGTCCAAGAATCAGTCACAATGAAGGGATGACCTTTGAGGTTCCCTAAACAGCTTAGAAGCACCACATCAGAATCTCAGGTTCTCGATGGCTATCCTTCTTCATTAATAGCTAAGCATAAACCATACCTGGGTAGCGAACCTGCAGCGGCCACTCTTCCTCCCGAATGGATAGCCAATTACCACACTAGGATCCATAGTGACTACCGTTCCTCCCAAGTAGCTAGGCCAAACACAACAACATAGTTCATAGCATAGAAGCCGAATCACAATTCACCTCAATGTAGTCATATCAACAATTAGCATTAAGGTTCATTATGCCATTACAAAGATACATCATTTCATAGATAATCTTTAAAACGTTTCCACATCTTTAAACAAGATTCCATTGTCATAGTTTATTATAAAACATCAGTACCAACAATTAACCATCATTATTGATCGTCTCTTATAGAAGAACACGATTATGATTTCATATACGTATATAGAGGCTAATACAATCAAGATGGGTTTGTCCCCTCACACACATCAACCACAATCAAATCATGAAATAGCGTTCAAAAGCCTGAAAAGTTAACCTTTTTATTCAATAAAGAACTTTTAAAAGGAGATACACATTCAAAACAAGGTTTCCAAAAAGAGACATACCTTAATTTCCGCTCAGACGTAGCTCTCACAATCCAACAATTATTCTACAATAGTTTTATATAGGAGAGATTAGAACTCTAACCTATTTCCACCCATAAACCCTTCTTACCAATGAAAGTTAGGGTTTTTATGACTAGAACATGTTCTTGAGCACTTCATGAATCCATCATGGATTCTAATCCCATAGGATAACCTACACTAGTTTAAACCCTTTCAATAACATCAGAAAAGTCAAGGATCATACCAAATGAAGGAATCATAACGTCTCCAAACGTCATTTTCTTCTTCTCTTTCCTGGGTTTCAAGAATCTAGGGTTTTTGAAAGATGAACTAGTGTTAATTTGATGTTAGATTGATAAAGTAATGATGGGAATTGATCAAGAACTTACCTTATATGTTTTGGGGAAACCCTAGGGTTGTTTCCTCTCAAAAGGTCGGCCAAAACGAAGTGGGAATAAATATAACGAAGTTAGGCTTTTACAAAATTCGGGAAAACTAGCTCCAGGCATAAAATGGTCTGGTGCATTGCCTGGGGAATTGCCCAGGGCAGCGTGCATAGTGTATATATTTCAATGGTGTCAAAATTTAGAGTTTCCTAAAAATTTGGCCTAGGGTGCTGCTCACGCCTAATATTTACACTGCACAGATGATTTTTAGTAAAATGGGCATAACTCCTAGAACAGACCTTTGTTGGAGCTAGGCGACCTACCATTTGAAAGGTATTTCAAAGATATACAACTTTCATTGAGGGTAGTTTCACAAATTCCCAACCTATTTTAATGAAACTGCTTAGAAGTCAGACCTACTGAAAGTTAGCCGAGTTTGTGAACTCTTACGAACTTCACTTTTTGGGTTGACTTCAAAATGACTGCTTATCATCCAAATTTATCCCGAATGGATTAATATATCTAAAATATCATCTTATTACTAGTTTTAAACTTTCACACCTAACCCGAATTCACGGGGTGTTATAGGGCTAGGGAGATAAACCGGGTGTACAGAGTGGAGAATCATTCGGTGGAGTTTTTAGAGGCTAAGAATACTGCTAGAAATGGTGGTTGGCTGGTGTCTAAGTGGCTGAGGAGGATAGAACTTCTATCACTTGGGACCAGTCCAGGGTTGGGATGGTGAGCGAGAAATTTACTGTTGAGGCTAGGAGGTGGCTGAACATCATCTCCAGTCGAGTCCGTCCTTGAGGAATGTCACCTCCGTGAAATCTCCCAGGGCTCTTCTAATTGCTTGCATCCTAGATGATGTGCATGTGAATGTAGGTTCGCAGGTGATTGAAGAATGGTAGGAGTTTATGAGGTTTGGGGCATCGAGTTTGTTGCTCCCGTCATTGATCACTTCGTTGTGCAAGAGGGCTGGGGTCTATAGGAGGCCTAATAATAACATGGTGGATTCTAATGCTGACTTCCACCCATTACAGGTGTATGGTCAGGGTACTACTGTCCAGAGTAAGAAGAGAAAGACTGCAGATGGGACGAGTGCCAGTGCGGTTGGAGGTGGAGATGGAGCCGAGGCTGGGGCTGCCCCTGCTCAGGGTCCGTTTGAGCGTATTGATACTATTTTTGATAAGATGATGGCAATGTTCCAGGGTATCCCGAGGCCTTCGGTGGAGGTGGGTTCATCTAGTGCTGGCGGGGGTTACTTTAACAGGGAGGAGATAAAAGACTATCTAGAGGCGCAGAAAGGGATGGGTGAATCACTCTCTACCTTGCAGACTGTCTACACTTCTCTGGCTGCAGGCCACGTCTTGCTTCTCACTGATTTTGAGAAGGAGCAGGCCAAGAACAAGTCTAGCGACAAGGTTCACCTGAGGGCTTGGAGAGGTATCAAGGGCTTATGGGGAAAGATGTACCCAAGAGAAGAGACGCCTGTGCAGGATGAGGATGACTCTGACCAGTACTTCGTGAGCCAGGTCAAGGGACGTGACAGGAGGAGCAGATCAGCGGAGGATGTTGGTAGTTCAAATGGTACAGGGGCCATGAGCGGTCGGGTGGCTTAGAGACCTCTTCCCCCTCCCCCTTTTTCATTATGATGGTGCTATGGTTTCCCATGTTGGGATTTGTCATTGAAACAATTTCCTTTTTCTTAAGTTTGTTTGGTTTTTTTTTGCTTATTTCTGTTTGGATAATGTCGTTTTGGTTTTGGTTAGCCTTGTTTGGGCTAATGTTCGGATATTTTGTTTTGAATGTTGAACTATTTGGTTTCTTATTTTGGTAATGGTAGTTGGGTCTTGTAATAGTGACTTGAGTGGTCCTTGCCCTTGTCGGGCTTGTCTTTATATCACTGATGGTTTGGTTTTCCTGCTGTTTTTATCTGGTCTGTTAAATAGCGTGAATAGGGGAAGAAAGTTGAAAATAGGGGAGGAGTTTTAGGTCTCTGAACCTAGGGCAGGAGCGGTCAAGGAAGAACAGGGTTCCGCTTCAGCGGTAGCCAACCCGCTGCAGCGACAACGCCACAGCGGTGGTCTGACCGCTGGGCCGCAATGACTGGTAGTAGCATCATGCTATGCTCGGAATACTTTTGCAAATAAAATTTAACTCAACCATTCCCAACACATATTAGATCTGATCCCGCAATACCACTCGATTTCGCGTATAGATACCAATTTGACACACCGAGATATCATTTTGACCAAAGTAGCACGATTTAAAAGAAAGAAAGGAAATTTCCTAGATGCCTTATAGCCTCCCATGGATGGGTACAGACGTCTACGTGCCATTCCACAAGACTCTACTAGACATTGCACTTGTACTTGTGAGACCGGTAACCTAGGCTCAAGAACGAGAAATGGATAGGTAGGTTGGAATGTAATTATGATTGTCTTCTAGATTGCTTATATAACTTCTAAATGTGATGTTGCGTGGCCGACGAAGGAAGTAGAGATTGTTTTTACCTTAGGAATATGTGGTGTATTTCTAGCTAATCCTTATAAGAAGGATTCACCTCAATTTTTTTAGACGGGTGTTGTGAAGGTTATTTGACGATAGAGAAATTAGATGCGATGTTGGCTTATGTGTAAGGAAAGAAGAGAGTAGGTGTACAAGTGAAGATAAAAAATTGCAAGGATCGATTCGGTTGCTACATGAAAGTAAAGGATGTGTGGTTGATTATCTTAGACAAAGAGGCAAGGTACAAGTATGAGTAAATATTCTTAAGTAAAATTATATCGCCGGGACTCACAGTTAGGGCGTAGAAAGATATGCTAGGAAGACCTACAGATTTAGACATACGAAAAAAGAATATGAGAAACCAGAATGGCCTGAGGGAAATTAGGAGCATATGAGCGTTACAATTAGAATTCTCTAACTGGCTGGGCAAAAAGAGAGGGGAGATGTATTAAAGCCACAGATTCAGGAAGAAATCAAATTTCAACGGGATTTCTCGCAAGAAAAGGTGTTGAAAAGAGATAAAAAGATAAGTCACGAGTGGCTACATCGAGTATTATGTATACCCTTATGGTTGATGTTACGACATGTTAAAAGTATTGATTATGTTGTATGTCAAAATTGAGGTAGCAAGCGCTACAGAGAGAATTAGGATTGGGTTTTTGTCGGTAATCAAAGTCAGATGGCGGTAACGCGACCAAATGTGTAAGCACGAGCATTAGGAAAAAGAACGTTATGATATCATAAAATGAAGGGTAGAGAAACTTGGACAAGGAAAACGTATACCTATTGAGGAACAGGTAAACAGATCTTATGAGAGCGACGAGGGAATTTTAAACTCCTGAGATTTAACTAGGAGAAAGGATGTGAACCCATGATTGTTACGCCTATTTAAGGAAGAAAGTACCTCAAGAAGAGATTTTCAGCGTCAAAAGGGATTCTCACTCGTAACGGAACACTCCAAGGTTTCCTAACCTAAGAATAAAGGATGACTAATGGAAATAGGCGTTTTATGGGTAAAGGAAAACAAAAGAAACTATGAGGACTGAAGGAAGGAGGAGGTGTCAATGAAATGATTAAAGGAAATTATGTGACCGCCGACAACAAGGAGAAGGTTAGTGAGTCAGTAGACTTGCCCAAAGGAAAACAAATTTAAAGTATAAGACAATGGTGAAAGATACAAAGATGCGATCATGAAGAAAACCGAGAAAATTAGATATATATATGTGTGTGTGTGTGTGTGTGTGTGTGTGTGTGTGTGTGTGTGTGTGTGTGTGTGCAAGTTGTAGTATCATAAAGGAAGATGAAGACTCGACGAAAGAAGAAAGGAAAGGGTGTACTTTGTGAGGATTTCATGATAAGAACAAGAACCAACAGAACACTAGAAGGACTATGATGCATAGTTGTGATGCAAACAAGTAGCTAAGAAGAATTACGGGACAAAATGAGCTAAGCTAATGAAAGGACGAGTCGTAGGAATGGATGGTGTGGAATATCATCTTTTAATGGTGTAGTATAGATATAAATCGGAATTGGAAACCCAGAGCAAGGAGAATTTCAAGGATATTAAGAAGATAGTCGTGGAGAAAGACTAGGGCTAAAGGAGCGTGGTATAGTCGGACACTCCATAAGGGGCCTAATGAATTCCGATGTCCCCATTAATTCATTAACCTAGGGGACTACTAGTCATGAGAGGTAGAAGTGAAAAGACAATAAAGAAGGCATTTGAATTGTATCCAATATGTATAAGCATTTCGATTTGATACAAGAACTCAACTAGCAAAAAGGAAAACAAGTTAAACCATGCGATGAAAAGAACTCCGGCATTACATGGAATAGAGGAGTTGAAGGATCGCTAAGGTCTGCCAGATGACTATCAAAGATGGTTAACACTCAAAGGTTACGGTATATGAGAACATCCTTTAAAATAAGGGAAGAACAAATTCAGTTCTAAGATGAGCTACAATACTCTGAAGCTCAAGAGAGGGAAATATATTGGGTTGAAGGAGTCAAATTTCGAGATGAATCGATATGTCAAGAATGTGCTAAAGAAAAGTGAAAATTGATTAAATGTAGGTATATCATGAGACATATCTAGGAAGGAGAATGAGTTTTGTCAATGCGACATGTTATGTCTCCGGACTATGGTTCAAATCGCTCGTACTGGAGAAATTTTGGTTACATTTAAGTGTGCAGTAACGTACCCCGAGAGGTAACGAAAGGAGTAAGAAGGGTCTGTAAGATGACCAGGGAGTACTATAAAGGACAATATGAATTACAAAAAGGGAAATTTTAGCACTAGAAGAGATGAAAGTTTTAACAAGAGGAATAATTTTATACTAGGGGGTTCAATGATATCCAAAAGAAAGGGAGATAGTGTGTCTATGGATAGAAAGACACCAGTGCTACCTGAGACTAGAAACTACCTCGCAAGTCGTGGAGTGACAAGTCGCCGGTCATATCAAATGTGAGAGTATATGTTATAGAACCATATAGACAATCGTCGTTATGGAATGGCTGACAAAAATGGTGTAAGGACAACGATAGGGAGTCAAAGAAGAACATAGGATAATTTAAATCTCAAATGATCACCGGTACAAGAGAATCAAGGACTTAAGAAGAAAGCATACTCGTATCAAAAGGAAGTTATGATTAAGTAGGATTTTATCTTAGTTCCATGTTTATGAGTTTATATTGCAATTATGCTAAAACTGAGGAGAGGAAATTGCAGGAAAAGTTCATGTATGAATAGGATGATAATGTAAGGAATTAAAGAGTCCGACCAAGGAATTAAAAGGAAATGATATGGTATGTATATAAGGTCTACTAGTACAAAAAGGGATGATCTAAAATAACAAGAGAAAAGCAGGCAAGGAAGGGTGTCATATCTGAACAAGAGAATTTGTCTACTAGCAGAGAAATAAGGAGCAAGGCAAAAGAGTACTACAATTAAGAATGCTCACAAATTGACAAGGAGTCGTAGCAATCATGAGTTAAGACCAGCAGAAATAGTGAACAACATGTGGGACATGGGAACATGTACCCCATTTGTATTCTTGTGAGTCTTATGAGGTAAATGGTAATTTTTGAGGTAGCATTTCACTAGGGGAGGTAAATGGTAATTTTTGAGGTAGCATTTCACTAGGGGTAGATATTTTTCCGATTGGCAGTTCCTTTATTAAAAAGGCAAAAAAGTTAAGTGAATTTCTGGTCTATCTAAATCTTGATGGATAACATTAATTTGTAGTATTTCTCATGGTAGGGACTAGTTATAATTGATATTTAGTGAAATTAATTAAGATATCAACGCTCAAAAACTACGGTTCTAAAAGAACTAGATGGGTGAAGCCCGTGCAAGGCACGGGCCTTTGCCCGATATGGAGATTTTTTTTTTCTTTTTTATTATATAAATTTACAATATTATTTGTACATTTGGATGCTTGTGCTTCAGGGAATAATTTGTATCGGCAAAAATGTCTATAACAAGCTTTGATTTCCAAAGTATAAATACCCGAAGACATATAATTCGCAAGACTATGCATTCCTATAATGCTATTTGAAATTATAACAATCTTATCATATACAACTAACTTAGCAGTAGATTCAGTCAGTCTCTCTTCTTTTTTCCCAGCTGGTACAATCATGTTTCTTGCACAACTTTGCTGATGTATAAAAAAGAACTATATCTAGAGACTTAACTAAGTTCTGGTGGATTACACTTCTCCCGTTTTGCAATTTGTAGCTTTGAATACAGCAGTAGATTTAGCCAGCCTTACTTCTTTTTCCAAGCTAGTACAATCATCTTTCTGTTACACCTCAGAAAAATTTTCGTTGATAGACTAACGAGGGGCACGAAGTATACAATGTTTCAATAAGTAAGAAATAGCATTGGATGATCCTAATTGAGATTTCGAAGGCATTCGAGGTAATAGAAGAAAGTTTGCCAAGAAAGGCAAGGCATACGTTATGTATCGGAAAGGATTTATGAGTAACGAATTAATGATGACTTAATGATGTTTTGGAGAAAAGCTATAATGTTCTTTATATTGGTAACGAGGTGCTAAACAAGTGTCAAGAAGGCTCCATAAGGATTGGAGATCAAACGAACGACGGAGATCATTTCAGGGAAATAGGGTTATACGACCGACTTATACGGTCCGTATAACATTATACGGTCAGTATAAGGGTCTGTATAAGGGTCCGTATAACACCTAGCAGAGATGATGTTTGCCTGGTGGTGAACCACGACCACGTATACGGGCCGTGCAATGTTACATATACTATATAAGTGTCCGTGAAAGTCCCGACGGGCTGAGTTACGTTCAATTATATAAATGTGATCCCACTTCACTAATTTCATTTCCCACACTTATTCATCTCTCTCAAGGCTTCTAGAGGGCTCCACACACTTCTTCCATAACAACTCAAGAGAGATTCAAGATCAACTTCATCAAACCAAGGAAATCAAGTGTAAGAAACTCATTAGAGTTCATCCAAGTCAAGAAATTCCATTGGAAAGGAACTAGGGTTTTGGCTCAAGTGAAGTCTTTCCACTCAAGGATCATTCCCACACTATCTAAGGTAAGTTTTATGATCATTCCATGTTGTTTAAGATAATGAGATGTTGAAAGATTATGAAAAGAGATAGAAAATGGGTTATAAAGATGAGAATAATAAGATTTTGAGTAGTAGCTTGGGATGAGTCATGATTCTTGATATATAGTGATTATGATTATGCTATAAATGATATTAAGGACATGGAATAAGCATTATATGTGAGAAAATGTACTAGTATACTACGACCATGATTATGGATGAATTGAAGTGAAATTGTAAATGTGGATAAGGTAGAGTGAATGAACATTATTGGTTATAATATTGTGAATGTCATTATAGATGTTTGGGAGTTGATATACAATATGCGGAAAGTTGTATAAACAAAGAAAATGCTGCTCAATTTTCTCTAGCTTTAGTTGAGCATGTTCAAGTGATTGATTAGCTAATGTTAATGCAAACTCTCTTGAAGGTAACAACGTGAGCGTTGAAGGAGAACAAGCAAGCGATAGAATAGCTAAACGAAAAGGTATGTAAGGCTAATCCTTCCTTCTATGGCATGACTTCTATGGCATGAATCTTCCCATTTTTCCATGATCTTCCTACATAACAGAAATTATAAGTCTATGACTATAAGGAGCTACATATGTATAAGATAGAGAAAAGAGATAAGACACGAGTATGATAATGGATGATGATGATGAGTTTAAGTCTAAAGAGTCCTAAAGTGAGATATGATGCCCATGAAGTTAATGATTCTAAGTATGGTTCCATTAATGCTTTTTCTTGTGTACACTCACCTTAAAACGTTAGTCCTTTCAAGGTGAGATATGATGATTATGATTACTCCATAATGTAATTTGGGGTCCACGACCTCATGTCACCCCGACATCGCCATAGTTGCTGTCACACCCTAATCCCGCTAGGGTGTGATGGGCACCCGACCCCATATCCGGAGCCGAGCGAACCCACGGACTCTTATTTTATACATAATCTCCTCGGACTCTGAAATTAAATAGTAGTGAAATATATAGCAAGCTTTTAAATCTTTCTTTCATCAATGTTTTCGAATCAGACAAAAACTGTAATCATATAGAGTTTATCACATAATACAAAATGACATATCGGCTGATGGAACCGCTTACAAAACCGACATACTACACCCACCACTCTGTCTGCAAAGTCTCTAATTTCGAACAAACAATCACAGTATATATACTCCGACTCAGCAACACTCCAGGAGCAAATGGAGTTGCCAATCCAGCTGAAGCATCTTCTAGCAATGTCCTATACTCATCTGGGTGTACCTGCGTGGCATGAAACGCAGCCCCCGAAGAACAGGGGGTCAGTACAGAATATGTACTGAGTATGTAAAGCATGGAATACAGCAAATAGAATTATAATCGAAAGAAACGGTACAGAAGTAAGTACACTTTCAGAATACCAAAATACTTATTTTTCAGAATGCAAGTCGTATATACCGATGCCACATGTCATAAGAAGTACAGAAAGTAAGTAGGTCATCCAGAGTGCCAAAATGTGTATTTTCCAAACACAGACCGCGCGTGCCAACAGCTTTTGTCATCAAATACGTTTACACATAACTGATTCATATGTAACATAATAGTGCCAAGGAACGTACGGCCCGATCCACATATATAACATATTAGTGCCGAGGAACGTTCGGCCCGATCCACAAATGTATTTGCTGCGGAACGTGCAGCCCGATCCATATACACACTTTATATTGTTGTGGCAAACGCAAAAGGTTAGTACAGACATTAAGCACGATATGCAGAATAATAAAACACTTATTGGGAACACGAATCATGCATGCCAAGAACGGTATCCGGACCCTTACGGGACCCGGGGAAACGTGGCGCCACCCTGCCTTTGGCGCCACACACATCATACTCCAGAAGGTTTGCTCCGTAATTGTTATATCCCGCATTTTTGCACATTCGGAAAAATTCAAAATAATTTTGACTTGTAAGAAATAAGGCCATGTTTTTATTTTATTCAATACATGTGTGATGTTCGTGAAATGTTGATGTGGGAATATGGAGAAAAGCCGAGGGAAAAATTGGGAATTTCATAAATTAGTTTCGAAAATTACAAAATAGGGCCCATAACTAATTGGGCTAGAAAAATCAAAAAAAAAAAAAAAGAAACAAAAGGCCCAACCATTGGGGTGGCCGGCCATGGCCAAAAATAAAGGACCCAAGCCCATGTCATTTAAAAACCATGTGATAAATTAAATAAAAAGGGGTCCTTATCAGTAGAAGTTTCAAGAAAAAAATTGAGAAGGAGAAAACAAAAAGAAGAAGAGCAAGCACAAGGCCATTGGGCCATGTCCATGAAAACCTAGCCACTTGAAATATTGCTCCAAAAATTATTTTCTTGTGGTATTCCTACTAATTCAAGGACCCTCTACAACGTGGTGTAGTTGTTTCGGAAGATAGGCCGCTTGTTTCGTCGATTTAACATCTTGGTCAAGTGAAGAAGCTAGGAAGAAAAAGGTAAGATTTTACTTCTTTTGTCTTGGAAGAAAAATATATATGTGTTGTAGAATGTGGAAAGGAATGTAGAGTATGAAAATTGTGTGTTATAGGTATGTGTGTGTATGGCCGAAAATTTTGTTGATGGAGAGGGATGATTAAAATTTTATTTGTTATGTTAATTGTGTTGTTGGGGCCTTGTGATGAAAATGGAAGAATAATGGTTCAAGTCGGCATGAAAAATTGTTGTAAACGATTATAGGAAATTATGTGATTTTAATATACTTTTTATGTAATTATGGAAGTGGAGTCCTAAATGTGAATTGTTGTGTTGATTGGTGAATTTGGAAGGATGCTAGTCCATATTAGCATGAAAAATTGGTTGTTAAGTTGTAGGAAGTTTTGTGATTTTATGGCAGATTTATGTAATTATGGAAATGAAATTGTTAAGGTGCAAATTGTGATTGTTGTTAATGAAATTGGAAGATAAAAATGTGTTGTGAATATTTATGTAGAAGGTTGGAGGTTTCGGGTGAATTATGGTTTCGGTGGAATTTTTGTATATTTTGTAAAACAATATGAAATGCTTCCGAATTTCATTTGAATGACCTTGAATTAGTAAATGATTATGAAAATGTTGATATTGGTTTGAAAGTGTGAAGTTGGAGTAGAAGTTGTTGCATTATGTAGAAAGGGAGACTATGTATGTTAAAATGCGTTTATATTGATCGTTGGTGTTGTTGGTATTGTTGTGGGCGTTGTTGTTGATGTTTTGACCGAGTTAAAAATCTCGGGGAAGTTGAATTTACAGGGGAGATGCTGCCCAAATTTCTGTAGAAAAGTGTTAACTTAAGATTCAATTCCTAAGGGCTTATAATTAATATTTGGTAATTGTGACCAATTGTAGATTTTGGAGGAAACGGGAATTGAGTTTGGATAAGCGTAAAAGGCAAACAAGGTATGTAAAGCTTTACCTTCTCTTCTTTTGGCATGTCTTAGACATAATAGGTTTGGATACGAGCCTCGGGGACAACTCTATTTCTAGAAATCCGAGTTTGAATTTGACCCTTTTTCATTCAATAGAATTGAATTAAGCACGTCGTGCCTTGTTGAGACAATTGCCTAAACATCTTTAATTTGCCCAAATGGAACCGGATTACACTAAACCTTTCATAAGTGGATCCATAAAGCTTTATGTACGTAATTTGTGTGCGCCACCTCAGTTGACCCGAGGTGGGCCCACTATTTCCAAACCCTCTCCTATTGTGCTATTGAATTGTTTTCAAGCAATATTTAAAGGAAACATTTTAACTACTCTTCTAACTACTAAATGACAACTGTTTTAAATATTCCATTGAGTCTTATAAACTATTCTGGAACATGGAACAATCACAGAAAGATTATTTTGACGTGACCCATTGTGACTTCCGAAAGACACGCACTATGATTACCGTCCGATCTCTTTGTTATGATCTGTCATCTGAGATGTCTCATCGAGTCTTTGTAAATGTGTTGTGTTTTATATTGCATTTAGTTTCTCACTACTCCACTCGTGGATGCCTCAATGCTTCTTTCACTGAGCCCGGGCCAGGATATGTTATCAAGTGTATTCCACTGCATTATTCATCGTGCCTCGATGTGAGGGGGCAGGTATACATGTACATGGGTTGTGGAGTATGTTGTGCCATGTACACATATTCTGATATGATATGATATGGCCATCGGATATGATATGATATGATATGTTACGGAGTTATTCCCTATTTTGGAGTATGCTGTGTTGTGGTGCCAGTGACGGGGTGGAGACCACGTTCTGTTCACCGAGTCCCATAATGGGGCCGGATATGACATATGTTTTTGCATGCATTATTTATGTTTTGTAAGTATGCATTCTGATATTCTGGACATTGCACTCATTTTCTGTACTTTCTGTTCCGGTTATGATTTCGTTTACTGTTCTTCATGCTTTACATATTCAGTACATATTTCGTACTGACCCCCTTTCCTTCGGGGGCTGCGTTTCATGCCACGCAGGTACAGACGCTCGATTTGCTGATCCACGCGCTTAGGATTTTATTCTGCTGTCTTGCAGTGCTCTCTTGTCCGGAGCCCACATTTTGGTACAGACTTTTCTACTGTACATGCATATGTTATTCAGGGGTATGATGGGGCCCTGTCCCGTCTTATGATTCTGTTGTTATTCGTAGAGGTCTGTAGACATACATGTGGGTTGTGTATATGTTTTGGGTTGATATGTTCAGTGATAGCCTTATCGGCTTCCACGCGCTATATTTGTTTATCTGCGATAGTTAACAACGCCGTTTGACTTCTATATCTGTATATTTCGTTTATATGCTGGTTTGGGTTATTGGGTACGTATAGGTGTCCAGCTCGGATACTAGTCGCGGCCTAAGGGGTTGGGTCGTGACAGTAATCTCCGTCACACATCATAATATCACATCATAAGATCAGAGCATACATATACACATATATGGTTCGGCGAACCATGAACACATCATAATACCGTAACACATCATACTCCGGAATACATATATGGCACCCGGCCCTCAAGCAAGGGACCCGGCGAACCATTCGCACGATATATACCGGCCCGAGACTCGGCGAAAGAAGTAATAACCCATGCACGAGCAGAGTAGAGGGAAACTAAATGCACATAAATCAAGACTCGATGGATAAGTATACTTACCGACCTCTGAAGGCTCAGAAACGAGTTTCGGATCAATCCGAATTAGTATAGGAAAGTGTCACGACCCAACCCCGTAGGCCGTGACTAGTGCCCGATCTGGGCACTGAAACGCATTCTAGTATATGGCAGAAGCCAACAAGGCTTTATTCTAAATTTAGATAATTTCCAGAAAAATTTCGGCAGAGTTTCCTTTGTTTTACGGACTATCCCAAATACCCTGCACGCAGAAAATACCAACAAAGGCCTCACAGGTCCAACAAAGCAACATCTAGATATATGCGGACCGGCCGCCGCGACGAAGGGGATCGCCCAAACACAACACATACACATATCTGTACAGAAAGATCCCAACCCACAAACATGTCTACAGACCTCTAAATGGACCAACAGAATCATATGGCGGGACAGGGTCCCGCCGTACCCATGAACGAGAATATACACATATAGAAGTGACAGACTGTACCAAAAGATGGCTCTGAATAAAAGAGCGCTCCAAATGGCGGAAAAGATATCCTAGACAGACGGATCGGCAAACCTGTCGTCAGTACCTGCGCGGCATGAAAACGCAGCCCCCGAGGAAAGGGGGTCAGTACGAAATATGTACTGAATATGTAAAGCCTGAGTTGCAGAAACAAAATCATAACTGGTATATAATGTACAGAAAGTAAACAGAAAATACAAGGTATCAAATATATATTTTCAAAACATGCGGAGTGTGTACAGAAACATATGTCATATCAAATCCGGCCCCTGCCAAGGGACTCGGCAGACAGAACGTGGTCACCCTCCCGACGCTGGTGCCACAACACAGAAGAATCAAAATAGGGGCATAACCCCATAACACAATATGTCATATCAGATGGCCATAGTAAATCATATCAGAACAAACGTACATGGCACAACATACTCCACAAACCCATGTACGCGTATACCTGCCCCCTCACATCGAGGCACGACGAACAATGCAGGGGATTACGCTTGACAACATATCCTGGCCCGGGCTCAGTGTGGGAATCATTGGGGCATCCACGAATAGAGTAGTGAGAAACTAAATGCAGTTAAAATATCATAAATATTTTCAGAGACTCGATGAGGCATATTAATGACAAACACATCCAATGAAGTCGGACGGGATCATAATAAAAGCATTTCGGACATCATAATAAATTACAGAAGCATAACCTTCCTGAAGTCGTTCCGAGTGTCAAAATAATTTATCAGACTTAATAGAATATTTAAAACCATATTCGTTAGGTAATAAAAAGGGTAGTCGAAACGTTTCTTTCAAAAATCGTTCGAAAAGGAGACTTTAGTACATTAAGGGCAAAACCGGGAATAGCGGGCCCACCTCGGAACAAGCAAGGCGGTGGGCTCAAATTACGCCCTTTAAGCTTATGGGGTCACCTATAAAGGTTCTACGGACATTCTATAGCTTTTCAAGGAGTTTAGAGAAAGTTTGCATAATTTCAGGAAAGCATATCAAAATGGTTCAATTCTACTGAAGGAAAAACTGAGATTTTCTCTTGCGGATTCCGATGGCCAAGAAGGTCTTTTGAGGCCCGAATCCGATCCTAAAACACTTAGACATGCCAAAAGAAGGATCGGGGTAGCTTTACATACCTTTTGAGCTTTTTAAGCCTATCCAAGCTCACTCTCCGTTTCGTCGAAAATCTGCAAATGGTCACATTTACCAATTGTAGGTTATAGATGCTACAAGTTCAATTCAACTCTTATTTGTCTACCGAAATTTCGGCAGCACTTCCCCTATACATATAGCACCCCCGAGAATTCAACTCGGCCAAATCAATCAACAACAACCCAAACAACAACATCAACATCAACAAAGAACATTAAAAACACAATTATCCTTCAACTAGTCATTTTTCTCACAAGTTGACATAACCTTCATTCTAACCCAAACTTTCAAACTAACATCATTGATTTCACATCCATTATCACTCAAGATCATCACAATATAGATTTAGAGACATTTCATATCATTTTCCTTAAGTTATACACTCGATATACATAATATACAACTTTCCGCCATAGTCATAATTTATCCAAAACTCCTAATCTTTGGCATACGTATTCATAACATGTTTCCTTCTTCCAAGTTCATCAATACTTGTCATAATTAGCAACCTAATAACTTCATTTTCATAATGTCATAAAATCGTACTAAAACGACATAAGCTTCCATATTTCATTTCGATACAAACTTTTATCATTCTAACTTCATTTACATTACAAGAATCTCAATAACACAACTAACATACTAAACAAACTTAATCCATTCCATTCCAACTTCAACATAGTACACGGCCATATGCCCTTCTATCAACATCAACTAAATTCATGCAACTTTCAATTCCTATATGCATTTCACACAACCACAACTAAGATATAACATGAATTCTATACATTGTGGCTATACAACATATACATACTCACGGCCATATAGCTATAACACACACCCACTTTGCAAACTTCCATTTCTTCACACAATCAACTCATTTCTACATACTACAACACAAACAAGACTTCATAACACAATAATAAGGGATAAATTCTTACCTTTTTACTCAATCTTCTTCACTTGAATATAAGGTCAACTTGAAGGAACAAGACCTCTTTCTTCCAAACCAACTACACCAAGTTGAGAAGGGACCTAGAATTAGTAGGATTCCAACAAGAAAATAATTTTGGAGGCAAGATTTGGAGGGGGTAATTTTTCTATACCAAACCCGAAATGGTCTCTAGTGTTGCTCTTGTTCTTGTTTTTCTTTCCTTGTCTTATTTTTCTCTTGAACCTTCTTAAGAGTTAAAGACTAATATTCACTAATTAGCACATGGGAAATATCTTAAAGGCATGGGTTTGGGCCATATCAAGAAATGGGCCTCATTGTGCTTCTTATTTTTGCAAGCCCAAATGGCTACAAATTTTATTTTTGCAATTCCCGAAACCAATTTCCGAAATTCCACGTTTTTCCCTTAGCCTTATCCCACACTTCCACGATAATATTCTTTCATACATAACTCTTATGTTCAACAAACTATCAAATTTAACCTTATATCTCAAGAATCCAATATTTATCGAATTTTTCCAAACGTGTGAAAACACGGGATATAACATCCTCCCCCCCCTTTAGAACATTCGTCCTCGAATGTAAAATTAATCTTATAGGGTTGGAAAATAACTTGGGGGAGTTTCTAATTATAGACAACACATATGACATACGATTGGTATTAAAATGAAATTAAGTAGGGATTCAAGGTTACCTGTGGGCATAGGGAACAGATGAGGGTATTTCTTCTTCATTTCCTCTTCGGCCTCCCATGTCATTTCCTCTCTATTCTCGTTCCGCCACAGTACCTTAACAGAGGCTACATCCTTATTACGGAGCCTCCGTACCTGACGATCCAAAATAGATACAGGCTGCTCCTCGTACGATAGTTGCTCCGTCACTTGAATATCATCTGCAGGGAATATTCTGGAAGGGTCACCGATGCACTTACGAAGCATAGAGACGTGAAATACCGGATGTACCGCTTCCAAGTCAGATGGCAAATCTAACTCATAGGCGACATTTCCAATTTTCCGCACGATCAGATAAGGCCCAATATAACGCGGACTAAGCTTACCCTTTCTGCCGAACCGCATTACGCCTTTCATAGGCGATACCTTCAGAAATACCCAATCACCAACCTGGAATTCCAAAGGACGACGCCGTTTGTCAGCGTATGATTTTTGTCGACTCTGGGCTGCCAATAGTCGTTCCCGAATAAGTTTCACCTTATCAACGGCCTGCTGGATCATATCTGGGCCGATTAATTCTGTCTCGCCAATATCAAACCAGCCGATAGGTGACCTGCATTTCCTACCATATAAAGCCTCGTACGGAGCCATCTGGATGCTGGAATGGTAGCTGTTATTATAAGAAAATTCAATCAATGGCAAGTGATCCTCCCAGCTACCTCTGAAATCAATAACGCAGGCCCGCAACATATCTTCAAGCATCTGGATAGTGCGCTCGGCCTGTCCGTCACTCTGAGGATGGAAAGCTGTGCTCAGGCTCAGCTGAGTCCCTAATCCTTCCTGAAAAGATCTCCAGAAGTTCGCTGTGAACTGAGCACCTCTGTCAGTGATAATAGATATAGGAACTCCATGAAGCTTCACTATTTCTTTAATATAAAGCCTGGCATAATCCTCGGCGGAATAAGTAGTTCTGACGGGGAGAAAATGGGCTGATTTTGTCAGCCTATCAACAATAACCCAGATGGAATCATACTTTCGTGGAGTGCGAGGCAACCCTGTAATGAAGTCCATATTAATGATCTCCCACTTCCACGTCGGAATTTCCATTTCCTGCAACAGTCCACCCGGTTTCTGATGTTCAATTTTGACCTGTTGACAATTGGGACACTGGGCGACGAACTCTGCGATATCCCGTTTCATGCCATCCCACCAGTATAAGCATCGGAGATCATGGTACATCTTTGTAGACCCAGGATGGACCGAATAGCGAGCATAATGTGCCTCGCTCATAACCTGCTGCCGAAGACCTGCAATATCAGGTACACACAACCTGCCCCTGAATAATAAAGTCCCGTCCGGAGTGAACTCGAACGGAGTCTTCCCCTTATCATAGGCCGTGTCTCTGTATCGTGCCAAAACAGGATCTTCATATTGATGCCGCTTGATATCTTCCTTAATAGATGACTCAGAAACCCCTCGGACAGAAATCCGTGTACCTCCAGAATCGGCCAGACGAACCCCAAGATTAGCCAACTGATGAATGTCACGTACTATCTCTCTCCTGTCTGGCTGTAAATCTACCAGGCTGCCCATAGATTTCCGGCTAAGCGCATCTGCAACAACATTAGCCTTGCCCGGATGATACAGAATATCCACATCATAGTCTTTCAGGAGCTCCAGCCACCTCCGCTGCCGCAAATTAAGCTCTTTCTGTCTGAAAATATACTGGAGACTCTTATGATCTGTATAGATATCAACATGAACGCCATATAAATAATGTCTCCATATCTTCAGGGCATGGATCACCGCTGCAAGCTCCAGATCGTGAGTAGGATAATTCTTTTCATGCTTTTTCAATTGCCGAGAAGCATAAGCTATAACTCTACCGTGCTGCATCAATACACAGCCCAATCCCACACCAGAAGCGTCACAATAAATAACATATCCATCGGGTCCCTCTGGAAGAGTCAGAACTGGGGCTGTAGTCAGCTTCTCTTTCAGCAACTGGAAGCTTCGTTCACAAGCATCAGTCCACTGGAACTTGGCTCCCTTCTGAGTTAGCCTTGTCAAAGGCGCTGAAATCGAAGCAAACTTTTCCACAAATCTTCTGTAATAGCCAGCTAACCCCAGGAAACTACGTACCTCTGTGGGCGTCGTGGGTCTGGGCCAATTTTTCACGGCCTCAATCTTCTGTGTATCCACCCGGACACCATCAACTGCAATAATATGCCCCAGAAATGCCACTGAAGCCAGCCAGAATTCACATTTAGAAAATTTTGCATATAATTCCTGATGCCGAAGTACCCCCAATACCGCTCTCAGATGATCTGCGTGCTCTACCTCGGACCGAGAATAAACCAGGATATCATCGATAAATACAATTACGAACATGTCTAAGAATGGCCTGAATACTCGGTTCATTAAATCCATGAATACCGCAGGAGCATTAGTCAGCCCAAAAGACATAACTCTGAATTCATAATGCCCATATCTGGTCCGGAATGCTGTCTTAGGAATATCGGCCTCCCGTACCCGTACCTGATGATAGCCAGACCGAAGATCTATCTTCGAAAAATACTTGGCGCCCTGCAACTGATCAAACAAATCTTCAATTCTGGGGAGGGGGTATTTATTCTTTATGGTTACCTTATTCAGCTGTCGATAATCAATACACATACGCAACGACCCGTCTTTCTTACGCACAAATAATACCGGGGCTCCCCAAGGCGAAGTACTGGGTCTAATAAAGCCTTTTTCTAACAGATCCTTCAACTGCTCTTTCAGTTCTTTCAATTTTGCCGGTGCCATTCTGTACGGGGGAATAGATATCGGCTGAGTATCTGGAAGCAAATCAATAGTAAAATCTATCTCCCGCTCTGGAGGAAGGCCTGGAAGCTCTTCTGGGAACACATCTGGAAATTCATTAACCACGGGAACTGACTGAAGAGTCGGCGTTTCTGCTGTCAAGTCTTGTACCCTAACCAGATGATAAAAATAACCCTTTCTGATCATTTTCTTTGCCTTAAGGTATGAAATAAACTTACCTTTCGGCGATGCTGTATTACCGGCCCATTCTATAACTGGCTCCCCAGGAAACTGGAAACGAACTACCTTATTTTGGCAGTCAACATTACCATAACAGGAGGCTAGCCAGTCCATTCCCATAATAACATCGAACTCGACCATACCTAACTCCACCAGATCTGCCTTAGTGTCACGGCCACATACAATTACGGAACAGTTTTTATATACCTGTTTTGCTACAATAAAGTCCCCAATCGGTGTGGCTACCTCAAACGGCTCTATAGGTTCAGATATTATACCAATTTTACAAGCAACCAGAGGCGAAATATATGACAAAGTCGAACCTGGATCAATCAATGCATACACAGACCGAGAGAAAACCAATAATGTACCTGTAACGACATTAGGCGATGCCACCTGATCCTGGCGGCTGGACAGAGCATAGATGCGGTTCGAAGGACCGCTAGTACTAGAAGCTCCACCACGGCCTCTGCCGCGACCCGCTGGTGCTGAAGTACCTGGCCCCGTAGGGCGCATAGCCACTGATGAAGATGAAGACCTGGCGGCTGATCCGGTAGGCTGCGCTGCACCACCCGAACTACCCTTATACGGGAAATCTCTCACAGAATGGCCCTGACGGCCACAAGAAAAACATGCACCGGTGGCTCTGTAGCACTCCCCAGGATGGTATCTGCCACAATAAGAACACTGAGGCCTAGGTGGCCTCGTCTGACCAGAACCCCTGTCTGTCCGCGAACCTGAAGCCCTGGAGCTCTGACCTGCTCCTGAATAACCTGGGCTATCAAATCTGCGACCTGTAGGCTGTGGAGGTGCGCTCTGAGCCGGCTGGGATAGATGTCTGCTAGGCTGCTGCGGCTGCTGAGGCTGCCTGCCCCGAGAATCTCCAGAATACCCAGATGATCTGGCCCTCTTGGGCTGTCTCCGATCCTGGCTCCTATCAGGCTGACGCTCCCTATGCCGGTCCTCCATGCCCTGGGCGTGGGCCTGAATCCGGGCAATATCCATGCCGGGCTGAGCAGCCAATACTAAACAGCTGTCGACAAAATAACGGTCCAGCCCCATAATATACCTGTGCATCCTGTCAGCCATAGTAGCTACCACAGCAGGTGCGTATCGGGCCAATGAGTCGAACTCCATACTGTACTCTCGACCACTGCGACCCCTCTGTCTCAGCAATAAGAATCTGTCAGCCTTGGCTCGCCGTAGCTCCGGAGGCAGAAAGTGGCTAAGAAAAGCCTCAGAAAAATCATCCCAAACTGCTGGGGGAGTGTCGTCGCCTCTGGATAACTCCCATGACTCGTACCAATTTGCCGCTATATCATACAACCGGTAAGAAGCCAATGTGACTGACTCTGTCGCGGAAGCATTAATAAACTGTAAGGTGCGCCGCATCTTCCTGATGAACTCCTCGGGATCCTCCTCGGGCTTTGTCCCGAAGAACTCTGGAGGGCCACAAGTCAAGAACTCACGGGCTCTCGAACTGTCACGCCTGTAAGCCCGGTCACCTCCCAGTCCGTGCCCCTGAACCTGTCCTGCCACAAGTCTAGTCAATAGCTGGACTGCCTCTCTCATAGTCTGATCCTCAGTCCCTGGCCGTGGAGCTGGAGGCTCAGGTACTGGAATATCGGGAGCTGGCGGTGGAGCCGCCCCTCGACCTGCAGCTGCTGCTGCTCCAATCTCCTCTACATGTGGCGGTGTGGAAGAGCCCTCTGCCGGGGGCAAAACATCAGGAGCAATATGAGCATGGGCCCTGGTAACCCTCTGGGCCCGACTAGTCTCTCCCGTAGCCGTTGCCTTGGCCTTTTGGGCCGCTGTCGCCTTTTTTGGAGGCATAACTGCAAATGTAACAATTTGTTAGGGAGGAATCATCCTGATAACACAGTTCTATCGCACGATCTAAGACAGAAAGAAGGGTAGTATCCTAAATGCCCTGTAGCCTCCCATCTATAGGTGTGGTGCACAACACACCGATAAACAAGACTCTACTAGACACGGTCTGTAGACATTCCGAGGACGAACCGCTCTGATACCACTTTTGTCACGACCCAACCCCGTAGGCCGTGACTAGTGCCCGATCTGGGCACTGAAACGCATTCTAGTATATGGCAGAAGCCAACAAGGCTTTATTCTAAATTTAGATAATTTCCAGAAAAATTTCGGCAGAGTTTCCTTTGTTTTACGGACTATCCCAAATACCCTGCACGCAGAAAATACCAACAAAGGCCTCACAGGTCCAACAAAGCAACATCTAGATATATGCGGACCGGCCGCCGCGACGAAGGGGATCGCCCAAACACAACACATACACATATCTGTACAGAAAGATCCCAACCCACAAACATGTCTACAGACCTCTAAATGGACCAACAGAATCATATGGCGGGACAGGGCCCCGCCGTACCCATGAACGAGAATATACACATATAGAAGTGACAGACTGTACCAAAAGATGGCTCTGAATAAAAGAGCGCTCCAAATGGCGGAAAAGATATCCTAGACAGACGGATCGGCAAACCTGTCGTCAGTACCTGCGCGGCATGAAAACGCAGCCCCCGAGGAAAGGGGGTCAGTACGAAATATGTACTGAATATGTAAAGCCTGAGTTGCAGAAACAAAATCATAACTGGTATATAATGTACAGAAAGTAAACAGAAAATACAAGGTATCAAATATATATTTTCAAAACATGCGGAGTGTGTACAGAAACATATGTCATATCAAATCCGGCCCCTGCCAAGGGACTCGGCAGACAGAACGTGGTCACCCTCCCGACGCTGGTGCCACAACACAGAAGAATCAAAATAGGGGCATAACCCCATAACACAATATGTCATATCAGATGGCCATAGTAAATCATATCAGAACAAACGTACATGGCACAACATACTCCACAAACCCATGTACGCGTATACCTGTCCCCTCACATCGAGGCACGGCGAACAATGCAGGGGATTACGCTTGACAACATATCCTGGCCCGGGCTCAGTGTGGGAATCATTGGGGCATCCACGAATAGAGTAGTGAGAAACTAAATGCAGTTAAAATATCATAAATATTTTCAGAGACTCGATGAGGCATATTAATGACAAACACATCCAATGAAGTCGGACGGGATCATAATAAAAGCATTTCGGACATCATAATAAATTACAGAAGCATAACCTTCCTGAAGTCGTTCCGAGTGTCAAAATAATTTATCAGACTTAATAGAATATTTAAAACCATATTCGTTAGGTAATAAAAAGGGTAGTCGAAACGTTTCTTTCAAAAATCGTTCGAAAAGGAGACTTTAGTACATTAAGGGCAAAACCGGGAATAGCGGGCCCACCTCGGAACAAGCAAGGCGGTGGGCTCAAATTACGCCCTTTAAGCTTATGGGGTCACCTATAAAGGTTCTACGGACATTCTATAGCTTTTCAAGGAGTTTAGAGAAAGTTTGCATAATTTCAGGAAAGCATATCAAAATGGTTCAATTCTACTGAAGGAAAAACTGAGATTTTCTCTTGCGGATTCCGATGGCCAAGAAGGTCTTTTGAGGCCCGAATCCGATCCTAAAACACTTAGACATGCCAAAAGAAGGATCGGGGTAGCTTTACATACCTTTTGAGCTTTTTAAGCCTATCCAAGCTCACTCTCCGTTTCGTCGAAAATCTGCAAATGGTCACATTTACCAATTGTAGGTTATAGATGCTACAAGTTCAATTCAACTCTTATTTGTCTACCGAAATTTCGGCAACACTTCCCCTATACATATAGCACCCCCGAGAATTCAACTCGGCCAAATCAATCAACAACAACCCAAACAACAACATCAACATCAACAAAGAACATTAAAAACACAATTATCCTTCAACTAGTCATTTTTCTCACAAGTTGACATAACCTTCATTCTAACCCAAACTTTCAAACTAACATCATTGATTTCACATCCATTATCACTCAAGATCATCACAATATAGATTTAGAGACATTTCATATCATTTTCCTTAAGTTATACACTCGATATACATAATATACAACTTTCCGCCGTAGTCATAATTTATCCAAAACTCCTAATCTTTGGCATACGTATTCATAACATGTTTCCTTCTTCCAAGTTCATCAATACTTGTCATAATTAGCAACCTAATAACTTCATTTTCATAATGTCATAAAATCGTACTAAAACGACATAAGCTTCCATATTTCATTTCGATACAAACTTTTATCATTCTAACTTCATTTACATTACAAGAATCTCAATAACACAACTAACATACTAAACAAACTTAATCCATTCCATTCCAACTTCAACATAGTACACGGCCATATGCCCTTCTATCAACATCAACTAAATTCATGCAACTTTCAATTCCTATATGCATTTCACACAACCACAACTAAGATATAACATGAATTCTATACATTGTGGCTATACAACATATACATACTCACGGCCATATAGCTATAACACACACCCACTTTGCAAACTTCCATTTCTTCACACAATCAACTCATTTCTACATACTACAACACAAACAAGACTTCATAACACAATAATAAGGGATAAATTCTTACCTTTTTACTCAATCTTCTTCACTTGAATATAAGGTCAACTTGAAGGAACAAGACCTCTTTCTTCCAAACCAACTACACCAAGTTGAGAAGGGACCTAGAATTAGTAGGATTCCAACAAGAAAATAATTTTGGAGGCAAGATTTGGAGGGGGTAATTTTTCTATACCAAACCCGAAATGGTCTCTAGTGTTGCTCTTGTTCTTGTTTTTCTTTCCTTGTCTTATTTTTCTCTTGAACCTTCTTAAGAGTTAAAGACTAATATTCACTAATTAGCACATGGGAAATATCTTAAAGGCATGGGTTTGGGCCATATCAAGAAATGGACCTCATTGTGCTTCTTATTTTTGCAAGCCCAAATGGCTACAAATTTTATTTTTGCAATTCCCGAAACCAATTTCCGAAATTCCACGTTTTGCCCTTAGCCTTATCCCACACTTCCACGATAATATTCTTTCATACATAACTCTTATGTTCAACAAACTATCAAATTTAACCTTATATCTCAAGAATCCAATATTTATCGAATTTTTCCAAACGTGTGAAAACACGGGATATAACAGAAAGTTATGAGCGTTTGAAGTACAGAAAGTTCTATGAACATTTCAGAAGCCGTTTTTGGAAAATCGAAGCAACAACCATGTCAAGTACTTTTCAGATATGGTTATGGACCAAATTAAATATAACTCTTGGAACCATATGTACGTGAAAGCTACAGACAGTTTTACCACAGAACTTTTACGACCATTTCAAAGCAAACCCAAGATCTTTTACGAAAGTTAGGGACATTAAAACTTACAGATCTCTTTTAGAAACACAATTCTTTTTGCTTATCTCGTTATTCAATCATATAATAAGCTCGATCCTATCAGACTAACTTATATCAGAAGTGAATTAGAATCGTAGACAACCTCGGAAACGTATCAAATAGAACTTCGGAAATCATAGATACATATCAAAAAGGTGAATGCGAATCATAGACAAACTCAGAATCACAGAATAGGATAATCCCCAAAATGCATATCATACCTTATTTGGCTCTAGGACATGCCAAAGAAAGAAAGGGCAAGCCTTACATACCTGCTCCACGTCCTATTAGCTACGCTTATTTATCCAAGCTTGCTAGTCTACATACAAAGAATTCACATAATCATTAGATTCATCGACATATACTCGCCTTAACCTTTCAAATGAATTCACTTATTTTCTACCGAAATTTCGGCAGCATTTCCCCTGTAAATACACCATCCCCGAGATTCCAACTCGGCCAATTTTATCAACAACAATCCGAGAATTTAACTCGGCCAAAATATCAACAACAATACCAACAGTTATTCTAACAATATCCACAACAACAATTCTAATAATCGTGCCAACAACATCAATAATCAAATCGAGACACATTCTAACATTAACAACCTTCATCGCACAATCCAACGGTATTTCATTTATATTCAATTAAATCACCTATAATCAAGCTAACACCAATGATCTCACATTCAAGTATTAATCCGAAATCTCTCTAACATGATTCAAGAATGCTTCTAACAATGTACATGACATTCCAACAACCCAATCAACATTTTTACTTTACCGGAAACCTTCCAAATGCGACACAACAACCACAATACATTCTCTTCTTCCAAATTCATGAACTATACTAACAATTCACACACTAACAACATTATTTTCCATAAGTGCAAGAACACTATATTCAATTCACATTAACTTCTAAAACAATTTTCCAACATTTACAACTTGAACTAGAATTATTAAACTTCCATTTCTCATCACAGATTCCATTACAACCATGACCAAAATACTAAATAAAATTAGCTCGTCATCCCTACACACTACAACACATATACACGGCCACACACACTACACATCCATATTTTCACAAACGATTACAACTTCATTTTCAACCATTAAATCCTCATTTTACATCATAGAATCCACAACACAACAACAATCAAATTACTAAATAAAATCAATTCATTTGTTCTACACAATACACCTATATTCGGCCACAACACCAACCCACACGGCTACAACATAGCACCCACACTTTCATGAATTTCATCCATTTCTTCACTCTACCACATATACAAACCACCCACAACATATAAAAGGGGATGAAACCTTACCTTTTTCCTTAACTTCACAACTTGGCTTGGGTTGCTCCTTGTAAGAATGAGTGGTTTTCTTGCTTCAACAACTATCCCATGTTAAAGAGGACCTTTGAATTAGTAGAAATGCTAGGAGAAAATATATTTTTTTGAATCAAAATTGGATGTCTCTCTTTCTCTTGCTCATGGCCGAATAGGCCCCTTATGGTTTCCTCTCCGAGGTTCTTGAAAATTCTAAGGATGGAAATGAAAATATGACTACTTAGTCATCTTATATGCACATGTGTAATTAATTTAGTTGGGCCAAGCCCACCCCAAGTGCACGGTCAACATGGCCCTTTTTATTCAAGCCCACTTCTTTTCTCTTTTTTTTTTTTTTGTTTATAATTCATGAAAATTATTTTCCTAATTCCAAATTTGCCCTTAGCCTTCCACAATATTTCCATGAACTCTTTTGTGAATTTCCCTTTTTACCCTTAGCCTTTCTCAATATTTCCATACCAATAGTACTCACAAATAATATTCACAAACAACTTGCACACTAAAATAGTTTTGGAAAATGGTCTCGCCTTCAACGTACCACGACTACCTCGAAGTATCCAAACGTACAAAGTACGGGCTATAACAGTTGCCTTCAATGTTCTAATGTATGCTTTATTGATAGATGTCTGGTAATGCTAAAGATGATGTTGATTTCATTTATGTATTTTTATGTATATGTATGTATGTATGCATAGCACTCCTACTGCCAAGTACGGATAGCATCGAGTCCCGGAAGGGCCGAGGCAATATCATCGAGTCCCGGAAGGGCCGAGTACGGATAGCATCGAGTCCCGGAAGGGCCGAGTACGGATACTATCGAGTCCCGGGAGGGCCGAGTACGGGTGATACCGAGCCTATATGGCCGGGTACGTGGATGTACTGCATTGTAAGTTATTGCATATGTAAGTAGGTGGATGTAACGAGTGTATCTCTAGGAGAATAAAGGGTTAAGTACGTATGACGAACGTTTAAAAAGTACTATGAGAAATGAACGGTTCTTTTATCTTATGCTATTCCTCATGCTCTTATCATGTTATTATCCACGCCTTACATACTCAGTACAATGTTCGTACTGACGTCCGTTTTCTTTGGATGCTGTGTTCATGCCCACAGGTAAACAGGGAGGAGATTCAGACTCGTAGGAGCTGTTAGTAGGCCTTGAGAGCACTCCATTATTCCGGAGGTGCCAGTGCTTATTGTTTTGTGTATATGTATTTTGGGCACGGCGGGGTCCTGTCCCGTCCTTATGTCTAGCACTCTAGTAGAGGCTCGTAGATACGTATGTGTGGGTAGTATGGTCTCACGATGTCCTTATTGTATGTATATTATTTTGATAACCGAAGGGCTTATGTATATCAAGGTAATTATGTTTCAAGGTGAAAAAAAATGGTTTTCCTATGATTTGAGTATAAGATTAATGAATGAACGCTTGATGTGTACGATGGGTAAAGGTATGAGCGGTGCTCGATGGTTAGCCCCGGGTACCCGTCATGGCCCATAGTCGGGTCGTGACACTTTCTTGCGCAACTTTTCTGCTGTATAAAAATGAACTACATTAGGAGAATGAACTAAGACAAATTTTTTTGCTGTAGAAAAATGAACTATATCAGGAGAATAAACTAAGTTTTGGTGGATTACACTTCTCCTCGTTTGCACTTTGATACATGAAGCTTTCTTCAATTCCCTCATGTATAAGCAGTATAAAATCAATGGGTCAAAGAAGGTTAAATAGAAATAACTGCAGGCATCTAAACAAGGCACTTATACAATTGCTCTCTTATCTGACAATAACTGTAGAAAATCATGGAATAACCTGCGCAAAACCCAATGCAAGGGTGTGATCCATGAAAACCCATAACTCTTCCTTTATAGCTGATTTCCCAGTTAGCTAGGCATATAGAAAAGCACTGGAAACAATTTTCAGCAATTCGAATTCACTATTTTGTTATCTGGCAGCATTTTGTTTACTCGTACAAAAAAACAAAGGTAAAACTTTAAGCAAAATAGTCAGTCTATTGAGCAAGAACTATTTCATTTTTTAATTATTTTACACCAATTCAGCAATTGCTTTACAATTTACAACATAAATAAATAGTATTTGTTATCTTATTCACGAAAATATAGTAGTAAATCAGTAATTCAACGCAATAAAATTTTAAAATTTTGAATCCAACCATGTATTGGTGCCTTACCTTGAAGGAGCAACATCCACTTGAGAATATAACCCGCAAAGCTTACCGTTATACCCTTTCGGGATATAAAGGATCAGGCTAAGAATGTAGAATTGGTATAAATATTTTTGCTTATCAATGAGCATGTACTCACTTTAATACTGCAGTGAACATTTGGTGAAAGAGATCAGACAATAAGGGACAAAATTAACCCAAAAAAAGGAGATATCAACCCTTACAGGGAAGACCTCAAGTTCAAACACATAAAAAGAGGCTACAAATAGAAGCTACTCATTAGCTTGACTTTTAAATAATGGATGCCAATGGTTCTAGGACAAGCTATTTCCCCAAGTATCAGTCTTGCAAGTAGAAACTCAGCTATTGTACAAAGGACATACCTCCAGCAGTTTTGACTTCCATTTAATTATATCTTGGCCATTGATATAGACGTGCGGCTCCGTTGCTTGCCTGAGGAATAAGTTCCCCAGGAAATCCATGTTTGAAATTACAATTTTGTTAGGTTTTCTCTGTTACACCCCTCGTTTTCGTAGTAGTAGAACCTATAATTTCCTAATCGGGTATGCCTTTGGAATAGAGACCCGAGCCCGAGTTTGGTGGCCGAAAGTGTTCTGCCTCGTGTACAAGGGTACCAACAGGTATTCCTAGTAATTTATAGAGTTACAAGTTGAACGAATCGAATCGACGTGATCTGAACTGAATCAGAAAAAGAAAAAAAACCTGCAGACACCAGTCATCGTCGACGGGTCGTTGACATGGTCAACGGACCGTCAATGCACGGCATTGACAGGGTTCCGCAGCCTTGCATCTGCAGGCGCAGGTCGACAGAGCAAGTCGACGGACCGTCGATGTCACGACCCAACCCCGTGGGCCATGACTAGTGCCCGAGCTGGACACTCGTATACGTACCTGTTAGATATAGTCAGACTGAAACTAAAGACAATATGAAAACTTGCAAAAACATTAAAGGTTCACAACGTCATATATATCAAGATAACATGTCTCCTGAGGAGTCACAACTAATCAAAACGTAATACGATACGCAAGCCGACAAGGCTGCCACTACAAACCAATATGATACGCAAGCCGACAAGGCTGCCACTACATACGATACGATACGCAAGCCGACAAGGCTTCCACTACAGACGGGAATATCCTTAGTAAATCATATAGACACAGCTGAACAAAACTTATATACAACCCACACATGTCTACAGACATCTATGAGTACAAGAGTGAAATATGACGGGACAGGGCCCCGCCGTACCCCTGGATATATATATAAGTCTATATAGAAGATCTGTATCAAAATATCTAGGCTCTGAAACAACGGAGCACGCCAAACAGCTGAGCAGAAGTCCTAAGCTGGAGGATCACCAAATCGAGTATTTGTACCTGCGGCATGAAACGCAGCCCCCCGAAGAAAGGGGGTCAGTACAGAATATGTACTGAGTATATAAAGCATGAAATACAATAAGGAAAATCACAACTGCATAAACGATTACAGGAGGCAAGTATGATAATCAAAGATACCAATGTTGTCACACCCTAATTTCGCTAGGGTGTGATGGGCACCCGACCCTTACTTAGAGCCGAGCGAACCCTCTGGCTCTTAATACACACATAACCTCTTTGGACCTTTAAATCAAATAAACATGAAATACATAGTAAGGCTTTCAGAAATATTCTTTTTCTTTGTTCTCAAATCAAACAAAATCTGTAATCATATGGAATTTATATCATAACACAAATTGACACATCGGCTGATGGAGCCGCTTACAGAACTGACACCCAATTCCCACGACTCTGTCTGCAAAGTCTCTAACATTAACCAGACATCATAGCACATATACTCTGACTCGGCAGCACTCCAGGAGCAAGTGGAGCTTGCCAACTCTGCTGGAACATCATCTATAATAGCTTCAACTCATCTGGTGTACCTGCACGGCATGAAACGCGGCCCCCGAAGAAAGGGGGTCAGTACGGAATATGTACTGAGCATGTAAGGCATGAAATGTAGTAAAGAGGATCATAACTGAAATAGAGATTTACTAAAACAAACGTGACTTTTAAAAAAAAAAAAAACATCAGTACCTTTGCCTTTTGAAACGGACATCATGCATATCATCACCATATATCGTATATATATATAACGTGTCCCGGCCCTCCGATGAGGGACTCAGTGGATAAAACCATATGCATGTCAACATCATATATCATATATGCATAACGTGTCTCGGCCCTCTAGTGAGGGACTCGGTGGATCATATACCATGTATGTCATCATCACATGTCATATATGCATAACGTGTCCCGACCCTCTATTGCGGGTCTCGGTGAATGAAATCATCATATGCCATCCTGGCCGCCATCCCCGTATCATCATATCATCATATACATATACATATAACGTGTCCCGGCCCGCAAGTGAGAGGGACTCGGTGAACAATGCAGAGGAGTGCGCACGATAACATACCCGGCCCGGGACTCGTTGAATAGACATATTGATGCTTGCACGAACATAGTGCGAAACCATATGCACATAAATCAAGACTCGATAGACAAGTATACTTACCGACACCTGAAGGCTCAGAAACAAGTTTCGGGTCAATCCGACTTAGTATAAGAAAGTTATGAGCGTTTGAAGTACAGAACCTTCTACGAACGTTTTAGGAGCCATTTTTGGAAAATCAAAGCAACAATCATGTTAGGTACCTTTCGAACATCGTTATGGATCAAATCAGATAGAGCTTTTGGAACCATATGTACGTATCAAAACATATCAAAGACTCAATGGAATAATCGAACGTGCTAGCATTTGAAAATCAAAACTTTAGTCATATCAATTATCTTTCGAATGCCATTCGGAAACATATCAATTAGAACTTCGGACATCATGGATACGCATCAAAACCATATGAAACAGCTTATGGAAATCAAGAACGTTAGCCATCCTAGTGGCTCTAAGAATAGGAATTTCTTTGGAATCATATACATATCGTCTGTTCATTTCACAAAGACCATGCCAAAAAGAAAAAAAGGGTATAAGCCTTACATACCTATTCCACGCCCTATTAGCTACGCTTAATTGTCCAAGCTTGCTAGTCTACATTCAAGAGAATCGACAAAATCATTAGACTCATCGTCATATACTTGTCTTAATCCTTTAAATGAATTCATTTATAATCTGCCGAAATTTCGGCAGCATCTCCCCTGTAAATACACCATCCCCGAGAATCTAACTCGGCCAATTTATCAACAACAAACCCGAGAATTCAACTCGGCCAAATTATCAACAACAAGACCAACAATCATACTAACAACTTCAACAATCAATCCAAAATAAATTCTAACATTAACAACTTTTGTCTCACAATTCACGGCATTTCATTTATATTCAATTTAATCACATATATTCAAGCTAACACCAATGATCCCACATTCAAATATTAATCCGAAATCATTCTAACATAATTCAAGAATACTTCAAACAATTCTCATAATATTCAAAACAACCCAATCAACATACTACTTCACCCGAAACCTTCCAAATTCCACAAAAACGATAGCGACACATTTCCTTCCTTCAAATTCAACCACAACAACCAAACTTACAATCTTCCAAATACATGTCTCGCTTCCAAATTCATGAATTATATCAACAACCCATGCACTAACAAATTTATTCTTACAAATATAAGAAACCACACTAATGTCACATTAACTTCTTCAATAATCCACAAACGATTACAAATTCATTTCAAGCCGCCAAACCTTCATTTTACATCATGGAATCCACAACACAACAATCAAACTACTAAATAAAATCATTTAATCTTTTCTACAAAACACAACCCTATTCGGCCATGACCTCCACACCCATATTTCATGAATTTCATCCATTTCTACATACTACAATATTCACAAATCACCCATAAGACATGTAAAAGAAGATTAAACACGTACCTTTCTCCACACATCTCTTCACTTGGCTAGGGGTGTATGCTTGCACAAATAAATGGTTTGCTTGTTCCAACAACCACTCCATGTTGTTAAGGACGTTCCATTTGGTAGAAAAGCTAGAAGAAAATAATTTTTGGATCAACTTCTCCATGGCTTCAAGTTCGGCCAACCATGGCCGAACACCCCTCTCTTCTTTTTTCAAGTTTTGCTAAGTTATGAATAAAGATGAAAATGTCTAGATTTTTCTCCCTTATTCATATATATATATATATATATAGTTCCTTCCAATATCACGCAGACACATGGCCCTTCTCCCTTTTTCTTGAAACTTCTTAAAACAAGTATGAATTAATTGTGTCTTGCTATGTAAGCTTTAATCCATATATATAATTACATAGCTCATAAAAGGGTGGGACCCACACACACCACCACACGGCCAACTTGGCTTGTTGTGGCTCATGAATTTATTTTTTTTCCAATTCCAAATTTTCCCTTAACCTTCCTTAATATTTCCACACCAATAATATTCATAAACAACTTGTGTATTAAACAAGATCAAAATATAACCTTGCCCTTAACTTGTCGCGATTATCTTGAGATATCCGAATGTACAAAATACGGAGTATAACAAATGCACCTGTACCTTACGATATGAAAATCATGCATGTCTATATCATATACCATATCTGGCCCATTATGGGTCTCGGTGAATAAGTCATCATATACCATCCTCGGCGCCATAATCACATCATCATCATCATATACATATATATATATACCGTACCCGGCCCTCTAGTGAGGGACTCGGTGAACAATGCAATGAAACTGCGCACGAAAACATACCCGGCCCGGGACTCGGTGAAAGATATAGTAACAGCATGCACGAGCAGAGTAGTGAGTAACCATATACAAATCAAATCATCATCTGAGACTCAATAGAATAGGTAGAATGAACTATCACTTGAATATCAACAGAGACAGTCATGTCAAGTATCCCTCGAATGTTATTATGGATTATGTCAAATGGAACTTCAGGAATCATAGACACGTATCGAGATAATATGAAATAGCTTATGGAAATCAAGAACATTAACCATCCTAGTGTCTCTAAGAATAGGAGCTTATACATTCGTCGTTAGTTCATTTCATATAAATCATGCCAAAAAGAAAGAAGGGATAGTTTTACATACCTTTGGCGCTTAATCCGTGACTTGATATGTATACGCTGTCCAAAGTATCTCAACCTATATTAAGACGTCAAGACTAGATTCAAGAATACTCCAAACATCCCGCATAACATTCCAATCAGCCCACATATTACAACATTCAATAATCGTTAACATAACGGCTACGACATATTTAAGTTACTCTTAATAATCTATAGCCATAACACTTCATCGAAATGACCTTATAATAGTTCAACAATTACAACAACACAATGCACAATCTTAACTACACTTAGTCCTCCAATTCAACAAGAACAACAACACGCCCCAAACAGCCCTAAATTACAACATAACAATGCTCGATAATCTCACGAACACCTAAGAATACACCAAGCAGACCACATACGCTTCGTATAAGATATTTTATACGCTTCTTTCATCCGAATTTGTGAATCATTTCAGCAATAACACGACAACAACATCAATTACTCATACCCAAGAAAACTATCTTAATATCACAACAAGTTCTTAAAACAGCCCATAAAACAAATACAACTTCAATTCTAAATACCAAATTCCTTCACTTTCATCACATAACCCATGACAACAATAACGACAACACTAATCAAAATTAATTCACCATTATTAAGTTAGAACAGCCCCCAACACGGCCCAAACAAAATCTTAGCATCAACACACACAATTCCTTACATCCAATTCAACATCCACCAAATTATACAAAGACCAAACCATCTCTAAAACATGTAGGAGAGAATTAAATCTTACCTTAGCAAGCTTGGTCTTCTAACGTTGCTGAAATTTGTGGATTAAAATTGCAAGTGTTCTTGCTGCCCCAAGGATTAAATTCACGTTGCTAATCACCTTTGAATGTTTAGGACACCTTAGAAACTTAATTTTTTCTATCAAATCATCAACTTGCTCAAGGATTGCCATGGCCGTGAGCTGCCATGGCTGAGCTTCTCTCTCTAATTCACTAAATTGAAGATGAAGTGCTTCTCTCTTAATTCAACTTTGTGAATGACTCATCTGAATTATGAGTCATCTTTAGGCTATTTATATGCAAGCTATCATGTTGACACATGCCCGACTATGGCATGGACCAATCAGATTTGGCCATGTTGTGGTGGGGCCCATTCAGCCCACTAATAACTTAATTAATCTTAATTAATTACTAATCCCCACTTAATAATCTAATCATGGTTAATTAATCCCTAATCTCCACTAATATTTCTACACCAATTGGATTTTACAAGCAAATCGTGCACTTGTTAAAAATCGGGGATTAAAAGTCCTTGTCTCATATCCCAAAAATAATCTTATCCTTGAATTTATGTCGATTAGCTCACGAATAATCCAATGTATAAAAATACGGGGTATAACAGTCCACACGTCGACGGGTCGTCAACCCACTCGTCGAACCGCACCGCTGTAGCCTTTTAACTCCAAGTATAAATATGTGGTTCACGACTTATTTCTCATTTTTCCTCTATTCCAAATCAGAAAAACCCTAATATTTTCTCTCCTAATATTTTCCATCATTATTAGTGGAGATTTGGTAAGATCCGAGCCCGTGAACCCGTGCTTGTCAAGAAGAAGGTTGTTCCTAGGGTTTCTTCAAGTTATGAAGCTTAGGGGAGTGGAGTTGAAGTTGATCTTTGGAATCTTGGACCCCTCAAGGTATGTAAATGATTTCTACCCTTGTATTTGAGTTTATTATCAAGAGTTTTAGTGATTTTAGGTAAAGAGAGGGTATTTGTGGAAGTGGTAAGTTGATGAAGGGCAAGGTAGTGACTTGAGGCTATTTTAAGAGATGATTGGGGATAAATTTGAGTATATATTTATATATAAGTGTTGTTATTGTTGTTGATGTTGGATTGAATGGAAAGTTGAAGGGTTGTTGAGCTTATAAGGGAAATGTTGTCCATAATTCGTTAAGCTCTATATGTATTTAAAGATGATTAGTAAGCGAGGCAAATAGTCTAATTAAGGCCTATGTTATCTCAATGGTAGATTTACAAGTTCAAGAGGTAGAGGTTGGGCGATTTGATATACGTCAAGGTATGTTAAGGTTATCCTTTCTTTCCTTTGGCATGATCCAATGATATGAGCCAACAAGCGAGTAAGCGAGCTTCCATATTACTCTACTCTTAGAAGCATTAGAAGTGCTTCACTTTTGATGTTCATGTATCCCGTTTATGAGTGTTCCTTCTGTTCATGGGTCCAGTCTTATGTAGCCAGTTCTATACATACATTCATTATATATTTATGCACATTGACCCGTGACCAGAAGGCGTTATATACGCGAATATTAGATAGATGTAAAGTACGAGAAGAGATATAGGCGTTATACACGCATTACCACTATGATGATGATATGAGAATCAGGCTGCAAGTACTGCAGCAATGTATATGATGATGGCCGCAGAGAGGCCGATATGAGATGAGAAAGGAGACAGGTGTTATATACGCACATATATCAGGCGTTATATATGCACATATATATAGATGTATGACCTTCATTGATCGGCATGAGCATGTATATTATGCGCCCATAGCGGCATTGTCAGTTACACAGATTTATGCAAATACAGACAGATACTAGTTCATACAAGTACATGCAGATAGTCATTTCAGCTTATGAGTTCAGATCTTATTCATGATTCTTGTATATATATATATATATATATATATTGTTTTTATGCCTTACATACTCATTACATTGTCCATATTGACTCCCCGTTGCTCGGGGGGCTGCGTTCATGCCCGCAGGTACAGGTAGACAGATAGGTGGTCCAGCTCAGTAGGACCTCTAGATCTAGCAGTGGTCAGTGCGCTCCATTTGATTCGGAGCTGCAGTCAGTTTTGGTATGCCACCCTTTTGAGATGTATATGCATATGGGTATGACAGGGCCCTGTCCCGTCCTTTCTATAGCTTTCATTCTAGTAGAGGTCTGTAGACAGTTGTATGTATTAGTCAGATGATGTAGCCTTGTCGACTTCTATTCTTTTGTGTACAGTATATGTAGCAGTCTAGCTGGCTTGCACTGTTCTTTCAGCATGCTTATGTATATACAGATTGTTCCATGGTTATAATGTCACCTACTTATGAGATCAGTTTAAGTCATGTATGGGCCCTAGATGTCCAGTAAGATTCAGATATGAGTATAGGGGTGTTTGGTCGCTAGAGGTCATACACTCGTCACGACTTCGGTTTGGATCGTGACATTCACCTTCCTATTAAAATAAGAAGACAAAGCTACATCAACATTTTTACTTGGCAATAGGGATTACAAGATATAATTAGTTCAATTTGGTACATAAAGTACCCTTCCCAAAGTCCAGATTCCTTGTCACGACAATAACTTCCGGGATTCGAGCAACTTTTGAGGGAGTAAAGTGCACTCAAGAAGTTCCGCCATCTCATTGGGCTTCAAAGAAACACCATTCAGAATCAGTTGCTCTGGTCGTAGCCGATTAGCAGCACATAATTTTTGTGCTTTATTTATTTGGTCGACTTCCAAAGGGACTAAGAAAAGACATAAACAATACTTTTGACTGCTTGCCAAGTTTAAACCTCTTTGACTCATTAATTGGTTCATGAATATAATGCAGCTTACATATTTACCTCCCTCAAGCATTAAAAATCAAAATATTCACTAACACTATAATTACACAGTTATTTAACATGAACAACAAAAAGAGGAAAAAGGTCACTTTTTCAGTGAGCTCTCTCCTTATTTTTTGTTTTTCTAAATATTCATTTACCATCTTTATTCCTTTGTTGCATATCATCAAGATACCATTCCTGAATCCCATATGTTTAAGAAGATTACTCCCAGGGAAAAAATGAGTTGATGTCTCAATAGATAAATCCAAATAGGGGTTGCCCTGTCAAAAGAAAGAAGTAAAAAAATTCAGTTGATTTAGGCATATTATCAAATCTCGGCGCATCAGTTTTCTTAATTTAAGATATAATAGATCTAGTAAGGCGATTTTCCTACCAAATAACAATGATTACCTCAAGCAAAATGGTTCTTCATCTTTGTAGGGAAAAACCTAGGCTTGAGGTATCACCTAATTATCAGAAGTTGGCACATAACAAGGGTTAGCAAAAGACCTCAGTTTTTCTCTAAGACATGACTAATTTTGTAGTAATAATTTGCACCAAAAAAAGAATACTGAAAAAACGCCATTAGGGGATTTTGGTCAGTAATTTCTGAAGCAATAGCCATTAGACAATTAATCAAAAGACATCATATAATAGTTACGCAAAAAATCACGAATTGGAGTATCAATTTCTAGACATGCATGTGCAGATCACACAAAAATATTGATACGCATGTAAGAATCTATAAAAAATTTACCCACAAAAACATGCAATAAGAGAAGATTATGTGGAGAAAAAACTTACCACAACTGAGAGCTCGAACCAGAGACAACCAGACAACCTTTACAAATGCAACAAATCCACAAAATGAATAAACTTTGACAGAATCCAGCTACACATATGCTAATATAGGAGAGAAGCGGTGAATGAAAGAGGGAACACGGTAAGAAATTGAGAGTGGGACTTCTAGTAGGACAGTGTTTATTTTCTAAGGCTGACAGACAAGCTTACATTTAGCCATAAAGAGGTTCAGATTTACTGAAATACCCTTCGTCGTCCAAAACGACTTACCCTTGTTAAGAAGATAATAACACACATCCGAAGGTTAGATAAATATAAACCAAGTTGTTATAGCTAATTTTATATTCATAGATTCATACAAATAAAAAGTTCACCTAGTAAGGGAGTAGCCACCTTTTAAAAAATTAAACACGACTCACATCAGCCCTTTACAGAGTTTGTCAAGTGATTTGGCTAATGAGAATAGGATGGCTTATGCTTCATCTTAACAGCATCAATTAAGTTTGTGCAAACACTTCTTTCTGGATATAGCTTCAGAGGTGAGCTTATCAAAACCTGCATAAATAACATGTAAAATTTAACACTTTCACCATGAACACGCATTATAATATCTCAGATTGCCATATATACATGCATATAAAGCTCATTTATTTTGGTGATTTGCGGGAAAGACATACTGGAGATGTCTCTGTTGGGGTAGGCTAAGCTATAAATATTTAGAGAGGGTGAAATATTCTTACATCTTTCAATTGCTTCCATTTCAAAATTTTCGGATCCGTCATCTTTTCATACACATGGTAAAGATAATAAGTCACAAAAAAAGAAACAACAAACAAATATGTTTAGATTCAATTTGATAAGAGACAACAAAAAGTTTAATGCTATGGATCAGAAAATTTTGATAACCGAAGCCATGAGAAGTTCATTAAAGAAATATTAAGAGTCATAACATGTTACGTAGGAGACCTGATGGGTCAGGGTTGGCTATTTTGATATGGCATAAGCCATGAACAATTAGTAGTAAGACATAACCATATCCAGTGGCGGACGTACAGTGTAGCTAGTGGGTGCTTGAGCACCCATTGTGGTTTATCAAACACTACCTTTTATATTGGAAATTATTACTAACATACAAAAATTATTGGTTGAGCACCCAATCTCAAAGTAGCATTTTGAGATTTAACGCATTTGAGCACCCATGATTTGAAAATTCTGGCTCTACCACTGACCATGTCAAATACTTCGAATGCATTATCTAATGTTAAACACCGAGTTCCAAAAAGCAACACATATTAAGAATGATGTGCAATAAAAGTAGAATATGAAAATATTATCTATTGTTCTTTTGGCCAACCATTAGCAATTTATTTCACTATCAGCATCATTCTTATTAAATTATTGACAGAAGTTAGGTCTATGGTTTCAAGACAAAGGAAAAGTATTCTTACAGAGAGAAGGTTCAAACATTTGATCACTCTACTTATACAGATGTTAGATGAAAGTATGGTATGAGATGCATTATGTCCTTATGCTCTGAATATGGTAATAGGGAGACTATCTCATTAAGAGTCTTTATCACACCTAAGCATCAGTAGAAGTCAAGTATAATGATAAGATAAGCCTATATATGCATATCTAAATTAAAGTAACACAAAATTTCATTTTAAAGGTAGACCTTCGCAGTCCTTGAGTCCGTGGCATTTTGCACCCTTAATGTGTGCTCTTTTTTTCAACTTGCACCCTATCCTATTTTTTTTTATGATTTAAACCCCAATCTCTTTATTTCCTTGCAAAACAATAAATTCACCCTTTTTATAAATTTTTCATGAGGGCAAAATAGGAATACAAATAATATATCTTTTTTTCCTTCAATTTATTTATTTTATTAGAACTGCAACAACAATAAATTTTATTTTCAAAGCTCTTTTTTTTATTTTTTTTTATTTTAAGTGATATTTCTCTATCAATAGTTGCTAAACATTTGAAGTTCTTATTGTTACAAGTTTGTCGTTTTTCCTTTATAAATTAGTAGTAATTAAATTATAAAGGAAAAGCGACAAACTTGTAACAATAAGAACTCCAAATGTTTAGCAACTATTGATAGAGAAATATCACTTAAAATAAAAAAATAAAAAAGAGCTTTGAAAATAAAATTTATTGTTTTTGCAGTTCTAATAAAATAAATAAATTGAAGGAAAAAAAGATATATTATTTGTATTCCTATTTTGCCCTCATGGTAAATTTATAAAAAGGGTGAATTTATTGTTTTGCAAGGAAATAAAGAGATTGGGGTTTAAATCATAAAAAAAAATAGGATAGAGTGCAAGTTGAAAAAAAGAGCACACATTAAGGGTGCAAAATGCCACGGACCCTAATTTCCTTGAAAAAGGCAAATCTTGAGTCCTCTCAGTCTCTAATTTACGCTAATAAGAAGAATCAAATTAGTATCCATTGAGATAACTAATATTTAAATTACTATAGATAAGTAAGTATAGTTGAACAATAAAAAAATAATTTTTTCTACAATAAACCATTTGTTTTCTAACCGTGAACTTTCAAATAACATAAAAAGCCGCAAGTTCATGCTACTAAAAATCTCAAGGTCTATATCAATTCAAACTTGTAATATACCTAAATATTTGATTGGACATCAGTGAAGTTGGAAATCATTATTTTGCTTCATGAAAGTCAGAGAGTTTGCAGGCCATTATTTTTATACCTCAATCATAAATAATAGGCATATATAGCTTTCCTAATAATAAAGATAAAGAAATAATGAATAAAAAGTGTCTTACCTTATACTCTTCCTTCTGCTTGTCTCATCTCCATTCCCAGGAAAAGCAACAGAGCCTTAATTGGTATAACATTATGACTGAAATTTTTAATTACCTCATTCACACTTACTTCTATTTGTATCATCTTTGAAGAAAACTGTTTAAAGCCGTAACAAGTGGGGCATCTCTGTCATATCCTTCAGATAAAGCTGTATAAGCAATAGCTTATGGGGAAAACCTTTTTTTTCCCAGTGCAAAGGCTTCATCAGTTTGAAAGCTCTAAAGAGTTCTTAGGAACCTCCATGATTTTCACACTTAGGTAACATATAGACAAGTTCAAGGAAATCACTTTATTGATTACCAGCTCTTTGCATAGCAATTGAATATATCCTTTGGATCACGAACATCGTTTTGCATTTTTTGAGATGCTTCTGAAATTATATCAAACAAAAACTAAATCAAGATGTCCTATATATGAGAAGGGAGGATGTGAAAGTAGTAACTTAGCTACTTTTGAGGACGAAAAGACAACATGGAATAATTGATATGCGATTTTATAATATTTTGAGCTTCCTCCCTTTTTTTTTCTCTGTAGCTTTGTCCAAAAGAGATGAAATTATGTAAAAACTAACCTGCCTCGGGTCACGTCTATTGAAAGGCGTTGAGCAATGATCTTTGTTTCTCCTTTTCCCCCTCTATCCATAGCAGTTCCTCAAAAAACTTCTTCTTTCTTATAATTCTCGCTTTGCTGCAGCAATATTCGGTGTAATAAAATTAAAATAGTCCATTTTGAATTAGTGATTCTCAACAATGGAGGAGCAGTTAACTGCTATAAGTCAAAGAATAGTTAAGCATTATGAAAAAAAGACTTCACTATATGAGCAGACTCCTTTATGAATCTCAAAAAAAAAAAAAAAAAAAAAAAAAAAGAGCTGGAAATCCGTATTCTTCTAGTCACATATAATTCAAACCTCTTATTATTTTCAAACTCAATAACTTATATGTTTATGCATCCAAACCACAGACATCCTTAATAGAAAAATATATATGGTACATCAAGGTGCTGCTTTAATATAATGAGCATAAGACTACTATTTGAATTAGAGTACATATAACCATTACCAATTTTCAAGCTCTTTGGGTTCAATTTTTTTCGTAGATACTCAACACTGAAAGGCAAGTAACAGTTAAAATTAGAAAATAACTAACTATTATAGATAGACACTTTACTATTTGTTATCAAAGAAGATTGGTCTTACGTAAATCTCAACAACAAATGAAAAAATTCAGATGATCTTCTAATATACTATGATTTAATCCAATAGTTAACTTTTTAAGCTTGGCTGCTTAATTATTTATACTACTAGATACCCATGGTCAACAGGCTGTACTGCAATAGAGCGCATTATGGTCAAAACTCCATAAGAAATTAAAAAAGTAACCAAATGGATCAAGCAAGCACACAACTTCACAGGCTTTGTAACGATACATACCGCAGTTATATTGAAGGATTTTGAGTTGTGATATTGCTTTCGGCCTATCCAATGTAGTTTGGCAAATTTAACGGAGGATTTAGTAGTCTGCACCATTAAGATAAGCATAAGAGTTTTTGATATAGAAAGCGAACCATAATTTCTGAACGTCACATATGAAAGATGACACCAATATCAATTATTCTAAATCTATTCACCTGAGTTTAGGCAATGCAGGTACAAGTGATATAACTAAGCTTAGGGGACAATAGTATATTACGACTCAATATCACATGGGCAAAGCCCACAAATAATCATGTTACTCAGTGTTCCCCAAGTTAACAAGAGTAAATTGAGGATATAGACTTAAAAGATAAAAGTTTGTTGGCCGTTTTAAGCTGAACCAATGCTCCAGAGTTCTAACAATTTGTGATAGACCTTTTTAGCATGTCCTAATTTTATCCATTAACAATGTAATATGTGATTATCAACTTCAATAATGTTACTTCTGTAATACGAATGTGAAATTGATTTTGGGAGACATCTATTATTGAGCTCAGAGCAAATATCTACCTGCAATAAAGCATCCTCAAACCCCAGTCAATCAATTGCCCATCAATTATTCAAAAGAGAATGCAAAAGATGACAAAAATATACTTCAATGACATTAGAGGCTAACCGGAGGTTTTGTTTTGCCCTTTGTTTATTGACAAAGCAACAGAGAAGAGCATCTAGGGAAATTATAGAGAACAAGATTCATAAGGTTTCAAAATTAATGAAAGTTCAATGAACTTATCAAAATCCCAATTTCAAACAACATGGTAAAATGCAAATTCCTTAATGAAAATATAAGAAGTATATCAAACTTGCAGAACTGGAAAGTTTAAGTTTAAGTAGAACAAAACAAAAATCGTTTAAACAGTCTTTGATCTTCCAATTGAAGCTTTGTTTACCTAATGGGCATGGAAGTCGAATTTAGCAGATGTGGAACATGAGATTAATGCCAAATCAAGTCGAATTTTCCTTTAAAGTTACTAAAGCTGTCTACAATATTTTCTATAGTTACACCTTGGGCAATGCTTTGGGATAAAGTACCTAATCCCTATAATCCAACGTAAGAACAGAAAATAAAAGTTACAAGAATTTTGTATAAGGTGGATATATACTTGTATTAATTTGTAAGTATCTCTTGGCCATGAGAGATGAAAATATTTCATGATGAACTAAATTCTATCAAATTCCAGAAAGATTTAGCTACCTATCTCATTAAAAATTAATTTTGGGATCCAAAAAATTTAAAATAAATATAAGAAATAAATTAATGTCAAAAGAGAAATCATGCAAAAGAGATTGAGTAAGGACAAAAATGAAATCCGAAGAACACTGAAGAGACAGTTCAGAAAAATATTGACAACAACAATGAATTTAAGCCATAAAATTGGTAAATTTGAAGATAAACGGAAGAAAATTAGGGCAAAAATTAAGATAGACTTACCAAAATCGCTTTAATTATAAGTGACTTTTAAATTTTAAAATTAAAGGGAGGTGATTCAAGTTTTAATTATTGAATAAAGGTGACTAAAATTGATTAGTGATTAAGGGGCTTTGAGCTTGCCCAATAGTTTTATTTTTGACATTTTGGCCCTTTATTTTATTTTTAATATTTTGCCCTTAAGTTTTATTTTTAACATTTTGACCTTAAACTTTACGTTTAATACGTTGCCCCAAAGTTTTATTTTATAACACTTTGACTCAACCACTATAAACCCTGAAATCCAAAAATCGGGGGAAAAAAATCCTCTTCAGCGCCGTTTCCTCCATTTTTGTTCTTCCCATCTGTTCTTCGTGCTGCTTTCTTCTTCTTCTTCTTCTTCTTCTTCTTGGTTCACCCCTGCTTTCTTCTTCTTCTTCTTCTTCATCCGCCATTGCTCAAGAAAAAATAATCATCCGATTTTACAATTTTTTGATTGAATGTCATTGGTGTAGCACTGACATTACTTCATAAGTGTTTTCGGGTCCATTGGTAAGTTAAACAATACTGTTTCTTTCAATTGTTCATCTGGGTATATTTGCCTTATTTGCTGATTTTCCCAGATTCGTAGTTACAGCAGTATAGTTGTTGCAACAAGTTCTAAAACTGTTGTGTAAGAGCTTCTGAACTTTTTGCATCAGCTGTTGTGGTCCTAGTGTTTCTACAAGAGTTGTTGATAAATTATGAAGTTGTTGCAACAGATTTACTAATCTGTTGCAACAATACAAAAAATGTGAATAAATAATTTACAACAGCTGTTGTACTTTATGCAATAACTGTGAAATCTGTTGGAGAGCTCCTACTCTTTCCAACAACTGAGTTACTTGTTGCAACAAGTATGATACTTGCTGCATCAATTACAGCAGCTGTTGGACATATTTTACAGTTGTTGGATGAAACAGAGACTGAAGCTGTCTCCAACAAATAAGTGAGCTGTTGCAACTAGTAACCTACTTGTTGCAACAAGTATGTTATTTGTTTCAATAAGTCACTTAGTTGTTGCATTTTGTTATGAAAGAGACAAAAACTGAAGCTGTCTCTAACAAGTAATCAAGTAGTTGGAACAGGTTACATACTTGTTGCAACAAGTATGCTAGTTGTTCTAACAATTCATATAATTGTTCCATTTTGTTATGAAACAGAGACAGAGACTGAAGTTGTCTCCAACAAATAAGTGAGTTGTTGCAACTAGTAACCTACTTGTTGCAACAAGTCAGTTATTTTTTCCAACAAGTCACTTAGTTATTGCATTTTGTTATCAAACAGACAAATTGAAGCTGTCTCCAACAAGTTACCAAATAGTTGGAACAAGTTACATACTTGTTGCAACAAGTACGTTAGTTGTTCCAACAAGTCATATAGTTGTTCCATTTTGATTTGAGACAGAGAAAAAACTGAAGCTATCTCCAACAAATAAGCGAGTTGTTGCAACTATTAACCTACTTGTTGCAACAAGTCAGTTGCTTGTTCCAAAAAGACATTTAAAGTTGAGATTAAGTTAACTAATTTGGGTCCAAAATTACAGGAAAAAACCACTCAACTATGAACTTAATCATAAATTTAAGTGGCCTTTGGGCTTGGGGTGGTCAAAGCTGTCACCTAGAGTAATTTCAACACTTGACATTCAAGCATTGTAATTACTAGTTGTGACAACTTTGAACATCCAAGCTCAAAGGCCGCTCAAAGTTGTGATTAAGTTAACTAATTTGGGTCCAAAATTACAGGAAAAAACCACTCAACTATGAACTTAATCATAAATTTAAGTGGCCTTTGACTTGCGTTGGTCATGACTGATTTTCTTAAAACAAAATATCTTCAGGCACCATTAATGGGGGACTCAATAATAATAGGTGTTGATTGCCACGGTGAATGGATCGAGGTGAACAATCGATATATTTGGCGATGGAAGGGTAGTCACATGTTAGAGACGATAGCGATGACTGTCCCAAGAGATGTTGAGTTTGATGATTTTGTGAACTTAATCATTAACTATTGTGAATTAACTTGTGAACCGAAAGACCTTGTCATCACTTACATGCATAGCTCTTTTGAAAACGAGAGGGTCTTGCCTTTTAAGATAACCGATCAGAGTCGTTTGCGTACTTATTTGAACGATGTAGCTAGGCCCATTTTAAGGGTATACGTGGTTGGAAGCCCGGTCGAGAACCATAATTTAGCTCAAGACCAACAAGATGTATTAAATGATAAATTGGAAGGGGTGGATATGGATATTCCAGATAATAGAAGTGCGAAGCCCCATGGAAGTGGGGGTGAGCTGATCCCTATACCCGAACTTGCGAGTAATACACCGTGTGCTGCACAATCATCACAGTCCAGCCATGTTCAAGATGACGAAACAGGTTTTTATAAAGGAATGTCATGCAATTCGCAAAGTATTGCTTTAGGTGTGAACATCTGAAGTGCAAGTGGTGGCCAAGGGATGTGAAGATTTTAAGTTCTAACAAACGCGGAAGAAGGTGGACAAAGAGGGCTATGCGGAAAAACAAATGCTCCTTATGCAAAACAGTTGGCCACAAAAAAACAACATGTCCAAGCCGAAATGCTCCATAGTTGTAGATTGCATTGTGTTGTAATAATAGTTACCTGTTGGATCTTTATGACATTTTAATGTTATTATTTCTTAACATGGTAAGTTATATTCTTGGTGATTATGAACTTGGTTTATATGATATGTTGTTCGTGTTCAAATCACTAATGTAAATATTCTTGTTAATAAATTGTTGTACAGTTTCCAACAAGTAATGAATTTGTTGCAACAACTCTGTAACTTGTTGGGTTTTATCGAACAAGTAACAGGACTTGTTGCAGCAACTAGTAAGTCATTGAACATATTACAAAAAATCGGAGTTTTTAAGCAGATGCAACTAAGTTATATGTTGGGTTTTTTCTAACAAGTGGAGTGACTCAAGTTTTAATTAGGGATAAGACATCATTACCCCCTCACCTACTAGCGTTTTTGCTACGACACACCTTACCTAATTTTTGGTCCTATCACCCCCCTAAACTATTTAAAACCGTAATATTTTACCCCCTTCAGGTTGACGTGGCAAGGAGAGTGTGTTTCACTCTCTTGAGAGAGTGAGAAACATAAAAAGGGGGGAAAGTTAATTTTTTTCTTAAAAATCCGTATTTTCTTAAAATAAGAATATAAATCTAGTTTTCCACATTTTAAAAAAATAATTAATTTTTTCAAAATTTTATAAAACAATCAGTTTTTTTTCAAATTTTTACAAGAAAAACAATCTTTCCGGATTTTATTTGAAAAATAAAAGTGTCCTAAGAAAATGAAAAACAAGATCTTTTAAGACATTTTAAAAAATAATAATCAAGCTTTCCATATTTTTAACAAATCCATTTTTCCATATTTTAAAAAAAATTCATGTTTTCAGTTTTTTTTTTTTTTAAAAAACATATGGGTTTTAAAAAAAAAAAAAATTTCAAATTATTTTTTTTTAAAAAAGCGTTTTAAATTTATTTTTTTAAAGAAATTCAGTTTTTTAATTCGCGTTTTCCGTTTTTTTTTTAAAACGGGTTTTAAAAATAATTTTTTTAAAAGAAAAATCATTTTTTTATTTTTTTATTCTTAAAAAATGACACGTAAGCTGAAATTTTTATTTAGTGATAAACAATGGAAATCAAACAAGTGGAGTGACTTGTTACAGAAAATGGGTAACTTGTTGCGTCTTATCCAGAAAGAGTAAGGACTTGTTTAGCAACTTACTCAGTTTGCTGCAACAGATACTACACTTGCTGCAACAGATACTAAACTTGCTCCAACAGATACTACATCTGTTGCAACAGATACTACTTGATTCATCCACATTTAGTGATGAATAGAGGGAATCAACCACATTTAGTGATAGACAATGCATATCAACCACATTTACTGATAAACAATGAAAATCAAACAAATGGAGTGACTTGTTACAGAAAATGGGTAACTTGTTGCGTCTTATCCAGCAAGAGTAAGGACTTGTTCAACAACTTACTCAGTTTGCTGCAACAGATACTACACTTGCTACAACAGATAATACACTTGCTCCAACAGATACTACATCTGTTGCAACAGATACTACTTGATTCACTCACATTTAGTTATCAATAAAGGGAATCAGCCACATTTACTGATAAACAGTGGAAAATCAATCATATTTATTGATCAATATATATATACTTAAGCAATTTCATAGTGTTTTGGGTCAGGATAGATGATCAACTAAGTCCAATACGCACTAAATGGAGTGATCATTGAAGTGAATTGATGGGATTCACCCACATTTAGTGATAAACAATGGAAATCAATCATATTTATTGATTAATATATATACTTAAGCAATTTCATGGTGTTTTGGGTCAGGATAGATGATCAACTAAGTCCAATACGCACTAAATGGAGTGATAATTGTAGTGAATTGATGGGATTCACCCACATTTAGTGATAAACAATGGAAATCAATCATATTTATTGATTAATATATATACTTAAGCAATTTCATGGTGTTTTGGGTCAGGATAGATGATCAACTAAGTCCAATACGCACTAAATGGAGTGATCATTGTAGTGAATTGATGGGATTTACCCACATTTAGTGATAAACAATGGAAATCAATCATATTTATTGATTAATATATATACTTAAGCAATTTCATGGTGTTTTGGGTCAGGATAGATGATCAACTAAGTCCAATACACACTAAATGGAGTGATCATTGAAGTGAATTGATGGGATTCACCCACATTTAGTGATAAACAATGGAAATCAATCATATTTATTGATCAATAGATATACTTAAGCAATTTTTAGTAATTTGTTGCAACTTCTTTGCACAACTGTATGATCTGTTGCAACAGATTAGTAACTTGTTTCAGCAGATTACTTACTTGTTGGAACGGATTAGTAACTCGTTGGAACAGATGATTAATTTGTTGCAACTTCTTTCCACAACTGTATGATCTGTTGCAACAGATTAGTAACTTGTTTCAGCAGATTACTTACTTGTTGGAACGGATTAGTAACTTGTTGGAACAGATTATTAATTTGTTGCAACGTCTTTCCAAAACTGTATGATCTGTTGCAACAGATTAGTAACTTGTTTCAGCAGATTACTTACTTGTTGGAACGGATTAGTAACTTGTTGGAACAGATTATTAATTTGTTGCAACGTCTTTCCACAACTGTATGATCTGTTGCAACAGATTAGTAACTTGTTTCAGCAGATTATTTACTTGTTGGAACGGATTAGTAACTTGTTAAAACAGATTAGTAATTTGTTGCAACTTCTTTCACAAATGTATTATCTAATGCAATAGATTAGTAACTTTTTTAAAGAGATTAGTTACTTGTTTGGAACGGATTAGTAACTTCTTCAGCAACTATGACCTGTTCCAATCATTTAGGAAACTTTTCTAAATAGATTAGTAGATTAGTAATTTTTTGCAACTTTGTTAACAATTGTACTATCTGTTGCATTTGTTGCAACAGCATTCCTAAATAATAACAAGGATAAAAAAAAATTGTTCAAGTAGTAATTTGTTAAATAGCCAGCTCAGGGCTCCAAAACTTTATCTATCACACCCACTGCCCACCGCCACTGCATCCTCGCCACTGAGTTGTCGCATAATAGAGTCTCAGGCTTCATCATGTTAGTGCCGGTAAGAAAATGCTCAATAAAAGCAAGTGAATACGATCCGCATGCCATTGCAGTTTCATTGCGGGGGAGATTCTCCTTCAGCACAAATTTCCAAGATTCGTTGAGCAGCTTTTCAGGCAAGTGTTCAAACATGCCACTCTGCTTCAGTAGTTTCGGCCATAATTCAATGACTGGCTCGATGTGGATGAAGAACTCATCCTCCTGGATTTTTGGGACGTTGCAGTCATAAACATTTATCACCCCTCCTCAATTATGAATTCGAGGGTGACAAACTGTCTGACATTTATGTTCATGATAGTAAGCACCCTTTTGGCACCAACCCACTCGCGACCACCTTTGGCTGGTGCACTACCTCTACAGTAAGCGATAGCATCATCATCCCATATAAAATCATCAAGCATTTGATTGAATGGAATAGCTTCCGGCTGTGTGATCTCATCCGATAACTTTGTGTATCGCTTGAGCATGATATTGTAGAAGTTGAGATCCAAGATTATATCTGTGGAAGCATAGTGCTCAGTGAAAGTGCTTTGCCTCACACGCATTAAGAGCATAATTTCATCAACATACTGCATTAAAAGTATAAGGAATGTCAGTCACCTAAACAACTAAGTGAGTTGTTGCAACAAGTGTGCACTTGTTGCAACAAGTATTGGTCTTGTTACAACAACTCTCCTAGTTGTTGGAGATTGCTTACAGCAGTTGGGTCTATTTCCCCAACTGCTGTAAGCAAACTCCAACAACTAAGTGAGTTGTTGCAACAAGTGTTCCACTCGTTGCAGCAAATATATAACTTGTTGCAACTAATACAACCAAAATAAGACTTGTTTCAACAAAAATAATTGTTGTTCTCAAACATACACTAGCCAGCCACCATGCTTCCATGCTTGTCATTATCCTGAAGTCATCGGCCTTAAATTCATGCAATGAATACATCGTACCCTTGCTCTTCTTGGCATTGACGAATTTTTCAAGCTTTTTCAGTTTTTGAGCATCTGCATGCTTATACACATTTACCTTTTTAAGATCAACAACATCAGTTGCCTTGTGGGGTGTAGAAGATTTCCTTGACCTAACATCAGCAAGTGCCTTGGAAATTGCTTTTCCCTTCTTGCGAATGCGAATAGGAGTATAGGGTGAGGTCAGCTTCTTGGATGGATTGACACCCCTCTTGGATAACAAACTCTGTAAAGCAGAATTTGTGTCTTTTTGTACCTTCACCAACTCCTCAACATTATTTATCAAATCATCCATTCGCTGCTTGCAATAGGTGCATTCACAAGCACATTTCGATGTGTCGGCACCAACAAAGGAAAATCTACCACCAAATCCGCCACAACTAACATCTCCATCAATTCGAGTTTGTCCACCGTACTCACTACCAATTGGAGTTTGTCCACCAACAACACCACCAATTGGAGTTTGTCTACCAAAATCAACATCATCATCTATTATTTTTTCACCAGCAATTTTTGCCGCAACGTCGTCAACAGCAGGTTGACCACCAGCAATAAAACCACCACCATCAACATCTACCACAACTGATTCCCTTTTGATGGCTGTCACTCCAGCCAATTCTAATTTCATCCCCTCAATCATTTTATCAGGAACAGATTGTAATGGCTCGAAGGAAGCAAGGAATGGTATCTCCAACTCCCGTACTGTCGGGACAAGCCACGGGTGCACAACCTACAACAAAAAAGTAGATATATTAAAATGGTCCTAAATCATGAAATGCAATAGATAACTAGGTTGTTGCAACAGGTGTCATACTTGTTGTATATTTTCCAACAGATTAGTAACTTGTTGCAACAGGTGTCATACTTGTTGGACATTGTCCAACATATTAGTAACTTGTTGCAACAGGTGTCATACTTGTTGGACATTGTCCAACAAATTAGTAACTTGTTGCAACAGGTGTCATACTTGTTGAACATTATCCAATAGATGACCAAGTTTATTCTATATATATGTCTTAAGGCTTACCTCTTCCAAAGGAGGGTTAAAAAGATCAACACTCAATCTTGTGTTTCTTTTTGCAGTCAGCCATCTAAGCATTCTTAGAAACGACACTTCTGAAGGGTAGTCCTTCACTTGTTGTCGGAGGTGAGGAATGGCTTCAAATGCCCAAGCCTAGAAAACAAGATACCATCAAAATCAGAATGATGATATAAATACAAAAAGTACAAGAAATTGACATTGCAAATGCTTTACCATGAAAGCCCAAGGGAAGCCATATAAATTGACTGTCTTCACTGTTGGCTTAAGCTCTTTCGATAAATAGTCAACAGTCAACTTGAAGCTTTCCCGGCCCCATCCATGGTTGTTGAATGCCTCATAGTCCTCCGCAAGTTTAAGAAAACCAAGTGGTATGTTCAGACTTGTATCTTTTGCCATAAGAACACAGTGCACAAACCAAACTAAACACAAGGACTGCTTATGCTTTTTTGACATGGTTTTGGACTGCAAATCTACAAGCAGCTTATCTCCTTTGTAGCTTTTTCCAACTAACTCCACCAAACCAGTTTCATTCTTATCTTTTCCACCCTTTCCTACTTTCTTGGCTTCTTTGGCTGTCTTGGTAGTCCGGGCTGGCTTATTCAATACAACAGTAGCAAGCTCATAAGGATGACATCTAAGGCCAGTAACTATGGCAAACTCTTTCAAGCCAAAGCACACCGGCATGCCACAGTAATTAATCCAAAGCTCATCCTTTGCATCCGAAAGAATTCTACGCTTCATTAGCCCACATACCATTTTCATTTGAAACCGTGCACCTGTCTCTTCAGGCAGATCCAAATACACCCCAAAACAGCTTTTCCTAAAGAAATCCTCCAACCCCTGCTTTTTAAGAATTAGCCTAAACATATCAAAGTTCTTGCCCATGCCTGATTTGACCGTAAGATCAACGGTCAAATCATTATTTTCATTCAATGGAATCCTCACGGCATACTTGTCAATACTGAAAACCTTGACGACCTCAGCAATGGAAGGTCTGTTATGATCTATGTCCAATCTACTAGAAGATTCTGCAATTAAATTGGCATTCACACTATTTCTCTTCTTTGTTCTTAATTCAGCTATGAACGTCGACAATTGAACTGTATTTTCGGAAGCACTGCCCTTTTCATCATCTTCATCCAATTCATCTACTCCATCAACAGTTTCTTTAACTCTTCTTCACTTTGTTCATTTGTATCTACTCCTTCTTGGCTCTGTACTTCCTCTCTTTCTGAGGATTGATTGTCAGTTTGGCTGTCTCTGTCCTCTATATTTGCTGATTCAACAATAGATTTTGCTAAATCAGCAAGATTCTCTAATGATGATTGCACTCTAGCTTTTTTATTATCTCTATGACCGTGAGTTGATTTCTCAACTTTTCTTTTGGCTGGAGACATTTTATCTACACACAGGAGAAAAAAAAAACTTCTACTGATTAGTGCATCATTCAAAGTAAACAGATAATAACAAGTGCAGCATTTGATCAAACAAAATACAACAAGTAACAAAATTCCCCAACAACTGAAGAAGTTGTTGCAATAAATGATGTAACTGTTGCAACAAGTGAATTGGTTGTTGTAACAGATTCTTCAGTTGTTGAATACGTGATTAAGGTGCTGTATATCTTCTACAACCACAACCAAATAACTGAAGCAATGTCCAACAGATTTATAGTTGTTGCAACATATTGTATAGTTGTTGCAACAAGTGTATAACTTGTTGCAACAACTATAAATCTGTTGGACATCTTCTACAAACAGAACCAAAGGACTAAAGCTAAGTCCAACAGATTTGTAGTTGTTGCAACAAGTGATGCACTTGTTGCAACAACTATACAATATGTTGCAACAACTATAAATCTGTTGGACATTTTCTACAAACAGAACCAAAGGACTGAAGCTAAGTCCAACAGATTTATAGTTGTTGCAACATATGGTATACTTGTTGCAACAAGTGTATAACTTGTTGCAACAACTATAAATCTGTTGGACATCTTCTACAAACAGAACCAAAGGACTGAAGCTAAGTCCAACAGATTTGTAGTTGTTGCAACATATGGTATACTTGTTGCAACAACTATAAATCTGTTGGACATCTTCTACAAACAGAACCAAAGGACTGAAGCTAAGTCCAACAGATTTGTAGTTGTTGCAACAAGTGTATCACTTGTTGCAACAACTATAAATCTATTGGACATCTTCTACAAATAGAACCAAAGACTGAAGCTAAGTCCAACAGATTTGTAGTTGTTGCAACATATGGTATACTTGTTGTAACAAGTGTATCACTTGTTGAAACAACTATAAATCTGTTGGACATCTTCTACAAACAAAACCAAAGAACTGAAGCTATGTCCAACAGATTTGTAGTTGTTGCAACAAGTGATCTACTTGTTGGCACAAGTGTAGAAATTGTTGCAACAACTAAAAATTTGTTGGACATAGCTTCTATATATAGAACAAAATAAATACTAGGACAAGAACAAAAAACCATCTATTGGATATCCACTCCTAAACCCTGAACCATACCAGGACAACAACAGAAAAAAACCATTTATTTCACTACAAACACACAACAACAACAACAACAACAACAACAACAACAAAGACAACAATAACAACAACAAGATGGATTTTATCCAAGCTTTTCCTAAACACTTAACCAAACCAAAACAACAAGCATCTACTTCCAAGACAACAGCCAAATCGTCTACTACAGACACACAATTATACAAGTTAAACAAAATACACCAAATGTATGTGCAATAATTGTTTATCCTTTCTTTTCCTAAACCATACCATAACAGGACAACACCAACACCAACATCAACATCAACACCAACATCAATATCAACACCAACACCAACACTAACACCAACAACAGTATTTCACTACAAATACACTAAATAGAGGTTTTAAAATCAAGCAACCTCAGCAACTGTCTGCAACTGTCAAACAAGTGCTGAAGTTGCTGCAGCAACTTACTCATCTGTTCGAAAAAGTCAACAAGATTGCAAGCCATTTTTTCAAAATCTTAAGGAGAACAAGAACAAAAACATCACAAAAAATCATAATTTGAGAACAATGTACGCTATTTACAAATGCAAAAACCCCAACAAGTCAAACAAATACCCTAAATAAGGGTTTCTCGAACAAGGAACAACAAAATAAACAACATTGAAGACAAACCCATGTTCTTCTTCTTCTTTTTCTACAACCAAAATCATCAATTTCTACCAAATAACTTTTGGAACAAGTGAAACAAAACTTTACCTTGATAAAAGAAGAAGCAGCAGCAGCGGCACCTATAGACGAGGGTGAAGAAGAAGATGACAAGAAAAGAGGAGAGATGAGAGACGTCCAAGTGAAGGAGATTAACTGTTGCTTGGGAGTTTTGATTTTGAAATATGGAAGAAGTGCGAGGGAGTTGTGGAGATGAACGGTTTTGGAAGTTTTGAATATTGGGTGGGTGTTTTAGTATAATGGGTGGGTGTTTTGGGTTTTTTTGTAGTTTGTAAAAGATTAAGAAGTTTTAAAAATTACATTTTGAACTATAATCTTCTTAATCCCAAATTTAATTGGGTTTTGATGTGGGTGGGCCCTACACGTCACCTTTAGTAATTTCAAGACTTTTTTGTCACCTAGAGTTAATTCTTCGAAAAAACTAATTATTCTAGAGCTGCTGAGAGAGCGAGAGAAACACTACGGAAAGATTTTTTGTGATTGAGCTAAATGACAGGAATACCCTTCGTCGTCCTTAAGACCCACACTTATTATAAAGTTAAAAGTCCTAAAATGTTCACATTAGAAATTGAGGAGAATCAAACATATAAGTAAAAGCAAACTGTTTACAATAAAAAATAAATTTAAGATTTTGGTCTTTCCATCATTTACGATGTTGGCTCAAATCTTCTAAAGCAGACATAATGTAACACCTCAAAAAAAATTCCGTGAGCATAAATGAATAGACCAATGAAGAGTATGAGTGTACGATGTTTTACTAAGAAGGGAATGACTACCAATGAGTTTTGAAAACGCAAAGGTTGCAGATTTGCATTGCGACCCAGTGGTCGTAAACATAATACGGCCCGTAAAGTGCCATCGTCCTCCAACTATCAAAACTTCAACTTTCTGTCAAATGTTGAAATGGTTAAATACGACTCAGAATACGGACCGTAAATCGAAATACGGCTCGTAAACTGCGACCGTAAACCACCATGGCCTACACCAAACCTTTCTGTTTCTGATATGCTTAAATACGGTCGTGGAGGACGGACCGTAAACCAGAATACAGCCCGTAAACTGGGTTTACAGCCACTGTGCATCCCGACTACTGTTCACAAAAATCAGATTTTTAAGTTAAGTATAAGGGACCCCAAGCTCATTTCATTTCATTTCTCATCTTCACAATTAAAGAATTCTCTAGAATACTCCAAAACACTTCATCCACAAGAATTCAAGAGAATCAAGGGAAAATCAAGATCAACAATGCCAAATTCATGAAAACAAGAGTGTGATACCTAGCTCAAGTTCATCTTCCTCAAAGAAAACCAAAAGAGGTGAAGTAGGGTTTTGGTGCTAGAGTAGAGACTCCACTCAAGGCTTGTTCCACCATCATCCAAGGTAAGTTTCATGACCATTTCATGTTGTTTAAGGTATTGAAACGTTAAGATACCCGAATTGTAGAAAAGCCTAGCAAATGGGTCATAAATGAGTGAATAGTGCCATGAGTGAATGGTAGTTGAATTGAATCATGAATGTTAGTGTATTGTGAGTATGAATGCGTTATAAATGACATGTAGACCATGAGATAAGTGTGATACATGAGAAAATACGATAGCGAACCCAAAACCATAAAGGTGGTAAAAATGAAGAGAAATAGTGGATCATGGTCATTGTATATGAATGATGATTGTTGATTGCTATATTGTAGTTGTTGTTGTGGGTGTTGAGAGTTGATATGGAATATGGGAAAAGTAGTATAAACAAAGGAAGTGCTGCCCAATTGTCTCTAAAAATAGTAGTGCATTCTTATAGTTGATTAACTAACGTTAGTACGAATCCTCTTTTGAAGGTAGAGACGTGACATTGAAGGAGAATAAGCGAACGCTAGATTGCTTAAACGAGAAAGGTATGTGAGGCTTAACTCTTCTTTCAAAAGGCATGAATCCTTCAAGTTTTCCATAATCCTTCTATAAGATGAAGCTTATGAGTCCTTCTATATTTCGAATCACCTATAAGCATGATAATAATGACAATGAGCTAGAGTAAAGAGAATTAAGAAATTGTGGCACGATGTTCCTACAATGCTAATGATGTTATTATTATTACCACTCACCTTATGCCTTATTTCCTTCAAGGCGAGGCATGATACCCATGAAATGTCCATAACACAATCGGGGGTTCACGACCTTACGTCACCCCGACATAGTGTGGTTGCCTTAAAGCTTAATATATGCTCCTAACGCTAATGTCTGCTATGACAATAAGATGATAAATAATGCTAACTTGTAATACGACTATGGGATGCATGGAATACCAAGAAATGATAACATGATGCTATGGTATGAGATGTGTAAGAGTGATGTGTTATGATTGATTTTGTGATGATATAATTCCACTGCGCCACGATGGCCGGGCATGTCACCGCTAAGGCGAGCTGCATATGATTCCACCATGCCTAGATGGTCGGGCATGTCACCGCTAAGGCGCGCTGCGATGTTACACCGAGCCTAGAGGGCCGGGCATGATCACCACTAGTGGGCGGCATATGACGGTTACCCGGACGCGGGTTAACGACGAGGACTATGATGAGATGATTTATATGATGTGATGACATGTATACCATGATTATACAATATTCGTACTGACGTCCGTTTTCTTTGGACGTTGTGTTCATGCCCACAGGTAGACAGGGAGGAGATCTTGCTCCAGATTCTTAGAGGTTGTTAACTGACTGAAAGCACCCCATTGTCCTGGAGGTGCCTATGATGATTCTTTTGTGTACAATTGTAAATGTCATCTCAAAGAGGCTCGTAGATACTCAATGTGGGTCTTTTGGTCTCATGGCGTGGTCATGGTGTAAATATATACATATATATTATTTTGCTAGCCTTAGGGCTCATGTGTATAAAAACATTATGTTGCTAAAGGAAAACGGGTTTTCTTATAAATCGAGCATGAATCCGATAAATGATTGTTAAATAAGCCTAAGGAGTACTAGTACGAGCGGTGCTCGGCGGTTAGCCCCGGGTACCCTTCGCGGCCCCTAGCCGGGTTGTGACAAAAGTGGTATCAGAGCAGTTCGGTCCTAGGAAGTGTCTACGAGCCATGTCTAGTAGAGTCTTGTTTATGGTGTGTAGCGTGCCACATCAATAAACAAGAGGCTACAGGGCATTTACGAAAAATGACCATCTTTCTTCTATGAGATCGTGCGATAGAGCCGTGTATAAGATTTTATCCTCCCTAATAGTGTGTTATGATTTCAGAATGCCGCCAAAGGGAAAAGCTACAGCCGCCTAGAAGGGCAAGACTACGACAAAGAGGCGGGTAGAAAGAGAGCCCCCAATGAATATTGAAGAGGGTGAATCACACAACGAGGTCTTGTCTAATACTTCTTGTACCCCACCTAATGTGGAAGAGCAAGGAGGAGCCCCAGCTCCAATTCCTCCGCTGGTTGCTTCGGGTCAACAAATGACCGAGGCCATCCAGTTGTTGACACAATTGGTTGCCGCACAGGCACAACGAAAAAATGTGGGTTCAAGTGACCGGCAGCAAGTACCAAGGCCCGTGATTTTATGAGCCTAAATCCTCCGGAGTTCTTCGGGTCAAAGCCGGAGGAAGACCCACAAAGTTTCATTGATGAAATGTTGAGGACATTGAAGATTGTCCATGCTTCCGAGACCGAATCAGTGGAGTTAGCATCTTATAGACTCCGGGATGTGACGGTGTTACGGTACAACAATTAGGTATTATCAAGAGGAGAGAATGCGCCTCCTCCGGTTTGGCAAAAGTTTGTAGATGCTTTTATTCGTCACTATTTGCCACCCGAGGTCCGCGAGATAGAGCGGATAGATTTCTGAATTTGAGGCAAGGAAACATGAGTGCCCGGGAGTATAGCATGCAATTCAACTCTTTGGCTAGATATGCTCCGACTATGGTGGCCGACATGGGAGACCGGGTACATAGGTTTGTGAGTGGCCTATGGCCACATCTATTCAGAGATTGTCTGACCGCTTCCTTGCAAGACGGGATGGATATTTCCCAAATACAGGCCCATGCTCAGAATTTGGAGGGGCGACAACAACAACAACGGGGTGATCGCGACAGTGATAGAAGACAGGGCAAAAGGGCTAGATCTATGGGCACAGGCAGTGATTATAGAGGGGGATCGAGGCAGACTTATTCCCGACATTCAGGCCAGTCAGCGACTAGCGCACCTCCCAGATTTCCAGATAGAAGATTTGACCGCTCCTTTCGCTCGGGACAGGGTCAGATTTCGAGGGCTTCAGGTTCCCAGTTTGAGGGTGATTATAGTCAGGGGAGACCCCCAGTTCCACGATGTAGTCGGTGCCGCAAATCACACTCAGGGCCATGTCGTCAGGAAACTGATGCTTGCTATGTTTGTGGGTAGACCTGACATTTGATGCGAGATTGTCCCTCGCGATATGGCAGAGGTGGGGTTCAGCCCACAGGCTCAGCAGCGGGTTCCTCATCAGCACGCTCAGCGGGGCAGACTTCCCAGATGACAGCAGGCCGAGATAGAGGCCGAGGGGCAGCATCTACTTTAGGTGCCACTCAGCCCCGTGTATATGCTTTAGCCGGACGACAAGATCTCGAGTCCTCCCCGGATGTGGTTACAGGTATATTGTCTATACTCTCCCGTGATGTGTATGCGTTGATAGATCTGGGTTCTCCATTCTCTTATATTACTCCATATGTTGCTGGTTGTATTGGGGTGAAACCCGAGTCAATTAAACCCTTTGAGATGCTTACTCCGGTTGGTGATCCCGTGATTGCAAGACGAGTGTACAAGAATTGTGTCATTGTGATATGTGATCGACAGACCAAGGCTGATTTGATAGAGCTGGAAATGGTAGATTTCGATGTAATCATGGGTATGGATTGGTTGGCTTCGTGTTATGCAAATGTTGATTGCCGCACAAAAGTGGTTCGATTTCAATTTCCGGGAGAGCCCGTGCTTGAATTGAAGGTTAATACAGCATCTCCAAAGGGCAGGTTTACTTCCTACCTGAAGGCAAGGAAGATGATAGCCAAGGGTTATATCTATCACCTAGTTCGGGTTGACGACACCGAGGCAGAGCCGCCGACTTTCCAGTCTGTTCCGATAGTGAATGAATTCCCAGATGTGTTTCCAGACGAACTTCCAGGACTTCCTCCAGAAAGAGAGATTGACTTCTCCATTGATGTGTTGCCGGATACCAAGACTATTTCCATTCCTGCTTATCGAATAGCCCCGGAGGAATTAAAAGAGCTAAAGGCGCAGTTGAGAGACTTGCTCGAGAAGGGATTCATTAGACCCAGTTCATCACCGTGGGGAGCACCGGTCTTGTTTGTGAGAAAGAAAGACGGTTCCCTGCGAATGTGCATCGACTATAGGCAATTGAACGAGGTGACGATAAAGAACAAAAATCCTCTCCCAAGAATTGATGACTTGTTCGACCAGTTACAAAGTGCCAAGTGGTTTTCCAAAATAGATTTGAGGTCGGGTTACCATCAAGTGAGAGTTAGAGAAACAAATATTCCTAAAACATCCTTCAGAACGAGATATGGCCACTATGAATTTCAAGTGATGTCGTTCGGGTTGACTAATGCTCCGGCTGTGATTATGAATTTGATGAACAATGTATTTCGGCCTCTCTTGGATCTGTTTGTGATAGTATTTATTGATGATATTCTGGTGTATTCTCGCACGGAATCAGAACATGTTGATCATCTGAGAATTGTTCTTGGTATTCTTCGAGCCCGAGAATTGTATGCAAAATTTTCAAAGTGTGAGTTCTGGCTGAATTCTGTGATGTTCCTGAGCTATGTCATTTCAAATGATGGTATTCGAGTCGACACCCAGAAAATTGAAGCTGTGAAGACTTGGCCAAGGCCTACGACGCCCACAGAAGTCCATAGTTTTCTAGGTTTGACAGGTTATTATCGAAGGTTCGTAGAGGGCTTTTCGTCTATTTCAGCCCCATTGACGAAGCTAACCCAGAAGTCAGCAAAGTTTCAATTGTGACGTGAGCACAGTTTCCAAGTGTTGAAATATAGGTTGACCTCAGCCCGGGTTCAAACATTCCAGAAGGGCCAGATGGCTATGTTGTGTATTGTGACGCTTCCGGTGTCGGATTGGGATGCGTATTGATGCAGCATGGTAAGTTTATTGCATATGCTTCGAGACAATTACGGAAACATGAGAAGAATTATCCAACTCATGATCTCGAACTAGCTGCGGTCATTCATGCCTTAAAAATGTGGAGACATTATTTGTACGGTGTGCACGTTGATATCTATACAGATCATAAAAGTCTTCAGTACATCTTCAAGCAAAAAGAGTTGAACCTGCGACAGAGGCGGTGGTTAGAATTATTAAAAGATTATGATGTTAACATTTTATACCACCCCGGGAAGGCGAATGTAGTAGCCGACGCACTTAGCCGCCGATCAATGGGCAGTTTATGTAAAGTCCCTCCGGAAAGGAAAGAGATGGTTCAAGAACTTCATCGATTGGCTAATCTTGGAGTGCATGTAATTGATTCGGGCGATGCCGGGATTAGTATAAATGATTCCACAATTTCGTCCTTAGATATGGAAGTGAAAGAACGGCAGTGCGAAGATCCGCAGTTATGTCGTTATAGAGACACATCTCATGGGAAAGAAAAGTCTCCGTTTGAAGTTTCTATGGATGGAATTCTTAGGTACCGAGGCAGGTTATGTGTGCCGAATGTGGCGAAAATGCGCTGACGAATTTTAGAAGAAGCACATTGCTCTCGATGTTCAATTCACCCAGGTGCAACCAAAATGTATCATGATCTCAAGATGATGTACTGGTGGGATGGCATGAAGAGAGACATAGCAGAATTCGTAGCACAATGTCCCAAATTGCCAACAGGTAAAATGTCATGACCCAACCCCGTAGGCCGTGAGTAGTGCCCGATCTGGGCACCCAAGCACACCTATCAAATGCTATCTCAAATTTTTATTAAACGCATTCAAGTTTGTAGCAGAAGCCGACAAGGCTATATTTCAATTTTTGATAATTTCCAGAAAAATTTCGGCAGAGTTTCCTTTGTTTTACGGACTATCCAATATAACCCTGCACACAGAAAATACCAACAGGGGCCACCCAGGGCCAACAAGGCAACATTTAAACATATGCGGACCGGCCGCCGCGGCGAATGGGATCGCCCACACACAACATATACACATATTCATACAGAAAGACCCCAACCCAAAAACTTGTCCACAGACCTCTAAACAGACCGACAGAATCATATGACGGGACAGGGCCCCGCCGTACCCCAGATAAACATATGTACAGAATATACAACAGAAAAAGATATATACCAAAATTATAAGCTCCGGATCAAGGGGAGAAATTCCCAAGTAGCGGAACAGGTATCCTAAGATGGCGGCGTATCAAAAGGTGCGTCTGTACCTGCGGGCATGTAGCGCAGCCCCCGAAGAACAGGGGGTCAGTACGAAAAATGTACCGAGTATGTAAAGCGGAAATGTAACAAATATAATCATAATCCAAACCAGAGATACAAAATATAGTGGATAGAGTCGAGCCCGAATTCGAGTCAGAAATACAGAGTATAAATATATACAGAGTACCGGGTATAACAGACAGAGCCGTAATCCGAATCAGAGGTACAGAGTATGGCTGACAAGGTCGTAATCTGAGTCAGAAGTACAAAGCGTGACTGACTAAGTCATAATCCGAAGTAGACGTACAATAGTAAAGCAGACAGAATCTGAATCAGTAACCGAATCAGACTTTCAGAAGTGCAACAGACAGAGTCATAGTCCAGACCAGATATACAGATGTGTACCAGACAGAATCATGCATGCAGAGTCATAAGAATATACAGATACAGATAGCATATATATCAGATCCCGGCCCTCTAACGAGGGACGCGGTAACAGAAACCGACCCTCTTAGTACGGGACGCGGTGGACAGACAGATCAGATCATATGCCATCCTGGCCGCCATCCCCATACTATCACATCATCAAATCATATACAGATGTAAATAGAACCCGGCCCGCACACCGAGGGACGCGGTGAACAATGCAGTGGAATATGCACGAATAACAGAACCTGGCCCGGGCGCAGTGAAGGAAGCATTGAGACATCCACGAACAGATTAATGAGAGACCATACACATACCTATATTTATACAGACTCAATGAAACGGAAGTAAACCAAACGGTGGGTCAAATCAGAGTAATCAGACATTGTTCATAAAATACGCATATATGTCATTTGGGATGGCACGACAGACTACATCGGAATAAAATGTCCAGAACCGCTCCAGACGTCAGAATATATTATACGACTCATAACTATAGTCATAACACTGGTCATATAGCAGACAGACTAATAACCAAAAGTTACCTGAGATTTTCAGACAGAAGTGAGCTAATTTGAGCCGTACAGAAAGTATCAGAATTTTTTGTGGGCCCACCTTGGGCCGAACTGAGGTGGCGTACGTAAAGTATGGATCATAAGTCTTATGGAGCCACCCACGAGAGTTTTCGGTCAGTCCGACTTCATTTGTGAAAGTTGCATACATATAGGTTACTTTAACGACAAATCACAAGAAACTAGTTCAATCTTACTGAAAGAAATGGGGCCAATTTCAATCTTGGATTTCGAAGAGCAGAGTCGTATCTGAGGCTCACGTTCGAGCCTATCATGCTTAGAACATGCCAAAGAATGAAGGGAAAGACTTTACATACCTTAGTTGCGCCTTACGCTTGCTCAAATTTAATTCCCGTTTCGCCCAAAATCTATAAATGGTCATTTTTACCAATTGCAAGTTATAGTTTCTAAGAGTTCAACTTAAGGGCATATTTATCTACCGAAATTTCGGCAGCATTTCCCCTAAACATATAACGTCCCCGAGACTTAGCTCGGCCTCATATAACAACAACAACAACCCAACAATCCAACAACATCAACAATTATCATAAAACGCACTTTATCACAAATAGTCCTCTTTATACATAAAACAACACTTTCCATTCCAACTTCATCATATCAAGCTAATATCATTATTCTCATATTCATTCACTAACTCGAGATTATTCAAACGTATTCCAATAACATTCCGAACAATATTCACGAATTCAAGTATTTCCACTAACTCCATATTCCATCCGAACTTCAACAAATGCAACAACATTACCAACTTACATTGTTTTCTACCAAATTCATTAACGACAACCATTATCCATATCTAGAATCTTACTTCCATAATTACATAAAAATCATACAAAAATCACATAATTTCCCATAATAACATACAACCCTTTTTAACACCAACCTAGCTTATTAAACCTTTATTTACATCACAAAGGTCACAACGACATAACTAACCAACTAAATGAAATTTTATCCAGCACTTTCTACCACCACCATGGCACACGGCCATGCACCACCAACACACACACACACGGCTTCACACACATATCACAACTCCACAATTCTCATCAAATTCCAATCATTACAACATACATACTTATTCTATAACATAAAAGAGTAGATTTCGTACCTTTCTTCCAACTTCAATCTTCCGCAAACGTCGCTCTCTCGCTAAACCAATTATATCACGTCGGAGAGCATCTTGAGCTTACTATAAATACAAGAAGAACAAGATTTTTGGACCAAAGATTGATGAACTAATTTTTTTTTCTCCCCTTTTTTTTGTTCTTGGCCGAAACCCTCTTTCTTGCTCTCCTCTCTCAACTTTTTTTTTTTGTATGTCTTGAAACTTCTAAAGTGTTCAAGACTAATGGTCCTTGCTTTATACAACTTAAGATTAATAATTACATGGGCTTGGCCCATTTAAGCCCCTCATGGCCGGCCACCATTGAATTTTTGGGCCTCTTTTGTTTGTTTTTTTATTTTTATTTTGGGCCAACCCTGTTGGTCACGAGTTGGGCCTAGCCCACTGACCTTTCGACCTTAAAACGTCCATATCTCCTTGTACCGACGTCGCCTGGGAACCCACGACCTACCGTTGGAAAGCTATTTCAATTATCTACAACTTTTATTTCTGGGAGTTTTCCCAAATTCCAAACGTATAATGCCGAGTTTGCCCCCCCTCCAAGTCAGGTCATCCGAAAACATCTTCTTGAAAATATCCGTTTGGAGGGCTTTCACTTTGATTTAGCCCCAGGGCCCTTCACGAGTTGTGTTTAACTTTACATATGCGATTCATATAACTTGTCACATGTCCCAAAAAATATCTTGACGTGCGGGCCCCACCTCGACTTACAAATAATCCGACGTTCGAAAATACAGTATATAACATCCTCCTCCCCTTTAAAACATTCGTCCTCGAATGTTCGACTGTCCTTATGAAGTTTCATCATATTTCGGGGAGGTCCTCTTATCAACTATGTACTTGTATTTAATCAGCTCACTTATGGGGACATTCATTTCCCGACTCCTGCTTTTTCTATTCTAACATATCTTTCGCTTCTATATTCAACAATGCTATTGTCCTTTCTTTTTCGGTTTAGCCATCAACACCTTTCACTTCTTGTCACACTTCTCGGTTCCTCACAACATTATCATACTCTCACATCATATCAAACAGATTCATAACTAGAGCCAGACGCACAAAAGCATATCGGACAGACCCGTAATCAGAGTCAGATGTACTGAACGATGTCGGACAGATTCGTAATCAGAGTTAGACGTATGGAAGTATGTCAGGCAGATCTGTGATCAGAGTTAGACGTACAGAGATGTATCAAACTGATTCGTAATCAGAGTCGAACGTACAGAGACATATCAGACAGAAACGTAATCAGATTCAGAAGTACAGAGGCATAATAGATAGAGCCTCATCAAAGTTAGAGGCGCAAACGCATAACAGATAGAATTATGACTAGGATCAGACCCCTTCTACGTATTCTAATTTCCTTTGGGTTACCCCATATCTCCCATCTATCCCTTATATCTACATTTATGAAAATTTGGGTATACTTCCCTGGGGGTCACCCATCCCGAAATTGCTCTGGCCTTAGCACGCTTAACCTCGAAACTTTCATGTGTTTTGATGCGTTAATGCCAATATAATTGCGTCGATTGCCCCACACGACCTTTGTTACGTAATTTAGGGCAGATCAGGGTCTTAGTAAATTTTCGGAAAATTCTCGTAGCGGGTCCCACCCCGGTTCAAACCATACAATTATCATATTGCCCTTCTGAATCCTCAATATCCATTCCCATCTGGATATTTATAGCTGTCTCAAATGGTTCTATTGGGTTGAAAATTACCTTATTTTTACTGATACCCAGAAGAAGGAGATCACGTAATATAACAGAGTATAGATCTATCCATATACATATATCTCAAGGAAAGAGTAATAATATACCTGGGTCTGCACTTGGTGATGCTCCAGGGTCCTGCCGGCCGGTCAAAGCATATACGCGGTTCAGGGGACCGCCAGAACTGGAAGCTCTGCCGCGACCTCTGCCACGACTCACTGGTGCCGGCATGTCTCGCCCCGTGGGGCGCATGGCTACTGAAGGAGAAGATGAGCCAGCAACTGACCTAGTAGGCTGGGCTGAACCTGAACCACCCTTATACGGGCACTCTCTCACAATATGATCTTGACTGCCACAATGATAGTAGGCGCCCGTAGCGCGATAACACTCTCCCGGATGGGACCTCCCACAATAGGTGGCCTAGACTGCTCAGAACCCCTACTCATCTGCGAGCCTGGCACTCTAGAAATCTGGCCGGCCCCAGATGGACCTGCGCCATCGAAACGTCTACCGGTGGACTGTGTACCCCGGCCTGACGGAGGGAGGGATCTACCGGACTGCTGCTGAGGCCATCTGCTTGGGAAATCTCCGGAATGCCCCGCGAATCTGGTCCTTTTGTGCCGTCTCCTATCATGATCACTATCCGACTGGCGTCCTCTATGCCGGTCCTCCATGCTCTGGGCGTGGGCCTGTATACGGGCAATGTCCATCCCTGTCTGGGCCGCCATCACCGTGCAGCTGTCAACCAAATAATCATCTAGCCCTATCACATACCGGTGCACCCGGTCAGTCATATCAGCGACATAAGCAGGCGCATATCTGGCCAGCGAATCGAACTCCAGGCTATACTCCCTGACACTCCTGCACCTTTGTCTCAATAGCAGGAATCTGTCTACTCTGGCCCGCCTCACCTCCGGAGGTAGAAAATGGGCCAGGAAGGCCTCTGTAAACTCTCCCCATACAGCCGGAGGGGCACCCTCGCCTCTGGACAACATCCAAGACTCGTACCAATTTCCTGCTACATCGTGCAACCGGTACGAAGCCAACTCAACCGACTTTGTCTCTGAGGCACTAATCAATCGCAGGGTACGCTGCACTTGTCGGATGAACTCCTGAGGGTCTTCTGCGGGCTTTGACCTGGAAAACTCTGGTGGGCGACAAAGCAAAAAATCACGGGCCCTCTGGCTATCGCGCCTGTCTACACGATCATCCCCTGCTCCCTGTCTGTAAACCTGCCCTGCTACCAATTGAGTCAATAACTGGACTGCCTCTCGCAGGTTCCCATCATCCGCCCCTGGCTGGGGGGCTGGAGGTACAGGTACTGGTGCTGCTGGAGCTGGCGGTGGAGCCGCCCCCCGTGTTGCAGCTGTGGCTGCTCCAAATCCCTCCGATACTGGTGGCATAACAGAACTGGCCGTCGAAGGCACAACATCTGGCTCAATCTGGGCACGAGCCATAGTAATCACCTGAGCTCGGCTGGTCTCACCTGCCGCTGTAGACTTGCCCTTCTGGGCGGCTGTTTCCTTCTTTGGAGGCATCGCTGAAAAATACGACAACCGATCAGAAAAGAGTTATCCTAATAGCACAGCTCTATCGCACGATCTAAGATTCAAAGAAAGGGTAACATCCTAAATGTCCTGTAGCCTCCTGTTTATAGATGTGGTGCACAACACACCGATAAACAAAACTCTACTAGACACGGTCTGTGGACACTCCGAGGACGGACCGCTCTGATACCACTTCTGTCACGACCCAACCCCGTAGGCCGTGACTAGTGCCCGATCTGGGCACCCAAGCACACCTATCAAATGCTATCTCAAATTTTTATTAAACGCATTCAAGTTTGTAGCAGAAGCCGACAAGGCTATATTTCAATTTTTGATAATTTCCAGAAAAATTTCGGCAGAGTTTCCTTTGTTTTACGGACTATCCAATATAACCCTGCACATAGAAAATACCAACAGGGGCCACCCAGGGCCAACAAGGCAACATTTAAACATATGCGGACCGGCCGCCGCGGCGAATGGGATCGCCCACACACAACATATACACATATTCATACAGAAAGACCCCAACCCACAAACATGTCCACAGACCTCTAAACAGACCGACAGAATCATATGACGGGACAGGGCCCCGCCGTACCCCAGATAAACATATGTACAGAATATACAACAGCAAAAGATATATACCAAAATTATAAGCTCCGGATCAAGGGGAGCAATTCCCAAGTAGTGGAACAGGTATCCTAAGCTGGCGGCGTATCAAAAGGTGCGTCTGTACCTGCGGGCATGTAGCGCAACCCCCGAAGAACAGGGGGTCAGTACGAAAAATGTACCGAGTATGTAAAGCGGAAATGTAACAATGTATATTTGTATATGTGCTTATGATCGGCGATGTGTATTCCGCCGCTCCCTTCTGTTATGATATGATATTTCGGTACGTGTGACCGCTTAAGACAAGTTTTGTTTTAAATTATGTTTAAAATGGCTATTATGAAATTTGAGCTAAGTTTGGGTTTGATAACTGGATATGTGAATTGGTCTGGGTGCCCAAGTAGGGTGCCAGTCGCGGCCCACGGGGATGGGTCGTGACAGAAAAGATGGGTGAGGTTTCGTACGATAACTTTGGTCTAACTTGAGAAAGGAATTCTCTTAACAAGTGTTAACCAAGTGTCTAAAGGTTCCGGGATCAAGCAAATCGAAGAAAGTAAGTTTGCCAAAAATGTGGGAAAATTTGGCAGAATTTTGAACAGAAATTTTGGGTCAACTTTAGAGAGGTATATCTCCTGGTAGATGAAGAGTTTTGAATTAAATTAAAAGCCTAAAATGAGGTTCATTGAGTCTAGTTTCCAACGCAAGAAACCGCGCATCTATCCAACATCGTAATTAAACATTATGAGCATTTTAAGACGGACTTCTGGAGCATGAATTACCTCTGCACGAATGCGCCTAGGGGTGGCGCGAACGCGCAGAGGACCAAGGGATAACTCAGCGCGAACGCGCCCCAAGGTGGCGGGAACGCGCAGAGGACCAAGGGATAACTCAGCGCGAACGCGCCTAAGGTGGCGGGAACGCGCCTCAAGGTGGCGGGAACACGCCCCAAGGTGGCGCGAACGCGCTGAGCAAATTCTAGGCCGGTGCAGACCGACTCTAGAACAATATAAAAAGGGGTTTACCCCCTCATTTTTCATCCGAACGCCCCTAAACCTCTCCAATACTTTCTGGAACTTTCCCCCAACTTCCGTTTATAGAATTTAAAGCGAATCAAGTGGAACCTCCGGATTTTGGCTCGGACAGCGTCTAGTTGTGATTATAATATCGTATTGCGGGGAATCTTGTCTTGGATTCAAGGTGAATATTAAAGATATTGCGGTTCTAGCAGGGCAAGGTATGAATCTTCCCTTATTGATTTTGATTTAGGTTTATTTACGGAAATAGAGCTATTAAATTATCAAATAACAAATTTGTGGTTGAGAAATTGGATAAACATCGTGTGGGATGTTTATGGAGTATGTTGGTATTGATGATGATGTTGTTGATGTTAGTGTTGTTGGTTGTTGGTATTGTGATTTCGGGCTAGAGATATAAACAGGGGAGATGCTGCCTGAATTTTGGCAGATTCTAAAAGGGGTTTAATTTGAAGACTTAAGAGAAGCATATGACGTTAAGCTTAACAGTAGTATGAATTCTCTTGAATGTAGATTTACAAGCTAGGGAGGATAAGCGTAAGTAGTAGAAGACCAAAAAGGAATGTTAAGGCTAGTCCCTTTCTTTCTAAAGGCATGATTCCTTTCTTATGAACATATATATATGTTTTCCATAACATTCTTATTCCCAAAAGTTAGAAGTTCATGATTCTTAGAGTTTCTTATGATGCTAAAGCTAAGTATGTTCCCTGATGATAATAATGATGATTCCATTTTTTGAGATTCCAAAGCTTATGGATTTGATGCTATTATGAGATTATGGAGCTTATCTCATGATTTTCTTCATTTCACTCAGTGTTGTTGATCTCACCTTATGATAATTGTTCCTTCAAGGTGAGGTATCGCGATGATGATTGTTCCATAATATAAATCGGGGGCTTACCGACTTTATGTCACCCCGATAGAGTTGTAATGTTTCCTTTGGGTACGCATGTATGTTATATATGTTGATAGCTATTTTTTGTGACACCGAGCCTTGCTATGGCGGGGTACGAATATGGTGTGGATATTACCGACCGTTACTACGGCTGGGTACGGATACTACCGAGCTTATATGGCCGAGTATGATATCTATTGCATGCATACCACTGCAGTTGTGTATGGAATATTACCGAGTCCTACTATGGCCGGGTACAGATGCTACCGAACCTTACTATGGTCGGGGATAGACAATACCGAGTCTATGTGGCCGGGTATGGTGTTGTATTGTATAGGTATGTACATAGCTGTATGGAATGTTCCATCTAAAAAAAAGGTTAAGTAAGCATGACTAATGTCTTAAGTGGTATCATGAGGTATAAACGGTTCTTTTATTTTACACTATTCTTCGTGTTTTTATCATGTTATTATTCATGCCTTACATACTCAGTACATTATTTGTACTGACGTCCTTTCTTGTGGACGCTACGTTCATGCCCGCAGGTAGACAGGTAGACGGATCTGATCCTTAGGAGCTTCATCAGCGGAGTATCAGAAACGCTCCAGTTGTTCCGGAGCTGCAGTCTATTGGTACTACTCTTTGTATATGTACTTGGGCATGGCAGAGTCTTACCCCATCTTTATGGTTTCCTATATTCTATATAGAGGCTCATAGACAGTTGTATGTAGCCAAAAGTCCCATATCGTTGTTAGTTCATATTGTTGTATAATGATTTGACATCCTTGTTGGCATATGTTTATGGGCATAGCAGTTGATGTTTATATAGAGATGTGTCGTTATCTTGCGATATATATGTATACGCCCTTACAGATTGTGATACCCATGAGCTAGCTTTGTGGCCCACCTAGAAATGACTATGAGATGTATGTATAGAGATGCGCGGTAGGTTGGCACCGGGTGCCCGTCATGACCCTCCGGTTGGGTCGTGACACATATGATGATGAGCCTATCAATTGTATGAATGGTTTTATATGTAGATTACGAGACTATGAACGATCTTAAGTAGTAGATTACGAGACTACGAATGATCTTAAGTAGTCTGCAAGACAGGAGGTGGGTTGGAAAGTCGGAAAGTGAGCTTCCAGGTATGTTAAGGCTAAACCCTTCTTTCTTAACGCGTGATTCTTTTCTTATGAACCTATACATGATATCTTCAATAACCCTATTTCTAAAGATACCAAAGCTTATAGTTCCCGATGTTTTTATGATATCATTGAGCTTGTTTCATGACTATAGATATTGTTCATTGATATTTCTCTCATCTTATGATTTTGTTCTTTCAAGGTGAGACATGTTCATGATGATAGTTTCATAATGTTAATCGTAGGTTTACAGACCTTACGTCACTCCGATGAGTTTAGAAATGTGTACTTAAGCAATGTTTTGTAGGACATGAATAGAGTGCTAGTAGAGGATCCCTAATGAGGTATTTGATGCTAGAAGAGAGGCTTATGAGGTATCTCAGGATTTGGTTAATGTTTAGTTACGTGGGATGAAGTCCTAATGGCCCAGAACTGTGATTATAAGTCTTATGGTATCATGTACGCAATAACGGATAATTGATGACCATGAGAAGTGCATAGAGATTACTCATATAGGTTAGGTCATGATGTTGATTATATTTACCATTGGTCTACGACCAGTTGGGCAGCTATGTATTACCTCCGAGCTACGGCCGGTTGGGCAGTTACCACTGATCAATCGGGCAGTTAACAGTGATCAGTTAGGCAGTTGCGCTCTGCCATCGGGCGATAATTGAATGGGCAGTTACCATCATGCTACGACTGGTTGGGCAGTTACCACTGATCAGTTGGGCAGATAGCACTAGGATGATACGTAGGTTAGGATCACAGTGTTATACATAGATGTAGTTAAAGCTATGAGAGTATAAAGAGACATGTATACTAGATTTTCATTAGTAATCTAGATGTGTCAAGTTGATTCTTGTCCTTCTTCTTTGCAACATATGTTTGTTATGTTACATTTACGCCTTACATACTCGGTACACTATTCGTAACGACATCCTTTCTTGTGGATGCTGCGTTCATGCCCGCAGGTATAGACAAACGAGACGAGGACCTTCCACAGTAGGCTGCCTCTAGGTACTAGTCTTGATTGGTGGGCTCCACTTCTTCCTGGAGCATTGCCGAGTCTGGGTTCGTATATGTATTTTTGTGTGTTACGGGTATGTCGGGGGACCTGTCCCGACTTGTATAATTTAGTCATGTTCATAGAGGCTTTGTAGACAGTTTCTTGTATACAGCTTAGTTATGTTTTGTCAGTGGTTATGTCGGCATCGTGGGCCCATTGTACATATACATATGCATGATATTATATTCATAGTTAGCCTCCTTAGCCTTATTTTTCCATTCGAGACATAGAAGATTCAAGTTACAGCTTGGTTCGTTCGGCCCGAGTACGGTGCTGGGTGCCAATCACGCCTTAACAAGTTTGGGGCGTGAAAAAGTGGTATCAAAGAAGGTCTGTCCTAGGGTTTTCTGCAAGCCGTGTCTTATTTATGGTATGCAGTGCACCATACTTATAAACAGGAGGCTGCAAGGCATTTAGGAAGATTTCCTTTCTTTCCCGTCTTAGATCGTGCGATAGAATCATGTTATGAGGATTCTCTTTTTCCTGACCATATGTTGTGATTTCAGCAATGCTTATAAAGAGAAAAGCAACAGCGGCCCAGAAGGGCAAGGCAGTGGCCGGAAAGAGGACTGAGCGGGAACCGCCGGTAGGTATAGAGCAAGGCGAGTCCCAAAATAAAGTCCCACCTCAGACTTCTTATACCATAACTGCTCCAGAGAAGCATGCAGGAACTCCAGCACCCTCCGTTCCCCCACTTGATGCCTTGGGTCAGGAGATACAAGAGGTCATTCGGTTGTTGACTCAGTTAGTAGCCGCTCAGGCCCAGCGTCTGGGTATAGGTCATGGTGACAGAGATGTTAGTGCCAGAGTCCTAGACTTTATTACTTTGACCCACCAAAGTTCTTTGGGTCAAAACTAGATGAGGAGCCGCATAATTTTATAGATGGGATGCTGAGAACGTTGTGAGTAATGCATGTTTCTGACACTGAGTCAGTAGAGTTAGCTTCCTACAGATTACGGGATATGGCTGCATATTGGTATAATGCTTGGATGTCTTCTAGAGGGTCTAATTCACCCCCATCCGTGTGGCAGGAGTTCGTAGATGCTTTTTTTCGACATTATTTGCCACCAGATATTCGTCGGGCGAGAGTAGACAAATTTTTGACTCTTAAGCAAGGAAACAGAAGTGTGCGGGAGTATAGTCTCCAATTTAACTCTTTGGCCGGGTATGCTCCAACTATTGTAGCAGAAATGGAAGATCGAGTACACCGGTTTGTGGCGGGACTCGAGCCGCATCTGATTAATGAGTGTTCCATAGCTGCTTTACTTGACGATATGGACATCGCCCGTATCCAGGCATATGTTCAGAATCTAGAAGATCAGAAGAGACAGCAGTCTGAGTACTTGAATGAGGGTCAGCTTAAGAGGGCTAGATCCTCTAATCAGTTAGAGGACGTCAAGGGTAGTTTTAGGCCCCCACTTTCAGCTACCAGTATTCCTTCACCATCGCAGAGGCCGGCTTATTCTGAGTCAGGTCGGGATTCGAGGGCTTCGAGTTTTCAATACCGGAGAGATTCAGCACGGATGGAGATGCCCCCTCCACGATGCAGTCAGTGTCGTAGAGCCCATTTCAGACGATATCATTAGGGCTCTGATGTATGTTATGCATGTAGGGTGTCAGGTCACTATATGAGAGATTGCCCGATGGGTGATAGACGTGATATAGCTCCGCCCACTGGATCAGTAGCAGCTTCATCTCCTTCGATACGCTTCCCAGAACGAGACCCTCAAACAATGGCCAGTAGAGGCAGAGGTAGAGGTGGAGCGTCTAGCTCCGGCGGTGGTCAAAACTGCATATGCGGCCAGGATCAAAAGCAGCTACCCTATGCTGATATAGGTGTATTTACTAGTAATGTGTGGCTAAAAAGTTACTATTATTTGTGGTGGCCTGGTGTGGCATTGTATATTTTGGATTGCTATGTCAATAGGTCAGTAGTTATATAGTTACAGAGGAAACACTGCTAAAATTTCCATAAGGTCCCTGAGAGTTTAACATTCGAGGACGAATGTTTTTAAAGAGGGGGAGAATGTTACACCTCGTAGTTTTGTACGTTGAGATTCGTTAGGTGTTGTTTGTTTTAATTGTGGACACTGGAGTTACCTTCTAGGATATATGAGATTATATGCGCCTATATTATGGTTATGAGGGTTTAAGTTCATATAGTAAGCTATGGAAGGATTGGAGAACAAGTGAACTAAGAACATTAAGTTTGTTGAAAGTTTGGAGAAAAGATGGGGACAATTTTGGTACAACTTGAAGAAGGAATATCTCCTAATATACTAGGCCTTTTGAAGTGAAATAAAAGCCTAAATTGAAGTTCAAGAAGTCTAGTTTCCAATGCAACAAACCACGTGTCAATTCGTCATCGGAATCAAAAGTTATGAGCATTTTAAGACAGGCTGCCAGAGCAGGGAATTAACCCTGCATGAACGCGCCTGTAGGTGGCGCGAACGCGCAGAGAAGCACTGGGCAACTCTGACGAACACGTCCCAAGGCTGCGCAAACGCGCAGAGCAATTTTTAAGTCAGTGCCAACTGACTTCAACCCACTATATAAGGGTCAGAAACCCTCATTTATCCCCCAAAAATATTCTAGAAAGCTCAGTAAACATAGAGGGATATATATGTATCATAGAATTGAGGAATTTGAGTGATTTCAAGTGGCGGAGTACTAACCGAGGCTCGGGTAACGTATAGTTGTGGTTATAATATCATTTTGCGATGGATTTTGGCTTGGATTCAAAGTAGATATATAAGATATTGCTGTTCTAGTAAGAAAAATGTATAGATCTCTCTTTATTGATATTGATTTAGGTTTATTTACAAAGATAGAGTTATTAAATCATCGTATAGTGGATTAATTTGTTGAGAAATCGGGTAAACATCATGTGCGATGTTTTATGGAGTATATTGGTATTGATGATAATGTTGTTGTTGTTGTTGTTGTTGGTTGATGGTATTGTGATTTCAGGCTAGGGATATAAACAGGGGAGATGCTGCTCGAATTTCGACAGATTTTAAAAGGATTTAATTTGAAAGTTTAAGACAAGCATATGATGATGAGCCCAACAATAGTATGAATGGTTTTATATGTAGATTATGAGAATACAAACGATCTTAAATTGTCACACCCCAATATCCCTAGGGTGTGATGGGCACCCGACCCCACATACGGAGCGAGCGAACCCGCAGACCTTGCTTACACACCTAACCTTTTTTTTTTAAATTCTGAGAGTCAATTACAAATAAAATACATGTTGAGCTTTCGAAATCTTCTGCTTGCTACTTCTAGAATTTAACAAATCTGTAATTATACAAAATTTGTTATGTGACACACAAAATAACATATCGGCTGATGGAGCCGCTTACAGACTGACTATCATTACACACGACGCCGTCTGCAAAGTCTCTAATACTGATCAGACATCACATCATACATACTCTGATTCGGCAGCACTCCTGGAGGAAATGGAGCCCGCCAATCCACTGGACCATCTTCAGCTCATCTCGTCTAGCCATTTGTGGGTACCTGCGCGGCATGAAACGCAGCCCCCGAAGAACAGGGGGTCAGTACGGGATATGTACTGAGTATGTAAGGCATAAGTACAGAAAACGAAACCATGACTGAGATAGACAGAACAACATACAAATAGCTTATCCAGAATACCAAACACTTATTATTTCTTTTCCAGATACGAACCATACTTACTCATCTTGTATGCCAGACGGATTACAGAACGTACAAATTACTCAAATGATGTCACATAGCAAACGGAATACAGAATATACGGAAGGTCAGAATGCTTACTCTCCAACACAAGTCACGCATATCGGAATTGGATATCATATCGCATACGCGGCAACCCCGGGGACATATACCACACAGGGACAAATACCATATCATACCTACCCTAACCTCGGGGACAAATATCACGCCGAGGGACTGTCACATTCTATCATATACACGGTAACCTCAGGGACAGACAACACGCCGAGGAACCGGTGAACAGTGCCAAGGAATGCGCATGATAACATAGGAACGTGGTCGCCACTCCTACCTTTGGCGCCACAACACATCACATTTCAGAAAATTTGCTCCAATCTCCGTTACACATCATAACATAACCACGGTACCCGGGGGCGGACAGATAACACAGCACCCCGAGCCCGGACACATCATACTTCATAATATATCCTCGGTAACCGGGGACGCACATATAACACAGTACCCCGGAACCGGACACATCATACTTCGGAATTCATATATGGAACCCGGCCCTCAACAGAGAACTCCGCGAACCATCCGCACGATACGTACCGGCCCGGGACTTGGTGAAAGGAGTCATAACATATGCACGAGCAGAATAGTGCGAAACCATACGCACACAAGTCAGGACCCGAGATACAACATACTTATATACAAACATACTTATCGACATATGAAGGTTCAGAACAAGTTTCGGGTCAATCGGAGTTAGTATACAAAAGTTACGAGCGTTTGAAGTACAGAACGCTCTACAATCATTTCAGAAGCTTTTCTTGGAAAACCAAAGCCGTAATCGGGTTAACTAACTTTTAGACATGGTTATGGATCAAACCAAATAGAACTCTTGGAATCGTACGTACGTATCAAAGACTGTCAAAGACTCGCTGGAATCATCAAACGTGCCATCAGACTTACAGAATCCTTTTAGAGACATATTCCATGGAAGTTGGAGACATTAAATCTTCAGAACTCTTTTAGAAACACATTTCTTTATACTTATCTTGTTACTGAATCGTATCATGGGCTCGATCATGTCAAACATACCTATATTAGAAGTGACTCAGAATCGTAGGCAGACTCAAGAACATATTAAACAGAACTTCAGAGGCAAATCCCCTTCGAGTATCATATGGGCCAAATCAAATATAACTTTTAGGGTCTTATGTACATACCAAAGTATATTAAAGACTCGGTGGAATAGTTAAACGTACTATCGTTGGAAATCATACCAATTATCTTTCGAATGCCGTTTAGAACATATCAAATAAAGCTTTGGACATTTACGCATACAAGACTTTTTAGGGACAAAACTCAGAATTCAAGAGTAGAATTTCCCCGAGGTACATATCGTATCATACCTTATGTTGCTCTAAGACATGCCAAGAAGAAAGGGTAAACCTTACATACCTGTGCGACGGCCAACTAGTTGCGCTTATTTTTCCCAAACTCGGAAATCTACATGCAAAGGAATTCGTCCATTCGTTAGTTTCATTTTCATATACTTGCTTTAACCTTTCAAACATATTCACTTATTTTCTGCCGGAATTTCGGCAGCATCTCCCCTGTCGCTATACCAACCCCGAGAATATGGCTCGGCCCCAAATCAACAACAACAATCCGAGAATGGAACTCGGCCAGACCAACAACAATATTAGCAATTCATTCCAATCCGATTCACACGATCTTTCAACGACTTAATCAACATATTACTTTACCCAAAAACCTTCCAAATTCACACATTATGTCACAATACATACATTTACAACTTCATTTCATAAATCCAAGAAACCACATCAAAACTACATTTTCCTCCAATTCGGCCCACACAATTGAAATCTTAACTTGGATTATTTAAAACTTCATTTTTCCGTCTTAGAACTCACAACAACGACAACCAAAATACTAACGACGATTTATTCATTCTCAGCTACACAAAGGGGGCCATACGGCCAACACCATACCCACACACTACATGCACAATTCCATGAATTTCCATCCTTTTCCATGCATTATAACCATCAACACACTACATAGAATTGACATAATCTTTTCAAATAACACAACATACACGGCTACATAATACACACGGCTACAACTTCAACATCAATGTGCTTCATGAATCTCATCCATCTTCACATGCTACATCATTCACAAACATCCACAACATATAAAAAGAGAGGGATACCATTGATTCATTACTCCAACACCATGTTACATACACATTATTAAACACCCACATGCACGGCCAAACACACATAATACTATATTTTCATGAACTTCATTCATCTCTTCATACCATAACAACCAAGACGTTAAATAAAATTTGTTCATCATTCAACATACTACCACAATATACACGACCATACACACTATATATACATCACACGGCCACACATCAACACACACATATTTCATGAATTTCACTAATTTCTACATACTACAACACTTCAACAACATCCATAACACATGAAAGAGGATTAGTTCCTTACCTTTTTCCCTTAAACTCCTTACTTGGCTAAGGTTAGGGAATTGTACCAATGGAGGATTTTCTTGTTCCAACAACTATTCCATGTTGTAAAGGACCTTCCATTAGGTAGGAAAAGTGGAAGGGAATAAGTTTTCTAAGACAATTCCATGGACTCAATTTTGGGGGAGCTTGGCCGAATGCTCCCCCTTTGTCTTCTTTTTGTTTGTCTTCTTTTCTTTCTCTCCACTCTTCTTGAATTAAAAGATGAACTCCCTAATATATAGATATATAATTCAAGTGATCATGTGAGGGGCACATGCCCCCTCTAGAAATTTCCTTAATTCTCTAGCAAAGATGACTTAATTTTGTCATCTTTTCTTTCCCTTTTTTTTTTTTTTTTAAATTTCCTTTAATTAACTAAATTGGGAACTTGGCTCATCCACATATACATGCACATGCACACATGCACACGGCCAAACCTTGTTTTGGTCCAACAATTTCAAGACAATTTTTTTTTGTAAAATTCCCATTCTACCCCTATTCTTTCCGCAATATTTCCATAAGCCATTTTGCGAATTTCTCCTCTTGCCCTTAGCCTCTCACAATATTCCCATACTAATAATAGTCATAAATAATATTCATAACCACTTGTGCATTAATAAAATTTTTGAAATTGGTTTCGCCCTTAACTTTTCATGACGACTTTGAAACATCCAAACGTACAAAATACGGGCTATAACATCCTCCCCCCCTTTAGAACATTCGTCCTCGAATGTTCAACCGACCTTATAGGGTCTTGTAGCGCCACAGGAGGGGGGGGGGGGGGGTTTCTTGTATGCCAACGGTTCTTCTTTTCATCTCTGTGCAGAACATAAAATTCCTTACCATAAGTTTTCCTTTTATTTTTCTGTCGATACCGTCATTCTTGTCGGCATTCCCACATTTTTCCATCCATTATCGATCCTTTCGCACATTTAGTTTGCTTACTTGCTTGTAATTTCTCCCTACCGTGCGCTTGCGTTGCAACGGCGCATCCATATTTTTGAACATTCCATCGCTCTTGTTTTCAGCATCGTTTTAAAGTTTATAACGTATTCCTTCTAGTGTACAAATCTGTCCTATCCTCAAATCACTTTTTCAGGAGAGTTCTTCCACACCCGAGGCAACCATATTAATGTAGATACCTGTTTATTCCCTTATATACCTTTCGAGAGCCGGGATCTGCTAACATCGTCACAAGACCTAATCATTCTTCTCTCTTATTTCACGTTCCTTGTCGTGGCCGCTACTCCTTTGGCTCCGTTTATTTAAATCGGTCTTCAACCTTTACACACTTTTCCTTTGTCTCATATTGCTAAACTTTATGCTTTTTACACACCTATTTTTGCAGTTTCATCCAATTAGCTTCGTGTTCTTCCAGTTACTCCCCCTTTCGGAGGTCTTGCCCGTTCATGTTTCCTATCTTTTACTTCTTTCGGATACTTGATCTCTTCATTTCCCACCTACACACTCATTTTCTTCTTCAAACATCATAGTATTCAGACTGCTCTATCCTTAACCTGTAGCGAAGGTAGTAACTTATCTCATAGTACTTGCACCATTTGTTTTCTTACTACTGTTCAGGTCTTTGGTGTCTTCTTTCTTTTGATTGAGGCCTTCTTTACCGTAGCATCGGCCGTTGGGACACACGTGTCCGCTGATACCTTCACATATAAGATGTTATGCATGTTCATATACATATACACATATAATCAATACCACTAATCCACAAAATACTTCCAGACGCTACTCAAGCCTATCCAAATTCCCGAGCTGTGATGTGCTCTCGTCTCTTCACCGAGCTAATCTGCCTCGTTCTACGCACCTTCTTAAGGTTTCCAGTCATCCCATATACTATAGTTTCACTTAGAATGTTCTGATTTTCCATTTGTCTTTTATATCAGAATATGTAGAACTTCTTGTAAACTTCCCAGGGGGTCACCTATCCCAGGATTGCTCCCACCTGAGCACGCTTAACCTTGAAACTTTGCCGGGATCTGGTGCCCTAATGCTGATATTTTGCGTCAACTTCCGCGCATGACCTTTATTACATTATTTGAGGCTAGTCAAGGTCTTACAGATCCCGGGACACCCTCGTAACGCGTCTTTTCTTTCACAATTACCATTTTACCCTTTTCGACCCTCAGTGTTCACCTTTCACCTTCGTGTGTAACTACCCTTCATCCTAGGTTCCTAAATTCCTGATAGTAACAGATGCACCTTCGTTTCCCTTACTTCATAAATGTCCGGATATCAGTCTGTTCGAATTTTCTACTCACCGCTTTTACATAATAACCTGTAGCAAAATTAGTTGTCAACTTTCTGAATCCCCCATCCGACCTTGTTTTTTTTATACCATGCTCCTGTACACAGCAAATACCAATGACACCTTACAGAACATACAACCATACCACGTTCTGGCCATCCGAGGCTGCTCATTCCAGATAACAGATCAAATACGTCAATACTTGTCCTTGTAACTTTCCGTATCGCTACTTACCTTTTCCGTCGTATGTCAGGCTCACATAAGAAATTTCATTTCCTAGTATTTGGCTCTACCGCACGATCTGAGACAGAAAGAAGGTCAACAATTCCTAAATGCCCTGTAGCCTCCTGTTTATAAATGTGGCCGGCTTCACACCATAAACAGGACTCTACTGGACACGACTTTGCAGACAACCCACGGACAAACCTCGCTTTGATACCACTCTGTCACACCCCAATATCCCTAGGGTGTGATGGGCACCCGACCCCACATACGGAGCCGAGCGAATCCGCAGACCTTGCTTACACACCTAACCTTTTTTTTAAAATTTCCTTTAATTAACTAAATTGGGAACTTGGCTCATCCACATATACATGCACATGCACACATGCACACGGCCAAACCTTGTTTTGGTCCAACAATTTCAAGACAATTTTTTTTTTGTAAAATTCCCATTCTACCCCTATTCTTTCCGCAATATTTCCATAAGCCATTTTGCGAATTTCTCCTCTTGCCCTTAGCCTCTCACAATATTCCCATACTAATAATAGTCATAAATAATATTCATAACCACTTGTGCATTAATAAAATTTTTGAAATTGGTTTCGCCCTTAACTTTTCATGACGACTTTGAAACATCCAAACGTACAAAATACGGGCTATAACATAAATAGACTGCAAAACAGGAGGTAGGTTGAAAAGTCGGAAAGTGAGCTTCCGGGTATGTTAAGGCTAAACCCTTCTTTCTTAAGGAACGATTCTTTTCTTATGAACCTATACATGATATCTTTAATAACCCTGTTTCTAAAGATACCAAAGCTTATAGTTGCTATTGTTTTTTATGATATCATTGAGCTTGTTTCATGACTATAGATGTTATTCATTGATATTGCTCTCATCTTATGATTTTATTCTTTCAAGGTAAGACATGTTCATGATGATAGTTTCATAATGTTAATCGGAGGTTTACCGACCTTACGTCATTCCGATGAGTTTAGAAATGTGTACTTTAGCAATGTTTTGTAGGACATGAATAAAGTGCTACTAGAGGATCCCTAATGAGGTATTTGATGCTAGAAGAGAGGCTTATGAGGTATCTCAAGATTTGGTTAATGTTTACTTAAGCGGGAAAAAGTCCTAATAGCCCAGAACTGTGATGATAAGTCTTATGTTATCATGTACTCAATAACGGATAAGTGATGACCATGAGAAGTGCATAGAGATTACTCATGGAGGTCGGGTCATGATGTTAATTATATTTACCACTAGTCTACGACCAGTTGGGCAGCTATGTATTACCACCGAGCTACGGCTGGTCGGGCAGTTACCAGTGATCAGTCGGGCAGTTGCGCTCTACCATCGGGCAATAATCGGATGGGCAATTACCACCGTGCTACGGCCGATTGGGCAGTTACCACTGATTTGTTGGGCAGATAGCACCAGGATGATACGTAGGTCAGGATCACGGTGTTATAAATAGATGTAGTTAAAGATATGAAAGTATAAAGAGACATGCGTACTAGATTCTCATTAGTAAGCTAGATGTGCCAAGTTGATTCTGTCACGACCCAGCCCCGTGGGCCGCGACTGGCACCCTACCTGGGTACCCAGACTAAATCGCATATTCATTTCAGAATCCAAGCTTATTCCAGAATTTTCAAGAAGTTATATCAAACCTAATTTATATCGAGAAATATGTCTTAAGCGGTCATATCAAATCAAACTCAAACAAAGCGGCGGAATAGACATCGCCGGTCAAAATACAAATATATACAAAAGGGCCATTTGGGGCCATCATATCAAACAGACCGCTTCAAGACCCGAAAGCAAAACCAGACAATAAACACATAGGACTCTCGCCCCACATATATGACTACAGGCCTCTACGAACTCAAAACAAAACATATGGCGAGACAGGGCCCCGCCGTACCCAAATAGTCAGATATACCAAATATATACAAAGCAAAAGAGTCTGTACCAAAAGTGGACTCCGGATCGGATAAGAGTACTCCGGAATAGCAAGAAGTGAAGCCTACTGCGGAGGATCACCGATATCTGCACCTGCGGGCATAAAACACAGCCCCCGAAGAAAGGGGGTCAGTACGAAATATGTACTGAGTATGTAAAGCACGGAGTACAGAATTATAGATCAAAACCGAAAGCAAATCAAATGTCAAAATCTGTATCAAAATCATATACATATGTTTTATGCAATTAAAATCATGCAAACGCTTAAGAACGTGGTCGCCACTCCGACGCTGGCGCCACACACAGCATAACACCAGAAGGTTTCAAATCTCCGTACATCTCCGAACATAATCACAATCATCGGTGAGCGTATCGCGTCCCGAGCCATATCACAGCATAACTCCAAACGGAACCGGGCCCTATGGCGAAGCCTCGGGAACCGTAACACAGCATACGGCCGAATTTATCATACAGCGCACGAATCAAAACCGGCCCGGGAACCGGTGAACGAAGTCATAATAAGGCACGAGCGGAGTCGTGAGCAAACAAATGCAAATCGTATTTCAAAATAGTGATTCAAAACAAAGTAAACTCATAAATCATATCCTATTACAAAATAGTCGAATACTTAGTCGACATAAGGTTTCATTTTGCAAAACGATTCCAAAATGGTCCATATAGTTCAAAACCTGGATTAGTGCATCGAATAGTCCAAACATACCCCGTGGAAGGATGTTCCAAAGATCAGAAGTGGTACGTTCAACTCTATTCTCAAAGATGGCCCGAAGGGCAAATCGGGCATTTTTGGGGTAGCGGACCCACCTCGAGTCGAAGTGAGGTGGCGAACATATTCTTTTTCGAGCAGTAATATGCCAAAGGTCATACATAATCATTTCTAGGTTACCCGACCACATTTCGATAGGTTTCGAACGAGTAATGGCATTCTAGCCAAAAGGGAGCCTTTAGGCTTCAATCGGATTGAATGAATAGTAACTTTCCTGTGGATCGGGTTTCGAGGAGCAGAAATGCTCCGGAAGGTCTCATATTCAACTAACACACTAAGATATGCCAAATAAAGAATTGGGAAGCTTTTACATACCTCACAGACGTCGTAAGCCCTTCCAAATGTCCAGTCCCGTTTCGTCAAAAATCTGCAAATGGTCAAAGTTACCAATTTAGATTCTTAGGCTTAAAAATGCCTTTAACTCCAATTTTTTGCCTACCGAAATTTCGGCAGCACTTCCCCTATAAATCTAACATCCCCGAGACTTAGCTCGGCTCAAAATACAACAACAACAACAGCCCACACATCAACAAACAACACAAACAACAATCAAGCCATTCTAGCTTCAAAATTCCACTTTGTTATCTAAGTTGGCAACTTCCATTCAAACTTTCAAAACTCCAATTCTACATCTACATAATTGTATTCATTTCCACATTCAAACTTATATAATCACAACCTAACTACAATACAAGCCATACCCGAAATTACACCAAAATCCATTATGCTCCATAATTCTTCAAAACAATCAAAAGTTCACGACGAACATTCTAACTCACGTCGTTTCATTCCGAATTCATTAACATCATTATAAGTTCATATCTAAAGTCTCTAGCACCCTAAATATACAATGATATACATAATGATACCAAGGGTATACACTTTCCGATAATATCCAAAATCACTTTTCAACGCCAATTCCATTTATCAATTAATCTTTTACGACATAAAGGTCACAACAACACATTATACCAACTTAACCAAGATCAATTCACATCAATTTCCTCTCTATGGCTCACGGCCAATACACACTATACACACACACCCACGGCTTTCTATTTATATCAAAATCACGGGATTCTCGTCTATTTCCAATCCTTAACACATTCATATCAATTCTATAACATTAGAGGGGCAAAATTCTTACCTTCTCTTGATTTTCCGACTTGTCGCAAACGTAGTTCTTGTGCCAAACTAATTATATCCCGTTGAAGAGGGTCTTGAGCACTTCACAACTATGAGAAGAACAAGATTTTTGGATCACAAAGAAGCTTGGAATTTTTTTCTTTCTTTTCCTTTGCACTTCGGCCGAAACCCCCTTTTTGTGAGTTCTTTGATTTTTTTTTGTTCTTGAATTGCTAAGGCTCCCTAGTATATATCCATTTGGGGTCATGTGCATAGCACATGACCCTTTTAAAAATGGGCTTGGCCGGCCCCCTTCTCTTGCTTGGGCTTCAATTGTAATCTTTTATTTCTTGGGCCCACTTCTTGAAAAGTCCCGATTTGTAATTCCCGAAACTAATTTCCGAAATTCCAATTTTTATCCTCGGCCTTCCCCGAGGTCTTAGCATTAAAGATTTCACAACCACATAGCCATATTCACAAAAATTAAATTTATGTCCTTATAACACACAAGTCGTAATTGTTTCTCGATTTCCAGTTATACGAAAACACGGGACATAACAGATTCTTATCCTTCTTCTTTGTAGCAGATGTTTATTATGTTACATTTCTGCCTTACATACTCAGTACACTATTCGTACTGATGTCCTTTCGTGTGGACGATGCGTTCATTCGCGCAGGTATAGACAGACGAGACGAGGACCTTCCACAGTAGGCTGCCTCCAGGAACTGGTCTTGATTGGTAGGCTCCACTTCTTCCTGGAGCATTGCCGAGTCTGGGTTCGTATATGTATTTTTGTGTGTTACGGGTATGTCGGGGGCCCTGTCCCGACTTGTATACTTCAGTCATGTTCATAGAGGCTTTGCAGACAGTTTCTTATATACAGCTTAGCTATGTCTTGTCAGTGGTTATGTTGGCATCGTGGGCCCATTGTACATAAAAATATGCATGATATTATATTCATAGTTGGCCTCCTTGGCCTTATTTTTCCATTCGAGACATAGAAGATGCAAGTTACAGCTCGCCCTGCCCCAGTAAGGTGTCAGGTGCCAATCACGCCTTTCCAAGGTTGGGCCATGACACTTACCCAATGGAAGAATCTCACTAATCTCCTCAAAATCGATTCACAAAACCCTCTAAGTCTCAATTTTGGTGAATGAAAAGAAAAGGCTTCGAATTGGGGAATTTAAGTTTATGATTTTCCAGCGATTTCGCACCTGCGGACAACTTTCCCGCAAGTCTAACCTCGCATCTGCAGAGAATTATCCGCAAATGCGGTCACACTCGACACATCACATTCTCACATCTTCAAACCAAGTCCCGCAGATGCGACCCAAGTTCGTAGATACGGCACATCAGACACCAGAAAATCTGATTTTTTACCCAGTTCAACCCAAAATCCGAAACTCATCTGAGACCTTCCAGATACAAACCAAACATGCAAACCCACTATAAAAAAAAGTGCTACGAATGCACCTGTGCCCTCAAAATTTCTAAATGAGGTCATCTTGACCAAGTCAACCCCAAAACCCCCAAAACAAGGTTTCCAACCCAAAGATCAAAACATTCCCGAGTGCCTCGAGAACCAAAACAAACACCCTTCCAAGTTATAATCGACCCTCCGAACCTAATGAAATTGATGAAAGGCCCAAAAAGACTCATTTATCGAAAAGTCAACTCTCGGTCAACACTTTTTCACTTATTCAACTTAAAAGCTTTTAATTTCCTCAAATTCCATCAAAACTCACCTAACTACCTCGAGAACCGCGCCACCCATCCCCGTGGGTCAAAATCACTCTAACGGAGCTAGAGAAAGAAGGGTCAACGGGATAAAAGGATCAAAAGGGCCTAACGACCAAATGGGTCATTACATTGCCACTCTCAGTATCTCACTGGTGGTGGATTTAGACAACAAGGAGGTTGAAGAAAATGAACAGCCACTGTCAAGAAGTGTCACGAGAGAAAAGACTGAAGGTCCAACCATTTTGCCCGAGGAAGAGTCCTTCCTTTATGAGGAGATGGATACATCGGAATGCGGGGCTTTATGGACTCAAGCTTTATTTACCCCTGTTGGTTCCGATGCCGCGATCCTGAATGTAACACCCTCAACTTCCTACCCTGTTGGTTTCCATACCAGCTCCACAACCCTCAATGTAAGCAAGCCTCCAAGGGAGTTCTCCATCCCGAGAGCGCATGCTTTCCCTCAATAGAAGGGGTTAGTGAATAAATATCCAGCCCCGATTGAGGAGACAAATAAGTTCAGGATGGTCTCCTTCCAGATTCCAGCCGAGTGCCATTTACATTCCAAACCTACGGGTGTGGCCAATTACGTGAAACATGTTTCCTCGAAAAAGGATCGGAAGAAAAATGTGTGAAGTATCTTCCAAGTGCATGATTAATGCCGGCATACATGCCACAACCTGGGAAAATGAATCTCTGAAAACTAGAATGCCGTAGTTGCGGCTCAGAACCAGATACACTGCGAGGCCAACTTGGAGCTGTCAGGAACCATCGTGGCTCTCCGTAATGAAAATGAAGACCTTAGTCATGCCATCGATATATTTGAGGCCAAGCTCCTATATGTCATTGACAACCTTGGCTTTTATCTGGAGCAGTTATAACATGCGGAGGAAAGCTCTCGATGCAGTCAGAGCCGGGATCATTGCTGATAGTGATACCGAAATTGAGAAAGCCATTAGCCTCTAGCAGAGGTCAGAGAAAATTTGGGAAGAAGAGCTTCAGCCTGAAGATGATAGGGATAGCTGATCCGGTGAAGACGAGGGTGATAAAGAAGAATAGATTTTGGCTAAAGGCCAAACCCCTCAACCGGTTGCATATCCGAGCCATCCTGTTGGTGACGCTTTAGAAGCCCTGGCACATCCTCAGCTCCCAAATGCAGCCCTCTCTCAATGAAAGACTTGTTTTGCTATGTTCCATCCTGTAAAAGCCTTGGCGGGCTATGAACCGAATGCATCGGTGCCTTTTATGGGCTTGTGAACCTTTTCCTCCGGGCCTTTATTGGCTCCAGAGTATCTATAATATAAATTATTTTGATGTCCTTATTGCCTCACTTTTTATATTGAACTGTCTAATATATGCTTTGCTTTTTAAGACATAGATACGTCGTATCCTTCTTAAGAGGGAAAGGAAAAATGACTAATAATTTAAGGCTTCAGTAACTCGAACCAGGGGTTTTTAACTTCGAACCCCACAACGTTTCCTTAAGATGTTATAGACTTTCAAAGACCGACTTATTTGAGTCGGACTGGTAAATTCCATAACCTTAGAGGAAATTCCATGACTCTACTGAGTTATGACCAACATATGAAATAAGAGTTGTCAGGTTACATTTTCGTACTTGAACTCTTTTAAATGAACTTTTATGATTTCTCGTTCATAAAATTCGATTTAAACATACATTGTACCATTTCACTTTTGTCCAAACGCTGAAGCAATCGAACTTAACCTTTTCTTTTAGTAGGATTTTTTGTTTTATTTGAATAAGAGAGGGCTCTTATTTCTACGGTGTTTTAGAAGAGGACGTCTCATGTTCATTATAGCACAAGTTTTCGGTATGTCGTAAATAACATCCATTTGATTATATTTTCTTTCGATGGCAAGAATTTATCAAAGAAAAGAGGAAAATTTTATTGATCCCTTTAACTTACAAATGCAAATCAAACGTAAGCATAACCCATCTGCCATCTAGTGTGGCCAGTCTGATTACATGTGTAAAGTTTCCCACCAATCGGGCAGTCCTCGGTGTTAGTGTGCTTATGCCTTGAAGCCTGCCTTTCTTCTTTCTTCTCTGTTTGTGAACAATCGTACCCAATCCTAACGGTAGGGACATATATCCCCTCAGTGTTTGGGTGTGAAGAATGAAGACCCAAGCACTTGGATAACCATATTGGAGCGAGACTTCGTAATGCGCCATACGATGCTACCTCATTAAAAACTTTATCGGAAAAACACAATTGGGATAAAAAACGGAAAGGAAAAAAGAGTGCAACCCGTATTGCATTGACAGCCTACTGCATTTTTCCCAGTTATGCATAGTATCTTTTCAAATGACTGAAATTCCAGTTGCTCTGGAGCTTCTTTCCAACTGCATCTTCCAATTGATATGATCCTTTATCGGAGATCCTTGCAACTTTATATGGTCCTTCCTAATTTGATCCTAACTTGCCGACATTTACATCCTTGATATTATGGGTTACCTTCCGAACTACCAAGTCCCCGACTTTAAAGTGTTGGAGATTGGTTCGGCGGTTGCAATATCGTTCCATTCACTGCTTCTGCGCCACCATCTGAACATCTGCAAGATCCCGATGTTCTTCAAGTAAATCCAACTTAACAAACATTGCATCTGAATTGGCCTGCTCATCTCCCTGGAGGTATTACAGGCTCGGAGTTCCCACTTCGATCGGGATTAACTCCTCCGCCCCATATACGAGGGAAAAAGGGGGTTTCTTCGGTGCTTGATTTAGTTATGGTTCTATATGCTCAAAGGACCTCTGGTAGGTTAGCGGCCACGATCCTTTAGCATCCTTTAGTTTCTTCTTCAGGTTTTGGATTATAGTCTTGTTAGTTGACTCTGCCTGGCCGTTTGCACTGGGATGATAGGGAGAAGAAGTGATCCGTTTGATATTCAAATCCTCAAGAAACTTGGTGACCTTAGACTCGACGAACTGAGGGCCATCGTAGAAAGCTATTTCCTTCGGGATGCCAAAACGACAGATAACATGCTGCTAAATGAAGTCTATCACCTCTTTCTCACGGATATTCCTGTAGGCTCCTACTTCAACCCACTTAGAGAAATAATCAGTCATAACCAATACAATTCTTACTTATCCTGGTGTAAAAGGCAGAGGTCCAACTATGTCCATCCCTCACTTTATAAAAAGCAACAGATACACAACCGGATGCAACTCTTCCCCTGGCTGGTGCAGCATTTGTGCGTGGCGTTGGCACTTATCGCATCTCCGATCGAATGCCTTTGTATCTTCCTCAATCCTGGGCCAATAGTACCCGACCCTTATCAGTTTTCTCATCAGCGAGTCTGCACCTGAGTGATTACCGTAGATTCCCTTATGGATTTCCCTCATTACGTAATCAGCTTCTTTGGGGGCAACGCAGTGTGCCTACGGACCGCAGTAGCACCTTCGATGTGATATTCCATCTATGGTGCAATATCGGGCAGCTTTGGCTCTTACGACTCTGGACGCTTTCGGGTCCTCTGGCAACTTTTTATGTTTAAGATAGTCTATGAACTCATTTCTCCAATCTTAGATCTAGCTCATTGAATTCACCTCATCATAGCCTGCAGGATCTAATGCCGAATGAAGCAACTGAACCACTGACTCAGTATACGAGCCTCAGATTCTGTAGATAAGCCAAAATTGTCAAGGGCATCTACTTCCATATTTTCTTCCTTGGTTACATGCACCACTATCCACTTCTGAAACCTGGAGAGTAGCTTTACAACCTTCTTGATGTACCGTAACATGCACTCTTCCTTAACTTCGAACACTCTGTGGAATTCGTTTACTACCAGTAAGGAATCACACTTAGCTTCTATTATCTCTAAGCCTAGTTCCCGGGCTAACTCACGACCTGCAATCAAAGCATCATACTCGGTTTCATTTTTAGTTAAAGGCACAATGTGTATTTCTTTCCTCAAAATTTCCCCGGTTGGAGTGTTCAAAACTATCCCCAAAACGGTTCCCTTAACATTAGATGTTCCGTCAGTATGGAGAAGACAAACCCCGAATATATCCCCCAACACCAAGGCGGCTTCCCTTTCTGCGTGAGGAGCCATCCCTGGACTGAAGTCAGCAATAAAGTCCGCTAAGACCTGAAACTGGATCGCAGTCCGGGATTTGTATTCTATGTCAAATTCACTTAATTCCACCATCCATTTAGCTAGTCGTCCCAAAAGCTCAGGTTTGTGAAGTACGTCCACAAGGTTAACATAGTCACTACGGCCATAGGGTGGCATTGAAAGTAAGGCCGGAGCTTTCGTGATGTCATCACTTAAGAAAAAGCTAGTCTTTCCAGATTTGGGTACCGAGTTTCGGCCCCTGACATGCTTTTGCTTACATAGTAAACTGGAAATTCTTTTTCTTCACGTACTAAAACTGCACATAACGCTACCTCCGAGATGGTGAGGTAGACTAAGAGCTTCTCTCTGTCCTTTGGCTTTGACATGAGCGGATGAATGGATAAGTATGCTTTCAGATTGCGAAGTGCCTGTTGGCATTCCCGCGTCCATTCAAAGTCATTCTACTTCTTGAGTAACGAGAAGAACTTGTGGCACTTTTCTGATGACCGTGATATCAATCTGCTAAGGGTTGCTATCCGACCGGTCAACTGCTGCACCACCTTGACGCTATCCAGTGAATCGGGAATGTCCTCGATTGCTTTGATTTTGTCCAGGTTTACCTCGATTCCTCTTTGAGATACTAAAAAAACCCAAGAACCTCCTGGAGCCTACTCCAAAAGCACAATTTTCCAGATGGAGCTTCATATTATATTTCCTCAGAATTTTGAATGTTTCCTACTATTGACTTAAGTGTTCTCCTACACGGAGACTCTTAACAAGCATGTTATCTATGTAAACTTCCATTGTTTTTTCAATTTGTTGTTCAAACATCTTATCACAAGCCTCTGATAAGTGGCTCTAATGTTTTTTAGTGGAAAAGGCATGATCTAGTTACACCCGAAGTATGCATCAAGAAAAATCATTATCTCATGCTCGGCCGTAGCATCAGTTATTTGACCTATGCTCCGAAGTAGGAAAGATTCCTTTGGGCACGCCTTATTAAGATCCTTAAAATCAATGCACATTCTAAACTTGTTTCCCATTTTAGGCACTACGACAACGTTTTCTAACCAATCCGGGTATTTGACTTCCCGAATAGACCCTATATTAAGTAATCTAGATATCTCTTCTTTGACAAACCTGTTGCGAACCTCTCCTATAGGTCGCTTTTTTTGCTGTACAGAGGTAAACTGAGGTCTAGGCCAAGCTTCTCGGACCAATCAAACTCGTGCCCAGCCGTTGATTTTGTGGCATCGAAATCTTCTGGAACATCGAAATACCTTGGAACCTAATGTTTGTTCTCATTTTCCAAATCCATTTGCCCCACCTCTTCCAAAAGAGCTTGTTGGATTTCTTTGGGATGGGCTCCGACTCCTGTTATTACTATTTTTCATCCATTGTTGCTTCACCGACCTTCAGCTCCTCGATGGCAAACATCTCCTTTGATGTCAGTTGCTCTACCCTGATATTCCTTCCAGAGTAGGGAATTTTACCAGCAAGTGCAATGTTGAAGGAGCTGCTCTCATACTGTGGAGCCATAGCCTCTCGAATATTGCATTGTACCGCATGTCACAATCTATCACATAGAACTTGGTCTTCTTTATGACCCCTCCGGCTTCAACGGGTAAATCGATCTCGCCCTTTGTAGATTCACTTGACATGTTAAAACCAGCGAGCGTCTTTGCAATCGGTATAATTTTTTCTAGCATTCCCATTTCCTCCACCACTTTCCATCAGATGATGTTCGCTAAGCTCCCCGGATCAATCAACACACGTTTCACTTGGAAGTAATCAATGGACATATTGATAACAAGGGCATCGTTATGGGGCAAGGTGATGCCAATTGCATCCTCGTCGGTGAAAGTAATGGTGTCTTCATCTAGTAATTCTTGGAATCTTTTCTCTCGTATCACCGAGACCTTTGTTTTCTTGACCTCCGTGAAGGTTGTTCCGGCGATCATGGATCCGGAAAAGATCATATTTATGACGTGTGGAGGGGCATTCGGAGCGTTCACTCCATCCGCCAGCTCAATTCTCCCGTAATTGTTTCTAGCTCTTTAACTTAAGAACTCTAACAGATGTCCCCTGTTAAGCATACCTTCTACCTCCTCTCGGAGATGTGTACAATCTACCGTCTTATGCCTGTGAGTGACGTGGAAGCCATACCACTGGGTCTGTTCCCTAGTGTTAGGATCGGGTTGGAGGGGTTTCAATGGACGTGACGCCCGATGAGTCCTCACCACAACCACCATCTGTGCTTCATCAGTATGAAAATTGTAGTCAGAAATATTTGGGTATTCCGATCCCTTCGAAGAGGAACCAAGGGAGTTGCCTTTGTCCCGATTATGCAAGCCTTGATTGTTCTTGCCGTGATCTCCCTTTTTGTTCGCATTTGGCTTTTCCAAAGACCAGTATCCTTGGCCACCACAATGGATTTCGGGAGGAGGGTAAGGCTGGAATCGATGTTTTGACGAGTTTTCCTGTCGGTGTCCCCAACAGGTTGTCTTCCACCCATATCATCAATTCATACCTATTATGCACATCTTCCCTGGTTGTGGCCTCGAATTCCAAAAGATTTTCTTGAGTTTGAGAGAAGCGTCTAAACTTAAAGGATTCAGACCCTTGGTAAAAGATTTGGCAGCCCACTCATCCGGGACTGCAGACAGAAGCATCCGCTCCTTTTAGAACCGGGTGACGAAGTCCCAGAGTAAGTCCGATTCTCTTTACGAAATGCGAAAGATGTCTGATTTGCTGGTTTTCACCTTTCGGGATCCCGCGTATGCATTGATGAACATGTCAGCCAACATGGAAAATGAACCAATTAAGTGTTCGAGAAGTAGGGAATAACAGGTGAAAGCTCCCTTAGTGAGTGTTTCGCCGAACTTGTTGATTAAAACTAACTCTATCTCCTTTTCCTTTAGATTGTTTCATTTTACTGCCATATTATAGGCAATTATGTGCTCATGCGGTCTGTCATTCCGTCATATTTCGGTATGCTCGGCATTTTGAACCTCTTGGGGATAAGCTCCGGCGCAGCTTCAGGTTTGTATGCCAACTGAATGTACTTTTTTGCGCCCGAAACTTCTATGATCCGGGAAGTTCTCGGAATCTGACTCAGCCGCTGCTGGAATTCCCTAACATTCTTCTCGCCCTCTTTGGCGGTCTTATCTACCTTGCTAGTAATTTCCTTCATGAACGGCAAGACCTGCGTTTGGAAAGGATATCCTGGGGCCGACTAGCTTCCTCATGCACCTCTGTTCCTTGCTTCTGACAGAACGCCACCGGTAGCATTATTTACATTAGCCGGGGCCAAAGGTGTCTCGATCTCCGGGAGCTACAGTCCTAGTGGCTGGTTGGATGAAAATGAGGCGATGGTTTGCCTCATTTTTTCCACTTTTGCCATCATTGCATGATTTTGCGCCCGCCTAATCTACATCGCCTCTTCAGGGGTTTCATTAGCAGGAATTTGTTCCCCGGTAGATTTCTGATTCCTACCTTCTCCTGAGGCTACGTTGTCGACATTCTGGATCGATGGATCGGTTGCCACATGATCGCGAAGTGCCAAACCGTTCGAGCCAATTCTATCGTTGTCAGTATTGTTCCAGGTCATTGGGTTGTTGTTAACTCCTGACATACCTGAAGTTGGTGCTAAAACAAAAAGGAATTCAAAGAAGAGTTAGTTTAAAAGGCAGAGTCGCTATGACACCACTACTGTCCCGGCCCTACGGTGTGCGCCAAACTGTTTACCCACAAATTGGTACAGTTAGATTTGTATACGTGATCTAGGACACTTGGATCAAAGTGACCAAAATAACAATATAATTTACAGTGAATGATCGATATAAACGAAATATAATGAAAGTAAAGAATTGAGATAGCTTGAGCCGTGGAGAAGCTGTCACGACCCAGCTAGGGGGCCATGACGGGTATCCGGAGCTGACTACCGAGCACCACTCATTATGCTAGTCATTATACCTGACCTGAACATACACAATCGCGAAGGCAACATGTACATATATATATATATATATATTAATATATAAGCCATCATGGCTACAAAAATAATATACAAAATATACACCGACATATCCATAAGACATCAACTACCCACGCATCTGTATCTATGAGCCTCTACTAGAATACAGCAGCTTAAGGACGGGACAAGACCCCGTCGTGCCCAAATATATATATAAAAAAGAATATGACCATAAGTAGCACCTCCGGAGTAGTGGAGTGCTCCTGTGAATCCGCTGATAAGCTCCTACGGGTCCGCACTGTCTCCCTGTCTGCCTGTGGGTATGAACACAACGTCCAAAAAGAAAAGGGCGTCAGTACGAAAAAGTGTACTGAGTATGTAAGGCATGAATAATACTAATAACAAAGAAATGATGAAACGTGAAGCCAAGATATAACCTGCTTAGCTTTTAATGGAAAACACACGTTATGCATATCAACTATACCATCATCGTTAACCCGCGTCCGGGTTACCATCACACGTCGCCCACTAGTGGTGTCATGTCCGGCTCTGCAGGCACGGTGTAATCATATGCAGCCCGCCTTCGCGGTGTCATGCCCAGCCATCTAGGCATGGTGTTATCTCATCATTATATACTTATCATAATGCATGCATTAGAAATCGGGTAAATACTATAATTCTATCGGGGTAACATAAGGTCGAGGACCCCCGATTCCATTATGGAGTAATAATAAGCATCAGGTCTCACTTTGAAGGAACTAACATTATAAGGTGAGTCTAGCAACAATGAACAATATGAAGGAGTCATATAAGGGTCATTAACTTTATAGGAATATCCCATCATAAGCTTTAGAATCTCTAGGCTTAGACTCATCATCATCATTATCATCTTCGTAACATATCTCCTATCTTCATCTCATGGGAATCTCTTTATAAACATAGACTCATAGTTTCTGGAATGTAAGAACTTCATGGAGAGACAAAGGAAGTCATGCCATAAGAATCATGCCTTAGAAAAAGAAGGGACCAGCCTTACATACCTTTTCACCTCTCTAACTTGTCGACTAAATGCTTCCTTCCAAGTTCATAATTCTACATTCAAAGGAATTCATACTACGGTTAGATAATCGGAAACATACTTAAGCTTAATCTAAAGCTAACGAAAATTGAGCAGCATCTCCTTTGTTTCTACAACTTCCTCCATATGCTATAACAACTCCCAACATCGATAACAACTTTCATAATATTATAGCTCGACATTATTCAATTCTTACAATTTCCTCTCAAAGTCATCCATAACCATGGTGGTCACCCAACATCATATTCATTCACATATCATGCTTCTCCAACATTCTTAATATTATTTATAACAAGCTTATACTCATAATATCTCAAGAGTTATGATTCGTGTCAACTATTATTCAAGAACACCATCACTTCCACATTTAAGCTCTAGGTTCTACTTTCTTCCATAATACATGTCTTTCAACCGCTCAATATTCCAAATAACATGAAATGATCATAAAACTCACCTTTGATAGTGTAGGAACGGGTTTTGGATGGAGTTGCCTCACTTGAAGAAAACCCTAGCTTCAACTTCTACGAGATTCTTGACTTCCCACAACGCTAGAGAACTCTCTTGCACTTGATTTCCTTGGATTGATGATTTTGATCTTTGATTTCCCTTGAGTTCTTGTAAATGAAGTGTGTGGAATATTCTAGAGAGTTGGAGAGAAGTGGAGAAGTTGGAAGAATGAAATTTTAGAAGTGGTAACATGTTTATATACTTGAAAATTATTCAGCCCGTCGGGTGTTATACAGACCCTTATACGGTCCGTATAATATTATACGGTCCGTATAAATAACCGTATTTCACCATCAGGGATTTTTCTTTCCTGTTGGGGGTTATACGGACCATATAAAGTTATACGGACCGTATAATCTCGTTGTTTCGTTTGATCTCCAATCCTTATGGAACCTTCTTGGAACTTGTTTAGCACTTTATTAGCAATATAAGCAGCGTTATAACTCTTCTTCAAGACATCATTAAGTCAACCTTAGTTCGGTACTTTGCAAAACCCCTCCAAAACACGACTTATACTTAAAATTCTTCAACGAACTCTCTTCTTTTGCTTCAAACGTCTTTGGAATATTAATTAGAACCGTTAAGTACTACTTCTTACTTGTAGAAACATCAAATACTTCTCACCCGGCGTTAGTCTATCTACCATACAACTACCTGAAATTTCCGAGGTGTGCGGTTCGGATGGACTTCGCCGTTCTTTCCCAACTAAAATCGAAAGGGTTGTATCACATCGAGATGTCAATTCGTTTTCCGCCCTCTTCTCCCCATTAAAAACATTTGTCCTCGAATGTTAAGTTCTCTAAAATCCTACAGAAATTTCGCCAGAGTTTCCCCTATAATATGGCGCTACCATCCTGTCACAACAACCCACAATAACAACGCCTCACAGGACTACAACACAACAGTAAGAAAATATGGCCACACACAACCCAAAAGCATTAAAAAGAAAGAATTACATACCTTATGACAACGGTGTCTCATCTTGAACCTCTGCCAGGGGTGGAAACAATTGCGGATACTTGGATCTCATATTTTCTTCCGCCTCCCAAGTCATTTCTTCTCGATTGTTGTTTCACTACATGACCTTAACTGAGGCTACCTCTTTATTTCTAAGTTTCCGTACTTGCCTGTCTAATATAGCAATGGGTACCTCTTCATAAGTCAAATTTTTCGTCACTTGAATATCATCTACCGGCACGATTTTAGTGGGATCTCCAACAAATTTGCGGAGCATTGACACATGAAAAACTGGATGGACTGATTCAAGATTTGGAGTTAAGTCCAGCTCATAAGCTACTTGGCCTATCTTGCGGACAAATCTTATAAGGTCCAATGTATCGAGGAATTAATTTTCCCTTCTTGCCAAATCTCATCACGCCCTTCATCGGTGATACCTTCAGGAATACCTAGTCATCAACTTGGAATTCTAAGTCTCGCCGACGGTTGTCCGTATAAGATTTCTGGCGACTTTGGGCTGTCAACAATCGATCTCGGATAACTTTGATATTTTCCACCACTTGTTGAATCAACTCCAAACCTATCAACTGTACCTCTCCTACTTCAAACCACCCAATTGGGGATCGACACTTTCTTCCATATAGAGCTTCATATGGGACCATCTGAATATTGGAATGATAACTATTATTGTATGCAAACTCAATAAGAGGTAAGTGGTCATCCCAATTACCACCAAACTTTAGCACACATGCCTATAACATATATTCCAAGGTCTGAATAGTATGCTCGGTCTGTCTATCAGTTTGTGGATGAAACGCTGTACTAAGCCTTACCTGAGTACCCAAACCTTCTTGGAAAGACTTCCAGAATTTAGCCATAAATTGTGCTCCTCGATTTGTGATAATGGATATCGGGACACCATGAAGTCGCACAATCTCTTTAAGATAAAACCTTGCATAATCTTCCACCGAATATGTGGTTTTGACTGGAAGAAAATGGGTTGATTTCGTGAGTCTGTCAACAATCACCCATATGGAGTCATACTTGCGCCGGGAACGAGGCAACCCTACAACGAAATCCATGTTGATCACTTCCCATTTCCAGGTTGGAATCTCCATGGCTTGTAATAATCCTCCTGGCTTTTGGTGTTCAATCGTCACTTGTTGGCAATTAGGACATTGAGCTATAAATTCTGCTATGTCCTTCTTCATTCCATCCCACCAATACATTAATTTGAGGTCGTGATACATCTTTGTTGCTCCAGGGTGAATGGAATACCGAGAGTAATGAGCTTCTTCTAGAATCCGACGATGTAGTCCTATAACATTTGAAACACATAGCCTGTCTCGGTATCTAAGAACCCAATCTGCAGAAATTTCGAATGGCGACTTCTCTTTCTCAATAAATGTATCTCTATAGTGACTCAACTGAGGGTCTTCATATTGGCGCTCTCTCACCTCCATATCTAAGGACGAAATAGCTGGGTTGAGAATACCAATTCTTGCATTACCTGAATCAATTAGGCGAACTCCAAGGCTGGCTAGTTGGTGGAGCTCACAGATTAATTCTTTCTTCTCCGGAGGAACCTCACATAGACTACCCATTGATTTGCGGATAAGTGCATCAGCTATTACATTCGCTTTTCCGGGGTGGTATAAAATACTTATATCATAATCTTTCAATAGTTCTAACCACCGCCTCTGGCGAAGATTTAGCTCCTTCTGCTTAAAGATATATTAGAGACTCTTGTGATCCGTATAAATATCAACATGTACACTAGACAAGTAATATGTCCACATTTTTAGCGCATGGACAACTGCCGCCAATTCAAGATCATGGGTTGATTAATTCTTCTCATGTTTCCGCAATTGTCGGGAAGCATAGGCAATAACTTTGCCAGCTACATCAGCACACAGCCTAATCCAACGCCAGAGGCCTCACAATACACAACACAACCATCTGGCCCTTCTGGGAGTGTCAGGACTGGGGCCAAAGTTAATTTATCCTTCAATTCCTGGATACTCTATTCACAAGCATCAGTCCATTGAAATTTCGCTAAATTCTGAGTTAGCTTCGTCAATGGCGCTGAAATAGACGAAAACCCCACCACAAATCATCTATAGTACCCTGCCAAACCCAGAAAACTACGGACTTCTGTAGGCGTTTGTTATACCCCGTAATTTTTTGAACGTCCAATTATTCGTAAGCTAATCGACATAAGTTAAGGAAGGGATTATTTTTGGGATATGAAATAAGTGCCTTTAATTCTCGATTTTAATTAGTGCACGATTTATTTATAAATTTCAATTAGTATAGAAATATTAATGGAGATTAGGGATTAATTAACTATGATTAGATTATTAAGTGGAGATTAGTGATTAAATTAAGATTAATTAAGTTAGCTAATTATATAGTTAAAGTGGGCCCCACCCGATTCTTTAATTAAAAAAAAAACAAATATATTAAAATGATGATTCACCATGGAGGGCACGTGTAGCGCTAGTAGGATTCATATAAATAGTCAAGCTAATGACCAAATTTAGCATTCATTTCATTTTGCAAATTAAAGCTTAAGAGAAAGAGAAAGAAGAGCATAGCCATGGCTGCTGCTCTCGGCCAGCCATGGTTGTTGAAGAAGAAAAATATGTTTTGTTGCTTTGATTAAATTCTAAGGTGATTTGCAAGTCCAAGGAGGTGATAGCAACATTGGGTATTGAATTGAGGAAGAAGAAATAGTGAAATTGGTGCAAGTGAGTGTAGAAATTGCTCCGATTAAATTAAGGTAAGATTTCTCATTTTATGGTATAATTGGATTAATGGTATTGTAATGGAAAGATTAAAATTGTATTAGATGAAATTGGAAGTAAGAAATTGCATGAATTCGTTGATTTTGGGAGTTGTAGTTATTATGTGGAATTGTTGAGTTGAAAAGATTAAAAGTGTGGTTTATGTTCATATGTTGTTGTTCATGTTTTTGTCGTGTTGTTGTTGATATGGCTTCTAAATTTGGAAGAAAGAAGTGTATAACGTATCGTATACAAAGCGTATGTTGGTCTGTTTGGTGTATAATCTTAAATGTTAATGATTTGGATTGGAAAAGGATTAAGAAAGGTTATTGGGTTGTTTAAGTTGTTTATGGGCTGGATTGTAATGATATGATATGAATATTTCTATTACTATCATTGTTGGTATTGCTGTGATAACAGGAGATTAATTGGAAGTTCGGGTTAGGCAAGTTACATAGGGGAAATGCTGCCCGATTTCCGTTAAGTTCTTAACTAACAAAAATCCTAATCAAGAAAGTATGAACTAAGGAATGATTCCTATAAGCGATTGGTTGTAGATTTATAAGCTAGAAAGTATAGTTTACTAACGATAGCGTTACTTTCATATTAAATAGGCTAAAGGGACGACGAAGCGAACTTGGTTACGGTTAACCTATAACAGGTATGTAAAGCTAACCCTTCTTTCTTTTTGGCATGATCTTTATGAAACAAACAGACGACGTATATATATGACTCCAAAGAAGCTCCTATTCTTAGAGCCACTAGGATGGCTAATGTTCTTGACTTCCAGAAGCTATTTCATTATGTCTTGATCCGTGTATATGATTCTAGAAGTTCTATTTTAATATAATCAGTAGTGACATTCGAAAGGTACTTGATATGACTATCGTCTAAATTTTCAAATGATGGTTCATTTTGATTATCTTATTGAGCCTCAGATATGATTTAATTTGCATATGGTTGCTCACTACTCTACTCGTGCATGCCTCAATACATCTTTCACTGAGTCCCGGGCTAGGATACGTTCTCGTGCACAGTTTCACTGCATTGTTCACCGAGTCCCTCACTAGAGGGCCGGGATACGGTATATATATATATATATATGATGTGATGGTGTGATGATGTGATGATGTGATGGTGTGATGATGTGATTATGGCGCCAAGGATGGTATGTGGCGACCTTATTCACCGAGTCCCATAATGGGCCGGATATGATATATGATATTGATATGCATGATTTTAATTTCATAAGGCAAGTGTATTGATATTTTAAAAGTCATAATTGTTTCCAGTAATCTCTATTTCAGTTATGATCCTCTTTATTGTATTTCATGCTTTATATACTCAGTACATATCTCGTACTGACCCCCTTTCTTCGGGGGGTTGCGTTTCATGCCCGCAGGTACAGATAGTCGGTTTGGTGACCCTTCAGCATATGACTTCCACTCAGTTGTCTTGGAGAGCTCTGTTGTTCCGGAGCCTAGACTTTTGGTACAGAGCTTATGATGTATGTATATGTTTACCTAGGGGTACGACAGGGCCCTGTCCCGTCATATTTCACTATCGATACTCTTAGAGGTCTATAGACATATGTGTGGGTTGTGTATAAGTTTGTTTAGCTGTGTCTATACGATATGCTATGGATATGTTCGTATGTAGTGGCAGCCTTGTCGGCTTGCGCATGATATTGATATGTAGTGGCAGCCTTGTCGGCTTGCGTATCATTTTATGATTTGATCAGTTGTGACTCCTCAGGAGACAGTTTTCTGGACCTATATTTATGATGACGTTATGAACCTTCGAAGTTCTTTTGCAAGTTTCCATATTGTTCATAGTTTCAATTTGGTTATATCTAACAGGTACGTATATGAGTGTCCAGCTCGGGCACTAGTCATGGCCCATGGGGTTGGGTCGTGACAGCGTTGTGGACCTTGGCCAAGTCTTCACAGCCTCAATTTTCTGCACATCCACTCGAATGCCATCAGCTGAAATAATGTGGCCTAGGAAAGTCACAGAATTTATCCAAAACTCGCATTTTGAAAATTTTGCATACAACTAGCGAGCCCGAAGAATCCCAAGGACAATACGCAAATGGTCTGTATGCTCCGCTTCTGTCCGAGAGTATACTAGGATATCATCAATGACCACTATCACGAACAGATCTAAGAGAGGCCTGAATACATTATTCATCAAATTCATAAATACCGCCGGAGCATTAGTTAACCCAAATGACATCACCCGAAATTCATAGTGGCCATATCTCATTCTAAAAGCTGTTTTGGGAATATGTTCTTCTCTAACCCTCACTTGGTGATACCCCGATCTCAGATCAATTTTGGAAAACCATTTGGCACCCTGTAATTGGTCAAACAAATCATCAATCCTTGGAAGTGGATATTTATTCTTTATCGTCACCTTTTTCAGCTGCCTATAGTCAATGCACATCCGTAGGGAACCATATTCTTTCTCACAAATAGGACAGGTGCTCCCCACGATGAGGAACTGGGCCTAATAAACCCTTTCTCAAGCAACTCTTTCAGTTGTGCCTTTAGCTCTTTCAATTCTGCAGGAGCCATTTGGTAAGGAGGAATAGAGTTCGGTTTAGTATCCGGTAACACATCAATAGCAAAGTCAATCTCTCTTTCCGGAGGAAGGCCCGGAAGTTCATCTGGAAATACATTCGAAAATTCATTCACTACCGGGACAGATTGAAGAGTTGGTGGCTTTGCTTCGGTGTCATGAACTTGGACTAGGTGATAAATATATCCTTTAGCTATCATCTTCCTTGCCTTAAGGTAGGAAATAAACCTACCTCTTAGGGATGCTGTATTACCTTTCCATTTAAGTACGGGTTCTCCCGGGAATTGGAATCGAACTATTTTCATTCTACAGTCGACGTTAGCATAACAAGAGGCCAACCAATCCATGCCCATAATTACATCAAAACCTAACATTTCCAGCTCTACCAAATCAACTTTAGTCTAACGATCACATACCATAATTACACAATTTTTATACACCAGCCTCGCTATTACTGGATCACCAATCAGAGTAGACACCTCGAAAGGTTTAATTAGCTCGGGTTTAACCCCAATGCGGCCAGCAATATAAGGAGTAATATAAGACAACGTAGAACCCAGATCTATCAATGCATAAACATCATGAGAGAATATAGATAGTATACCTGTAACCACATCCGGGGATGACTCAAGATCCTGGCGTCCAGCTAGAGCATAAATACGGGGTTGGGTGCCACCTGAACTAGATGCTCCCTCTCTGCCCCTACCATGGCCTGCTGGAATCTGGGGAGTCTGCCCTATCGGACGCACAGACGAAAAAGAACTAGCTGCTGATCCTGTGGGCTGAACCCCACCTATATCGTACCTCGAGGGACAATCACGCATCACGTGCCCAGTCTTTCCACAAACATAACCAGCATTTGAACCTTGGCGGCACGAGCCCGAATGTAACTTCCTGCACTTACTACATCGTGGAACCGGTGGTCTCCTCTGACTATAATCACCTCCAAGCTGGGAACCCGAAGCTCTCGAGCTCTAACCCTGTACTAAATGAATGAGGCGGCCAGATCTCCTTCCTGCAAACGGAGGAGGTGCACTAGTCGGCGACTGACTTGAGTATCTAGAATATGACTGCCTCGATCCCCCTCTATAGTCGCTGCCGGCACCAACAGATCTGGCCCTCTTACTCTGCCCTCTATCAATATCGCGCTCACCCCTTTGCGGATGTTGTTGCTCTTCTATGTTCTGGGCATGGGCCTGAATACGGGAAATATCCATCCCCTCTTGCAATGAAGCTATTAAGCAATCTTTAAACAAATGTGGCCCTAAGCCACCTCTATCTCTCATGTCAGCCACCATAGTCGGATCATATCTAGCTAATGAATTAAAGTGAAGCTATACTCCCGGGCACTCATATTCCCTTGCTTCAAATTCAAGAATTTATCAGCTCTGGCTCGACGAACCTCGGGTGGCAAATAGTGGCGGATGAAAGCATCTACAAATTCTTGGCAAGCTGAGGGAGGTGCATCTTCCTTCCTTGAAGATATCCAATTATTATACCAAAGAACCGCCACATCTCGGAGTCTGTAAAAGGCCAATTCCACTGATTCAGTATCGGAGGCATGGATGATTTTCAATGTTCTCAGCCTTGCGGGTCTTCATCCGGCTTTGACCCAAAAAATTCTGGAGGATTTAAACTCGTGAAATCACGGGCTCTAGCACTAGTCGCACTGTCACCTGAACCCGTACTCTGCCGCTGAGCCTGAGCGGCAACTAACTGTGTCAATAACTGAATAGCTTCGGTCATTTGTTGACCCGAAGCACCCGGTGGAGGAACTGGAGGCATAGGAGCCGGAGCAGAAACACCTTCCTGTTCTTCTAGAATAGGCGGAGTGTAAGAGGTATTGGATGGAGCCTCATTAAGAGATTCACCTTCTTCTATATTTGTTGGTGGCTCCCTTTCCGTCGTAGCCTTTCCCTTCTGAGCGGCTGTAGCTTTTCTCTTTACCGGCATCGCTGAAATCATAACGCACAATTAGGGAGGAGAAAATCTTATAACATGGCTCTATGGCACGATCTAATAAGAAGAAGAATGGTCATTTTTCCTAAATGCCCCGCTGTCACGACCCGACTAGGGGCCGTGACGGGTACCCGAGGCTAACCATCGAGCACCACTCATTCTCTTACTCATCATGATCATTAAGCGCTCTTTTATCAAATTCATACTCAAATCATAGAAAAATTATTTTTTGCTTGGAAACATAATTACTTTTATATACATAAGCTCTTCGGCTATCAAAATAATAATACATATACATTTGTAACATCGTGAGACCATATCACCCACACCTGCCTATCTACGAGCCTCTACTGGAGTGCTAGACATAAGGACGGGGCAGGACCCCGCCGTATCCATAATATACGTGTATACACAAAAGAATAATCAAAGGCACCTCCGGAACAATGGAGTGCTCTCAAGTCAACTAATAGCTCCTATGAGTCTGGATCAATATCACCTCCCTGTCTACCTGTGGGCATGAACACAACGTCCAAAGAAAATGGACGTCAGTATGAACATTGTACGGAGCATGAGAGGCATAAGTAATAATAATGGGTCAATGAGATAAAGGAAACATCAAATAAGGAGAAACTGTATCTGACTATCAATTATAAAAGAAATAATGCATGCTGGCTTACTTCATAATCATCATCATATCATGTATGCATAAATGTACAAGCTGCCCGACCATATAGGTATGGTGTGATAATCATTAGCCTGTGTCTAGGCCTCCCGCGTCTGGGGTACCATCTCATGCCCCCCACTAGTGGTGTCTGCCCATGCTATCTAGACATTGTGTATACGCTGCCCGCCTTAGCGGTGTTTGCCCGGCCATAAAGGCACAGTGTAATATCATCAACATGTGCTCATCATAATGCATGCATAGAAACTCAAAAGACAACTATACTTCATCGGGGTGACATAAGGTCGTGAACCGCCGATTCCATTATGGAGCATTTATAAACATTCTGCCTCACCTTGAAGGAAATAGTATATAAGGTGAGTGTATACAATAAACAACATCATTAACTTTGTAGGAACATCATATCATGAACTCTAGAATCTTTAAACTTAAGCTCATCATCATCATTATTGTGCTCATAACGTATCTCTTATCTCATATGTCTATTCATGAACATAGACTCTTAGTTTTTCCGGAATGTACAAGATTCATGGAGAAGAAGGAAAAATCATGCCATAGAAAGAAAGGACTAGCCTCACATACCTTTTCATCTAGCTACTCTATCGATTGAACGCTCCTCTTCAATATTCACGTTTCTACCCTCAAGAGAGTTCATACTCGTATTAGATAATCAACAATATAAGCGTGTTCGAACTAAAGCTATAGAAAATTGAGCAGCATCTCCTTTGTTTCCACTACTTTCCCCATACCATATTTCAACTCCCCAAATGTCAATAATAACATTCATAATATCATCATTAATGACTTTAGTCAAATTCATCATTATCCAATTCCTACAATTTCCTCTCACGGTCATCCATAGTCATAATCATACTACAACGTTACATTCATTCTCATCTAATGTTTCTCTCATATTCCTAACATCATTCATGACGTGATTACAATCTCAACATATCAAAATTCATGATTCATATTAATCTACTATTCACAATTGCCACTAATCTCATCTTTTGTAATCCATTTTCCATCTTCTTTCATAATCCGAGTATTTCAACTTTTCAATACCTTAAACAACATGGAATAATCATGAAACTCACCTTTGAATGCGTAGGAACGGGTTTTGGGTGGCAATACTTCACTTGAAGAAAACCCTAGCTTCAACTTCCAAGGGATTTCTAACTTCCATAACCCTAGCAAGCTTCCATATGCTTGATTTCCCTTGAATATTGGTGTTTGATCTTTGGTTTCCTTTGATTTTTATGTTGAAGATGTGTATGGAATATTCTAGAAGCTTGGAGAGAAGTGGAGAAGTGGAAAAGAATGAGAAAATAAAGTGGGAACATGTATTTATAGTTGCAACTTAATCTGTCCGTCGGGACTTATACGGTCCGTATAAGTGTCTGCGGTTCACCACCTTGGAAAACATTGTTGATGTTGGGTTATACGGGCCATTATACGGTACGTATAAAGTTCCACGGGCCGTATAATGTGGTCGTGTAACTCACAGTTTTTCCGAAGTTGTCCTCGTCATTTCGTTTGATCTCCAATCCTTATACAACCTTCTTAACACTTGTTTAATACTTCATTAATGATCTAAACATCCCTATAACTCGTCCTCAAGGCCTTCCAAACATTTCCTAATGCAATAATTTTACGAAACCTTTCCTAAAGCCCACTTATACTCCATTTGTCCCTATCATTCCTTATTTTTGTCAATTCATAAGCTCGCATTGGTTCATTCACTACACGACGACATGGAATGGAATTTCCAAGGCGTAACACCCGCAACCTCCTATTTATAAGTGTGGCTCGCTTCACACCCATAAACAAGACTCTGCTGGACACGGCTCGTAAACACACCCTAGGACGGAACTACTCTGATACCACTTTTGTCACGACCTAGCTAGGGGGCCATGATGGGTACCCAGAGCTGACTACCGAGTACCACTCATTATGCTAGTCATTATACCCAACCTGAACATACACAATCTCGAAGGCAACATGTACAAATATATACATAAGAATATGACCATAAGTAGCACCTCCGGAGTAGTGGAGTGCTCCTGTGAATCCGCTAATAAGCTCCTCCGGGTCCGCACCGTCTCCCTGTCTACCTGTGGGCATGAACACAACGTCCAAAAAGAAAGGGCATCAGTACGAAAAGTGTACTGAGTATGTAAGGCATGAATAATACTAATAACAAAGAAATGATAAAACTGTTACACCTCGAAAAAAAATTTGTTCATGCACAGTGAATAGACTGACGAAGGGCATGACGTATACGACGTTTTGATAAGTAAGAAACATTTGATGATCCTAATCGAGATTTCAAAGACATTCGAAGTAAGAGAAGAAAGTTTGCCAAGAGGAGGCAAGGCGTACGAGATGTATCAGAAAGGATTTACGAGTAACGAGTTAATGATGCTTTGGAGAAAAGTTATAACATCCCTTATATTTTTAATGAGGTCATAAACAAGTGCTAAGGAGGTTCCATAGGGATTGGAGATCAAACGAGTCGACGAGAACGAACTTCGGAAAACTAGGCATTATACGGCCAAACATACTGGTCGTATAAAACATACTGGCCGTATGTTCAACCGTATATGTCACACCCCGACCTTACTAGGGTGTGATGGGCACCCGACCCCATATCTGGAGCCGAGCGAACCCGCTGACTCTTGTTACATACTTAACTTTCTTAGACTCTTATATCAATAAAAATGGAAAACATAGTAAAACTTTCAAGAGATTTTTTTTTCCATCGTACTCAAGTCAAACAGAATCTGCAATCACATGGACTTTATGATACAACATATTATCGACACTCTATACCCACGACTCTGTCTGCAAAGTCTGTAACATCAAACAAACATCATGGCTCAGACACTCTGACTCGGCAGCACTCCAGAACAAGTGGAGCCTGCCAACTCCGCTGGAACATCTTCTATGATAGCTGTGGCTCATCTGGTGTACCTGCGCGGCATGAACGCAGCCCCCGAAGAAGAGGGGTCAGTACGAGTAATGTACTGAGTATGTAAGGCATGAATAGTGACATAATAAAGGAATATACAGTATGATTAATAACGGAATAGACATATGGAGATTATCTTGGACAGAAGTAACCTGTACATATGAATGCCTTTCAGGCAGATGCCATGCATGCTTAGTCCCTTTTTCAGAAAAAACAGTACTTCTTACTTACATGTACATAAAACAGAACATTTCAGAAAACGGTATCCTTTATTCACATTTACAGACGCCGAGTACATCGGCTCTCCCACCCCCCTCCCCAACAGTGTCCCAACATATTATATATAAATATATATATCACATATACAGACGCCGTATCCGGCTCTCCCATATCCCGCGTCCGGGCATCCCGCGTCCGGGATGAAATCCAGCTGAATCAGGTGGTGATATAACAGTGGCCCTTTCCCTTTTCCCCGTATACATATACACATACATATTCACATTCATATACATATGTCATACCATTGGCATGCATGAGAGCTCAAAGAAAGTCATGTGTCCATCGGAGTGACGGAAGGTCGGTAGCCTCCGATTACATTATGGAACAACCATAGTCACTTTGTCTCACCTTGAAGGAACGAGTATTATGAGGCGAGACTACCAATGAAAAGTGTCATTATGAGGAAAACCTCAAATAGGTTCATAGGTTACAGTTTCATATACATAGGACCTTTTAGAGTAGTCATTACCTGTAATAGAGTTGAGATATCAAGAATTAGTTTAACGTTTCCATATTTTCCTTTTCATAGCAGACCATTTTGCCAACACATCTACCGTAGGCATTTTCTCATCTTGGACTACATCGTTATCATTATAAGATCATATTCATCATCTTTGTCATACTTATCATAGGCATATTCCCTTTCTTAACATCATCATTATCATTGTCATCATAGAAGTATCCTCATTAGCATAGTTACAGTACTTGTCACTCGGTGAACGGGATAAGGATCAAAAGTTTTCTTTGAATTCTGCTTCAAAATAGATCAAACGGAACAATAAGAAAAATCTGGGGACCATGGGCCCACCTCGGGTCAAATGAGGCGGCGTACCAAATTTACATATGTTACATGTCATGGCGTTACTTGTGAGGGTTTTAAGGTAGTCGGGTCCTATTTATGCGGGTTCTGGAGGTTTAGGAAATTCTTCCAACATTTTGCACACTTTTTAGTTCAATTCTACTGATTGAAAAAAGAGAAACCTTTAGGCGCGGATTCCGGAGGGTAGAGTTATTCCCGAGGCTCATATCCAACATATTCCGTCTAAGACATGCCATAGAAAGAAGGGTGAAGCCTTACATACCTTTTCTGCTTCTTATGCGACTCCAAATTCACGTTCCAAATCCGCCAAAATCTACAAATTGGTCATGTTTACCAAAACTTGATTAGAGCCTTTAGAAGTTGATTCTTTAAAGTAACACTTTGTCTGCCGAAATTTCGGCAGCATTTCCCCTGTAATATGCCACCCCCGAGAATATGGCTCGGCCCAATTCAACAGCAACCCAACCAACAACCAAGCTATAACGTCAATAATCAATTCAAGAATACATTCTAACATTAAGCGCTCTTCCTACATAGTCCGACAACATTCACAATATTCACAATGATTTAATGCTACCCGAAAACTTCAACAAAAGTGTAACCACACATTTTTATTCTAGATTCATAACCCACATTAAAACCATGCATTGCTAACATCATATTCATACAAACATAAAGAAGCATACTAATATTACATTAACTTCTCCACCAATCTACAACCAATTTCCATTTCGTTCCAACCCTTTAAACCTTCATATAATATCATAGAATCCGCAACGACATCGACTAGAATATTACATGAAATCAATTCATCATAGCTTACCACACAATAGCATTCTCGGCCACAACTACACCCCTATTTTCATGAATTTCCATCCTTTTCCATACATTGCAACAACAACTAACATACTACATAGAATTAATCCATTCTCTTCCAAATCACACTATGACCACACGGCCACAACTACATATACACGGACAACTATTCAACATCCATATTTTCATAATCTTCATGAGTTCCATTCACTCCTACACACCACAACATATACAACCATACATAAAATATAAAAGAAGATTAAGTTCTTACCTTTTTTCTTCAATTTCCCACTTGGCTAGAATGTTGATCTTGCAACAATAAATGTTCTACTTGTTCCAATGACCTCTTCTCCTTGTTAGGGACCTTCCAATTAGTAGAGAGTAATTTTTGAGAAATTTTTCCAAAGTTCTTGTTTCCTCCAAGCTTGGCCGAAATTGGCCCTTTGTTTTTCTTCCAAAGTGTCTTCTTTTTTCTTAGTTTCTTCAACTCTCCAAATTGATGAATTTGTCCTCTCCTTTTATATATATATATATAGTCTTCTCCAATCTTATGTGGCCACCTATCCATCTCTAGATTCTTCTTAATTTGGTGGCAAAGATGACTTATTTGTCATTTTTTTTTTCTAGAGTTTTCTTGAAATTTTAACAAAGAAGACTAATGTCTTCTTTGGCAAGCTTTGCCCCTTATGTTGTTATAATTTACCATTAGCCCTTATTAATTAATAAAAATGTGGACATATAGGGGCATGCCACACGGCCAAGGGCCCTTCAAGAACATTCTTGATATTTTTTGTGAAATTCCCATTTTGCCCTTAGTCCTTCGCAATATTTTCCATGAACCCTTTTCGCGAATTTTCTTTTTTACCCTTAGTCTTCCTCACTATTTCCATACTACCAATGTTCGTAAATAATATTCACAACAACTTATACATTATAATAAATTTTTGAAAATGGTCATTCCCTTTACTTCGTCACGACTACTTTGGGATATCCGAACGTACGAAATACGGGATATAACAGTATAATCAGCCCAGACTAGCATCCCTCTCTGGACCAAATCTACGGCCAGACATACGGTCAGTATAATTTATACGGACCGTATGTTGGTCCGTAGAAACTGGTCGGGTTAGATTTTGTGTATTTTGTCACGACCCAACCCCGTGGGCCGCGACCAGTGCCCGAGCTGGGCACCTATACGTACCCGATACCCCAAATTAGCATATTAACAGAATAATAATATAATAATAATATTAGTGGTCTCTACAGAACTTAGCAGAAAAGCAGACTTGGCACACATAGGCCGATAAGGCCATCACAGAACAGAATATCCCAAACATATGTACAGAACCCACACAGATGTATCCACAGACCTCTACAGAACATATCATAATCATAAGACGGGACAGGGCCCCGTCATACCCTGAACAAAGTACATATCCAGATAGCAGTGACAGACTGTACCAAAAGATGGGCTCTGTAGAAGAGAGCGCCCCAAATAGCAGAAATAGGATCCTAAACGTGTGGATCAACGAACCTGTCGTCAGTACCTGCGCGGCATGAAAACGCAGCCCCCGAAGAAAGGGGGTCAGTACGAAATATGTACTGAATATGTAAAGCGGAATCACAGAAGTCAAATCATAATGGTTACAGAAAATGAGTACAGAATCCAGAGTGTCAAATGCATATTTCCAAAACAGACAGAATGCGTACAGAAACATATGTCATATCATATCATATCCGGTCCCTGACACGGGACTCGGCAGACAGAATGTGGCCACCCTCCCGACGCTGGTGCCACTATACAGAGGAATCAGAAAAAGGGGCGTGGCCCCGTATCATATAATGTCATATCAGAATGGCCATAACAGATCAGAACAGAATAGGCGGACATGGCACATCATACTCCACAGACCCATGTACGCGTATACCTGCCCCCTCACATCGGGACGCGGCGAACAATGCAGAGAATTACGCTTGACAACATATCCTGGCCCGGGCTCAGTGTGGGAAACATTGGGACATCCACGAATGGAGTAGTGAGAGACTAATGCAATTTAAAAATATAATAAATGTTTTCAAGACTCGATGAAGCGTATCAAAGACAAACAAATCCAATGGGGTCGGACGGAATCATAATAAATGTATTTCGGATATCATAATAAATTACAGAAGTATAACTTTCCCGAAGTCATTCCGAGTGTCAAAATAATTTATAATATTTAACAGAATATTTAAAATAATATTCGTTAAGCGATTAGTAGGGTAATTAAAACATTTCTTTCAAAAATCGCTTAAAAAGGAAGCTTTAACACATTAGCGGCAAAACCGTAAATAGCGGGCCCGCCTTGGGACAACCAAGGCGGCGGGCTCGAATTGTGCCCTCTAAGCATATAGTATCACCTAAAAAGGTTATACAAACATTCTATGATTTTCTGAATAATTTAGAGCAAAATTGCATAATTTCAGAAAAAGCGTATCAAAATGGTTCAATTCTACTGAAGGAAAAACTGAAATTTTGTCTTGCGGATTCCGAGGGCCAAGAGGTCCTTCGAGGCCCGGATCCGACCCTAACACACTAGGGGCATGCCAAGGGAAGAATTGGGGTTGCTTTACATACCTTTCGCGCTCCTTAAGCCTTTCCAAACTCACTTCCCGTTTCGTCGAAAAACTGCAATTGGTCAAGTTTACCAATTGTGAATTATTAATGCCATTATTTCAACTTTAAGCATATTTGGCTACCGAAATTTCGGCAGCACTTCCCCTATACATATGACACCCCGAGAATTCAACTCGGCTATAAATCATCAACAACAACCCAAACGACAACAACAATATCAACAATGAACATTAAAAACACAAATATCCTTCAACTAGTCATTTTTCTCACAAGTTGACATAATCTTCAATTCAACCCAACTTTCAACTAAGATCAATAATTTCATATTCAACAACCATCATGATCATCACCATATAGTTCTAGAAACATTTCATATCGTTTTCCTTAAGATATACACTCGATATACATGATATACAATCTTCCGCCAAAATCATAACTTATGCAAAACATCAAATCTTTGGCATACAACTTCATAACAAGTTTCCAACTTCCAAATTCATCAACCATAATCATAATTCACATCTTAACAACTTCATTTCCATAATATCACAAAATTATTCTAAAGTGACATAATCATCTACATTCCAACTTCAACCAAAATTCATTCAACTTTCATTCCCAATATAATTTCCATCATAACCACAACTAGAATGCAACATAAAATTCAACTCATATATGTATACAACATATATACACCCATGGCTACATATATATATACATACCCACTTTGCAAACTTCCTTATTTCCATAATTTCTACTCATTTCCACATACCACAACATAAACAAACCTTCATAACATAAGAAAAAGGAATTGATTCTTACCTTTTTCTACAAACTTCTTCACTTGAACAAGTTGTCAACTTGAAGAAATAAGTGCTCCTTCTTCCAAAACAATTACACCAAGTTGTAGAGGACACTTAATTTAGTAGGAATTCAACAAGAAAATAATTTTAGAGGCAAGATTTTGAGGGGTGATTTTTCTATGGCCAAACCCGAAATGCCCTCTTTTTGTTCTTGTTTTTCTCTTGTTTTTCCTCCTATTCTTTCTCTTGAAAGTTCTATGGAATTTGGATGATTATGTGGTCTTTTATTCATTGACCATATGACTTAATTCCATGGGCTTGGATCCTTTTTATGGACCATGGCCGAATGGCTCCTCACTTGGGCCTGAATTTTTTTTTCATTTTTTTGGGCCAACTCGGTTGGTCCCGAGTTGGGCCTAGCCCACTGACCTTTCGACCTTAAAACGTTCATATCTCCTTGTACCGACGTCACCTGGGAACCCACGACCTATGGATGGAAAGATAATTCAATTATCTACAACTTCTATTTCAAGGTATTTTCGAAATTCCAAACTTACAATACAGTTTTTGCCCCCCAAAGTCAGGTCACCCGAAAACGTTTTCTTAAAAAATATTCGTTTGGAGGGTTTCCACTTTGATTTGGTCCAAAGGTACTTCATGAGTTGTGTTTAACTTTACATATGTGATTCATATGACTTTTCAGATGTTCCAAAAAAAATCTCGGTATGTGGGCCCCACCCCAGCAGATGCTCCGAGGTTCAAAAATACGGGATATAACATATTTAATAAGGGACCAAGTTCATTTCATTTCATTTCCCTTTCACACCCCTTCTCTCTAGAACTCTCTAAAACACTTCTCCCATAAGAATTCAAGGGATATTCATGATCAATCTCATAAATTCAAGGGAATCAAGTGTAAGAAACTCATTAAAGATCATCCAAGCCAAGAAATTTCATTGGAGATGAACTAGGGTTTTGGCTCAAGTGAAGTATTTCCATCAAAAGATTATTCCTACAACATCTAAGGTAAGATTTATGGTATTTCCATGTTGTTTAAGGTATTTGAAAGTTGAAACACTTGGGTTGTAGAAGAATATAGAAAAAAAAATGGGTCATAAATGTGGGAATAGTGTCATTTTGAGTAATAGCTTGAATTGAGTCATGATTCTTGATGTGATGTGATATGGTTATGTTATAAATGATATTAAGGACATGGGGAAGGTTGTATAAACAAAGGAAATGCTGCCCATTATATGTGAAAAAACATACTAGTATACTATGACCATGATTATGGATGAATTGAAGTGGAATTGTGAAATGAGGGTAGTGTAGATGAATGAAGATTGTTGGTTATGATATTGTGAATGTTATTATAAATGTTTGGGAGTTGATATACAATATGGGGAAGGTTGTATAAACAAAGGAAATGCTGCCCAATTTTCTCTAGCCTTAGTAAGCACGTTCATATAATCGATTAGCTAATGTGAATGCGAATTCACTTGAAGGTAGAAACGTGAGCATTGAAGGAGAACAATCAAGCGATGGAAATTATTAAACGAAAGAGGTATGTAAGGCTAGTCCTTTCTTTCTAAGGCATGACTCTTATGGTATGAATCCTCCTATCTTTCTGTGATTTTCCTACGTATCGAAAACTATGAGTCTACGAGTATAAAGAGCTTCATACAAGATAAAGAAAAGAGATACGTTAAGAGTATGACAATAACGATGAGGAATCTACGTCTAGAAGTCCTAAAGCTCATGATACGATATTCCTACGAAGCTAATGATCCTTATATGATTCCTATGATATTATTTCTCTACCTCTCCATGATTTTCTTACATTCCGGGAATTATGAGACTATATTGATAAAGAGCCTCTTATGAGATAAAGATGAGAAATATGTCATGAATGCGATAATAATGATGGTAAGTTTAAGCCTAGAGATTCTAAAGCAAGATATGATGCCTATGAAGTTAAAGATCCTACTTACGATCCCTTGATGTTGTTCATGGTGTACACTCACCTTAAAATGCTAGTTCCTTCAAGGAGAGATATGATGAATATGATTACTCCAAATGTAGTCGGGGGTTCTCGACCTTATGTCACCCCGACATTGTTATAAATTTTCTATAAGCTCTAATGCATGTTCTATGACCAATGTTCCGAAAAATTACGAGTCTATGTTCATAGGGGGTTTCATATGAGATAAAGGTAGGAGATATGCTATAGATAAGATAATGGTAATGATGAACCTAAGTTTAGAGATTATAAAGCTTATCATATGATATTTTTACGAAGTTCATGCTACGAATATGATATGATTTTCATAGGTTGTCTTTAAATTCAAATGCATGCTTTATGAAAAGTTATGATAAGCTTATGAGATGTATGTGATGGCAATGATGATGATGAGATATACTGAGCCTTGTTATGGCCGGGTACGGAAGACATGTATGTGATATTGTCGAGCCACTACGTGGCCGAATACGGATATTGTCGAGCCACTACGTGGCCGAATACGGATAATGCTTAATGTGTATGAGCAGATACGGTGTTATGATATATATATATATGATACAATGATGTATGCGCTACGATGATACATGTACTACGATTATATAATATATGATATAGGCATGAAAGGTATCCTCCCTAAAAAGTTACGCAGGTTATATCTTCCCCTTATGTCTTATGATTTCTCTATTATGTTCATTTCATTCACGCCTTACATACTCAGTACAATATTCGTACTGACGTTCGTTTTCTTTGAACGCTGTGTTCATGCCCACAGGTAGACAGGGAGGCGACCCAGATTAATAGAGGCCGATAAGCAGACTTTTGAGAGCACTCCATTATTCCGAAGGTGCCATTGATTTACTGTTTAGTGTGCATATATGTTTTGGGCACGACGGGGTCCTGTCCCGTCCATATGTCTAGTATTCTAGTAGAGGCTCGTAGATACGTATGTGGGGGTAGCATGGTCTCACGATGTTATTATTGTATGTATATTATTTTGATAGCCGAAGGGCTTATGTATATAAAAGTAAATATGTTTCCAATGAAAAATGGTTTTTCCTACGATTATGAGCATAAGAAATATGATTGTACGCAGAATGAGTAATAGAACGAGTGGTGCTCGGTGGTTAGCCCCGGGTACCCGTCATGGCCCTAGTCGGGTCGTGACAGAAACATGAAGCGAAGATATAACCTGCTTAGCTTTTAATGGAAAACACACATTATGCATATCAACTATACCATCATCGTTAACCCGCGTCCGGGTTACCATCACACGTCGCCCACTAGCGGTGTCATGTCTGGCTCTTCAGGCACGGTGTAATCATACGCAGCCCGCCTTCGTGGTGTCATGCTCGGCCATCTAGGCACGGTGTTATCTCATCATTATATACTTATCATAACACATGCATTAGAAATCGGGTAAATACTATAATTCTATCGGGGTGACATAAGGTCGAGCACCCCCGATTCCTTTATGGAGTAATCAGAAGCATCAGGTCTCACTTTGAAGGAACTAACAGTATAAGGTGAGTCTAGCAACAATGAACAATATCAAGGAGTCATATAAGGGTCATTAACTTTATAGGAATATCCCATCATAAGCTTTAGAATCTCTAGACGTAGACTCATCATCATCATTATCATCTTCGTAACATATCTCCTATCTTCATCTCATGGGAAGCTCTTTATAAACATAGACTCATAGTTTCAGGAATGTAGGAACGTCATGGAAATACAAAGGAAGTCATGCCATAAGAATCATGCCTTAGAAAAAGAAGGGACCAGCCTTACATACCTTTTCACCTCTCTAACTTGCCGACTAAATGCTTCCTTCCAAGTTCGTAATTATACATTCAAAGGAATTCGTACTACGATTAGATAATCGGAAACATACTTAAGCTTAAGCTAAAGCTAACGAAAATTAAGCAGCATCTCCTTTGTTTCTACAACTTCCTCCATAGGCTATAACAACTCCCAACATCGATAACAACATTAATAATATCATAACCAATAACTTTGTCAAGCTCGACATTATTCAATTCTTACAATTTCCTCTCAAAGTCATCCATAACCATGGTGATCACCCAACATCGTATTCATTCACATATCATGCTTCTCCAACATTCTTAATATTATTTATAACAAGCTTATACTCATAATATCTCAAGAGTTATGATTCGTGTCAACTATTATTCAAGAACACCATCACTTCCACATTTAAGCTCTAGGTTCTACCTTATTCCATAATCCTAGTCTTTCAACCGCTCAATATTCCAAATAACATGAAATGATCATAAAACTCACCTTTGATAGTGTAGGAACAGGTTTTGGATGGAGTTGCCTCACTTGAAGAAAACCCTAGCTTCAACTTCTAAGAGATTCTTGACTTCCCACAACCCTAGAGAACTCCCTTGCACTTGATTTCCTTGGATTGATGATTTTGATCTTTGATTTCCCTTGAGTTCTTGTAAATGAAGTGTGTGGAATATTCTAGAGAGTTGGAGAGAAGTGGAGAAGTTGGAAGAATGAAATTTTAGAAGTGGTAACATGTTTATATACTTGAAAATTATTCAGCCCGTCGGGTGTTATACGGACCCTTATACGGTCCGTATAATGTTACACGATCCGTATAAGTGACCGTATTTCACCATCAGGGATTTTGCTTTCCTGTTTGGGGTTATACGGACCGTATAAAGTTATACGGACCGTATAAGTTTATAACTCCAATTTTTCGAAGTTCATCTCGTCGTTTCGTTTGATCTCCAATCCTTATGGAACCTTCTTGGCACTTGTTTAGTACTTCATTAGCAATCTAAAGAGCATTATAACTCTTCTTCAAGACATCACTAAGTCAACCTTAGTTCGGTACTTTGCAAAACCCTTCCAAACACGACTTATACTTAACATTCTTCAACGAACTCTCTTCTCTTGCTTCAAACGTCTTTGGAATCTTAATTAGAACCGTTAAGTACTACTTCTTACTTGTAGAAACATCATATACTTCTCACCCGACATTAGTCTATCTACCATACAACGACATGAAATTTTTCGAGGTGTAACATAAGCCTTGAGCTAGAATATCAGGGCAAGCCTGTTGGTCGCAGTACTGCTAAGATAAATTGAAATGAAAAGCTAGAGAGTAAGGCAAGTATCAAGTGTGTATTTTATGTATCTCCTGTGTCCTTACAGTGAAGTGATAGCCCTATTTATACTTGGGCTTAGGGGTACATATTCCATGAATTATGCCCTCATTGATATTACATATTAACGTCGTAGTAATGATGGACAATAAAGATGATAATAATGCATATTAATATCCCGTGGGAGGTGCAAAGTCTTTTTGTAACGGTTGACCGTTGGTCTCTTCAACCGGTGCTCCATCAGGTTCTCGATCCCCGGGAACACAAATCTCTACAAACCTCCGGAGTCATTTGATTGCCCCCAGAAGCACTTGAGTGCTGACTCATCCCTGTTAACACGTATCTCCATGACATTTGTCCAGTTGTGTTCTACGAATTTTCCCTAATACATTTACTAAATTGAATAATTTGTGTTATTTTTGCTACAGTTTAAAAATTCTAAGCAAGTGAATAGACAGTAAAACCCATTTAATTATTAATGAGTAAACTAAGGGTCTCTAGTCTAGGAAATATAAGATTTGTTTTTGACATATGGTTACTATCCAAGCTAGCTAGTTAACCATTCTGAATCAAGCTGAAATAGCTAAAGACACATGGGATCAATTACATATTTTTATGTAAGGGAAAATGGTCAAATTTACCCTCCAAGTATGGTTTATAGTTTAAATTTGCCCTCCGTCAAAGTTTGGGATCAAATTTGCCCTCCCCGTTAGGATACTTGATAAATTTGCCCTTATATGGATGGAAGTGTGACTTGGACTCCACAGCACTAAAAAGATAGCCACGTCGGTTCCACATTAGATCCACGTAGACTCCCAAACCCAATTCTCTTTTTAACCGGAAACCCGTTTCCCAAACCCAATTCTCTTAACCCGTAACCCGTTAAAAACTGCTATTCTTTTCAAACTGCAAACCATGCTGAAGATGGGTTTAAAAATACAAAAAAATAAATTAAATGTCTTCAATAACCTAGAACTTCTTAAATGTTGCTATTAATGATGATTATGGTCTAAGTTTTCACATGTCTTAGCCAAGAGGTAGATAAATAGAGGTGGAAGAGAACTAAGAACACATAGGAGGTTGGATCAATCTCGAAAACAACTTTATTACAGCTCGTCAGAAAATTCTTTCTCCGGCGATCTCAAAAACAATGATAGGAGGTTGGATCCAGCTTGGAACAATCCATTGAGGCCTAGGGAAGTAATTTCTACGGCTAAAAATACATGTAGCGAGATAAAAGGAACAAGCTGAAACAGGGGTGTTTTGGAGCGGTGGTTCAATGGTGGACAACATTGATTTCAGCTGGGTTACGGAACAAGGGTGCGAACAGGGGTAGTTTGGAGATGCGTACGGTAATGGACTGGTGGGTTAACGACGGTATCATGTGGTGGAACGACAAGAGGTGCGATGAAGCCGTGTATGCCGGCGTCAATCCAATTCCAAGAACACATTCCCTGTATCTATCCCATACCAGTGTGTATATGTGTGATTGTGTTCCCTTGTGGCTATCCCTTCACCTTCTCTTATGCAAACCCCCCAAAAAAATCCCACTACCCTTTATTGCTCTCTTTTTCTTTGCTCTCTATTGCTCTTATCGTTTCTTAACAATGAAGAAAATCAATGCTCAATTACCCCTGCAGTCACGCCGGCGCTTGAGATGGTAGCGATTGAAGTCTGGGGTTGTGGGAATCAAAACTTTCATGTAATTACCACCACATGCTCGATCTATTGCCAAGTAAACTATTTGGGTAAAAATTAAAGAGGGGAAATGGGCGGGTGGGTCATAGGTTTTGGGTCGGGTATGAGGTTTTTAAGAGGTGGGTTGGGTCATTAATTCAGATGATGCCACATGTCTGCTCAGTTAGAATGAGGAGTTTACATGGATCTGATGTGGATCCGACGTGGCCATCTTTTTTGTGTTGTGGAGTCCAAGTCACACTTTCATCCATATAAGGGCAAATTTATCAAGTATCCTAACGGGGAGGGCAAATTTGATTCCAAACTTTGACAGAGGGCAAATTTAAACTATAAACCATACTTGGAGGGTAAATTTGACCCTTTTGCCTTTTATGTAATACCAGCAGTAAGAAATGGAGCTTCAATAGTCTTGATGTTATGAGTGGACCTTCAATGCCTATAGTTCTGATTGATGCTCGTTGAAAACAGAGTCACACACGAGCAAGTTCAACAAGAAGCATGGTGAAATTTTAGGAATGCAAAATCCTTTTTCTTCTAACTTAGCAACCTGAAAGTCGCATGCTTGATCATAACCGAGCATTGAACCAAGAAAAAACTTTGTACTTTAGGACAAGGCTAAGAGAAAGGCCACCATACCATGGCTGCAAATCACATGTTCCATGTGAGAGAGAAACCTTAACACAAACAATATTGAGTCACCAAGCCAAGATATAGGTTTGGTTGTTAGGGGTGAGCGTTCGTGCCGACAGATTGGGTAAGAAAATTTCGATTTCGATTTTTAATTTTCGGATTGAAGAAATTACAATTCAAATCCAATCTAAATAAGCTTGGATCGAATTTTTTAAGTTCAGTTTTGGGTTAATCGCTTTGGATATTTCAGATTTTTTATTTTGACTTTTGAGCCTTTAAGACAGACTTATTAGGAACGAAATTCATGTGCACCAATTACCACGTTACAAGTCTTAGCATAATGTGAAGCCAAATATGTGGATTCGGCAAAGAGTTATTACCACTAAGCTAAAAGGTATCAAGTCACATAGTTTAGTTCTACATTATTCCCTCTGTTTCATTGGAAGCTGTGTACTTAAACTCTAGCTTTGCAAGTTATATTATATTTAATTTAGTAGAAAATTCTATATTAAACATAATATTTAATGGGTAGGGGCGTCTCTATTGGACTTTTGGACTAATTAATATTGAGCATATATAATACGAGTAGGGCTAAATCTAAAGTATAAAACTTTCGAATACTAAATCTGATATCCAAAAAATTTTTAAATCCGAAGTCCAACCCATAATTTAAAAATCCAAACTAAAAACCCAAAGAATTCGAATTTCGGTTTGGATTTAGGATTCGCCCAAACTATCCCCTAGCGGTCGTCTCCATGCTCATTGATTAGCCCAGAAAAGAAAGTACTAGAAGTATCATCATGGCTTCTTTTACGTGTACTCCAACAAATGCTGTTTTAGACATCTTCTACAACCGCTTCGGGGGAACAATCTCAAAGCCAAGGCAACAAAGAACCAAGAAAATATGACTCTTCCTAACTTCAAGGTAATCACCGCATGGAAGAGGAAAGTTAGAAACTAAGAACAACCTATCTTAAATCCTCATATTTCCCTATGTTTCCTCATTCTTTTATTTGAATACTGAACATTAAGCAAAAAATTTGGAGCAATATGTGTGCTTTTTGCATACAAAATTGCAGGTGCCCAAAAAATATGAGGCTTAGATCTGCAGAAAAGATCAGGTAAATTGAAGGTGACCGCCATGGCTGAAAAAACATCAGGTACTTATTTCAGGTGAATGAAATTGAAATAAACAGATATCAGTTTGCTGTTCATCCTTCCCAAAATTCAAAAGCAGATGTTGTAACTTGTAACTTCACAAATAGGAAACGAACTAGGATATCATAGTTGCCCTCTATAGTGCAAGCACCTTTTTCTTTTGCATAAAACTAAAGAAAGGGAAAGCAAACATAACCTATTGCTGAAAAAGAATCACAGGTTTGCTTTAAGCACTTTGCTGTACACAAACAAGAGAATGTTGCATGAATGGAGACAGGAAGAGCAAATTGACTGGTGGAAGATGGAAATACAAATTGTCAGACTTGTTCCACCTTATTTTCATTTCAGTTTACAGATAGATTGGAGAAAAAACTAAATTAATTAAGAGCAAAATATTTACAACTGTTCACCGTAAACAGATTGTTGGAGATCAAACTTCAACTCTAATAAGGACTTCAGTACCTGAAGAAGGAGAAAAGAAAAAGAAAATGAAAACTAAGAGTAGGACAAAATAAAAGCTTCAATACGAATCACAAAAACTCTCTTCTTCTACTTGCTGTCACAGATAGACGCTTCCTAAAAGATATTGTACTTGTACACTAGGGAGAGTTCACTTCGGAAAAACCTCAGTCATCAGCCGACATGATTCTTTTTGCGAAGGAGCAGTCAAGCATGTTTTTTGATTTGTATCCCCATTTATCCAGAAAGAAATTTCTGGTCTGCCATCAATATATTGACACAGATGCCAACTTAGCATATGTTACCCACGGACAAATGCAATTTTTTTACTATATTAAAGCTGAGTTTCATAACAGCCAGACATCATATTTCAATTGAGGAAACTTAAGCTTATTTTAAAGGTTTATGAATTGAAGTACCATTTATAAGTACATGATTTATCTATAGGCAGTAATAAAAGCAGCCCCGGAATGTCCTGAAGCTACCCAAACAATTCTAATGACAAAGACCATTACACCGTGGAAGAGCTCGAATATAGCAAAAGTAAAATAACTTGAAAGATCTTCAGTAAAGTTAAACAAGTCTTGGTGTCTCCTGTATATGAGTCACAGAATCTAGCATTAAAAGAAGATACAATGAAGGCACTTAGTTCTCATACAAAGAGGAATACTTTATGTCATCTGTTATAGAAAAGAGAGGAAGAAGAGATAGCTAAGATGTCTCGCCAAAACTTGGAAAGAGGAACACTGGCATTGGAAGAAAGGCTATGATCGGTTTGATTTAAAGATGGACTATTGTGAGGCATATGAAGGATGGGACCAAAAAATAAAAGACCTGCACCAACAAGAGACATGAATATTGGCAGGCCAATTATGCTTAGTTACATCCCCACTTGAGATGCTACTGACTCCACAAGATTCTACAATCATTACCACATCATCGACAATCCTAAATAGAACTAGCAGGTCTGGATGGTAAAGATTTTTTAAAAGTTAATGTACCACAATATAATGATTCATTAAGTGACATAACGAAATTGTTAAGTGCACACATGCAAACGTATGTTTCAATCATCAAATGCGCGAGGCCATATAACAAAACTCCTTTCATTTTATGTGTCGGAATTACTGCAGACGGAATTTAAGAAAGAAATGAAAACCTTTGGAACTTGTGATCTTAAACATGCTATAAACTTTTCTATGGCAATAAAAGTTTATCATTAAGAGTAGATGGAAAGTTTAAAGTTAAATTGTATCCAAATATAGAAAGATGTCATTCTTATAGGAACAAATTAAAAAGGAATTAGTGCCACATAAAAGGAAAAAAAGGAGTAAGAAATTTGGTTAGTCGTGATACTTACAGTGAATGGAAGATGTCAACCTAAGAGAGCTAACGCTCATCCCATTGCCCACTGCATCCACATAATTTTAATCGGGATCAAAGCTCAAGGTATTATTTTCATATATCTTTGAATATTTACACTTTGACATGTAAAGCATCAATCTCAAAAGAAAGGATTTGGACCAATGATAGAGGAATCTAAAACTTTGAGTAGTGTTTTAACTAGGGAAAATATGTAAACAGACCCTCAAACTTGGCCTCAGCTGGCAAGTATGCCCTTCAACTTTGAGTGTGCACGAGTAGGCACCTCAACTTGTATAAAGTTGAACATGTAAACACAAATGCTGACGTGACATATAAATTTTGGAGGTGTCTAAATGATCATTTTGTAAGTTGGAGTGTTCAACTGACAAAGTGGAGACAAGTTGAGGCGGCTACTTATGCACACCTAAAGTTAGAGGACAAACTTACCAACCGAGACCAAGTTTGAGGGCCTATTTATGTATTATGCCTTTTAATTAACTAAGATGAGAAGTAGATATGATTAAAAATGATAAGTATATGGCTGAATACATAGATGGCCCCTTAAACTTGTCTCATTTTTCCATTTAGACACCTAAACCAGAGGTTGTACCTATTGAACACCTGAATCTAATTTAAAGTGTCCTATTAGACACATACTGCTTACTTGGCATGGTGTGTGAATCACACCACTTCTAAGAGCGTGAAAAGTGCTAGTTTTTCATTTTATTAATTATTTTGTTGTCTCCTTCACCTTCTCTCTACCACAACCATTCAACGCCACTGCTCCACAACCAAAAGGCCACCGCCGGCCAACCATACTCCGTCATCACCATTTTGAACCATCACAGCTCTATTTACGAACCACAAGAAAAGCCGCCACCCACCAGCCATAAAAACTAGTGCCAACTTCCCGAACACTCTTTGTTGAACCACCAACCATTTTTACGGAAGAGGACCCATTTGTTCGACTGATACTGGTGCGCTTGTCCCATGAGTCTCCCAACGAATTTTAAAGAGGTAGACAAGTGTAGGGGAGGGGCGATAAAGAGGTTTTCTTTCCCAGGTGTCACCATTTGATTGGTTTTATTTGCCATGTCACAGCATTGAGGTGTCAGATTTTGATTTGTTTTATTTGCCATGTCACAACATTTGAAAGTCACGCTTTGTGCTTTTATGGAAGATTGTATGTGAGGTGTCTAATAGGTACACTTCAACTTAAGTTTAGGTGCTCAATAGGTATGGCCTCTAGTTCAGGTGTTTAAATGGAAAAATGAGACAAGTTTAAGGGGCCATCTACGTATTGAGCCTAAGTACCTCATAGTAGAGAGAACGGAGTACAGTACCTTAAGAACTGATTCTCCTTGGTTTGTATTCGTTGCTTTCTTGGCAGCAGCTGCCATTTGTGCACGTGCTGCTCTACCTGCAGCAGATTTTTCATATTGTTCTTGCCTGTAACAATATTGGATAATTCAAAGAATTTATTCTAAAGATCTGGTAAAGCCGTAGAGGTAAACTGATAATGTGAGAAGAAGCTAGATAATACGAATGTAATGCTATGAATTCAACAACTTAAGAGTGAGATATTCTATGGAGGATGAGAACAAGCCTCTCTTGTCCCATTTAAGTATTTTGCCTAGGAGGTACATATATCTCATGCCTGCCGTGCTTCGTTGATATCATTCTTTTTGAACCGTATTGATAAGGAAATATAAAATGGAAAGAAGGGAGTATTATTATGAGTCAAGTCCCAAAGTAAGTTTCTTTATGAGTAGAGTTAGGACGCTAACTTTTCAAGTCGTCCCTGAGCAAATTTGTAGTTCATAATAGATTAAAAATTCCAATTTAAGGAGGGGTTGGGTGGGTAGTAGGTGATATGTAGTTCTTCAGTACATAGATAAGCTTTAATTATGTAACTCATAACATTAGGACATAGATAGGCCATATATATATATATACTTATTCCCCCTTTGGTTACATATGCCCAGTTCTCGTCTTTTCTTTCCCTCTACAGGTCTTTCTGTCTTTCTTGGCCAGCCTTGCCATGGACCTTTAATGGAATGTGTTCTACTTTATTAAAATTTAATTACAACAACTGTACCTGGGTCGGCTCCTCTGTAGACTCTAATTATTACAACTACTTGGCTAGGCAAATTATTAAATCCATTAGAATCCCCAAAAGTTCCCAAAGCCTTCATATCGCTAAAAAGGCTTGAAATGGAGGGAATAATCAAGCAAGGTGTGAGTTTTAAGAAATTCCAACAAAGAAAATGTGGCGATACATCAATCAATCGCGTGGTGTCAACTGTTGATAGATAGATAAGAAAAGAAATTGAAAGAATTGCCTTTTTTGGGCGGCTTCGGCAGCTCTGGCACGGGCTTCTTCAGAGGCTAACCGTTCTTCTTCTCTTCTCTGCTCTCTTTTGCTGCCTCCATCGAAGCAATCCAAGCAACCCATCTTCGATCTTCTCTTGCTTTTCTCCAATTACGTGTCTCCCAGTCCCTTTCCCCTTTCTATTTTGACTTTGTACTTTTGGAATCTTCTACCCGCACACTTACACGAGAAGATTTAACTAGTCCGAAACCAAAATGCCCCAAAAAAAATCATTTTTGACTCAAAATATCCTAACAAAAAAAAAGTTACAAACCTACCTTTAGCGAAGTAATTTACTGCGCTAAAGCAGTTCACGGAGACGGAGCCGTTAACTGCTTTAGCGCAGTATTTTACTGCGTTATAGAAGCAGTCAATTTTTTTTTTATAACGCAGTAAAATATTGCGTTATAGAAATAGTACCCAAAAAAAAAAAAAATTGGTCAACTTTATTTTTTGCAACACTTAGCGTTTTTTTCCATATTTTGACCAATGATTAGTCGTGTGTCAAGACTCTGAAATGTCAATATTTTATATAGAACCTGATATTTTTTTCAGCGTACATTAATGTAGGCTCAATACATCAAGGATACGTAAACGTTCGGATTATCATTTTAGGGGTTGAAAAGGTGCCCGAAGTAAGTTTTGTTTGTAAACTTTAGGTTTAAGTGTTTTATATACATAGACGTCTATTTTTGTTTGAAGAGTTGTTGTCATTAGCTTAAAGTTTTTTATTTTTAGGGTTTAGATTTAAGTGTGTTATTTTTTAAAGCGTAACTTTATTTCGAATATACGCAGTTTTTTCTGCTCGGACATCCGATTTACGTTTTTTTTTTTTTTTTTGCAACATATTCGAAATAAAGTTACGCATTAAAAAATAACACACTTAAGGAACACTTAGTGTTTTTTTCCATAAAAAGATCGCAACATCTTAATTTAATAAATCTTTTTTCTACATCACTTAGTGTTTTTTCCATACTTTGACCAACGATTAGTCGTGTGTCAAGACTCCGAAACGTCAATATTTTATATAGAACATGATATTTTTTTCTGCGTACTATAATGTAGGCTCAATACATCAAGGATACGTAAACGTTCGGATCGTCGTTTTAGGAGTTGAAAAGGAACCCGAAGTAAATTTTGTTTAAGGTTTAAGTGTTTTATTTTTTAAGGTTTTGATTTAAGCGTGCTATTTTTTAATCAAGACATAACTTTATTTTGAATATAAATATAATTCTAAAAAATATAGGGAGAAAAACTAGTTGTAAAGTGGTCATGTCACGACCCAGCTGGGGGCCGTGACGGGTACCTGGGGCTAACCACCGAGCACCGCTCGTGCTATCATTTCCTTAACCCATTTAACAATCATTCATCGATTCCTTGTTAACTTTAAAAATGATCTGGCTTTCTTTACAAAATATAATGCTCTAACTCAATAACATATTTCAATATACTCATACACATACATACTATCCACGTCATGGAACCACATAACCCACATCGAGTATCTACGAGCCTCTATTGGATGACATATACCAATATACATAAAAGGATCAACCGAATAGCACCTCCGGAATAGTGGAGTGCTCCTGTGAATCTGCAGATGGCTCCTACGGGTATGCACCGTCTCCCTGTCTACCTGTGGGCATGAACACAGCATCCACAAAGAAAAGGATGTCAGTACGAGCATTGTACTGAGTATGTAAGGCATGCATCAAGAAACAAATGAGAGAATAAGAAGATAAAGTGAATACAAGAAGGTAACCAGTAACGGATTGCCTCTTAAGGCGGATTCATGCATGCATACTCATAAACATCATATCGTGTATTGTTGCGGAACGTACAGCCCGATCCATATATCATCATGTATCAATATAATGCCGAGGAAAGTACGGCCCGATCCATTACCTATATATCCCGTGTCCGGGCATCCCGCGTCCGGGATGAGATCATAATATGTCAGCTGACCTGCCACGACCCAACCCCGTAGGCCGTGACTAAGTACCCGAACTGGGCACTCGTATTCACACTCTTTAGCTATGTGTTCAGTTCACAACAACACCATATGGAACTTATAACGACTAAATCATAGTCTCGGAACTATCGCATAAATGTATATATATATATATATGTTCGGCGACCTGTCCCTTGAGGAGTCACAACCGATCTTATCATGAAATAATACGCAAGCCGACAAGGCTGTCATCATATAACAATATCATATGCAAGCCGACAAGGCTGCCATCATATAACAATATCATATGCAAGCCGACAAGGCTGCCACTATAGACGAGCATCATACCACAGCACATCGTATAGACACAGCTGAACAGAACCCATACACAACCCACACATATGTCCACAGACCTTGTTATAGCCCGTATTTTGTACGTTCGGACATTTCGAGATAGTCGTGGTAAGTTAAGGGCGAGACCATTTTCTAAAAATTATTTTAATGTACAAGTTGTTTATGAATATTATTTATGAACATTATTAGTATGGAAATTGTCACGACCCGTCTAGGGGCCGCGACGAGCACCCGGTGCTACCCCACCCGAGCACCCCCTTATCGTACATAACATAACATCTAGGTGAACCATAAGTCAATTCGTGCTTTTATTATCGTTAATAATATTGATCCCATTAGACGACCATCATCATTTAACATATCATAGGCATCTAGGCCACACCATAAGTACAAGGCCGACGTGGCTAACAAAAGATATACAAAACATGGGCCGACATGGCCGAACATCTCTACCCACATACACATGACTACGAGCCTCTAAGAGTATGACATATCGTATGAGCGGGACAGTACTCCGCTATGCCCATAATTATATACACAAAATAATAAGTACCCAAAAGCTACGGCTCCGAAAGAAATGGAGCGCTGCTATGCAATTTCTGAATAAGCAGCTATGGATCAAGTCTGTCTCCCTGTGCACCTGCGGGCATGACGCAGCGTCCACAAACAAAAAGACGTCAGTACGAAGAATGTACTGAGTATGTAAAGCATGATCAACATCAATATAGAAGCATAATAGATATCATGTGAAATATCATAGGAGGGGAGACAGTAATATCATCATCATCATGTCGCTTACTTGCATACATCGTCGTTCGTATCCCATAATAATACTCGTACCATACTTGTGCTCATATTCGTATACATGTCCTTATTCGTATTCTTATACATAGTCTTATCACATTTATATTCATACTATATACATAGTCATTTCATATACATAGCATTTACATAGCATACCCGACCTCATAGGATCGGTGTCTTACACATGCTTGGCCAACCAAGGCTCAAGGTCATACATACCTGGCCCTACCAAGGCATCAGGGTTATCCATACCATCTGCAGAGGTGTGCGTGCGTTTCGTGATCGTATACATACTTTATACATAGTCATATACATATAGTCTTACCCGGCATCATAAGCTCGGGGCCTTATCATAGCCCTTCATAGGCATACATATACATATATTGTAGCTCGTAAGCATCTCTAGTCTCATTTTACTCTCATCATCATTACTATCCTCATCATTATCGTTACATTTACATTATAGACTTACTCGTCATACGAGGAACGTAGTATAATCATAGTACATATCAAGGGTCGTGAGCTTATGAGCTCGGAATGTCAACCATGTGAAGACAACATACTCATATAGAGGAATTAGGAATTTGGCCAAGAACCATGCCTTATGAAAGAAGGGTTAGCCTTACATACCTTTCAGTCGAACTATTCTACACTTGCACGTTCCCTTCCAATGCTAGCGTTTATACCTTCATTAATATCATAACAATGGCCATTAGTCATTCACATTATCCACATTATCTAGATTCCTCAATTTGCCTCTAATTCACCCACATTCATGGTCATAACACCCAACTTCGTCCATTCGTCTAAAGTGTTTAGTTCATGATCTTAATACCATTTATAACACATTCATATCACAACACAACAACATTCATAACTCAATTCAAACTATTTCTCAAAATGTCACTATTCATCATTCATGACCTAGTTGACCACATTTTCTACAATCCATGTATTTTAATTCTCCAATACCTTAAACATCTTGTAAAAATCATGAATCTTACCTTAGAAGTTGTAGGAACAAGCTTTGGTTGATAATATTCTTCTTTGAGCAAAACCCTAGTTTTTCTCCATTTGGATTTCTTGACTTGGATGATCCTTGATGATTCCCTTATCCTTGATTCACTTGTCTTAATGTTATTGATGGCTTATAATCCTTGAAAACTCATATAATAAATGTAGAGAGAAGTTTTAGAGAGAAGTGGTGTAATGTGGAAATGAAATAAGACAAGTCTTGATCCTCATATTTAATGAATTGGAAAATCTGTGCTGGGTGAACAGTGGTCGTCCATGGAGGTTTACGGTCCGTATTCCACTTTACGGACCGTCCCTCGTGGTCGTCTTTAAGCTTAAGCAGGACCAGAGACTTTGGCCTGCATGCATGGTGATTTACGACCATGGTTTACGGGTCATAAATCACTTTACGGTCCATCCACCAGGTCGTATTATACCTCTTCCTCAGCTGGCAGAAAGTTGAAGTTGGACATGCCAGTTTATGACTTCAAGTTTACGGACCGTATACCAGTTTACGGTCCGTATTTTGCACTATACGACCACTGGCAGAAGGCTGAAGCTTTTGCATGGCAGTTTACGACTGCCAATTTACGGATCGTGTTGCACTTTACGGTCCGTATTTTGCAATATACGACCACTAGGCAGTTTTGCCAACTTTCAATTTTTCTCATTTCTCGACTTTTCATTCTAATCATCCACATCCCTTCACATACATTTCCCATGAAACATTATACACTCGCACTCCTCGCACACATCATTAGTTCATTTACTTGCGTACCAACGGGAAATTTTCCGAGGTGTAACAGAAATATTGGGAAAGGCCAAGGGTAAAAAGGGAAATTCGCAAAGAGGTTCATGGTAATATTGTGGAAAGGCTAAGGGCAAAATGGAAATTTTACAAAGTTTCATGAAGGCTCAAGAAGAGCCATTTGGCCGTGTGATGTGTGTGTATATGTGTGTGGGTCCCACACTTTTATGGGCTATGTAATTATAAATATAAGGAAGCTTACATAGCAAGACAATTAAGTCATCTTTTTAATTTAAGAAATTTCAAGAAAAAGGGAGAAGGGACATGTGTCCACTTGTTATTTGAAGGAGCTATGTATATATATGTGTGTGCAAGAGCAAATCAGCTAGAGGTTTCATTTTCTACAACATAAGAAGACATGAAAAAAAAAAAAGGGTGTTCGGCCATGGTTGGCCGAACTTGAAGCCATGGTGAAGTTGGTCGTGGGACAGGTATGTAAGGCTTACCTTTCTTTCTTTTGGCATGATCTTTATGAAACGAGCAAATGACGTATATGTATGATCTCAAAGGAACTCCTATTCTTAGAGCCACTAGGATGGCCAATATTTTTGACTTCCATAAGCTATTTCATATGGTTTGGACGTGTATCTATGATATCCGAAAATCTGTTTGATAAGTTCCGAATGGCAGTCGAAAGACAAATTGATATGACTAAAGTTTTGATTTTCAAATGATAGCACGTTTGATTATTCCCTCGAGTCTTTGATACATTTTGATACGTACATATGATTCCAAAAGCTCTATTTGATTTGATCTATAACGATATCCGAAAGGTTTTTGGCATGATTATGGCTTTGATTTTCCAAAAATGGCTTCTGAAATGCTTATAGAACGTTCTGTACGTCAAACGCTCATAACTTTCTCATACTAAGTCGGATTGACCCGAAACTCGTTTCTGAGCCTTCAGGGGTCGGTAAGTATACTTATCTATCGAGTCTTGATTTATATGCAGATAGTTTCTCACTACTCTACTCGTGCATGTGTTATGACCTCCTTCGCCGAGTCCCGGGCCGGTATGTATCGTGCGTATGGTTCGCCGAGTCCCTTGCTTGAGGGCCGGGTTCCATATATATAATTTCGGAGTTAGATGTGTCCGGTTCCGGGGTACCGTGTATATGTGTCCGATCCCCGGTTACCGTGTATATGTTATGGAGTATGATGTGTCCGGTTCTCGGGTTCTCGTGTATATATGTCCGGTTCCCGGGGTACCGTGTATATGTTATGATGTGTTATGTGTGACGGAGATTACTATCACACCCCGACTTTACTAGAGTGTGATGGGCACCCGACCCCATATTCGGAGCCGAGCGAAAACTCTGACTCTTATTACATATATATCCTTTGGAACCCCTAAATCAAGTACACATAATAAAATTTACTGAAATATTCTTTTTGTTGCTTTCAAATCAATAACATCTGTAACTGAGTAAAACTTCTATCACAATACAAACTGACTCCCGAAACCCACGACTCTGTCTGCAAAGTCTCTAACATCAATCCAGAAATCCTAGCATACAAGTTCTGACTCGGCAACACTCCCAGGAACAAGTGGGGTCTACCAACTTCGCTGGAACTTCTTCTATACTAACTTCAGCTCATCTGGGTGTACCTGCGCGGCATGAAACGCAGCCCCCGAAGAAGAGGGGTCAGTACGAGCAATGTACTGAGTATGTAAGGCATAAATGGTAACATAGTAAAAGATGAACATACGAATATTAACTGTATGGGAATATAGTACATATCATAAGATAAAGGAGTAACCTGTACATGTGAGTGCCCCTTAGGGCGGATGCCATGCATGCTTATCTGGTCATATCATATCATATCATATCATAGCGCCGAACAACGTCGGCTCACCCACATAGCGCCAAAATACGTCGGCTCGCCCATATATCCCGCGCCCGGGATGATATAACGCCAGCTGACCAGGTGGCAATGCATCTATAGCGCAACATATGTCCCTTCCCCTCCATATCTCCCTCCCTCCCCCCATGTACATATACATATACATATACATATATAGCATGCATGAGAGCCCAAAGAAAGTCATGTATCCATCGGAGTGACGTAAGGTTGGTAACCTCCGATTATATTATGGAATAGTCATGAGCGTCGTGTCCCACCTTGAAGGAACTAGTATTATAAGGCGAGACTATCAATGAAGAGTGTCATCATGAGAAAACATAAAATAGGATCATAAGGCATCGTTTCATTTACTTGGAACCTTTAAAGTAGTCATTATCCATAATAGAGTTGAGATATCAAGAAATAGTTTAACATTTTCATATTGTCATATTCATAGTAGGAACATATCGTCAACATATCTATCATAGACATTTTCTCATATTTGACTTCATCGTTGTCATTATAAGATCATATTCATCATCTTAGTCATAAGAGCTTCCTATCTCTTAAAACTTGGTTTTCGGAAAATATGGACATTTTGAAAAAAAACAATTATGAACTATTAGGAAAAGACTTATAGTCATAGACTTATAGCTTTTGCAAGTAAAGAAGATATATAAAAAAAAAGATTTGAGACATTACGACTTGGGGATCATGCCTTTGGAGGAAAAGGGACTAGCCTTACATACCTGTGCCGCGCCTTACTAGCTACGCTTATTCGTCCAACTTGTTAGTCTACATGCAAGAAGATTGACATTATCGTTAGAGTCATCGACATATACTTGTCTTAACCTTTCAAGTTCATTCACTTATGATCTGTCGAAATTTCGGCAGCACCTCCCCTGTAAATACACCATCCCCGAGATTCTAACTCGGTCAAATTTTAATCAACAACAATCCGGGAATTCAACCCGGTCAAACTATCAACAACAATACCAACAAGTATTCTAGCAACACTTCGACATTAAATTCTATTCAATTCAATTCAATTCAATTCACATAACTTTCAAAACGATTTAATTAACATACTACTCCATCCAACACCTTCCAAATTTAACGAAACCAATGACAATCCATTTCCTTTCCTTCCAAACTCATGAACTACACACTAACAACATCATATTAACAACACCACACTAACAACATTACCTTCCATGCATGCAAGAACATTATATTCAATTTACATAAACTTCTAAAACAAGTTTCCAACAATTACCACTTAAACTAAAATTATTAAGATTCCATTTTCCACCATAGATTTCATTACAACAATAACCAATATACTAAATAAAATTGACTCATTCTCTTCCATATTACACCACCACCACACGGCCACACTACCATTTATATACACGGCCACAACATGTTCAAAACAGCCCATAAACACAATAGCTTCAACACAACACTTTATGACCCTTTCTCCATAACTACTTTCGTTTTTAACGTTTGCTAGACCTTCAAATAAACTCAACACAAGAGATGAGATGAATAAAATACCTTATACTTGAAGAAACTTAGCCACATCAATTTTCTCCAACGCCACACTTGAGTAGAAGCAAGAACAATCACCTTTCACGGACTAGTTTGGCGAAATCTTGTTAAATTCTTGATTTATCGGACTATAATATTTGGGAGAAGTTTTGAGAGACTTCTAGAACTGTTTGGTATGTTAATATGCTGAAAACAAACGAGTTGATGGGGGTATTTATAGCCCCTTGGGTCGGTTCCACCGACTTCTCTATGTGGGGCCCGCGGAACCCTTTTTGACAGCTTGAGGTCTTGCTCTTAAAATGGCCATAACTTTTGATCCCGACATCGTGTGAGGGCCCACGACATACCGTTGGAAAGCTAATTCAATTATCTACAACTTTAATTTCTGGGGGTTTCCCAAATTCCGAACGTATAATAGCGGTTTTGCCCCTCCAAGTCAGGTCATCCGAAAACGTATCCTTAAATCATCCTTTTGGAGGGCTTACGTCCATATTTGGCTTAAGGGTCCTTCTTTGGACTTGCTCAACTTCACATGTACTACTCATATATCTCTTAATATGTCCTTTATAAAATTCTGACATGTGGGCCCCACCTTAACTTATGGTTACGAGGGCTATCATCAAGTAACTTGTTAACCGATTTACCCCATACCATCTCCAAATGTCATATATATACATTCTTGTACTCAGGTAATATAATCTTTATCCCTAATACTTGTGTAACTTTTCTCTCCCTTGAGCTCATACTAAGTCGTCGCCAGTCTTGGTAACGCAAAATTTTTTGGGGTGTAACAATTACGGAGTAAATCTTCTGGAGTATGATGTGTGTGGCGCCAAAGTTAGGGTGGCGCCACGTTTCCCTGGGTCCCGCAAGGGGCAGGATACCGTTCTTGGCATGCATGGTTTGTGTTTCCAGTAAGTGTTTTTATTACTTTGCATGTCGTACTTACTTTCTGTACTAATCTTCTGTACTATTTATTTCGTTTGTGATTCAGTTCATATTACTCCATGCTTTACATACTTCGTACTGACCCCCTTTCTTCGGGGGCTGCGTTTCATGCCGCGCAGGTACACCCAGATGAGCTACAGCTATTATAGAGTATGTTCCAGCGGAGTTGGCAAGCTCCACTTGTTCCTGGAGTGCTGCCGAATCAGAGTATGTGTGCTATGATGTCTGATTAATGTTAGAGACTTTGCAGACACAGTCGTGGGTATTGGTTGTCAGTTCTGTAAGCGGCTCCATCAGTCGATGTGTCATTTTGTGTTATGATATAAGTTCTATATGGTTACAGATTTTGTTTGATTTTGAAAGCAACGAAAAAGAATATTTCTGAAAGTTCTGCTATGCATTTCATCTTTATTTGATTTAAAAGTCCAAAAGATTATGTATGTAATAAGAGTCAGAGGGTTCGCTCGGCCCTAAGAAAGGGTCGGGTGCCCATCACACCCTAGATAGGTTAGGGTGTGACAGACCTCTAAGAGTTTTAACAGTGAAATATGACGGGACAGGGCCCCGTCGTACCCTTAAACAACATATGCATATATTTAGATCGAAAAGGATCTATACCAAAGTCTGGGCTCCGGAACAACGGAACTCTTCAAGACAGCAGAAGGGAAGTCTTAAGCTGGCGGTTCAACAAAACGCGTATCCGTACCTGCGGGCGTGAAACGCAGCCCTCCGAAGAAAGAGGGTCAGTACGGAATATGTACCGAGCATGTAAAGAGTGAAATACAGTAAAAGGATCATAACTGAAATATGGAGTACAGTAAATGTGTACAATATCCAGAATACCAAAACACTTGCCTTTGTAACATAATTATACTTGTCAATATCATATATCGTATGCATGTATATATATCGTACCTGGCCCTTTAATGAGGGACTCGGTGAATAAGATCATCATATGCCCTCCTGGCCGCCATGACATGTCATCATATCATCATATCATCACATCATCATATCACTATATATATATATATATATATATATATATATATATATATATATATATATATATATATATATATATATATATATATATATATATATATATATATATATATATATATATATATATATATACCGTACCCGGCCCATTAATGAGGGACGTAGTGAAAAATGAAGTGAAACTGTGCACGATAACATTCCCGGCCCGGGACTCGGTGAAAGATATATTGAGACATGCACGAGCAGAGTAGTAAGAAACTATATGCAATTCAAAACATTCTTAAGGACTCAATAGGATAGTCAACACGAACCATCGTTCGCAAATTCAAATAATAGTCATGTCATATATCTTTCGGATGTCCCTGTGTATTATATCAAAATGGAACTTTGAAATCATGTGCACATCTCAATATATATAAAACAAAACATAAGTTATGGGAATCAAGATCAATAGCCATCCTAGTGGCTCTAGGAATAGGAATTCCTTTGGAATCGTATATATATCGTATATTCATTTCACAACGACCATGCCAAAAGAAAGAAGGATTAGTTTCACATACCTTTAGCACTTATTCGCCACACAATATGTATACGCTGTCCAATAATACTTCAACCTATATTAAGACGCCAACAACTACGGTTAAGCTACGGGGAGATTCAAAACGTATTCTAATGTTAGTAACTCCTTTCTAGATGTTTAGATGACGTTTTCTCTTGTAGCCAAACCAACTACATACAACCAATCCCACATCAATAATTATATGTTCAATACCAATCCGGACAGCCCACACAACATTCCAAACAGCCCACATTCACAACATTCAATAATGATTCACATGCGGCTACTACATTCTCAAGTTATTCCTAATAGTTCGTAGCCTTAATGTTTACATGTAACAACTTTATAACAGCCCATCCAACATACAACATGATGTATATTCTTAACTATAATTAGTTTTTCCAACTTAGCGAAAACAACATGTCCAAACCAGTCCCTAACCAACAACACGTCCAAAACAGTCCCTAAACAACAACATAACAATGCTCAGAATTCTTGCAAACGTTTACGAACATACTAAGCAAACCACATACGATTCTTACACATTATTTCATGTCTTATTTTCATATAGTTTCAGTGAATTATGACCAGCAACCACACGAAAACCTTATCATCGATTCATACGCAAATAAGCTACGTTATTATCACTATAATCCTTACAACAACCCACAAACGATTTTAGTTCCAACTCCAACCATTAAACACCTTAATTTCCATCATAAAATTCATGACAACAACAATCAAAATATCAAGTAAGATCAGTTCATTATCTTCCACACAAAACAGTCCCTATACGGTTTCAACATGCTTCAACATCACACACAAAATTCATGGATTCAATTTATATTCATACTAACACAACTTCACCTTTAACCTTCCAATTATTTTCATTATTTTTACCATGCAATCTATGATAGCATCAACCATAATTACTAAAGAAAATCAGTCCACCATTTCCACTAAAACAGTCCCTACGACCACATTAACATTCCAACACCAACATTCATGATTTTATGCATGCAATTCATGTTCACCAAGTTACAACCATACTTCAACATCAACACCTATAACTCCATGGATACTATCATGTTCCAACATCAACACACATCATTTCATGCATACAACTTATATTTACACATCTACATCACCCTTAATACATGCAAAAGAAAGTTAGATCTTACCTTGACAATTCAACTTCTCAACTTGGCTAGAGTTTGTGAATTGAAATGATAATGGTTCTTTTTTCTCCAATGACTATCTTCACGTTTCTAGGGACCTTCTAAAGGGTTGAAATGCTTGAAGAAATTATTTTTTTGATCAACACTCAAAGAGCTCAAAATCAGCCATAGTTGGCCGAGAGTCTCTCTCTCTAGGTTCTAAGTTTTCTATTTTTGTGTTGTGAAGTTGAAATGAGAGAATGAGCTCTCTTAGTCATCCTTTTGACTATACTAAGATTCCTACAAGTTGGACACATGCTCCACTCATGACATGGAGCCACTCAAATAAACTTTGCACTTAAATTTTATTTCTTTTCCCTTCCACTTTTGGCTAGATGGCCGACCCTCACTTTCTTTGTCTCCTTTCTTCTTCTTTCCATTTAATTGTTTACAAGACAATTGAATGTGTAGTGGATGATTCATACACTAACCTTTGTCCATTGCAATCATACAAAGATGAATGGTCAATATTTAAATGTGCAATGATTCTTCCAACTTGTATATCTTCATAAAATAATGCATGCCTTCATAAAATAATAGATGCCTTCATAAAATAATGCATGCTTCACACTTTTTCTCCTACAACTTTCGGCTACACTATGGCCGAACCTCACCTTGTTATGAAGTGTATTTTAGTTGTCCACAATATAATGAAAGTGTAGTGGATGAATCAATATTTAAATGCATATTTGTATGTCTTCCATAATAGCCTTATTTTAGATGAGTTTGAGTCATCTTTAGGCATTGGCACTTTAATGTTCATCTTGGCTCATTGTTACCGTTAATTTTTACTTAACACCACAATTAAGTAGTTCCTAATCTCCAATAACATTTTTATACTAAGTAAAATTTATAACAGATTAGTTCTAGTTTAGAAATTAAAGATCCGAGGTTTCTATCTCACGTCGATTCTTTCGCGAATAACTCGACGTATAAAATACGGGGTCTAACATTCTTCCCCCCTTTAGAACATTCGTCCTCGAATGTTGAATTGGTCCCGTATGGTCCTATAAGAATTTTTAGAAAGGTTTCCCTTATCGTCATAACATATAGTCTTATCGGACAATCAATTTAATCAAGTGAGGAGTTTAAGTTACCTGTAGGCGTAGAGAACAAGTAAGGATACTTGTCTTTCATCTCCTCTTCGGCTTCCCAGGTCATCTCTTCCCTATTGTTGTTTCGCCATAATACTTTGACGGAAGCCACGTCCTTAGTTCGTAACCTCCTAACCTGCCGATCAAGTATGGCTATAGGCTGCTCCTCGTAGGATAATTCCTCTGTCACCTGGACATCATCTACGGGAAATACTCTGGAAGGATCGCCTATACATTTGCGAAGCATTGACACGTGGAAGACTGGATGCACTGCTTCCAAATCAGCCAGTAGGTCTAACTCGTAGGCAACCTGACCTACTCTACGGACAATCTGACAAGGTCCAATATATCTCGGGTTTAGCTTCCCTTTCCTGCCAAATCTCATAACACCTTTCATGGGCGACACCTTCAGGAACACCCAGTCACCAACCTGAAACTCTAAGTGTCGACGTCGGTTATCTGCATATGATTTCTGCCAACTCTGGGCTGTCAGTAATCTCTCCTGGATAAGCTTCACTTTATCAACAGCCTGCTGGATCATATCTGGGTCTATCAGCTTGGTCTCACCAACATCAAACCAGCCAACAGGTGATCTGCACTTCCTCCCATACAAGACCTCATACGGTGCCATCTGAATACTTGAATGGTAGCTTTATTATAGGCGAACTCAATAAGTGGCAAATGATCATCCCAGCTACCCCGGAAATCCATAACACAAGCCCGTAACATATCTTGTAGTGTCTGAATGGTACGCTCGGCCTGTCCGTCAGTCTGAGGGTGAAACGTCGTACTGAGACTCACTTGTGTCCCCAATCCCTCTTGGAAGGATCTCCAGAAGTTAGTTGTGAACTGGGCTCCTCTATCAGAGATAATAGTTGTGGGAACCCCATGAAGTCTCACTATCTCCTTAAGGTATAACCTGGCATAATCCTCAGCTGAATATGTAGTCCTGACTGGAAGAAAGTGGGCTGATTTTGTCAACCTATCAACGATGACCCAAACAGAGTCATATGTTCACGGAGTGCGAGGTAAACCTGTGACGAAGTCCATATTGATCACCTCCCACTTCCAGGTCGGAATCTCCATCTCCTGTAATAGTCCCCCAGGCTTCTGGTGCTCGACCTTGACCTGCTGGCAATTCGGACACTGAGCAACAAACTCTGCTATATCCCTCTTCATGCCATCCCACCAATACAAGCATCTGAGGTCATGATACATCTTCGTTGACCCTGGATGAATAGAATAACGGGCACAGTGTGCCTCTCCCATCACTTGTTGTCGTAACCCTGCAACCTCAGGTACACATAATCTACCTTTGTATCGTAGCACTCCGTCAGGTGCAACCTCAAATGGGGTCTCTTCTTTTTGAAGAGCTGCATCCCTATGATGTACAAGGATAGGGTCCTCGTACTGGTGTCTCTTTATCTCTTCTATGATAGAGGACTCAGCAACTCCCCGAACAGAAACCCTGCCATTTTCGGAATCAGCCAAACGGACTCCCAAATTAGCTAACTGGCGAATCTCACTGGCTATCTCCTTCTGCTCTGGTTGGACGTCTGCCAAACTACCCATAGATCTATGGCTGAGTGCATCTGCTATAACATTTTCTTTCCCTGGGTGGTATAGAATGTCAACATTATAGTCCTTCAGCAACTCTAGCCACCGCCTCTGCCGCAAATTCAGTTCCTTCTGCTTAAAGATGTACTGGAGACTCTTATGATCTGTATAAATGTCAACATGCACGCCATATAAATAATGTCTCCATATTTTTAAAGCATGAATCACCGCTGCTAACTCCAGATCATGGGTGGGATAATTTCTTCCGTGCTTTCTGAGCTGTCGGGAGGCATAGGCTATAACTTTGCCGTGCTGCATCAACACACAACCTATCCCAACACCGGAAGCATCACAATAAATGACATAGCCATCCGGTCCCTCAGGAAGAGTTAGAACTGGGGTCGTAGTCAATTTATCTTTCAGCAACTGGAAACTCCGCTCACAAGCGTCGGTCCACTGGAACTTAGCTGCCTTCTGGGTTAGCCTCGTTAAAGGCGCTGAAATTGAGGCAAACTTCTCTACGAACCTTCTGTAATACCCTGCTAGCCCCAGAAAGCTGCGTACTTCAGTAGGTGTCGTAGGTCTAGGTCAAGTCTTCACCGCCTCAATCTTCTGCGTATCTACCCGAACGCCATCAGCTCCAATAATATGCCCCAAGAATGCTACTGAAGTCAACCAGAATTCACATTTAGAGAACTTAGCATACAATTTCTAGTGCTGGAGCACCCTAAGTACCGTTCTCAAATTATCTGCATGCTCCTCTTCTGATCGTGAGTAGACCAGAATATCATCAATGAATACAATCACGAACAGGTCAAGATATGGCTTGAACACTCTGTTCATCAGATCCATAAATATTGCTGGAGCATTGGTCAACCCAAAGGACATCACTCTAAACTCGTAATGTCCGTATTGGGTCCTGAATGCAGTGTTCAGAATGTCTGCCTCCTTTACCGCACCTGGTGATATCCTGACCGCAAGTCTATCTTTGAGAAACACTTAGCACCCTGCAACTGATCAAATAAATCATCGATCCTGGGGAGGGGATACCTGTTCTTTATTGTTACTTTATTCAGCTGCCTATAATCAATACACATTCGCAGCGACCCATCCTTCTTCCTTACAAATAATACCGGTGCTCCCCAAGGTGATGTACTGGGCCTTATGAAGCCCTTTTCTAATAAATCTTTCAGTTGCTCCTTCAGTTCCTTCAGTTCCGCAGGTGCCATTCTGTAAGGAGGAATAGATATGGGCTGAGTGTCTGTTAATATGTCTATAGCGAACTCTATCTCACGCTCAGGAGGAAGGCCTGGGAGTTCATCGGGGAATACATCGGGAAACTCGCTAACTACCGGCACTGACTGAAAAGTCGGCGCCTCTGCCTTCAGGTCGTGTACCCGTACCAGATGATAAATATAGCCCTTTCTGACCATCTTCCTTGCCTTGAGGTATGAAATAAACTTACCTCTCGGCGATGTTGTATTTCCCATCCACTCTATAATTGGCTCTCCTGGGAACTGAAATCGGACTATCTTGCCTCTACAATCAACGTTAGCATAACAAGAAGCTAACCAATCCATACCCATAATAACATCAAACTCAGTCATATCTAGCTCTATCAAATCTGCCTTGGTGCAACGACTATATATGTTCACTGAACAGTCTCTATATACTTGTCTTGCTACAACGGAATCTCCTACTGGTGTAGCTACCTCAAATGGTTCTATCGATTCAGGTGTTATCCCAATTCTACTAGCAACAAGTGGGGAAATATACGATAATGTGGAGCCTGGGTCTATCAATACATACACATCTCGAGAGAAAATTGATAGCATACCTGTAACCACATTAGGTGACGCCTCCTGATCCTGCCTAGTAGCCAAAGCATAAATGCGGTTCGAAGGACCGCTAGAACTAGAAGCTCCGCCATGACCTCTACCGCGGCCTGCTAGTACCTGGAAACCCTGCCCCATAGGGCGCACAGCCACAGAAGAAGATGAACCAGCAACTGACCCAGTAGGCTGAGCTGTACCACCTGGGTTACCTCCATAGGGACATTCCCTCATAATATGGCTTTGACGGCCACAAGTAAAACAAGCACCAGTAGCGAGACGACACTCCCCAAAATGGGGCTTACCACACCAAGAACACTGAGGCAAAGGTGGCCTCGACTGGCTCGGAACTCTAGGCATCTGTTAAGCTGAAGCCTTGGAGCTCTGACCAGCTCCTGAGTACCTGGTACTATCAAATCTCCTACCAGTGAACTGTGGGGGTGCACTTCGTGCTGGCTGAGAAGGATATCTATTGTGCTGCTACTGAGGCTGCCTGCCTCGAACTTCACCCGGATAGCCAGCCGATCTAGCTCTCTTATGCTGGCCTCTGTCATAGTCTCTATCGGGCTGACACCCCCTGTGTCGATCCTCCATCCCCTGTGCATACGCCTGTAACCGAGCAATATCCATCCCTTTCTGGGAGGCCATTACCATACAGCTATCAACCAAATAACGATCCAAACCTATCACATATCGATGCATCCTATCAGTCATATCAGCTACAATGATAGGCGCATATCTAGCCAACGAATCGAACTCGAGACTATAATCCCGAATGCTTCTGCCATTCTGCCTCAGACGCAAAAATCTATCAACTCTAGCTCGCCGCATCTCGGGAGGCAGAAAATGGCCAAGGAATGCCTCCACGAACTCATCCCACACTGCTAGAGGAGCATCCGCGCCCCTAGACAACTCCCACGACTCATACCAGTTGACAGCTACATCCCGCAGTCGATACGAGGCTAACTCAACAGACTCAGTCTCAGAAGCCTTAATTAACCTCAGCTTACGCTGCATCTATCGAACGAACTCCTGCGGGTCATCCTCGGGCTTCGACCCGAAATATTCTGGAGGATTACAGCTTAGGAAGTCAAGGGCTCTTAAACTGTCGTGTCTATCCGCCTGGTCAACCACTGGTTCATGCCTGCGAGCCTGTCCTGCCGCCAGTCTGGTGAGTAACTGAACTGCATCCCTCATCGCTCTATCCTCCGCCCCTGGCTGAGGAGATGGAGGCTCAGGCGCTGGGTCCTCGGTAACTGGCGGTGGAGCCGCCCCCTGACCCGGAGCTGTCGCTGTCCTAGGTTCCCCTAGAAATGGCAGTGTAGCAGAACTCGCGAACTGCAGCACAACTTCAGGCATAATCTGGGCACGAGCTCTAGTAACTCTCCTAGTCTGGCTAGCATCCCCCGCTATCGATTTACCCTTCTGGGCAGCTGTCGCTTTCTTCGGAGGCATAACTGTAAACGTAATAGTCTGTTAGAAAAATATCATCCTAATAATATAGCTCTATCACACGATCTAAGATAAGAAGGAAAGATGACATCCTAAATGTCCTATAGCTTCTTTTTTATAGATGTGGTGCACAACACACTGATAAACAAGACTCTACTAGACACGGTCTGTAGACACTCCGAGGATAAACCACTCTGATACCACTTTTGTCACGACCCAACCCCATAGGCCGTGACTAAGTACCCGAACTGGGCACTCGTATTCACACTCTTTAGCTATGTGTTCAGTTCACAACAACACCATATGGAACTTATAACGACTAAATCATAGTCTCGGAACTGTCGCATAAATGTATATATATATATGTTCGGTGACCTGTCCCCTGAGGAGTCCCAACCGATCTTATCATGAAATAATACGCAAGCCGACAAGGCTGCCATCATATAACAATATCATATGCAAGCCGACAAGGCTGCCATCATATAACAATATCAAATGCAAGCTGACAAGGCTGCCACTATAGACGAGCATCATACCACAGCACATCGTATAGACACAGCTGAACAGAATCCATACACAACCCACACATATGTCCACAGACCTCTAAGAGTTTCAACAGTGAAATATGACGGGACAGGGCCCCGTCGTACCCTTAAACAACATATGCATATATTTAGATTGAAAAGATCTATACCAAAGTCTGGCTCCGGAACAACGGAACTCTTCAAGATAGCAGAAGGGAAGTCTTAAGCTGGTGGTTCACCAAAATGCGTATCCGTACCTGCGGGCATGAAACGCAGCCCCCCGAAGAAAGGGGGTCAGTACGGAATATGTACCGAGCATGTAAAGAGTGAAATACAGTAAAAGGATCATAACTGAAATACGGAGTACAGTAAATGTGTACAGTATCCAGAATACCAAAACACTTGCCTTTGTAACATAATCATACTTGTCAATATCATATATCGTATGCATGTATATATATCGTACCGGCCCTTTGATGAGGGACTCGGTGAATAAGATCATCATATGCCCTCCTGGATGCCATGACATGTCATCATATCATCATATATATATATATATATATATATATATATATATATATATATATATATATATATATATATATATATATACCGTACCCGGCCCTTTAATGAGGGACGCGATGAACAATGCAGTGAAACTGTGCACGATAACATTCCCGGCCCGGGACTCGGTGAAAGATATATTGAGACATGCACGAGCAGAGTAGTAAGAAACTATATGCAATTCAAAACATTTTTAAGGACTCAATAGGATAGTCAACCCGAACCATCGTTCGCAAATTCAAATAATAGTCATGTCATATATCTTTCGGATGTCCCTGTGTATTATATCAAAATGGAACTTTGAAATCATGTGCACATCTCAATATATATAAAACAAAACATAGGTTATGGGAATCAAGATCAATAGCCATCCTAGTGGCTCTAGGAATAGGAATTCCTTTGGAATCGTATATATATCGTATATTCATTTCACAACGACCATGCCAAAAGAAAGAAGGATTAACTTCACATACCTTTAGCGCTTATTCGCCACACAATATGTATACGCTGCCCAATAATACTTCAACCTATATTAAGATGCCAACAACTACGGTTAAGCTATGGGGAGATTCAAAACGTATTCTAACGTTAGTAACTCCTTTCTAGATGTTTAGACGACGTTTCCTCTTGTAGCCAAACCAACTACATACAACCAATCCCACATCAATAATTATATGTTCAATACCAATCCGGACAGCCCACACAACCTTCCAAACAGCCCACATTCACAACATTCAATAACAATTCACATGCGGCTACTACATTCTCAAGTTATACCTAATAGTTCGTAGCCTTAATCTTTGCATGTAACAACTTTATAACAGCCCATCCAACGTACAACATGATGTATATTCTTAACTATAATTAGTTTTTCAAACTTAGCGAAAACAACACGTCCAAAACAGTCCCTAACCAACAACACGTCCAAAACAGTCCCTAACCAACAACATAACAATGCTCGGAATTCTTGCAAACGTTTACGAACATACTAAGAAAACCACATACGTTTCTTACACATTATTTCATGTCTTCTTTTCATATAATTTCAGTGAATTATGACCAGCAACCACACGAAAACTTTATCATCGATTCATACGCAAATAAACTACGTTATTATCACTATAATCCTTATAACAACCCACAAACGATTTTAGTTCCAACTCAAACCATTAAACACCTTCATTTCCATCATAAAATTCATGACAACAACAATCAAAATATCAAGTAAGATCAGTTCGTTATCTTCCACACAAAACAGTCCCTATACGGTTTCAACATGCTTCAACATCACACACAAAATTCATGGATTCAATTTATATTCATACTAACACAACTTCACCTTTAACCTTCCAATTCTTTTCATTCTTTTTACCATGCAATCTATGATAGCATCAACCATAATTACTAAAGAAAATCAGTCCACCATTTCCACTAAAACAGTCCCTATGGCCACATTAACATTCCAACACCAACATTCATGATTTTATGCATGCAATTCATGTTCACCAAGTTACAACCATACTTCAACATCAACACATATAACTCCATGGATACTATCATGTTACAACATCAACACACATCATTTCATGCATACAACTTATATTTACACATCTACATCACCCTTAATACATGCAAAAGAAAGTTAGATCTTACCTTGACAATTCGACTTCTCAACTTGGCTAGAGTTTGTGAATTGAAATGATAATGGTTCTTGTTGCTCCAATGACTATCTTCACGTTTCTAGGGACCTTCTAAAGGGTTGAAATGCTTGAAGAAATTATTTTTTTGATCAACACTCAAAGAGCTCAAAATCAGCCATAGTTGGCCGAGAGCCTCTCTCTCTAGGTTCTAAGTTTTCTATTTTTGTGTTGTGAAGTTGAAATGAGAGAATGAGCTCTCTTAGTCATCCATTTGACTATACTAAGATGCCTACAAGTTGGACACATGCTCCACTCATGACATGGAGCCACTCAAATAAACTTTGCACTTAAATTTTATTTCTTTTCCCTTCCACTTTTGGCTAGATGGCCGACCCTCACTTTCTTTGTCTCCTTTCTTCTTCTTTCCATTTAATTGTTTACAAGACAATTGCATGTGTAGTGGATGATTCATACACTAACCTTTGTCCATTGCAATCATACAAAAATGAATGGTCAATATTTAAATGTGCAATGATTCTTCCAACTTGTATATCTTCATAAAATAATGCATGCCTTCATAAAATAATGGATGCCTTCATAAAATAATGCATGCTTCACACTTTTTCTCCTACAACTTTCGGCTACACTATGGCCAAACCTCACCTTGTTAGGAAGTGTATTTTAGTTGTCCACAATATAATGAAAGTGTAGTGGATGAATCAATATTTAAATGCATATTTGTATGTCTTCCATAATAGCCTTATTTTAGATGACTTTGAGTCATCTTTAGGCATTGGCACTTTAATGTTCATCTTGGCTCATTGTTACCACTAATTTTTACTTAACACCACAATTAAGTAGTTCCTAATCTCCAATAACATTTTTATACTAAGTAAAATTTATAACCGATTAGTTCTAGTTTAGAAATTAAAGATCCGAGGTTTCTATCTCACGTCGATTCTTTCGCAAATAACTCGACGTATAAAATACGGGGTCTAACATGACCAGGTGGCTATGCGTCTATAGCGCCTCACCTTTCCCCATATCCCCTGTATACATATACATATCATTTACTCATATAATATACATAGCATGCATGAGAGCCCAAGGAAAAGCTATGGCTCCATCGGAGTGACGTGAGGTCGGTAACCTCCGATTATATTATGGATTAATCGTGACCGTCATGTCTCACCTTGAAGGAACAATTATTATAAGGTGGGACTATCAATGAAGAATACAGATATGACTGATAACATCAAGAGGAAACTTGAAAAAAGGTCATAATCTTATAAGAAGTCAATCCATATGTTTTTGGAATCTTAAAGAAAATGTAGTCATCATTCATGAATAAAATCGAGGAGTCAATGGATGGCTCAACGTTCTCATGTCGTCTTTGAAATCGTAAACTTGGAACCTTTAAACATAAAATCGTTCTCATCATAATGATATTCTCATTTTTGACATCATCGGTGTCATGGAAGAACATATCCATCATTTTTATCATAAGAGCTCACATAATCACAAACTTTGGTTTGGAGAATACGAATATCTTGGGAAACACTTAAGGATTATCAGGAAGGAAATCATACCTTGGAATCTTAGACTTTTTAACTTTTGATAACAAGGAAAATATGGAAACATTTATGAAATCATAACCAAGGGATCATGCCTTTGAAAGAAAAGGGACGAGCCTTAACATACCTTGGACGTTAACCATTTTATCGCTTGCTCGTTTCCCTTATGATGCACTCATGTATACCTTCAAGAGAGTTCATGCCGTCGTTAGTTAAGCAATTATAAGAACGGACTTCTATTTCTCAGGAAAATTGGGAAGCATTTACTTTGTTTCTACTACGTTTCCCATATTCCATTTCAGCTCCCAAACATTCACAACAATAATCACAATATAGAAACCAACAATCATCGTTTAGCAAAATCCACCAATTTCCTCCAATTTCTCCACATTTAGTGGTTTTAGCCTATCATCACATCTCCTCATACGTCACACTTATCCCATGGTATAAACGTTATTTATAATGTATTCATGATCACAACATATCAACATTCATGATTTCCATCCAACTACCATTCAATTGTAACACTGCTCATCCTTTTAAAAACTCATTTTCCATGTTTTTCTACAATCCAAGCGTCTTAGCTTTCCAATACCTTAAACAACATAGTAAAATCATGAAACATACCTTAGATGATGGTGGAACAAGCTTTGAATGGAATTCTTCCTCTTGCACCAAAGTTTCACTTCGCCTCCTTAGGGTTTTCTTGAAGAAGATGAATCATACTTGAGTTTCATATGCTTTGCTCTATGGATTTTATGTTGTTGATTGTCATGACCCAGCCCCGTGGGCCGCGACTGGCACCCTACCTGGGTACCCAGACCAAATCGCATATTCGATACCAACTCCAAACTTATTTCAGAATTTTACAAAATCGTATCAAACATAGTTATATCAAAATATGTCTTAAGCGGTCGCACAAATCCAAATGTCATATCAAATACAAACTGAGCGGCGGAATAGACATCGCCGGTCAAATGTGCAAACATAAGCATAAGGGCCATTTGGGGCCGTCATAACAAACAGACCGCTTTAAGACCAGAAAACAAAATCAAGCCAACACATACAGGACCCTCACCCCACATATATGACTACAGGCCTCTACGAATTCAAAACAAAGACATATGGCGAGACAGGCCCCGCCGTACCCAAATAGTCCAATATACCGAATATATACACAAAGCAAAAGGAGTCTGTACCACAGTGGACTCCGGGTCAAAGAGAAGTACTCCAGAATAGCAAGAAACGAAGCCTACTGTGGAGGATCACCGATATCTGCACCTGCGGGCATAAAACGCAGCCCCCGAAGAAAGGGGGGTCAGTACGAAATATGTACTGAGTATGTAAAGCACGGAGTACAGAATTATGGATCAAAACCGGAAGCAAATCAAAAGACAAAGTGGAGTACAAACCGGAGTGTCAAAATCCGTATCAAATCATATACATATACATAATGCAGGCGAAAATCATGCAACGCTCAAGAACGTGGTCGCCACTCCGATGCTGGCGCCACACACAGCATAACACCAGAAGGTTTCAAATCTCCGTACATCCCCGAACACAACCACAAACATAGGTGAGCGTATCGCATCACGAGCCATATCACAGCATAACTCCAAACGGAACCCGGCCCTATGGCGAAGCCTCGGGAACCGTAACACAGCATACAGCCGAATTATCATAAAGCGCACGAATCAAAACCGGCCCGGGAACCGGTGAACGAAGTCATAACAAGGCACGAGCGGAGTCGTGAGCAGACAATGCAAATCGTATTTCAAAATAGTCTTTCAAAACATAGTAATCTCATAAATCATTTCATAATACAAAATAATCGCATACTTAGTCGATATAAGGCTTCATTTCACAAAACATTTCCAAAATAGTACGTATAGCTCAAAATGTAACTTAGCACATCGAAATGTTCAAACCATATCCCGTAGGAGAAATTTCCAAAATCGAAAGTATCTTTTCAAACTTTACTCAAAAGGACAGCCCAATAAGACAAATGGGGCGTCTCGGAGTTAGCGGGCCCACCTCGAGTCAAGTTGAGGTGGCAAACATATTTTTCAAACGTTTATAGGCCAAAGGGTCATACATAATCATTTCTAAGTTACCCGATCACATTTCGATAGGTTTCGGACGAGTGGTGGCATTCTAGCCAAAATAGAGCCCTTAGGCTTCAATTGAATTGAATGAATAGTAACTTTTCTGTGGATCGGGTTTCGAGGAGCAGAGATGCTCCGGAAGTTCTCAGATTCGCCTATCATACTAAGATATGCCAAACGAAGGAGTGGGAAGCTTTACATACCTCACAGACGTCGTATGCTCTCCCAAAAGTCCAATCCCGTTTCGTCTAAAATCTGCAAATGGTCAAAGTTACCAATTGAGATTCTTAGGCTTAAAAATGCCTTTAACTCCATTTTCGCCTACCGAAATTTCGGCAGCATTTCCCCTATAAATCTAACATCCCCGAGACTTAGCTCGGCTCAAAATATATCAATAACAACAGCCCACACATCAACAAACAACACAAGCAATAATCAAACCACTCTAGGTTCAAAGTTCAACTTTATTACTTAAGTTGGCAACCTTCATTCAAACTTCCAAAACTCCAACTCTATATCTACATAATTGTATTCATTTCCTCATTCAAACTTATACAATCACATCCTAAATACAATCCAAGCCATACACGAAATTGCCTCAAAATCCATTACTTTCCATAATTCTTCAAAAACATCAAAAATTCACGACGCACATTCTAACTCACGTCGTTTCATTCCGAATTCATTAACATCATTATAAATTCATATTTAAAGTCTCTAGCACCCTAAATATACAATGATATACATAATGATACCGAAGGTATACGCTTTCCGATAATATCCAAAATCATTTTCCAACGCCAATTTAATTCATCAATCAATCATTTACGACATAAGAATCACAACAACACATTATACCAACTAAACAAGATCAATTCACATCATTTTCTCCTCCCTATGGCCCACGGCCAACACACCACATACACACACACCCACGACTTTCTATTTACATCCAAGTTACGGGATTCTCGTCTATTTCCAATCCTTAGCATATTCATATCAATTCTATAACATTAAAGGGGCAAAATTCTTACCTTTTCTTGAAAACCCGACTTGTCGTAAACGTAGTCCTTGTGCCAAACTAATTATACCCCGTTGAAGAGGGCCTTGAGTACTTCACAACTATGTAGAGATTAGGATTTTTGGATCACAAACAAGGCTTGGAGAAATTTTTTCTTTCTCTTTTCTTAGTCACGGCCGAGAGCCCTTTTTTTGTGGAGTTCTTCAATTTTTATTCTTGTTCTTGATAATTCTAAGAACCAAACATGATATATATCCACTTATAGGTCATGTGCATAGCACATGACCTTAATAAAATGGGCTTGGACCTTGCTCCCTTGGCCGGCCACTTGAAGATTTTTGGGCCTCAATTTTGCTTTATATTTTCTTGGCCCAATTCATAAAAGTCCCGTTTTGTAATTCCCGAAACTAATTTCCGAAATTTCAAATTTACCCTCGGCCTTCCCCGAGGTCTTGACATTAATGATTCCATAACCAACATAGTCATATTCACAAAAATTAAAATATTTCCTTATAACTCACCAATCGTAGTTATTTCTCGATTTCCAACTATACGAAAATACGGGACATAACATTCTCCCCCCCTTAAGAACATTCGTCCCCGAATGTTAAATAACTCTTATGAAGGCTCACAAACATGACGGGAAAACCATTCCTATTCATAGCACACATGGTCCATCCGTTCATTAATACAACAAATTCAAAAGTTTAGATTACAAGAGGCATAGGGAATAAACGGGGGGAATCGCTTCTTCATCTCATCCTCCGCCTCCCAAGTCATCTCTTCCCGGTTATTATTGCGCCATAGAACTTTGACAGAAGGCACCTCCTTAGTGCGCAATCTCCTCACCTGACGATCCAAAATAGATATAGGTTGCTCGTCATAAGACAACTGCTCCGTCACATGAAGATCATCTACTGGGAATATCCTGGAAGGGTCACCAATACACTTCCGCAGCATAGACACATGAAACACCGAGTGCACGGCCTCCAAATCGGATGACAAGTCTAGCTCGTAGGCAACCGCGCCTATCCTCCGAACAATCTGGTATGGCCAGATGTACCGCGGACTCAACTTACCCTTCTTGCCAAATCTCATAACGCCCTTCATGGGCGACACCTTCAGGAATACCCAGTCGCCAATCTGGAACTCTAACGGTCGACGTCGTCTATCAGCATAAGCTTTCTGTCGACTCTGAGCAGCTAATAGTCGCTCCCGAATAGGCTTCCCTTTATCTACAGCTTCCTGGATCACGTCTGGCCCAATCAACTTAGTCTCGCCGACGTCGAACCAATCAATAGGAGATCTGCATCTCCTACCATAAAGGGCCTCGTACGGGGCCATCTGAATGCTGGAGTGATAATTGTTATTGTAAGCAAACTCTATAAGCGGCAAGTGATCATCCCAGCTGCCCCTGAAATCAATAACGAAGGCCCGCAACATATCCTCGCGCGTCTGAATAGTGCGCTCGGCCTGCCCGTCGGTCTGAGGATGGAAAGCTGTACTGAGGCTCACCTGAGTCCCTAATCCCTCCTGAAATGACCTCCAGAAATTATCTGTAAACTGGGCACCTCCGTCAGTAATAATACAGGGACTCCGTGAAGTCTGACTATCCCTCTGATATATAATCTGGCCTAGTCCTCAGCCGAATAAGTAGTCCGGTCCGGAAGGAAATGGGCTGATTTCGTCAGCCTGTCCACAATAACCCAAATAGAGTCATACCTGCGTAGAGTACGCGGCAACCCAACAATGGAGTCCATATTAATCATCTCCCATTTCTAGGCTGGAATTTCCATCTCCTGTAACAATCCACCGGGCTTTTGATGCTCAATCTTAACTTACTGGCAGTTCGGGCACTGACTAACAAACTCGGCAATATCTTTCTTCATGCCGTCCCACCAATACAAACACCTGAGATCACCATACATCTTAGTGGAACCAGGATGAACAGAATACCGTGCCTCATGTGCCTCGCCCATAATCTGCTGTCGTAAGCCCGCAACGTCCGGTACACAGAATCTGCCGTCATATAATAATACTCCTTCAGGCGAGATTTCAAACTGAGTCTTTGTTTTATTAAGGGCCACACGCTATCTTCTGTAACGGACAAACGCTTTCCAGACATCATAGCTAATGTCATTCCTTATCACACTACTGAGTTCTCTACCACATTATCGTAATCCCACTTCATACCGGACACCTCACACCAACGGATTCAAAATCACCTCATACCAGAAAGTTCACACCAACGAATCCAGAATCATACCCAACACTCCACATCAACGGATTCAGAACTAGGACCGGACGCCTAGAAGCATATCGAACGAACTCGTAATCGGAGGCAGACGTACTCGACTATGGCGGACGGTTTCATGGTCACAATCAGAAGTACAAAAGTATGTCAAACAAATCTGAGGTCGGAGTCAGACGTACAAAGGCGTATTAAGCGAATTCGTAATCAGAATCAAGCATACGGGAATATTCTGTCACCCCAAACGAACTCACAACTAGATCATCGTATTCAGACTCATTCAAACTTAACCTACGTTGTTCAAACTGAAAGTTACAACAGACGTCACACCAACATTAATCGAACGCTCATCTTAAGCAGTCGCCCGTGCAGAACAGTCATATCAAAATCATAAAGGTGGCGGAATATACATCGCACACGTACAAACTCATGGGCCGTCTTGGCCATAGTAGCATACGGGCCGCTTAAGAAGGCAAAACAGATCCACATACGAACACACCGAAGTTTTATCAGACAGATTCACAATCGGGGTCAGACGTACGGAATAAGATCGGACAGAATCGAAACCGGAATCAGACGTACAGAATTATATCACACAGGTTCGCATCCAGAGTCAAACATACAGAGATGTGTCAGACGGATTCGCAATCAGAGCTAATCATGCAGAGGTATTTCAACCAAAATTAAATTCAGAACCAGATGTACCAAAGTTTATCAAATGGGAACACAATCGAGGCCAGAAGCATAGAGGCGCAATAGACAGAGCCTTATCAAAATCGGGAGTGCAGAAGTATAGCAGATAGAATCCGAATTAGGATCAGATCACTCTTATTAAGGCTCCAATGATTCATGAAAAAAATTTCCTTTTATTTGTAAACTTGTTCGCCAAGCTGTCACACAAATTGTCTTGCGTCTCGCGTATCAACTCTTTCAAATATCCCACTTATTCACACTGATTATCTTTCATCTTTCCTACCCTCCATACTCACTTCCTCTTTCAGACATCGTCGTCCCAAACTAAGTTATAATGCAATTGGGGATTTTCTATCCCTTGACAACATTCGGATCGTCGTCCCCGCTTCGCTTCAAGTATTCGGTTTAGTAAAACCTTTCGTCTATCACAACTTTGGTTGCCGGGACTCGGCTCTTACCCCACATGGGCACCAAACGAGAATCATACACACACACATACACATACACACATACGGATATATTTACCCATTCCTTACTGACGAACGTCTCTGACTGTCGTTCAAATTCGCTCAATTTCCCGAGCGATGTTATACCTTTTCTTTTTGCCCATTTAGTCTGCCTCGTTCTGCGCGACTCCTGTAAGGGCACTAATTACTCCACACATTCTCTTTTCCTTTAGATTACCCCAAATTTCATTTATATCTAGCATACTTATACTTGTGCAAAATTTTGCATTACTTCCCAGGGGGGTCACCCATCCCAGAATTGGTCTGGCTTGAGCACGCTTAACCCCGAAACTTTCACGCATTTTGACGCGTTAGGGCTAATATAATTTCGTCGATCGCCACTCACGACCTTTGTCACGTAATTTAAGACAAATCGGGGTCTTAACAACCTTTCAAAACGTCCCCGTAGCGGGTCCCACCCCGGCCTACGAGAATTCTATTACTTTTCTGACTTGGTGATTACCGTGTCGTCACTTGTAAATCCTCAACATATACCTCCATGCATACATATGTACTTTCAGACAGCCCACAAGTCTAAATTCGTATTCTACAAATTCCATCTCCAAATAATCGAGGGAAAACTGACAGAATGTTACTGTAAGGTATCTTCCAACCATCAGCAAAAGAAGACTAGAGTTCGACGAACTTCGCGAAATCATCAAATGCCTAATTCACATAATTACCCCCACGGTTATACATATCTATATACTTAAGCCGAGAGCAAACCGCTCAATTCTCAACTGCTTGTTACGTTTTGTATTCTTTCAATTTGAGGAACCTTAATCGTCGAACATTCTTGCCCTTCACGTGGGTTGTGCTAAAACAAAATGGGGTTAGAACACATTTCTGGTCCCTCCAAATAACTTGCGAATCTACTACTCGTATATTTTGTTGAGATAAAATTGTTTCCCGCTAAGGGTAATGCTCCTTACAAATAACCTGGAGGGTACCTTTTAATCCACCATAATAGGTTTATCATAATGGTATCGACCTTCAAGACAGGTTAAGGATTTATATCCCATTTCCCTTTTCGTATTTCTAGAAATATTTGGGCATAGGTTCTTCTATATTTCTTACTATCCCAAAACCTATACGCAGGAAATACCAACCAGGCCTCACAGGGCCACCACATATACGTACATACATATCACATCATATCACCTCATAGCCACACGGGCTAACACTTTCAAACAAGAATATAAATATGCCAAGGCTTACCTCACATGCCCAGCTCGACTGCACCAGCTACACTTTTCATATTTATTTCTCTTTTCGCTGCTCGACTTGATGTTTTAATCGTACTTCAGAATACCTTACCCAACATACGTCTTTCGTAACATTTCTTACCAGATTATTGTATAGCTTCCAATATCAGCAGTCATTGTCTTACGTCGATACCGCTCTCCAGCTGCAATCAAGGGTTAGAAAAAGAAGAAGTTCATTTCCTACAGCTGGCTCTATCGCACGATCTAAGATTCCAAAAAAAATAACATCCTAAATGCCCTGTAGTTTCCTGTTTATAGATGTGGTGCACAACACATCGATAAACAAGACTCTACGAGACACGGCCTGTAGACATTCCGAGGACAAACTGCTCTGATACCACTTTTGTCATGACCCAGCCCCGTGGGCCGCGACTGGCACCCTACCTGGGTACCCAGACCAAATCGCATATTCGATACCAACTCCAAACTTATTTCAGAATTTTACAAAATCGTATCAAACATAGTTATATCAAAATATGTCTTAAGCGGTCGCACAAATCCAAATGTCATATCAAATACAAACTGAGCGGCGGAATAGACATCGCCGGTCAAATGTGCAAACATAAGCATAAGGGCCATTTGGGGCCGTCATAACAAACAGACCGCTTTAAGACCAGAAAACAAAATCAAGCCAACACATACAGGACCCTCACCCCACATATATGACTACAGGCCTCTACGAATTCAAAACAAAGACATATGGCGAGACAGGCCCCGCCGTACCCAAATAGTCCAATATACCGAATATATACACAAAGCAAAAGGAGTCTGTACCACAGTGGACTCCGGGTCAAAGAGAAGTACTCCAGAATAGCAAGAAACGAAGCCTACTGTGGAGGATCACCGATATCTGCACCTGCGGGCATAAAACGCAGCCCCCGAAGAAAGGGGGGTCAGTACGAAATATGTACTGAGTATGTAAAGCACGGAGTACAGAATTATGGATCAAAACCGGAAGCAAATCAAAAGACAAAGTGGAGTACAAACCGGAGTGTCAAAATCCGTATCAAATCATATACATATACATAATGCAGGCGAAAATCATGCAACGCTCAAGAACGTGGTCGCCACTCCGATGCTGGCGCCACACACAGCATAACACCAGAAGGTTTCAAATCTCCGTACATCCCCGAACACAACCACAAACATAGGTGAGCGTATCGCATCACGAGCCATATCACAGCATAACTCCAAACGGAACCCGGCCCTATGGCGAAGCCTCGGGAACCGTAACACAGCATACAGCCGAATTATCATAAAGCGCACGAATCAAAACCGGCCCGGGAACCGGTGAACGAAGTCATAACAAGGCACGAGCGGAGTCGTGAGCAGACAATGCAAATCGTATTTCAAAATAGTCTTTCAAAACATAGTAATCTCATAAATCATTTCATAATACAAAATAATCGCATACTTAGTCGATATAAGGCTTCATTTCACAAAACATTTCCAAAATAGTACGTATAGCTCAAAATGTAACTTAGCACATCGAAATGTTCAAACCATATCCCGTAGGAGAAATTTCCAAAATCGAAAGTATCTTTTCAAACTTTACTCAAAAGGACAGCCCAATAAGACAAATGGGGCGTCTCGGAGTTAGCGGGCCCACCTCGAGTCAAGTTGAGGTGGCAAACATATTTTTCAAACGTTTATAGGCCAAAGGGTCATACATAATCATTTCTAAGTTACCCGATCACATTTCGATAGGTTTCGGACGAGTGGTGGCATTCTAGCCAAAATAGAGCCCTTAGGCTTCAATTGAATTGAATGAATAGTAACTTTTCTGTGGATCGGGTTTCGAGGAGCAGAGATGCTCCGGAAGTTCTCAGATTCGCCTATCATACTAAGATATGCCAAACGAAGGAGTGGGAAGCTTTACATACCTCACAGACGTCGTATGCTCTCCCAAAAGTCCAATCCCGTTTCGTCTAAAATCTGCAAATGGTCAAAGTTACCAATTGAGATTCTTAGGCTTAAAAATGCCTTTAACTCCATTTTCGCCTACCGAAATTTCGGCAGCATTTCCCCTATAAATCTAACATCCCCGAGACTTAGCTCGGCTCAAAATATATCAATAACAACAGCCCACACATCAACAAACAACACAAGCAATAATCAAACCACTCTAGGTTCAAAGTTCAACTTTATTACTTAAGTTGGCAACCTTCATTCAAACTTCCAAAACTCCAACTCTATATCTACATAATTGTATTCATTTCCTCATTCAAACTTATACAATCACATCCTAAATACAATCCAAGCCATACACGAAATTGCCTCAAAATCCATTACTTTCCATAATTCTTCAAAAACATCAAAAATTCACGACGCACATTCTAACTCACGTCGTTTCATTCCGAATTCATTAACATCATTATAAATTCATATTTAAAGTCTCTAGCACCCTAAATATACAATGATATACATAATGATACCGAAGGTATACGCTTTCCGATAATATCCAAAATCATTTTCCAACGCCAATTTAATTCATCAATCAATCATTTACGACATAAGAATCACAACAACACATTATACCAACTAAACAAGATCAATTCACATCATTTTCTCCTCCCTATGGCCCACGGCCAACACACCACATACACACACACCCACGACTTTCTATTTACATCCAAGTTACGGGATTCTCGTCTATTTCCAATCCTTAGCATATTCATATCAATTCTATAACATTAAAGGGGCAAAATTCTTACCTTTTCTTGAAAACCCGACTTGTCGTAAACGTAGTCCTTGTGCCAAACTAATTATACCCCGTTGAAGAGGGCCTTGAGTACTTCACAACTATGTAGAGATTAGGATTTTTGGATCACAAACAAGGCTTGGAGAAATTTTTTCTTTCTCTTTTCTTAGTCACGGCCGAGAGCCCTTTTTTTGTGGAGTTCTTCAATTTTTATTCTTGTTCTTGATAATTCTAAGAACCAAACATGATATATATCCACTTATAGGTCATGTGCATAGCACATGACCTTAATAAAATGGGCTTGGACCTTGCTCCCTTGGCCGGCCACTTGAAGATTTTTGGGCCTCAATTTTGCTTTATATTTTCTTGGCCCAATTCATAAAAGTCCCGTTTTGTAATTCCCGAAACTAATTTCCGAAATTTCAAATTTACCCTCGGCCTTCCCCGAGGTCTTGACATTAATGATTCCATAACCAACATAGTCATATTCACAAAAATTAAAATATTTCCTTATAACTCACCAATCGTAGTTATTTCTCGATTTCCAACTATACGAAAATACGGGACATAACATTGATCATCAATTCCCCTTGAATTTTCTTATGGAATAATATTAGAGTAGTCTCTAGAGGGTTCTTGAAGTGGAGAGTGGGAATGAAATGAAAATAAAATGAAAAGGGGCCCTTATATTTAAAATTGAAATCTGGCCGAGGGACTTTATACGGACCAACATACGGTCCGTATAATTTTTACTGACCGTATGTTGGACCGTAAATTTGGTCCAGAATGTTATCTTCATCTTGGCCAATTATACGGTCCAACATACGGCCAGTATAATTTATACGGACCGTATGTTTGGCCGTATAATGCCAACTGAAGCGACTTCCGTTCTCGTCGACTCGTTTGTTCTCCGATCCTTATGGAACCTTCTTAATACTTGTTTAGCACTTCAATACCAATCTAAGGGACGTTATTACTTAATACATCATTGTGCCCTCGTTAACTCGTTGCTCGAAATTCTTGTCTGATATACAACATGCGACTCGCTTTCCCTTACTTTCGTTCCTCATCTCGGATGTCTTTGAGAATCTTAATTAGGGCCCTTTACATCCTTATTGCTCGCCAAAACATCGCATATGTTATGTCCTTCGCTCACCTATTCACTGTACACGTACGGAGAATTTTCATGGTGTAACAGGTCAAACTTTAGATGGTCATAACTTTGCACTTGGATGTCCGTTTTACGCGGGTTTTTTTTAACTTGTGTATTTTTCGAGATCTATGCGGGCAAACGCCGCAAGGCGGTTTGGCCTAGCCGATTTAAAACAAAACACATTTTATCCCATTTAATTTCAATTTTCCCCCAAATTGGCGTGAAATTTTCAGTTTTATTTACTTATAAGATGATGATACGCAATAGATTTCAACGTAAAAATCTCGGGGTAATGTAGCTGTGAATGTCAATTTCACTTCTACGGTTTCAATTTTTGAAAATAAAGCTGACTAATTTTCTCGACATATAAAGTTGACTAAAATAACCTTACAGTCAAACACTAAGTTTTTTCAAACAAAACTTACTTCGGGTACCTTTTCAACCCCTAAAATGACGATCCGAACGTCTACGTATCCTTGATGTATTGAGCCTACATTATTGTACGCAGAAAGAAATATCAGGTTCTATATAAAATATTGACGTTTCGGAGTCTTGACACACGACTAATCGTTGGTCAAAATACGAAAAAACACACTTAAGTTTTGCAAAAAAAAAAAAAGTTTGCCAATTTTTTTTTTAGTGCTCGCTATTTTACTGCGCTATACAAATAAAAAAAAATCTTTAGCGGAGTAAAATACTGCGCTAAAGCAGTTAAAACGTTTTGGCAACAACTTTATTTTCAATAAATCTAAACCCTAAAAATAAAAAACCTTAAGCTAATGACAACAAGCCTTCAAACAAAAATGGACGTCTATGTATATAAAACACTTAAACCTAAAGTTTACAAACAAAACTTACTTCGGGCACCTTTTCAACCCCTAAAATAACAATCCGAACGTTAACGTATCCTTGATGTATTGACCCTTGCAACCGTTTCGAGAGACTGTGTATACATCCCACTGAACGTGCTAGCGGGACTGATTGTCAAGGCATCATCGGTTATAAGGACATTAGGTACAGAGACGATTTCCAAATATTTATATAGGCAAATTAATAGCTTTTAGGAGAGAATATGATTATAAGGTCTTTTGAGGTAACGTTTATCGAAAATTCTTTCACAGAAACATTTTTGGGAGAGAAATTACAAAGAGGAACATATTTTTGAGTGGAAACAGAGAAACTTGCTTCAGTCATATCAAAATCTTGGTAAACAAAAGGGTAAAAATGAAGGTGAATCCAATGTCTTCCAATTTGGCTAATCGGGCATTTATAACTGGATTGTTAAGTGAAAATTCTTGTTTCTTGATAAAGGGGTGAATCATCAGAGTATTGAATTTGAAGGGGTATCAGCTAATATATCTTGTGAAGTTGATAAATACTTTGAAGATGATTTATCAGAAATAAAAACCCTATTACCAACATCAGTATCTTTAGATGATCCACAGTCTATTAAGAAATTATCTTTAGGATCAAATCCAAGAACACACAAAACTCCCAACACCAATATAAATAAACTCTTTCATTAACAATCCAAAACCCCAAGATTTCTTCAACAATTAAAATCCCAAAATAACACAAAGAACTAAAAATATCAACTCTTTGCACCAAGAAACACAAAATATCAAAAACCCATCAAAAGGGTAAATATGTGTTACACCTCGAACAATTTTCGCGTCGTTTGCATCGTAAGTAAAGTAACGCAAGTCGGAGAGGTCATGGAGCTCTTATAAGGTTAAGCAAGACCTTTAACAAATATTAAGATAGTATGTAAAGGTTCCGGGATCAAGCGAATCGAAGAAATTAAGTTTGTCGAAATTTTGGAAAAACTTGGCAGAATTTTGGACAGGAAATTCTGGTCCAACTTGAGAGAGGTATATCTCCTAGAATATGAGGAGTTATGGAATGCATAACCTATGTAAATTGAAGTTTAGAGAGTCTTCTTTCCCATGCAATTGACAGATCGCAAATCCGAGACATACAGTGGAAGTTACGGCCTGTACAAAATTGTGCGATGTCTCAGTGCAAATCGATGGCCCGTCGAATAACGATGGTACCATCGAACCAGCAGTCAAACTGAGGTGGTGGAACCGACCTTGGGGATTATAAAAACCCACTCCACCCCCTCTCCACCATTCTACAACCTTCCACCACCCCTGCATACCTCCATATACTCCCTCCAAGACATTTCACCCACTTGGTTATTATTCACACCAAATTTATACGCTAATTAGCTCCGAAACTTGTGGAAACCTCATAGTATTGTTGTTGGAACAGAACGGGGGAAGGCGGGTGTCACGACCCAAACCGATGAGCCGTAACGAATGCCCGACCACTACTGGCCAAGCACTCTTATGTTTGGATTCACTTCTCACTGATTAACTTGGGCCCATATGCAATCCATAACTGAGCTATACTGTCTCCTGAATAATCAACACAAGAAACACCATCTCGAGAACTTACCGCCAACGCATACATATAAGTATAAATACTGAGAGTAACAACGCAAGCCGATTAGGCCACTACATATATTGTACAACAACGCAAGTGCTGAGAAGGCTGCATAACATCACGGCTACATAACACTGTCTACAGACCTCTATAGAATACAGACTGTAGAAGAGATAGGACAAAGCCCCTATCATACCCGTTTATCAAAAAGAGCATACCAAAATGGCGGTCGCTCCGGTCCAAATGGAGCTCGCTGGCTGAGACGGAAGAGAGATCCTATTGGTCTGGCTCGCTCGGCTGGTTGCCTGATCCTGCGGGTATGAACGCAGCGTCCAAAAAAAAGAACCTCAGTACGAGTAATGTACTGAGTATGTAAGACATGAATGATAACATGATAATATGTACAGAACATGAACAACAACATAACAAGGAAATATAGAAGACATAAGAAAAAGGTACAACTGTGACTGCTTGCCTTTTAAGGCGGAATCATGCATGCTCACTTTTACCTTCAAAACATATCACATATACATACATAAACTGTCTGAATCAATTAACATCATTAGCCCGCGTCCTGGCCTTTCGCGTTTGGGGTAATCATCTTACGCCACCCACTAGTGGTGCTGTCCGTGCCATATAGACACGGTGTTATTATCATCATCCATAAGCCACCTACTACGCCCAACGTAGTGGTGCTGCCCGGCCGTATAGGCATAGTGTAATCATCCATAAGCCGCCCACTACGCCCAGCATAGTGGTGCTGCTCAGCCGTATAGGCGTGATGTAATCATCACAACATAAGCATGCATCAGAGCCCAATCAAAAGCTATAACTCCATCGGAGTGACGTAAGGTCGGTAACCTTCGATTGTATTATGGAATAATCATGATCGTCGTGTCTCACCTTGAAGGGACGAGCATTATAAGGTGAGAATATCTGTTATATCCCGCATTTTTGAACAATTGGATAATTCAAGACAATCGCGGGAAGACTACAAGCAAGGCCCTATTTTTGTTTTGCTTGGCATATGAGTTGCTTATGAAGAATTTAGAAGCAGGAATATTAAGAAAGGTCAAGGGCATAAAGGGAAATTCGCAATATGATTCGTGGAATTATGGAGGGAGACGAAGGGCAAATTTGGAATTTGGAGAAAAACAATTTTTCATTAGTTGTAAGACCAAAATAATATATGGGCTTGGAAATTAAATGGACCACCTAGTCATCCATATGGTTGGGCTTAGGCCCATAAAGAATTAATGAATGGTATTAAAAGATGAATTAGTCATCTTAATTCCATAACTTTCTAGAGAATTCAAGAGCAAAAAAAAAAAAAGAAGAAGGAGCAAAACTCCATAGGCATTTCGGCCAAGGGCAAAAATTGCCAAGGAAATTGACAAAAATTTCTTCAAAAATCATTTCCTACCAATTGAAGGGCCCCTAGTAAGGTGGAGAGTTCTTTGGAGCAAGAAAAGTCCATATTCATAAGTTGGAAATTCAAGCAAGTTGGAGAATCAAAGAAGGAGGTAAGAATTTATACTCTTTTATATGTTATGGATGTATATGTATGTTGTAGTGTACAAAAATGGATGAAATTCATAAGGAATGTGAACATGGGAGTGGTGGCCGTGTGATATATGTGTGTGTGTGGAAATTATGTGCCAAGTATTTTGTTTAGTGTTTGGTTGTTATTGTTGTGAATGTTATGTTGATAATGGAAGTTGAATGATTTTGGAAAGGTTGTAGTTGTGTATGCATAATGGTGGCCGTGTGGTGTATATTGTATGTATAGTCGTGTATATGTGTTGAATTATGAAGGAATGGTGAGCAAGTTTTATTTGGTATGTTGGTTGTTGTGTTGTGAACTTTATGTTGCAAATAAAAGCCTAATGAGCTTAGTGAAGTATTAGTAGTTGGAGGCTTGTTTTGGAAGATTATGCAAATTGAAAATTATGTTCTTACATGTATGGAAGACAATGATATTATTGTGGTGTTGTTGGAATATATATTATAAGGTTGTTATTGTTTTTATTGGAGTTGGAAGGTTTTGAAAGAAGTAGCAAATTGATTGAGTTGTTATAATGTGTCTTGGATTGAATATGGAAATTGTTAGTGTGATTGGTGATATTATGTTGATAGTTTGGCCGGGTTGAATTCCCGGATTGTTGTTGATGAGAATTGGCTAAGTTGATCTTTGGGAATCATGTATTTATAGGGGAAGTGCTGCCAAAATTTCGGTAGCCAAGTATTATCGTAAGATTCCAATTCTAAATGCTCTAATCAAAGTTTGGTAATTGTGACTAATTTGTAGATTTTGGCGGATTTGCGACTTAAATTTGGACTAGCGTAAGGGGCGGAAAGAGGTATGTAAGGCTTCACCCTTCTTTCTATGGCATGTCTTAGACGTAATATGTTGGATGTGAGCCTCGGGGATAACTCTACCCTCCGGAATCCGCGCCTAAAGTTTCCCCTTTTTCATTCAGTAGAATTGAATTAAAAATTGTGTAAAATGTTGGAAGAACTTCCTAAACCTCTAGAACTCGCATAAATAGGATCCGACTACCCTAAAACCCTCACAAGTAACGCCATGACATGTAACATACGTAAATTGTGTACGCCGCCTCATTAGACCCGAGGTGGGCCCATTGCCCTCGGATTCCTCTCTATTGTTCCGTCTATCAAACGACAAGTTTTGTAACTATGCTAATGAGAGTACCTCTATGATGACAATGATAAGAATATGTCTATGATGACTATGACAAGAATGGTTCCATGTCTAAAAGTCGTAAGTTAATGATCTAATATGAATATAAGGACAACGAGTTAGTTCATGATTTCAATTCTATTCCTTGTTATGATTCCGTGTCCTAAGAGACTCTAAAGTATATGAAGTAATGTTTTAAGAGGCTTATGATCTTATTCTATGTCTTCTCTAAATGCTATCTTTCGTTGATAGTCTCGCCTTATAATTACCGTTCCTTCAAGGTGAGACAAAATGACCACGATTATTCCATATTGTAATCGGAGGATTTCGACCTTACGTCACTCCGATAGAGTTATAGCTTTTGATTGGGCTCTCTTGCATGCTTGAAATGGGACAGTTATACAGAGCCTATATGGCCAGGCACGACCACCGCTACGGCGGGCTGCTATGTTTACACAGAGCCTATATGGCCAGGCACGACCACCGCTACGGCGGGCTGCTATTCTTACACAGAGCCTATATGGCCAGGCACGACCACCGCTACGGCGGGCTGCTGTGTTTACACAGAGCCTAGATGGCCGGGCACGACCACCACTAGTGGGCGGCACGAGATGATTACCCCGGACGCGGGAGGCCCGGACGCGGGCTAATGATGTTATGTGATGCAGACAGATTATGTATATATATATAAAGGTAAAAGTGAGCATGCATGATTCCGCCTTAAGGGGCACTCCCATGTACAGGTCACCGCTTATCATGATATATTTCATATGCATAAGTTACAGCCCTACACATGACATGTTCCATATGTACAAGATACTCTCTTTTACATGATATGCTCTACTTTTCATATTATGTTACTATTCATGCCTTACATACTAGGTACATTACTCGTACTGACGTCCCTTCTTGTGGACGCTGCGTTTTCATGCTGCGCAGGTAGACAGGTTGACGGGTTTGACTCTTATGAGCTTCTCCAGCGAGATATTGAGAGTGCTCCAGTTGTTCCGGAGCTCCAGTCCATTGGTACTACTTTTGTGCACATGTCCGGGCTTGGCAGTACCCGACCCTCTTTGTGATGATATGTATTATGTTTAGAGGCTCGTAGACAGATATGCACAGTCAGATGTTTTGTACTTTTGTGGTTTTCATCGTGGTATAATTGTGCTATTAATGTTAATGTTAAGCAACGAAAAAAAATACGATGATGTTCATACAACCTACTTAGTTATAAGAATACGATACGAGATAGGGGGTGCTCGGTACAAGTATCGGGTACTCGTCGCGGCCCCTAGTTTGGTCGTGACAGAAGTTGTATCAAAGCGGTTCGGTCCTAGGGGTTTGTCTACGAGCCGTGTCCAGTAGAGTCCTGTTTATGGGTGTGTAGAGCGCCACACTTATAGACAGGAGGCTGCAGGGCATTTAGGAAATATGACCTTCTTTGTTCTCTAGATCGTGCGATAGAGCTATACTACCAGGTTTCCGTGTTATTTTCCTAATCTTATGTTATGGTTTCAGTAATGCCGATGAAGAGGAAGGATACGGCGGCCCAAAAGGGCTAGGGGGCGGCTGGACGCAGAGCCGAACGGGAGCTAGAAGAAGACGAGTCTTATAATGAAGCTCCCCCTCAGACTTCTCCTGCTTCCCCCGTATCAGCAGAGCAGGAAAGAGTTCCAGCTCCAGGCCCAGTACCTCCAGTTCCACCGCCAGCAGCTTCTGGCCCGCAGGTGGCAGAAGCTATTCAGCTGTTGACCCAGCTAGTTGCCGCACAGGCTCAGCGGCAAGATGTAGACCTGGGAGACAGGGCGGTGAGTGCGAGGGCTCGTGACTTTATTACCCTGAAACCTCCGGAGTTTTATGGATCGAAACCGGAGGAGGACCCGCAGAGCTTTATAGACGAGATGCTGAGAACACTGAGAATCATACATGCCTCGGATACAGAGTCAGTGGAGTTAGCTTCATATAGGTTGCGGGATGTAGCAGTTCTGTGGTATAATAGTTGGATGTCTTCGAGGGGAGCAAATGCCCCTCCCCCGGTTTGGCAGGAGTTCACTGAGGAATTTCTGCGACATTTCTTACCGCCGGAGATTCGACGAGCTCGAGCTGATATGTTCTTGAATCTCAGACAAGGGAATATGAGCGTCCGGGAATATAGTCTCCGTTTTAATTCCCTAGCCAGGTATGCCCTAGCTATGGTGGCTAATATGGGAGATCATGTACACCGATTCGTGGGCGGATTGGGGCCGCACTTAATTAAGGAGTGTTTGACAGCTTCACTCCAGGACGGGATGACTATTGCTCGTATCCAGGCCCACACACAAAACCTGGAGGAACGACATCAGATACAGAAAGGTGAGCGTTATTCAGATAGGAGTTCCAGAAAAAGGGCTAGATCCTTTGGAGCTAAAAGTGAGTATAGAGGGGGACAGGCGCAGGAGCAGTCCAGGTATTCAGGCCAATCAGCGGCCAACACACCTCCTCGATTTGCAGACGAGGGATTTGACCGTCCTAGTTATTCAAGACAAGACCAAAGCTCGAGGAGGTTGGTCTCTCGGTTGGAGGAGCTCCCAGCCAAGAGAGACCACCTGTCCCACGGTGCCGCCAGTGTAGAAAATTACATTCGGGACCGTGCCGTCAAGGCACAGACGCGTGTTATACTTGCGGGCAAGCTGGACACGTGATGCGGGAATGTCCGTACATGGTTGGTACTGGCAGGGGACAGCCCGCGGGGTCGATAGCGGGTTCTTCTTCATCCGTGCGCCCTCCTGGACAGACTTCCCAGGCCCCGGGAGGCCGGGGCCGAGGCAGAGGAGAGGCACCCAGTTCAGCCGGTCCTCCGCACCGTATATATGCATTGACGGGACGGCAGGATCCTGAACCTGCCCCAGACGCGGCTACAGGTACACTATTGATACTTTCCTATTATATGCACATGTTAATTGATCTAGATTTTTCTTTATCATGCGCCACCCCTATATTACTGAACGTATTGGGAAATTGGGAATTCAGAACGAAAAGTAGCTGAATACATAGGTAAAAGGTGAATAATAGTGATTACGAAGGCCAAGATGGTAATGAAAAGAAAAAGATGCGTTACGAGGGCGTTCCAAAAATGGTCAAGACCCCAAATGTGTCCCATAGTATGTGATATAGGTAATGCGAGGGAATGGAGGCGAAGATACTAACACTAAGACGCTGAAATGCATTAAAGTTTCGAGGTTAAGCGTGCCAGGGTGAGAGCAATCTCAGGATGGGTGACCCCCTGGGAAGTATGCCGAAAATTTCATGAATGTGGGAACAAGAGACGAATGTGAAATCAGGCGGCCTAAAGTAAATTAGAGTGTGTAAAGTAATTAGAAACCCTAAAGAAGTCGTGGAGGCTGAGACGGACTAGACCAGCAGAAGGGGAGAAAGCATGACAGAGTTTTGGGATTAAAGAAAGTTGATTAGTGTTAGGAAGTGGGTGTAAGTAAAATAGTGGTGGAAATGTATATATGTACACAACATCTTATCTGGGACTGTAGAACCCTAACAAACAGTGTCGCGATACATAAATATGCTAGCTGGATGAGATTCAAAAGACATGACGAATGATATAAGTACAGATGTCGCAGGGTAAGACCGATAACGAGCCACACTAGTTAAGGCTAGAGAGCCCTAATACGGTGATATACGGGAACATATCTAGCGAGGGAATAGACGCGGCAGGCTCCACGGAAAAGGGAATCACAATTGTAAAAGATCGCGGAAGGCGACAATTATTTAGAGGGCATAGACGTGTGTAGACCCTCTTAATAAGGGGGGGGGGGGGGGGGGGAGAACATGTTAGACCTAAAATGGACAATGAAGACTCAAGATCCAATAAAGGGGACTTATTAACGCAGGATCAGCGTTCGGAGCTAACTCAATTGACCTACGACATAAAGGCAACCTAAGCTCCTTAAAGGGATATGTTAAGCGGCATGTGAGATGTCTACGAAGGAGACCTCCACGAAGTATTGTGATACACTATGAGGCCAGTTTAACATTCGAGGACGAATGTTCTAAAGGGGGGGAGGATGTTACATCCCGCATTTTTGTACAATTGGATAATTCAAGACAATCGCGGGAAGACTACAAGCAAGGCCCTATTTTTGTTTTGCTTGGCATATGAGTTACTTATGAAGAATTTAGAAGCAGGAATATTAAGAAAGGTCAAGGGCATAAAGGGAAATTCGCAATATGATTCGTGGAATTATGGAGGGAGACGAAGGGCAAATTTGGAATTTGGAGAAAAACATTTTTTCATTAGTTGTAAGACCAAAATAATATATGGGCTTGGAAATTAAATGGACCACCTAGTCATCCATATGGTTGGCTTTAGGCCCATAAAGAATTAATGAATGGTATTAAAAGAAGAATTAGTCAGCTTAATTCCATAACTTTCTAGAGAATTCAAGAGCAAAAAAAAAAAAAAAGAAGGAGCAAAACTCCATAGGCATTTCGGCCAAGGGCAAAAATTGCCAAGGAAATTGACAAACATTTCTTCAAAAATCATTTCCTACCAATTGAAGGGCCCCTAGTAAGGTGGAGTGGTCTTTGGAGCAAGAAAAGTCCATATTCATAAGTTGGAAATTCAAGCAAGTTGGAGAATCAAAGAAGGAGGTAAGAATTTATACTCTTTTATATGTTATGGATGTATATGTATGTTGTAGTGTACAAAAATGGATGAAATTCATAAGGAATGTGAACATGGGAGTGGTGGCCGTGTGATATATGTGTGTGTGTGGAAATTATGTGCCAAGTATTTTGTTTAGTGTTTGGTTGTTATTGTTGTGAATGTTATGTTGATAATGGAAGTTGAATGATTTTGGAAAGGTTGTAGTTGTGTATGCATAATGGTGGCCGTGTGGTGTATATTGTATGTATAGCCGTGTATATGTGTTGAATTATGAAGGAATGGTGAGCAAGTTTTATTTGGTATGTTGGTTGTTGTGTTGTGAACTTTATGTTGCAAATAAAAGCCTAATGAGCTTAGTGAAGTATTAGTAGTTGGAGGCTTGTTTTGGAAGATTATGTAAATTGAAAATTATGTTCTTACATGTATGGAAGACAATGATATTAGTGTGGTGTTGTTGGAATATATATTATAAGGTTGTTATTGTTTTTATTGGAGTTGGAAGGTTTTGAAAGAAGTAGCAAATTGATTGAGTTGTTATAATGTGTCTTGGATTGAATATGGAAATTGTTAGTGTGATTGGTGATATTATGTTGATAGTTTGGCCGGGTTGAATTCCCGGATTGTTGTTGATGAGAATTGGCTAAGTTGATCTTTGGGAATCATGTATTTATAGGGGAAGTGCTGCCGAAATTTCGGTAGCCAAGTATTATCTTAAGATTCCAATTCTAAATGCTCTAATCAAAGTTTGGTAATTGTGACCAATTTGTAGATTTTGGCGGATTTGTGACTTAAATTTGGACTAGCGTAAGGGGCGGAAAGAGGTATGTAAGGCTTCACCCTTCTTTCTATGGCATGTCTTAGACGTAATATGTTGGATGTGAGCCTCGGGGATAACTCTACCCTCCGGAATCCGCGCCTAAAGTTTCCCCTTTTTCATTCAGTAGAATTGAATTAAAAATTGTGTAAAATGTTGGAAGAACTTCCTAAACCTCTAGAACTCGCATAAATAGGATCCGACTACCCTAAAACCCTCACAAGTAACGCCATGACATGTAACATACGTAAATTGTGTACGCCGCCTCATTAGACCTGAGATGGGCCCATTGCCCTCGGATTCCTCTCTATTGTTCCGTCTATCAAATGACAAGTTTTGTAACTATGCTAATGAGAGTACCTCTATGATGACAATGATAAGAATATGTTTATGATGACTATGACAAGAATGGTTCCATGTCTAAAAGTCGTAAGTTAATGATCTAATATGAATATAAGGACAACGAGTTAGTTCATGATTTCAATTCTATTCCTTGTTATGATTCCGTGTCCTAAGAGACTCTAATGTATATGAAGTAATGTTTTAAAAGGCTTATGATCTTATTTTATGTCTTCTCTAAATGCTATCTTTCGTTGATAGTCTCGCCTTATAATTACCGTTCCTTCAAGGTGAGACAAAATGACCACGATTATTCCATATTGTAATCGGAGGATTTCGACCTTACGTCACTCCGATAGAGTTATAGCTTTTGATTGGGCTCTCTTGCATGCTTGAAATGTGACAGTTATACAGAGCCTATATGGCTAGGCACGACCACCGCTACGGCGGGCTGCTATGTTTACACAGAGCCTATATGGCCAGGCACGACCACCGCTACGGCGGGCTGCTATGTTTACACAGAGCCTAGATGGCCGGGCACGACCACCACTAGTGGGCGGCACGAGATGATTACCCCGGACGCGGGCTAATGATGTTATGTGATGCAGACAGATTATGTATGTATATATAAAGGTAAAAGTGAGCATGCATGATTCCGCCTTAAGGGGCACTCCCATGTACAGGTCACCGCTTATCATGATATATTTCACATGCATAAGTTATAGCCCTACACATGACATGTTCCATATGTACAGGATACTCACTTTTACATGATATGCTCTACTTTTCATATTATGTTACTATTCATGCCTTACATACACGGTACATTACTCGTACTGACGTCCCTTCTTGTGGACGCTGCGTTTTCATGCCGCGCAGGTAGACAGGTTGACGGGTTTGACTCTTAGGAGCTTCTCCAGCGAGATATTGAGAGTGCTCCAGTTGTTCCGGAGCTCCAGTACATTGGTACTACTTTTGTGCACATGTCCGGGCTCGGCAGTACCCGACCCTCTTTGTGATGATATGTATTATGTTTAGAGGCTCGTAGACAGATATGCACAGTCAGATGATTTGTACTTTTGTGGTTCTCATCGTGGTATAATTGTGCTATTAATGTTAATGTTAAGCAACGAAAAAAAATACGATGATGTTCATACAGCCCACTTAGTTATAAGAAAACGATACGAGATAGGGGGTGCTCGGTACAAGTATCGGGTACTCGTCGCGGCCCCTAGTTTGGTCGTGACAATATCAATGAAGAATAACATCAAGGGAAAACATAGAGTAAGATCATAAATATCATAAAGTGTCAATTCATACACTTTGGAGATTTTAGAAATAGAGTTATCATCAATGAATAAAATTAACAAAATCAAGAAATAGCTAAACATTCTCATATTATCATTAATCTCATAACTTGAGACTTTTAAACACAAAATCATCATTATCATAATCATCATAGAGATGTGCTCATCTTTGACATCACCGTTATCATTGTAAAAACACATGTCCATCGTTGTTGTCATAAGAGCTTCCAGAATCATAAATCTCTAGTTTGGAAAATACGGACATTTTCAAAAACATTTATGGATTATCAGGAAAGGAGTCATGCCTTGAATCATGAACTTCTAACGTTTAGAAACAAGGAGGTTATGGAAACATTTATGGAATCATAACATAGGAATCATGCCTTCGAAAGAAAGGGACGAGCCTTAACATACCTGTTATAGCCCGTACTTTGTACGTTTGGATATTTTGAGGTAGTCGTGGTACGTTGAAGGCAAGAACATTTTCCAAAACTATTTTAGTGTGCAAGTTGTTTGTGAATATTATTTATGAATACTATTGGTATGGAAATATTGAGAAAGGCTAAGGGTAAAAAGGAAAATTCACAAGATAGCTCATGGAAATAATGAGGAAGGCTGAGGGAAAATTTGAAATTAGGAAAATAATTTTCATGAATTACAAAAAACAAAAGTGATGGGCTTGAAATAAAATGGCCATGTGGCCGTCCAAGTTATAGTGGGCCTTGGCCCATATGGAATTTTAAAATAAATGGCCCAAAAGATGATAAGTATATCATCTTATTCATCTTCAACATTTGGGAAGATTCAAGAAGCTTAGAGAAAAAGAAAGAAAAAGAAAGAAGAAGAGCTAGGTTCGGCCATGGCAAGAAAATTTAGTGCCATGGAAATTCATCAAGAAAAATTGTTTTCTCCTAGTGTTCCAAGCAATTGGAAGGTCCTTATTAACATGAAGGAGTTGTTGGAGCAATTAAATCATTCATTTGTGCAAAACATGCCCCTAGCCGAGTAAAGAGATAAGGGGAAAAAGGTATGTGTTCAACCTTCTCTTACATGTTTTATGGACGATTTGTGAGTATTGTAGAAGGTAGAAACAGATGAAATTCATGAAACATGAATATGGTGGCTGTGGCCGAATATAGAGTAATGTCGTATAGATATGATGAGTTGATTTTATTTAGTATTTTGATTGTTGTTGTTGAGGATTCCATAATAAAAATGAAGATTTGATGACTTGAAATGAAGTTGTAATTGTTGTGGGAGTGTTGAAGAAATTAATTTGACATTAGTATAGTTTCTTGTCATTATAGGAATGAAGTTGTTAATGCATAGACTATTATTATAGTTCTTGAATTTGGAAAGAAAGAATGTGTATGTAGTAAATATACATCATGAATATTTGAAATGAGACATGTGTTGGAAGATAGTAAGTTGGGTTGTTGTAATTGAATTTGAAAGAAGGAAGTGTGTTGTTATGGTCCTTGTTGCTTTTGGAAGGTTTCGGGTGAAATGGCATATTGGCTAGATTGTTTTGAATATTGCATGACTTGTGTGAAGTATTCTTGAATTGTGTTGTAAGGTCTTGGGCAAGTATTTGAACGTGTAAGCATTGATGTTGGCTTGATTTCATGTGATTGAATTGAGTATAAATGAAGTGTCGTTGAATTGTGTGGTAAGAGTTGTTAATGTTAGAATGCATTTCGAAACAATTGTTGAAGTTGATAGTATGATTGTTGGCATTATTGTTGATGATTTGGCCGAGTTAAATTCTCGGATTGTTGATTGATAAATTGGCCGAGTTAGATTCTCGGGGATGGTGTATTTACAGGGGAAATGCTGCCGAAATTTCGGTAGCATATAAGTGAACTCATTTGGAATACTAAAACAAGTACATGTCGATGAGTCTAATGATTATGTAAAATCTTCTTGAATGTAGACAAGCAAGTTTGGGACAAATAAGCGTAGCTAATAAGGCGTGGCACAGGTATGTAAGGCTTACTCTTTCTTTCTTTTGGCATGATCCCTATGAAACGAGTATATGATGTATATGTATGATTTCAAAGAGACTCCTATTCTTAGAGCCACTAGGATGGCTTCCGTTCTTGATTTCCATAAGCTGTTTCATATGGCATTGATACGTATCCATGGTTTCCAAAGTTCTATTGGATATGCTTCCGAACGTTTCTACGATTCTTATTTGCCTATTGATATGGGCATACTTAGTATGGTTGAGGTTATGGCCTGATTGGATAACGAGCCAGGTATAAGAGTTCATGTACTTAAAATGGTTCTGTAAGTATTAATGTTTCTAACTTTTGCATACAGTCTTGGATCGGGCCGAACGTTCCTCGGCGGTAATATATTATAATTATATATCGGGCTGCACGTTCCGCAACAATATATTTATGGATCGGGCTGCACGTTCCGCAGCAATATATTGTATGGATCGGGCTGCACGTTCCGCAGCAATACACTGTTTGATGTTCTATGAGTATGTATGCGTGAATCTGTTATATGTATATATGATATATGATGTCGGCATATTGATTTGATCCATAATGATATTCGAAAGGTACTTAACATGATTGTTGCTTTGATGTTCCAAAAATGGCTTCTGAAACGTTTGAAGAAAGTTCTGTACAAAAACGTCCATAACTTTTTCATACGAACTCCGATTGACTTGAAACGTGTTTACGAACCTCAAGTGTCGGTTTATGTACTTACCTATCGAGTCTTGATTTGTGTGCATATGGTTTCTCACTACTCTGTTCGTGCAAGCTCAATATGTCTATTCACCGAGTCCCGGGCCGGGTATGTTATCGTGCGCACTCCTTTGCATTGTTCACCGAGTCCCTTAATGGGCCGGGTACGATATATGTGTATATGATGATATGATGATGATGATGATGTGTTATGGCAGCCAGGAGGGCATATGATGATTTGATTCACCGAGTCCCTCACTAGAGGGCCGGGTACGGTATGTGTATTATATATGATGTGCACGTGCATGATTCTATCTACCGAGTCCCTTAATGGGCCGGGTACGGCATGACTTCATTCACCGAGTCCCTCACTAGAGGGTCGGGTACGGTATATATATATGTATACGTATATGCATGCATAATGATATGAAAGTATGATGACTTGATTTTATCCACCGAGTCCCATAACGGGCCGGGTATGGTATGTGATAAAGATATGCATGATTTATGTTTTAAAGGCAAGAGTTTTGATATTCTGGACATTGTACATGTTTTTGTATTATTACTGTCAGCTCTGCCCCTTTTTTGTCATCTCTGCCTTACATGCTCAGTACATTTTCCGTACTAACCCCCTTTCTTCGGGGGCTGCGTTTCATGCCACGCAGGTACATACAGATGAGTAGAAGATTCGTCAGAAGATGTTCGAGCAAGGTTGGCGAGCTCCATTTGCTTCTGGACTGTTGCCGAGTCAGAGTATATGTACGTTCTGATTTGTGGATTGATGTTAGAGACTTTGCAGACAGAGTCGTGGGTATTGGAAGTCATTCTGTAAGCGGCTCCATCAGTCGTTGTGTCATTTTGTGTTATGATATAACTTCCATGTTATTACAGATTTTGTTGGATTTGAGAATGATAAAAAGAATGTTTCTGAAAAAAAAATGTACTATGTATTCCATCTTTATTTGATTTAAAAAGTCTAAGAAGATTATGTGTGCACTAAGAGTCTGAGGGTTCGCTTGGCCCTAAGTAAGGGTCGGGTGCCCATCACACCCTGATCAAGATTAGGGTGTGACAAAGTGGTATCAGAGCAGGTTTGTCCTAGGTGTTGTCTGCAAAGTCGTGTCAGGTAGAGTCCTGTTTTGGGTGTGAAGCGCGCCACATTTATAAACAGGAGGCTATGGAGCATCTAGGGATTGTTGACCTTCCTTCTGTCTTAGATCGTGCAATAGAGTCAAGTCATAGGAACTGAAATTCCTTATATAAGCCTTACATACGACGGAGGAAAGTGAATGGCGATATGGAAAGCCACAGGGGTGAGTATTGATATTTTGTTCTTTACCTGAAATTGGAAGCTCTGAATGGCTAGAATGTGATATATAGCCGTATGTTCTGTGAGGTATTGTGTTGCACCTCGGAAAATTTCCCGTTGGTACGCAAGTAAACGAACTAGTGATGTGTGCGAGGAGTGAGAGTGTATAATGTTTCATGAACAATGTGCGTATATGGACGAGAATGACTAGAATGAAAAGTCGAGAGATGTGAAAAGTTGAAAGTTGGCAAAACTGCCCAGTGGTCGTAAAGTGCAAAATACGGATCGTAAAATGGAATACGGTCCGTAAACTGGCAGTCGTAAATTGCCATGCAAGGTTTCAACTTTCTGCCCAGTGAGAAGTTGTAAAATACGACCTGGTGGACGGACCGTAAAGTGATTTACGGCCCGTAAACCATGGTCGTAAATCACCATGCATGCAGCCAAAGTTTCTGGTTCTGCTTAGGGTTAAAGACGACCACGAGGGACGGTCCGTAAACTGGAATACGGACCGTAAACCTTCATGGACGACCACTGTACACCTCAGCACAGAATTTCAATTAAGTAAATATGAGGACCAAGACTTGTTTTATTTTATTTCTACATTACACCACTTCTCTCTAGAATCATCTCTCTACATTTATTTCATAAGTTTTCAAGGATTATAAGTCACCAACAACATAAACAAGTGAAGCAAGTTTAAGCAAGCCATTAAATACCATCCAAGTCAAGAAATGTAAATGGAGAAAAACTAGGATTTTGCTCAAAGTGGAGTATTATTAACCAAAGCTTGTTCCTAAAACTTCTAAGGTAAGATTCATGATTTTTACATAATGTTTGAGGTATTGAAGAGTTGGAATACATGGATTGTAGAAAATATGGTCAAGTAGGTCATGAATGATAAATAGTGACATTTTGTGGAATAGTTGGAATTGAATCATGAATGTTGTTGTGTTGTGATATGAATACATTATAAATGGTACTAAGATCATGGACTAGACACTTTAGACGAATAGGCGAAGTTGGATGTTATGACCATGAATATGGGTGAATTAGAGGCAAATTAAGGAATCTAAATAATGTGGATAACGTGAATGACTAATGGCCATTGTTATGATATTAATGAAGGTATAGACGCTAGCATTGGAAGGAAACGTGCAAGTGTAGAATAGTCTGACGAAAAGGTATGCAAGGCTAACCCTTCTTTCATAAGGCATGGTTCCTTGGCCAAACTCTTAAATCCTCTATATGAGTATGTTGTATTCAAGTGATTGACACTCCGAGCTCATAAGCTCACGACCCTCGATACGTGCTACGAATGTACTACGCACCCCATTGACGAGTAAGCATAAGATAGAGATGTAGCAAAAACGATGATGATAGTGATAACGATGATAATAATAATGATGCTAAAGATGCCTACGGGCTATTATATTCACATGTGCCTATGAAGGGCTATAATGACACCCCGAGCTTATAATGCCGGGTAGAATATATGTATATGGATGTATATATGTATGTATGTATATGATTACGTAATGCGCGCACACATCTGCAGATGGTACGGATAACCCTGAAGCCTTGGTAGGGCCAGGTAGAGATAACATTGAGCCTTGGTTGGCCAAGTACGTATGAAATACCGAACCTTATGGTCGGGTACGCTATGTATGTATATAAGTGTATGGCTATGTATATAATATGAATATGAATGTGAAAAGACTATGTATATGAATGCGAATAGGGGCATGTATACGAATATGAACACTATTATGAAATACGCATGAGAAATGGAAAGTCCCTATGAAAGGCAGGTAAGTGCCATGATGATGATATTATTGTCTTCCCTCCTATACCACTTCATATATTGTCTATGATGCTTCTATATTGATGTTAATCATGCTTTGCATACTCAGTACATTCTTCGTACTGACGTCCTTTTGTTGTGGACGCTGCGTCATGCCCGCAGGTGCACAGGGAGAGAGACTTGATCCATAGCTGCTTATTCAGAGATTACTTAGCGGAGCTCCATTTCCTTCGGAGCCATAGCTTTTGGGTACTTATTCTTTTGTGTATATAATTATGGGCATAGCGGGGTCCTGTCCCGCTCATGTGATATGTTATAATCTTCCTAGAGGCTCGTAGTCATGTGTATATGGTTAGACATGTCTGGCCTTGTCGGCCTATGTTTTGTGTTTCATTTTGTCGGCCACGTTGGACCATGTACATTAATGTGGCATAGATGCCTATGGTGATATAAATGTACTGTTGTCCAATTGGGACTAGTTGACGAATGAATGGAAATGTATGTATAATTATGTGGCTCACCTAAATGTAAGTTGAAGAGTAAGCTATGAGGGTGCTCGGGTGGGCTAGCACCGTGTGCTCGTCGTGGCCCCGAGTCGGGTCGTTACATATTGTCGATATTTGCTATGTACAGATTCTGAATAGTAAGAATGGTAGAGGAGACCCGGTCAGATTTTTTTTCAAAATCAGGTTATTTGATCTGGTACGCCTAATGGGAAGGAGCGTGGAAAGGAAATATCGTAAAAAGGATAATAAGTGGGATGCACTGTTTCGGAAGAGTTATGGATTTGGCATGACAGGAAGAATACTAGCGAGAACGACGATTAGCAGTCTGAAGGATTAAAATGGATAACATCCGAGGTTTAGTAAGAGTAAGGCTGTTGGAGGACTTAGAGAAAACCGATAATCAGTTTGCTGTAGATTACTGTATAAGGATGGTGGCTAAAAATTTAAACAGGTTGATAACCGAGTGTTTAGTTTATAAGTAACAACAATGAAGGTATGTTCCCCACCATCGGGAATTTGGAAATCTGTGATAAAAGGTAACCATACTCACAGGTGAAAGGTGAATATTGAGGATTGAAAAGGGTAAAACAGTAATTGTAAAAGAAAGGACGTGTTACGAAAATGTCTCGGAATCTGTAAGGCTTCAATTTGCTCTAGATCATGTAATAAAGGTCATGTGAGGAAGCGGACGCGATTATATCAGCATTAAGGCACCGGATTCCACCAAAGTTTTGAGGTTAAGCGTGCTAAGGTGGGAGCAATTTTAGGATGGGTGACCCCCTGAGAAGTATGCAAGAAATTCTATATATTCCGACATAAGAGAAAAATGAGAAGCTAGAGTAACCTAAGGGGAACTAGAGTATACGGGATGGTTGGAGACCATAAGAGGTCACGTAGGACGAGGCAGGCCAGACCGGTGGAAAGACAGAAGGTGCAACACAGTTCTGAAATTTAGATAGGTTTGAATGGCGTTTGGAGGTATTTTGCGGGCTAGTTGATAGTAATTATATATATGTATATGTGAAGGCGTACGATATCCCACATGTGAATGTATCGGTGGGTATGTGTGCCCCAGCGACTGGTGTTACGGTATGGAAGACGTCAATCAATGTAAGGGTACCGACGTTTGAGTGACAGCAAAAATAAATGGTGCAAGTGTTATAAAATAAGCTGATGCTATTCTCTCTATAGGTTAAGAATGGAAAAGTCTTAACACAACGATATCTGGAAAAGAAGGAAAGACTGTAGATGGAAGATAAAGAGATCAAAGTGTCGGAAAAAGGTGAAAGGTAAGAAACCTTAGTGAGTAAAGCCCCGAGAGAAATTACCGGCAAGGTATGAGACTATATGGATAAAAATTCAAAGATAGGCACGTGAAAAAGAATAAAGCGTGGTAATATGGAGCAAAAAGGGAATGTGCGAGGATCGAACACCAATTCTAAATAAGTGGGGCTAAAAGAATAGTGATTGCAACAAGGAATGCAAGGTAAGAGAAAAGAACGATTAAGCCTTGTGACGATGTTAGAAGATTTTGGCTCTTGAAAGGTATATAAAGGAATAAAATGGGCAGCTATATTAATATGGTTGCCTCGGATATGGAAGAGCTTTCCTGAAAAAGTGACTTAAGAATAGGACGGATTTGTGTGTTAGAAGGAATATTTCACGAACTTCAAGTTGATGCTGCAAATAACAAGAAAGGAAAAGGTACAAACCATAAGGATTCTCTGCTAAGAACAAGAATAGCGGAATGCTCGAAAAATATGGATGCGCCGTTGCAACACAAGTGCATGGTTAAGAGGAATTACGAGTAAGTGAGCTAAATGAGTGACAGGACTAATAATGGATGGAAAGATATGGGAATGATTGACCAGACTGATAGTATAGATAGGAAATGAAAGAAAAGCTTATGGTAAGAAGTTTTCGATATGTTATGCGCAGAGTTGGAAAGAAAGACGAGAAATGAAGTATAATCGAAGACGAGGGTACTCGAAGATTGTGACATATAAGGAACCCCTTATAAAGGGGGGGGGGGGGGGAGAACACATTATATTAGACTTAGAAAGGACTCGCAACATTTTCAGACTCCAGAAGAGGAGAATTTATTAGCTCGGGGCTAGAGTTCAAAATGTATCGGCATATCAAGAGAATACATGAAAGGAATAGAAACGAGTTGACAATGAAGGGTACCGTGAGGCCGACATGAGGGAAAAGGGTGGAAGACACCTTAAAAGAATGCTTCATGCCAACGTGAGTTATCATATGCTTAGAATATAACTTGAATCTCTCCCATCGGGCAAACTGGCGTCGTACCTAAGTACGCAGTGATATGTTTTAAAGGGTAACAAAGAGAGCAAGAAAGGCCTACAAGCTAAGTGCAAAAAGAATAAGGGAGAAAATGATAAGATCCAAAACATATTTCGGACAACAACGACGATTATGACGAGAGTATTAACAATTGGTAATCTGGAAATTTTTTAAGGAAAGAAAGAACGCGGTGCCTGTGAGTAAAATAAAAGAGGTCCGTGGATACTAGAAAATAACTCATGGACCTTTAATTATACAGAACATGAAGATATACGCTATGAATTTATATGAATCATCGATGTGAAGCGATGCTCGATCATATTTGTAAGGAATCCCCCACCGGAGAGCTAACAAGAAATAATGAAGGGTGAAATGAGCACCAATACAAAGAGATCAAAAACAAGTATACTTGTGTCGAGAAATGTGAGAGAAGGAAATAAAGAAAAAGTTGTAGTAAGAACTCAAGATGCTGCGAGCTAAGAAGTTAGGTGAATTCGGATCATAAGTCACCATAAGCGCCACTGGACTGCGAAGGATAATAATTGGCAAAGAAACGTTACGTACATATGTTTTGGGTAAATATTCGGAATGAAAGATTAAAAGGGATAGTGACAAAGACGTAAAGAAACAGGGGCCGAAGAAAAGGGAACACCAAAAGACCGATGGATAATTATAACATGATAAGCGAGACTGTAATACTGTAGATCAAATGAGAGCAAGGAACAGCTTGTGGCCATATGGATCGTTAAGCGAAGATTGCGTACCAAAGACAGGGCTTCTATTAAGGTGTGGTAACAAAGCAATAACAGAAAAGGGATAATCTGGGGAGCACAAGGATCATGAGTGGGCACAACAGATTAGAAAGCCCATGACATGGAATGAGGACTTATGTAAAGACTAAGAAGTTCGATTATAAAGTAAATTGGGATGGGTAGGAAGAAAAAGGACAACTATAAAAAGGGCCCTCCCGAAGTATTATGACACCCCTTAAAATTAGTTGAACATTCAAGGACGAATGTTCTAAAGGGGGGAGGATGTTATAGCCCGTACTTTGTACGTTCAGATATTTTGAGGTAGTCGTGGTACGTTGAAGGCAAGACCATTTTCCAGAACTATTTTAGTGTGCAAGTTGTTTGTGAATATTATTTATGAATACTATTGGTATGGAAATATTGAGAAAGGCTAAGGGTAAAAAGGAAAATTCACAAGATGGCTCATGGAAATAATGAGGAAGGCTGAGGGCAAATTTGGAATTAGGAAAATAATTTTCATTAATTACAAAAAAAAAAAAGAGATGGGCTTGAAATAAAATGGCCATATGGCCGTCCAAGTTATAGTGGGCCTTGGCCCATATGGAAGTTTAAAATAAATGGCCCAAAAGATGATAAGTCTATCATCTTATTCATCTTCAACATTTGGGAAGATTCAAGAAGCTTAGAGAAAAAGAAAGAAAAAGAAAGAAAAAGAAAGAAAAAGAAAGAAAAAGAAAGAAAAAGAAAGAAGAGGAGCTAGGTTCGGCCATGGCAAGAAAATTTAGTGCCATGGAAATTCATCAAGAAAAATTGTTCTCCTAGTGTTCCAAGAAATTGGAAGGTCCTTATTAACATGAAGGAGTTGTTGGAGCAATTAAATCATTCATTTGTGCAAAACATGTCCCTAGCCGAGTAAAGAGATAAGGGGAAAAAGGTATGTGTTCAACCTTCTCTTACATGTTTTATGGACGATTTGTGAGTATTGTAGAAGGTAGAAACGGATGAAATTCATGAAACATGAATATGGTGGCTGTGGCCGAATATAGAGTAATGTTGTATAGATATGATGAGTTGATTTTATTTAGTATTTTGATTGTTGTTGTTGAGGATTCCATAATAAAAATGAAGATTTGATGGCTTGAAATGAAGTTGTAATTGTTGTGGGAGTGTTGAAGAAATTAATTTGACATTAGTATAGTTTCTTGTCATTATAGGAATGAAGTTGTTAATGCATAGACTATTATTATAGTTCTTGAATTTGGAAAGAAAGAATGTGTATGTAGTAAATATACTTCATGAATATTGGAAATGAGACATGTGTTGGAAGATTGTAAGTTGGGTTGTTGTAATTGAATTTGAAAGAAGGAAGTGTGTTGTTATGGTCCTTGTTGCTTTTGGAAGGTTTCGGGTGAAATGGCATATTGGCTAGATTGTTTTGAATATTGCATGACTTGTGTGAAGTATTCTTGAATTGTGTTGTAAGGTCTTGGGCAAGTATTTGAACGTGTAAGCATTGATGTTGGCTTGATTTCGTGTGATTGAATTGAGTATAAATGAAGTGTCGTTGAATTGTGTGGTAAGAGTTGATAATGTTAGAATGCATTTCGAAATAATTGTTGAAGTTGATAGTATGATTGTTGGCATTATTGTTGATGATTTGGCCGAGTTAAATTCTCGGATTGTTGATTGATAAATTGGCCGAGTTAGATTCTCGGGGATGGTGTATTTACAGGGGAAATGCTGCCGAAATTTCGGTAGTATATAAGTGAACTCATTTGGAATACTATGACAAGTATATGTCGATGAGTCTATTGATAATGTAAAATCTTCTTGAATGTTGACTAGCAAGTTTGGGACAAATAAGCGTAGCTAATAAGGCGTGGCACAGGTATGTAAGGCTTACTCTTTCTTTCTTTTGGCATGATCCCTATGAAACGAGTATATGATGTATATGTATGATTTCAAAGAGACTCCAATTCTTAGAGCCACTAGGATGGCTAACGTTCTTGATTTCCATAAGCTGTTTCATATGGCTTTGATACGTATCCATGGTTTCCAAAGTTCTATTGGATATGCTTCCGAACGTGTCTACGATTCTTATTTGCCTATTGATATGGGCATACTTAGTATAGTTGAGGTTATGGCCTGATTGGATAACGAGCCAGGTATAAGAGTTCATGTCCTTAAAATGGTTCTGTAAGTATTAATGTTTCTAACTTTTGCATATAGTCTTGGATCGGGCCGAACGTTCCTCGGCGGTAATATATTATAATTATGGATCGGGCTGCACGTTCCGCAGCATTATATTTATGGATCGGGCTGCACGTTCCGCAGCAATATATTACATGGATCGGGCTACACGTTCCGCAGCAATACACTGTTTGATGTTCTATGAGTATGTATGCGTGAATCTGTTATATGTATATATGATATATGATGTCGGCATATTGATTTGATCCATAATGATATTCGAAAGGTACTTAACATGATTGTTGCTTTGATGTTCCAAAAATGGCTTCTGAAACGTTTGAAGAAAGTTCTGTACTAAAACGTCCATAACTTTTTCATACGAACTCCGATTGACTTGAAACGTGTTTACGAACCTCAAGTGTCGGTTTATGTACTTACCTATCGAATCTTGATTTGTGTGCATATGGTTTCTCACTACTCTGTTCGTGCAAGCTCAATATGTCTATTCACCGAGTCTCGGGCCGGGTATGTTATCGTGCGCACTCCTCTGCATTGTTCACCGAGTCCCTTAATGGGCCGGGTACGGTATATGTGTATATGATGATATGATGATGATGATGATGTGTTATGGCGGCCAGAAGGGCATATGATGATTTGATTCACCGAGTCCCTCACTAGAGGGCCGGATACGGTATGTGTATGATATATGATGTGCACGTGCATGATTCTATATACCGAGTCCCATAATGGGCCGGGTACGGTATGACTTCATTCACCGAGTCCCGCACTAGAGGGCCGGGTACGGTATATATATATATATATATATATGTATACGTATATGCATGCATAATGATATGAAAGTATGATGACTTGATTTTATCCACCGAGTCCCATAACGGGCCGGGTATGCTATGTGATAACGATATGCATGATTTATGTTTTAAAGGCAAGCGTTTTGATATTCTGGACATTGTACATGTTTTTGTATTATTACTGTTAGCTCTGCCCCTTTTTTGTGATGTCTGCCTTACATGCTCAGTACATTTTCCGTACTGACCCCCTTTCTTCGGGGGCTGAGTTTCATGCCACGCAGGTACATACAGATGAGTAGAAGATTCGTCAGAAGATGTTTCAGCAAGGTTGGCGAGCTCCATTTGCTTCTGGAGTGTTGCCGAGTCAGAGTATATGTATGTTCTGATTTGTGGATTGATGTTAGAGACTTTGCAGACAGAGTCATGGGTATTTGAAGTCATTCTGTAAACGGCTCCATCAGCCGATGTGTCATTTTGTGTTATGATATAACTTCCATGTGATTACAGATTTTGTTGGATTTGAGAATGATAAAAAGAATGTTTCTGAAAAAAAAATGTACCATGTATTCCTTCTTTATTTGATTTAAAAAGTCTAAGAGGATTATGTGTGCACTAAGAGTCTAAAGGTTCGCTCGGCCCTAAGTAAGGGTCGGGTGCCCATCACACCCTGATCAAGATTAGGGTGTGACAATACCATTCGGTCGCCTTAGTCATTCAACGTTTATTCTTCCAAGCTCGCAACTCTACACGTAAACCATCCATATTATTATTAGGCTCAATATCTTACACTTGTCTCAAGCATCCAGTTGGAATATTTTTAGAATCTGCCGAAATTCGGGCAGCATCTCCCCTATATTCTGTACCTCCTCCAAATACCAAAACAACTCCCAAACAATACAACATTATTAACAACAATATCAATACCAATATATTCCATAAAACATCCCACACGATGTTTCTCCAATTTTCAAACCAACCATAACAACATCCATAATACCATAATCAAAGGATTATATTTAATTTAATCTCAAATTAGTCAAAAATCTCCTTTCAAATTCACCTCATGGCCATCTACTTCAATTCAACACCTTATGATTTTTCTCCTATGATTCTTTCCTCTCTAAGAATTGCTAAACCTTTACATCATCTTAATCATGTAAATAATAGGAAGAACATACCTTGTTGTGAAGGAACTTCACTCTATTCACCCCTTTCAAATATCAAGTTCATCATAACCTTGAAGAGAAACAAGAACAATTATCTTCCATAAATTGTTTCTTGAGGTTTTGTTGTCTCTTGATGATATGAAAAGTTTTGGATGATTTTGGAAGGTTAGGAAGGATTATGGAGGATTATGGAGTGTTATAGAAGATGATGGAATGTTATGGAGAGTTATAGAACTCTCAAGAAGTGTGGGATATGAGAAAATGATGAAAAATAATGCGTTAGAGGGGTATTTATAGGTGTGGTTCGGGTCGGGTACTGTAGCACCGTGTTACTGTAGCAGCGTTTTTCTGCTCCGTCCGCATAACTTGTAATGTCCATAACTCCCTACTCCGATGTCGGATTGATGAACGGCTTATTGCGTTGGAAACTAGACTCAATAAAATTCATTTTAGGCTTTTGAAACACCTTAAAACTCCTTATATACTCGGAGATATACCCCTCCAAAATTGACCTAAAATTCTGTCCAGAATTCTGCCAACTTTTTTTAAATATTTTTTTCGACAAACGTATTTTCTTCGCTTTGCTTGGTCCCGGAATCTTCTAAAAATCTCCATACATGATATTTATAATTAATCATACTTGATAATGGTTATGTCCTTTGGTTTCAATGTTGTCCTTCCCGGTTACGACTTATGAGATCGTAATTCATCCTTTACTTCATTATTACGATCTTCCCATGGCTTTTACCTTCCAAAACTTCCTGGAACGTCTCCGATACTCCAATAATATGGTGAAGTACGTGGCATGCTCATGCTCTGAAAATGAGAGGTGTAACAGCGGGATCACGAGTTCGAGGCTAAAGAGGATCAACCCAAGCTTAGTAAGGTAAGATCTTCCTTTATATCCATGGAATTAAGTTGATTCAAAGTTATATTCGCTAAATTATGACATATATAGTCGGATTGAGTGAAAGACAGCACAACCCTATATTGAATGTTATTGATTGAGAAATATAGATATGGGATTAAGCTTAATAATACATGTATTGAGTTGATTGGAATTGTAATTTCGAGTATGAGACGTATTAAGCCGGATTGAATTAAGGACGGGATAAACTTGTATTGGATGATGTTGATTAAGTAATATGAATGTTGAATTGAATAACTTTGTAAACATAGTAGAAACAGAGGAAATGCTGCCCAAATTCCCGTAACCCGAATCACCCTTCGATATGTAACTCATATACTTTGATATACAAACATGATAGGTTATGACTAAGGGCGAATCTTTCAATATAGGCTCGGGGAAGGAACGAGCATCGGAATAAGGATTCGTTCAAGGTGACGACTCAACTAGTAAGGTATGTAAGGTGTTGCTATCTTCATTTCCTTCGGCATGAATCCTAGAAGTCTACTATCGTGCATAGCATAATGACTCCACTCTATTCTTGTTCCAATGCCTCTATAAACGTTCCTTGTTGAGATGTTGATTGATTCCTAAATACTTGGATATGCTTCAAAAATGATTCTCATAATATCATTATGATTATTCTTACTGAGTTATTTCTTGGCTTCGATATGAGTTCCATAATATATTCGGAGGTTATGACCTTACGTCACTCCGAAAGGCCCGATGTTATTTCATTGGCTCCTCATGCATTGTGTGTGTGTATATATATGCACTATTTTACTACACCAAGCCGCGCTATAGTCGGCCGAGTATGGAACCTATTGTGCAACCACTGATCAGTTGGGTATTTCACACCGAGTCCCGAAAGGCCCGGGTATGCTTCACACCGAGTCCCGAAAGGGTCGGGTACGTTTCACACCGAGTCCCGTAAGGGCCGGGTACGTTACACACCGAGTCCTGAAAAAGGTTGGGTACGTTATGATGATGATACTATATATATATAGGTATATACTTGCATATGATTTTCAAACTCATGCATTGCATATTGCACGACCTCAGTTGGTTCAGATTACTTTTATTCTTTATATCTATGTCTTACTTATGTTATTGTTTCCTGCCTTACATACTCAGTACTTTTATCCGCACTGACGTCCCATCCTACGGGATGTTGCATTTCGTGCTGCAAGTCCTGACAGATAGAGTGGAGGACCTCTTCAGTAGGACTATCAGCTTCAGCCATTCATCAATAAGTGCCATTGTACCGGGCTTGCTCTTTTGGGATATGCTATGTTCACATGTTATGTATATGTATCTTTGGGTACGAAGTATGTCATGTTACTCCTAGAGGCTCATAGACAGTATGATGTATGAAGATGTCATGTACGGCCTCGTCAATCTTCGTTTGATTATAACGCTCTTGTGGTAGCCTCGTCGGCTAGCATATATATTTATATACATATGGTCATGCATATGTCTTTCGTTGTATTAGGCCTTTTCTACGTTCATGTGTCTTTCTATATTACAGTGAGCTCATATTTCAAGCTAGAATAGCTGAATTGAGATTATGTCAGTATACACCAGGCGGTACTCGATCGCTAGGGTCGGGTACCCGTTATGCCCCTCTTTGAGGTGTAACAAACTTGGTATCAGAGCAGGTCAGTCCTAGGGATGTCTGTGAGCCGTGTCTAGTAGAGTCTTGTTTATGGGTATGAAGCGCGCTATACTTATAAATAGGTGGCTACAGGACATTTAGGAATGTTCCTTTTCTTCATGATCTAGATCGTGCGATAGAGCCGAAACGTAGGAAAGTTCGATCCTGATTCTATTTTTCCGTTTGAATTGCAGCGATGTCGATAAAGAGAAAAACCCCAGTTAGTAGGAGTGTGGGGACAACTACAAGGGTGAATATTAGACCAGCGCCACCCATCTGCACGAGTTAGAGGGTAATGGAAGTGATAAAGAGAAGTATAAGCTATACGATTAAGACAGACCCCTCAGAGATTATGACTTCTATTGAGGAGGATCCGTCTGAGGGCTCATATGAGACACCTGTATGAGCGGCTTCAGTTACGACCTCACCATAGATTTTAGTTTTGCATTCGGGACCTGTTGAACAGGATGTGAGGGGAGCATAGCAGGGGTTGACACATCTAGTTTCCCTTGAGGTTCAACATTATGTTAGGGCCGCTACGAACGTTAGCTCTACGGATGTACCGGATAGTCCTCAGTCTTGGGAGTCTGTTAACCAGGGATCGCCAGTATATGTTATGAGATATGTACAAGAGGAAGAGGATAGTCAGGCCAAGAGAAGGAGAGTAGTTGATGAAGATAAAAGAGATTTGATATTGAGGGGGGATCAAAGCAGAAGTGACGAAACCGCGATGCTGAATAAGATACAGGATTTCACTTACAAGGGCAATATAATGTACGGTTTTTCCCCACCCTTTTGGTGACATCGGATTAAGGGACCCCAGATTTTTCTTATGCCGAGTACCCGGTCGAAAGGAAATCAGAATTAGGGCTTATTTGCTTTTGGTAGGATACATGGGACAAATATGTAAGTAAGAGCTCATAGAAGTGGGTAACATTGATGAAAAGATAGCACACGATTCAAAGTATGCATTGGAAATTACGATTGATTAAATGGAAGTCAAGTGCAGAGTTAGGACACCATTAGAAAGTAACGATGAACAGAATTAAGAAGAATTAGTAATGTTAAGAATATCTCGGGCAAGTTTCAAGAATGATTATGAGATAAAGTTGTCACGCCCCGAACCTAGGCCTGGACGTAACACGGCACCCGGTGCCTGACTGCATGTGACCGAGCGAACCAACTAGCTGACTGAACCAACATGTGATATCAAAACATAACTAAATGTGGAATAACTAAACACATGCTGATATACTAAAGGTCTGACTGAAATCATAATGCGGAAATACTTAGACAATCTGAAATATATCTGACAGTAGCCAACATGGCTAAACCAAAACGATTGAACAACTGCCAACAAGGCTAACATAATAAATATCTGACTGTCTGAACTGTGTCTATGAAGCCTCTAAGAGTACTGAATGATAGATCTGTCTATAAACTGAAATAACCGGATAGCTGACAACGCCCCGAAGGAATGTGGGGCTCACCAGTAGCTGATACGTGCACTCCTAATTAGCTGAGTCGTCAACCTGTGTATCGTTACCTGCATCACGAGATGCAGGCCCCCAAGCAATAAAAAGGGACATCAGTACATTTGAATTGTACTGGTATGTAAAGCAACTGAAGCAATAAAATACTGGAACTGAAACTGAAAACTGAAACTGAACTACACAGGAAAGCAAGAAGCTGAAGTACTCCCTGTTCTGGATAAAGAATCACCTGTAAAACTGTAAATATAACTGTGGCCTGGGGCCCAAATAATGTGCACAAAAATTGTGGCCTCTGGCCCAAGCAATACGTATGCATAAACTGTGGCCTAGGGCCCAAAAGTACAGATACAGGTGTTCAACATTAACAATTTACAAAACTGAGACTGGCTATAGCTGATAGCACGATAACTGTTTCTGATTATGGGACTCATGCCAATAACTGATTATACACTGACTGAGACTCATGTGATAACAATGCATAAGTCTATAAAGATTACGTGCTGAGTTCATGATGTTCAAAGTGACAACCATGAACGAATTCTGTAACTGCAACCCTAGAAGATAACAGTTCTATATCATATCATGAAACTAGAGCTAACTATATTCTGAGTCGAATTGCTAACAAGTATGAAGAATGTGGCGTAGGGAGAATCATGAACATTCCCTAACGTAGATAGTTAGCCTCACATACCTCAATTCCAGCCTTTGAGCGTAATACAATGTTCATCAACCCTCTCAACTTTGATCTATATCAATACAAGTCAAAGGGATTCTATATTAGCAATAATATTCATGCTTTGGTCATCTAAGCATTTTATCAAACACTTGGTGGGCATGAAGCTCCACAACCTTCATTAATGGTGTTTTCTTCACCCAATCCCATTCTATTACTTCTAGATGATTTTACAATCTCAATTAGATGTAATTAACATCATTCTTCATCACTCATATGAATACAACAAATCCCAAGTCAACAATTCAACAACTCTAGCATAGTTCATATAATTCCCTTCATCAAACCCAATTATTATTCTCCCAAGAATACATCAACACTTTAATCATCATGAGAAAGTCATGAAACTTACCTTAGATAGTGGTTGAACAAGTCTTGAGTGGAGTTACTCCTTTAGCACCAAAACCCTACTTCACTTCCCTTGGGTTTTCTTGAATTAGATGAACTTTGGCTAGGTTTCATACATTTGGGTTCATGGATTCGGTGTTATTGATCATGGATTTCCCTTGAATTTTCTTGTGGATGAATGTTAGAGAGTATTTTAGAGGTTTTCTTGACCAAGAATGATGCAAATATGATTTTGGACGAGTTGGGTCTTATTTAAAGTAGTCCAGAAAAGTTTGGACAAAATCTCTCTGGCACAACTTACGACGGGACTGCGGCGTCGCATGTAGTGTTTGCGAGTCGCATCCTGAGTCGCATCTTGTGACAGAGGGTGATATTCTGTCGAACAGTCTGTCGTAAAATGGCCATAACTTTTTGTGTATAGCTCCGTTCAAGACCCATAATATACCGTTGGAAAGCTATTTCAAAGGGCTACAACTTTCATCAAGGAAGTTTTCCCAAATTCCCAATTAATAAAGGGGTTATGGTCGTTGAAAGTAATACCTTCTATAAACTCACTTGCAAACATGCCCCGTAGAGTGGTTTTCAACTTTGCTTTGCCTAAAGACATTTCTTATGACTTAATTGGTTTTCATAACACTTCCTATAACCCTCATATTGGTTCCATTATATTATCATCTTATGAGTCAAACTTACGTCCGAAGTTACGAGGTGTTACAAAAGTGCTCACGGATAAATTGGATTGCAATCAAGTCGAATAAGCATACATCAACAAGGGGACCCGGAGAAAAGAAGAGTTGAGATGAGATAATGAAGAAGAATCGTAGATAGAAATGAGTTAGTTTAACAAGTAGACCATGCAAGCATAGGAGTCCTGTCTACATTACCTGATATAATTATGTAAGCTGAATTTGGCTGAGAACGAGTTGCACGAAAGATAGAGAATTGAGCCGTTAAATGTGATAAGCACCGCGGGGGAAATGATCGTCTCCGAAAAAAGGGAAAAGGATGCTAGTGCCAAAAAGTAAGTTCAGTCAGAGCTAACATCGATATATGGATATAAGGGATTCATCATGATTAGATGACGACTTAAGGATAAAAGACAAACGATTAGATATGGGGAAGGATATTGATAAGCGACGAAAGGGAAGTCCTTGTAAATCAATCGCGACGGATAATATTATGAGCTCGCATCGTGATGCAAAATGATATTAAGCACGGCTAAATAAAATATGTATGCATGTATAGGTCTCGCTAAAAACCTAAGGGATGTCGGAGCCGCCCTAGTATGGAATATATACCCTAATGAGAATTTGGCTCTCCTGGAAGAGAGGGATTGAAAGTAACAAAATGGCTTGAGAAAAGCAAGAAGGGGATGAATTACAAGAGAGGAGAATGAGCAATGTATGTCTAGCGAACTGAATTTCACCCCAATAGACCACAAAGAAGTTAGGACAATGCAAAAAAAGCTAGGAAACCATAAAGCGGAGAGGAAGATGAGGCACAGGTGCGGATGACAGAACCGCGATAAATGAGAATGAAAGAGAAACAAGAGTTTGGCATTGGTGTATTCGAGGGGTTAAGACCATAAAGATAAGGATAGTTTAGCACTAATAAGCAAGGTAAAGGAACCCCAAGTCCATAGTAGATTAAGAAAGGGGTAGCTATGAACGATGAATTGTGCACGTGTTGAAGAAATAGTGGTTAAATGATAAATTAGCCCTCTTATAGAAGGAATGACACGAGAAAGGATCCTAGTGAATTAAACCACCATATAGAAAGGGGTAACAATGACACAAACACGTGTAAACAAGGCGAGAGTTAGAACAAGTCAGGGGATTACATGGTTTTAAATAAGGGGAAGCAGGCAGGCCCGAATCGTGGAGGCAAGCAGCGTACCAGATCTAGAGGACATTGCAATGATAATTGATACCTGTAGTTTTGTGTCAAACAAGAGATATCACGCAAATGATGCATAATGGGTGGAAGCACAAAATGAGAGTGTACAATGCGGGAGACGTTATTCGTAATTGAGTAAGGTGGAATAAAGTTTTGAGGTTAGCGCAGCGCAACGCAACGCAACAAAGGGATACAGTGAGAGAAGACCATAGGCCAAGATTCGAAGGGACAAACACCGAAGATGGTTATAATGGACAAACATGTGAGGAAAACCTATAAGAAAGAGACGTCCTATAAGACCCTAAGTCGATGACAGTATATTGCAGCCAGGAACCTAGATGCAGACCAAAGGACGAGAAGATGAAGTAATATTGAGGGGCAAGGAGAAGCAGCTACAAAAAAGTAGTACACAACTTAGTTACCTCCAAGGCTCATGACATGTTCGTAGCATTGGTGGCCAGGGAAGCTTCTCAACTGATAACCGAGTAGAGGTATTAGCCGCTAACATCAGGCTTCGACCCTGATTCCTATGAACAATATTTTCTTTTCCACAGCACCAAGAATAGAATGAGAAGAAAAAGGAAATTTCTGAGAATAGAATACTCACAGAAAGCCTGGTGGGAACTATCACGACCCAACCAGGGGGCCATGACGGATACCCGAAGCTAGCCTACCGAGCACCACTTGTCATACTTCTCCCAATCTCTCTCGGTGGACCACTTTTCTATTTATCAAATAACTCAACCTGAATAAATGTCATTCTCAAAATAAAACTCATTATGAAACAATCTTCGATTCCACCTCAAAACATATATATGAACAAGCCCACGAGGCTACAAAATGATATACAAAATATATACTAATTAATAAGGTCACGAAACATCTACTATCCACATATGTCTACAAGCCTCTAACTGGAATGCTGAAAATCATAAGGACGGGACAGGACCTCTCCATGCCCCAAATATGCACATAAAAGAATATACCAATAAACTGCAACTCCGGAGTAGTGGAGTGCTCCTGTATATCAACTGATAAAGCTCCTAGGGATCTGGATCATCTCCCTGTCTACCTGCGGGCATGAACGCAACGTCCACAAAAGAAAGGACGTCAGTACGAGCAATCTACTAAGTATGTAAGGCATGAATAATATCATAATAAAGAAATACAGAAACATGAGATGAAGAGGTAACCTGTAACTGACTGCCTCTTAAGGCGAAACCATGCATGCTAACTTTTACTTTTAAACAACATCATAACATGTATATACATAAACTGACCGACCATGTAGGTACTGTCACGACCCAACTAGGGGGCCGCGACGAGCACCCGGTGCTATCCCACCCGGGCACCCCTTGACTGCCTTTTACATAATATCTAGGCGAGCCATATATTAAAACATACATTTCTATTCATCCATCATACTAGTCCCCTTGGACAACAAGATTCTTTATATCATCATAGGCATTTATGCCACATCAATGTACATGGGCCGACGAGGCCAACAAAATGATATACAAAATATAGGCCGACAAGGCCAGACATATCTACCCATATACACGTGACTACGAGCCTCTAAGGAAAGTATAACATAACACATAAGCGGGACAGGACCCCGCTATGCCCATAATATGTACACAAAAGAATAAGTACCCAATGCAATGGCTCCGACCGAAATGGAGCTTCGCTATGTAATCACTGAGAATGTAGCTACGAATTAGCTCTGTCTCCCTAGCCACCTGCGGGCATGACGCAGCGTCCACAAACAAAAGGACGTCAGTACGAAGAATGTACTGAGTATGTAAAGCATGATCATCATCAATATAAAAGCATAATAGATAACATATGAAATAGCATAGGAGGGAAGACAATAACATCGTCGTCATGGCACTTACTTGCTTTCCATGGGGACGTTTCTTTCTTATCGCGTATCCATATACATAGTCTTATTCATTCGTATTCATACTCATATTCATATCGTCTACATCTCATATACATTGCATATACATAGCCTTTGCGCAACCTTTACATATACTCAACATATTCGTACTCATATTGATGTCATATATATACATATACATATAGCCTTTATATAGCGTACCCGACCATGAAGGATCGGTGTTTCATACATACTTGGCCAACCAAGGCTCAAGGTTATACATACCTGGCCCTACCAAGGCTTCAGGGTTATCCGTACCTTCTGCAGAAGTGCGCGCGCGTTACGTAATCATTTACATAGTCTATACATATTCATATACATACATTCGACCCGCCATAATAAGCTCGGGGTCTTATTATAGCCCTTCATAGGCACACATACATATAATAGCTCATAGGCATCTTTAGCATCATATTATTCTCATCATCATTACTATCATTATCACTATCATCGTCGTTATCATTACATCTATCTTATAGGCCTACTCGTCATATGAGGAACTTAGTACAATCATAGCATATTAAGCATCATGAGCTTACTAGCTCGGAAGATCAAATCATTTGAAGGAATCATAGTCTTATAGGAGATTTAGACGTTTAGCCAAAGAACCATGCCTTATGAAAGAAGGGTTAGCCTTACATACCTTTTCGTTGAACTATTCTACACTTGTACGTACTCTTTCGATGCTCACGTTTCTACCTTCATTAGAGTTATACTATCATTAGAAAATCGATAGCTTAACATACATGATTAAAGCTAGAGAAAATCGGACAGCATCTCCTTTATTTACACGACATTCTCTCATATCGTAATTTGACTCCCAAACGTCAATAATACATTCACAATATCATAACAATGGCCATTAATCATTCACATTACTCACATTATCTAGATTTCTCCATTCGCTCCTAATTCGCCCATATTCATAGTCATGTTACCCGACTTCGTTCATTCATGTAAAATGCCCATTTTCATGATCTTAACATCATTTGTAACACATTCGTATCACAACACAACCACAATCAAGATACAATTCAAACTATTTCTCAAAACGTCACTATTCATCATTTATGACCCATTTTCCTATACTCACCCAATGTCCAAGCATTTTAACTCTCAAATACCTTAAACAACATATAAATGTCATGAATATTACCTTAGATGTTGTAGGAACAAGCCTTGGTTGATAGTACTCCACTTGAGCAAAAACCCCAGTTTATCTCCATTTGGATCTCTTGACTTTGAATGATCTTAATGGGTTTGCCTACACTTGATTCACTTGATTTATGTTGTTGATCACTAAATATCCTTGAAATCTTGTGGAATATATGTAGAGAGATGTTTTATAGAGAAGGGGTGTGAAGTGGAAGTGAAATGAAATAAACCTTGGTCCCTTATTTAATGATCCATTTTCAGCCCCGACCAATTATACGGACCAACATACGGTCTGTATAAAATCTACTGACCGTATGTTTGGTCCAGAGATTTTGGGAAATCTGGGTTTATTATACGGTCCCAAACATACGGACCTTATAAACTATATGACTAGTATGTTTGGTCGTATAATCCCAGTGATTCCGAAGTTCGTTTCGTCGTCTTGTTTGGTCTCCAATCCTTATGGAACCTTCATAACACTTGTTCAACACTTCAATACCAATCTAAGGGACGTCATCACTCTTCCCCAAGACATGCTTAAAGCCTCGCTAACTTGTTACTCGTATTTCCTTTCCGATACTTATCCCATACTTTGCCTTCTCTTGGCAATCCTCTTCCGCCATCTCTAACATCTTTGAAATCTTATCTAGAGTCATCGAATGTTGTTTCTTACTCATAATTATATCGTATACTCATAATCCTCACTAGTCCATTCACTTGCGTACCGATGGAAAATTTTCTGAGGTGTAACATTCTCCCACCCTTAAGAACATTCGTCCTAGAATGTTAAAGTCTTTGGGAATTCTATAAAAATTTCGCCAGAGTTTCCTCTATAATATGGCGCTACCATCCTGTCACAACAACCCATAATATCGATGCCTCATAGGGCCACAACATAATAGCATTAAAATTTGGCCACACATGACCACAAAGCATAAAAAAGAAAGTATACATACCTTAAAATCTTGACGTCTCACCTTGTATCTCTTCTAGGGGCTGAAACAAATGCGGGTATTTGGATTGCATACTCTCTTCCGCTTCCTATGTCATTTCCTCTCATTTACTACTTCTCCATAAAACCTTAACTGACACCACTTCTTTATTTCTAAGCCTCCGTACTTGCCTGTCTAGTATGGCAATGGGTATTTCTTCATACGTCAATTTCTCTGTCACTTGTACATCATTTACTGGGACGATCCTCGTAGGATCTCCAACACATTTCCGAAGCATCGAGACATGGAAAACTAGATGGACTGACTCTAACTCCTGAGGTAAATCTAGCTCATAGGCCATTTTGCCTATTTTTCGCACAATCTCATATGGCCCAATATACCGGGGGCTAAGCTTCCCCTTTTTGCCAAATCTCATTACACCTTTCATTGGTGACACTTTCAAGAATACCCACTCTTTAACTTGGAACTCCAAGTCTCTTCGACGATTATCCGCATGACTTCTGACGACTTTGGGCTGCTAACAACCGATCTTGTATGAGCTTAACCTTCTCTATGGCTTGCTGGACCAAGTCTGGCCCTATCAATTTAGCTTCTCCAGTTTCAAACCACCCAATTGGGGATCTACACTTTCGCCCATATAAAGCCACATACGGTGCCATTTGAATGCTAGAATGATAACTATTATTGTAAGAAAATTCAACGAGTGGAAAATGATCATCCCAATTACCTCCAAAATCTATCATACAAGCCCGTAACATATCTTCAAGAGTCTGAATAGTGCGCTTAGCTTGTCCATCGGTCTGTGGATGAAATGCCGTGCTAAGGCTCACTTGGGTCCCTAAACCCTTTTGAAAAGACTCCCAAAATTTAGCTGTAAACTGAGTCCCTCTATCAGAGATAATAGATACTGGAACACCATGAAGTCTCACTATCTCCTTAACATAAAGCCTTGCATAATCTTCGGCCACATATGTCATTCTGACGGGTAAGAAATGAGCTGACTTTGTGTGTCTATCGATAATCACCCATATAGAGTCATACTTACATCGAGAACGGGGCAGGCCTGTAATAAAATCCATGTTAATCACTTCCTACTTCCAAGTTGGGATTTCGATAGCTTGCAACAATCCGCCTGACTTTTGGTGCTCTATTTTCACTTGTTGACAGTTGGGACATTGAGCCACAAATTCTGCTACATCTTTCTTCATCCCGTTCCACCAATATATAGACTTAAGAGCATGATACATTTTCATCGCCCCGGGGTGGATAGAATAACGAGAACAATGAGCTTCTCTCAAAATCTGGTGGCGTAGACCTGCCACATCAGGAACACATAATCTGCCTCGACATCGAAGAACTCCGTCTCCTAAAATATCAAATGATGACTTCTCTTTCTGAGGGAGTGTATCTCTGTAATGCATTAGCATGGAATCCTCATATTGTCGCTCTTTCACTTCTGCCACTAGCGATGAGACTGCTGAATTCCGAATTGTAGTTCCCCTGCTACCTGAGTCCACTACTCGAACTCCTAGGTTAGCTAACTGCTGGAGCTCACGAGCCATTTCTCTCTTCTCTGGTCGTACATCACATAAACTTCCCATAGATCTGCGGCTAAGAGCATCAGCTACAACATTTGCCTTTCCGGGGTGATACAAGATATCAACGTCATAATCTTTTAGCAATTCTACCCATCGTCATTGCCGCAAATTCAACTCTTTCTGCTTGAAGATATACTGAAGGCTCTTATGATCGGTATAAATATCCACATGGACACCGTATAAATAATTTCTCCATATCTTTAAAGCATGAACCACTGCGGCCAATTCTAGATCGTGGGTCGGATAATTCTGCTCATGTTTCTGCAGTTTCCTTGAATCATATGCAACCACTCTACTGTGCTGCATCAATACACAGCCTAGCCCAACACCTGAAGCATCACAATAAACAACATACCCTTCTAATCCCTCTGGAAGTGTCAAGACTGGTGCAGAAGTCAATCTATCTTTCAACTCTTGGAAGCTACGTTCACAAGTATCTGTCCATTGAAACTTTGCCGACTTCTGGGTCAACTTTGTGAGTGGTGCAGAAATAGAAGAAAAACCTTCAACAAATATCCTGTAATAACCTACTAAGCCCAAAAATCTACGAACCTCCGTTGGAGTCGTGGGCCTTGGCCAAGTCTTCACGGCCTCAATCTTTTGACTATCCACTCGAATACCATCGGCTGCAACAATATGCCCGAGGAATGCTACTGAATTCAACCAAAACTCACACTTGGAGAATTTTGCAAACAACTCTCGAGTTCGAAGAACTCCAAGGACAATACGCAAATGATCCACATGCTCTGCCTCGTATCTAGAATACACCAAGATATCGTCGATGAATACAATCACGAACAAATCCAGAAAGGGCCTGAACACATTGTTCATCAGATCCATAAACACCGCCGGTGCGTTAGTTAGCCCGAATGACATTACCCGGAACTCAAAATGACCATATCTTGTTCTGAAGGCTATCTTAGGGATATCTTTCTCCCTAACTCTTACTTGGTGATACCCGGACCTCAAATCGATCTTTGAAAACCACTTGGCACCTTGCAATTAATCAAATAAATCATCAATCCTCAGAAGAGGATATTTATTCTTAATCGTCACCTTATTCAATTGCCGATAATCAATGCACATTCTCAAGGAGCCGTCTTTCTTTCGAACGAACAATACGGGCGCTCCCCACGGGGATGAACTAGGCCTAATAAAGCCTTTATCAAGCAAATCTTTCAATTGCTCCTTCAACTCCTTCAATTCTGCAGGTGCCATTCTATAAGGAGGAATAAATATAGGCTTAGTGTCTGGCAACACATCAATAGCAAAGTCAATCTCCCGCTCGGGAGGAAGGCCTGGAAGCTCTCCCGGGAACACATCCGGAAATTCATTTACTACGGGAACTGACTGAAGGGTTGGCGATCCAGCTTCCATATCTTGAACTCGCACTAGGTGATAAATACATCCCTTTGTGATCATCTTCCTTGCCTTTAGATAGGAAATAAACCTACCTTTTGGTGAAGCCGTATTCCCTTTCCATTCTAAAACTGGTTCTCCCGGAAACTGGAAACGAACCATCTTCAGTCTACAATCAACATTGGCATAACAAGAAGCCAACCAATCCATGCCCATAATGACATCAAAATCTACCATCTTTAGTTCATGCAAGTCAACTATAGTACGGCGGTCACATGTCACAACTACACAATCTCTATATACTCGGCTAGCTATTACCGATTCACCCATGGGTGTAGACACCTCAAAAGGTTTGATCGACTCCAGCTCGACCCGTAACATATGGAGTAACATATGACAATGTGGAGCCCGGATCAATCAATGCATATACATCATGAGAGAATACCGATAATATACCTGTAACCACGTCAGGAGAAGACTCAAGATCTTGGCGTCCAGCCAACGCATAAATACGGTGCTGAGGACCGCTAGAAGTGGGAGCTCTCCCTCCGCCTCTACCATGGCCGACTGGCGCATGTGGACCGGGTCCCATAGGGCGTACAGATGCTGAAGATCCGACTACCGACCCTGAAGGCTAGGTCCTACCTCTACCATGAACTGAGGGGAAATCACGCATGATATGGCCTGGTCGACCACATGAATAAAAACCATCTGAACCTAGTCGGCATTGACCCCAATGCAACTTCCCACACTGGGAACATCGTGGCACGGGCGGCCTCGCCTGACCCGAATCATCTCTAAACTGGGACCCTGAAGAACTCGGACTCGACCCTGCACGAGCAGATCTATCAAATCTCTGGCCTGAAAACCGTGGAGGTGCACTAGTCATAGAATAGCCTGAATGCCTGGGAAACTGCTTCCTGTGCCCACCTCTAATCTCACTCATCGGACCCGAAGATCTGGCCCTCTTGCTATGGCCCCTATCTTGCTCACGTTCCCATCTTTGCTGTTGCAAGGTTTCTTCTAAGTTCAGAGCATGGGCCTGAATGCGTGCAATATCCATACCACCCTGAAGGGATGCAGTCAAACATCTATTCATCAAGTGTGGCCCTAGGCCTTTCACAAATCGGTGCACTCGGTCACCCATATCCGCTACCATGGCCGAAGCATACCTAGCCAAGGAATTGAAGCGGAGACTATACTCTAGAGCACTCATGCTACCTTGCCTCAAGTTTAAGAATTTATCGGTCCTAGCTCGCCGAACTTCTGGAGGCATATAATGTCGGAGAAAAGCATCAACGAACTCCTGCCATACCGGGGGAGGTGCATTGGTCCCCCGTGAAGCCATCCAAACCGTATACCATTGGATCGAGACATCTCTCAATCTATACGACGCTAACTCCATCGACTCTGTTATAGCCTGTATTTTGTACGTTCGGATAATTCAAGATAATTGCCAGAAGTTAAGGGCAAGGCCATATTTTGATCTTGTTTAATACACAAGTTGCTTATGAAAATTATTGATGTGGAAATATTGAGAAAGGCTAAGGGTAAAAAGAGAAATTCGCAAAGGGGTTCATGGTAATATTGAGGAAGGCTAGGGGCAAAATGGGAATTTCACAAAAAAAGCTCAAGAAAGTTCTTGAAAGGAGCCACATGGCCGTCCAAGTTGAAGTGGGCCTTGGCCCACATGGATGAATTATGTGTATATATATATATATATATATATGACTTATTAGTCATATTTATCATTACTTAGAAAATTCAAGAAGTTTGGAGAAGAAGAAAAAGAAAGAAAAAGAAAGAGAAGGAGCCATGTTCGACCATGGCTATAAAAAAAATTGGTTCCATGGAGTTGGTCAAGAAAGAATATTTTCTTCTAGTAGTCCAACTAATTTGAAGGCCCTAATTAACATGGAGTGGTTGTTGGAGCAATAAAACCATTCATCCTTACAAGGCACAGCTCTAGCCAGGTTGAAGAGCTAAGTGGAAAAGGTAAGGTTTGATCCTCTTTTATATGTTATGGATGGTTTGTATATGTTGTAGAGCGAAGAAATGGATGAAATTCATGAAAGTGTGGATGCTATGTTGTAGCCGTGTAAGTTGGTGCTTGGCCGTATATGTGTTGTGTTGTGTAGATATGATGAGTTGATTTTATTTAGTGCTTTGATTGTTGTGGTTGTGAATTCCATGATGAAAATGAAGGTTGGATGAATTGAAATGAAGTTGTAATCGTTGAGAAATTATTGGAGGAATTAATGTGATTCTAATATGGTTTCTTGTAATTATAAGAGTAATGTTGTTAGTGTGTGAATTATTGGTATAGTTCATGAATTGAAGGAAGGAAATGTGTTGTCATTGTTCTTGTTGAATTTGGAAGGTTTCGGGTGAAGTAATATATTGATTGGGTTGTTTGGAATATTATGTGAATTGTTTGAAGTATTCTTGAACCATGTTAAGATGATTTCGGATTAATACTTGAATGTGGGATCATTGGTGTTAACTTGACTATATGTGATTGAATTGGATATAAATGAAAGGCTGTTGAATTATGTGACAAGGGTTGTTAATGTTAGAATATATTTTGGATTGATTGTTGAAGTTGTTAGTATGATTGTGGGTATTGTTGTTGATAATTTAGCCGAGTTGAATTCTCGGATTGTTGTTGATAAATTGGCCGAGTTAGATTCTCGGGGATGGTGTATTTACAGGGGAAGTGCTGCCGAAATTTCGGCAGGTCATAAGTGAATTTATTTGAAAGACTAAGACAAGTGTGTATGACGACGAATCTAATGATTGCGTGAATTCTTTTGAAAGTAGACTAGCAAACTTGGATAAATAAGCGTAGCCAATATGACGTAGAACAGGTATGTAAGGCTTACCCTTTCTTTCTTTTGGCATGATCCTTATGAAACGAGCAGATGACGTATATGTATGGTTTCAAAGAAATTTCTATTCTTAGAGCCACTAGGATGGCTAATATTCTTGATTTCCATAAGCTATTTCATATGGTTTTGATGCGTATCCATGATGTCCGAAGGTCTACTTGATATGTTTCCGAATGGCATTCGAGAGATAAGTGATATGACTAATGTCTTGATTTTCAAATGATAGCACGTTTGAGTATTCCATTGAGTCTTTGATATATTTTGACACGTACATATGGTTCCAAAAGCTCTATTTGATTTGATCCATAACGATATTCGAAAGGTACTTGATATGATTATTGCTTTGGTTTTCCAAAAATAGCTTCTGAAACGTTCGTAGAAGGTTCTGTACTAAAATGTCCATAACTTTCTTATACTAACTCGGATTGACTCGAAACGTGGTTATGATCTTATTCCATGTCCTCTTAACGCTGTTATTCGTTGCTAGTCTCATCTTATAATAATTGCTCCTTCAAGGTGGGACAAAGCATGATGATTATTCCATAATATATTCGGAGGTTGCCGACCTTACGGCACTCCGATGGAGATATAACATTCTTTGGGCTCTCCTGCATGCTGCTTACATGATATATGTACATGATGTATGTATATGATACACGAACATGATATATGTATATGTATATGGGGTAAAGGGAAAGGTGAGGCGCTACAGACGCATAGCCACCTGATCAGTTGGTATAATATGATATCGTCCCGGACGCGGGATGCCCGGACGCGGGATATATGGATAAATGGATCGGGCTGCACGTTCCGTAGCAATATAATATATATAAATGGATCGGGCTGCACTCTCCGCAGCAATATAATATATAAATGGATCGGGCTGCACGTTCCGCAGCAATATAGTATATATATACATGGATCGGGCTGCACGTTCCGCAGCACTAAGCATGCATGGTACCCGCCTAAAAGGCACTCAGATGTACAGGTTACTCTTTTACCCCATGATATGCTCTATATTTCCATTCTGTTATTATTCATAATTACATCCCTTACTATGTTACTATTCATGCCTTACATACTCAGTACATTGCTCGTACTGACGTCCCTTCTTATGGACGCTGCGTTTCATGCCGCGCAGGTGGAAACAGATGAGTAAAGGGTATTGCTAGGAGATGATCCAGCTGGATTGGCGAGCTCCATTCCCTTTCGGAGTACTGCCGAGTCAGAGTACATATGTTATGGTTTCTGATTAATGTTAGAGACTTTGCAGACAGAGTCGTGGGAATAGAATGTCAGTATTGTAAGTGGCTCCACCGGCCGATGTGTCATTATGTTTTATGTTACAAGTTTTATGTGATGACAGATTTTACTCAATTTGAGCGCAATGAAAATAATGATTCTGAAAGTCTTACTATGTATTTCATTTTACTTGATTTAAAGGTCCAAAGAGATTATGTATGTAATAAGAGTCAGCGGGTTCGCTCGGCTCCGAATATGGGGTCGGGTGCCCATCACACCCTAGTAAGATCAGGGTGTGACAGACTCGGTGTCTGAAGCATGTATCAATCGAAGCGTCCTTAACATACCATCAATAAAATCCTTAGGGTCCTCCTCCGGCTTTGATCCAAAGAATTCCGGACGGTTCAAAGTAATGAAGTTTCGGGCCCTTGCACTAACAGCCCTATCACCTTGCCCTGAACCTTGCCGCTGAGTCTGGGCCGCAACCAACTGAGTAAGCAAATGTATGGCCTCTTTCACATCTTGGCCTAAGGCATCCGGTGGAGGAGCTGGAGGTGCTGGAGCTGGGGCTGAGGCTCCCTCACACTCCTCAGTAATAGGCACTGTCTGGGAGGACTGAGATTGAGCCGCACTCTGGGACTCATTTTCCTCTACTACCGGTGGCGGTGCCCTTTCAGCCCGCTTTTCTGCCACCGTCTTGCCCTTTTGGGCTGCTGTAGCTTTTCTCTTTCTAAGAATTTCTGAAATACACAACACACGGTTAAGGAACAAGAATTTCTTACATCATAGCTCTACCGCACGATTTCTTATGAAGAAAGAAGGTCATTTATTCCTAAAATGTCCGCAGCTTCCTGTTTATAAGTGTGGCGCGCAACACACCCATAACCAAGACTCGACTAGACACGGCTCGTAGACACACCCTAGGACTGTACTGCTCTGATACCACTTTTGTCACGACCTAACTAAGGGGCCGCGACGAGCACCCGGTGCTATCCCACCCGGGCACCCCTTGACAGCCTTTTACATAATATCTAGGCGAGCTATATATTAAAACATACATTTCTATTCATCTATCATACTAGTCCCCTTGGACAACAAGATTCTTTATATCATCATAGGCATTTACGCCAAATCAATGTACATGGGCCGACGAGGCCAACAAAATGATATACAAAATATAGGCCGACAAGGCCAGACATATCTACCCATATACACGTGACTACGAACCTCTAAGGAAAGTATAACATAACACATAAGCGGGACAGGACCACGCTATGCCCATAATATGTACATAAAAGAATAAGTACCCAAAGCTATGGCTCCGAACGAAATGGAGCTCCGCTATGTAATCACTGAGAATGTAGCTACAAATCAACTCTGTCTCCCTGCCCACCTGCAGGCATGACGCAGCGTCCACAAACAAAAGGACGTCAGTACGAAGAATGTACTGAGTATGCAAAGCATGATCATCATCAATATAAAAGCATAATAGATAACATATGAAACAGCATAGGAGGGAAGACAATAACATCGTCGTCATGGCACTTAGTTGCATTCCATGGGGACGCTTCTTTCTTATCGCGTATCCGTATACATAGTCTTATTCGTTCGTATTCATACTCATATTCATATCGTCTACATCTCATATAAATTCCATATACATAGCCTTTGCGCAACCTTTACATATACTCAACATATTCGTACTCATATTGATGTCATATATATACATATACATATAGCCTTTATATAGCGTACCCGACCATGAAGGATCGGTGTTTCATACATACTTGGCCAACCAAGGCTCAAGGTTATACATACCTGGCCCTACCAAGGCTTCAGGGTTATTCGTACCTTCTGCAAAAGTGCGCGCGCGTTACATAATCATTTACATACTCTATACATATTCATATACATACATTCTACCCGCCATCATAAGCTCGGGGTCTTTTTATAGCCCTTCATAGGCACACATACATATAATAGCTCATAGGCATCTTTAGCATCATATTATTCTCATCATCATTACTATCATTATCACTATCATCGCCGTTATCATTACATCTATCTTATAGGCCTACTCGTCATATGAGGAACTTAGTACAATCGTAGCATATTAAGCATCGTGAGCTTACTAGCTCGGAAGATCAAATCATTTGAAGAAATCATAGTCTTATTGGAGATTTAGACGTTTGGCAAAAGAACCATGCCTTATGGAATAAGGGTTAGCCTTACATACCTTTTCGTTGAACTATTCTACACTTGCACGTACTCCTTCGATGCTCACGTTTCTACCTTCATAAGAGTTATATTATCATTAGAAAATCGATAGCTTAGCAGCATACATGACTAAAGCTAGAAACAGTCGGACAACATCTCCTTTATTTACACGACATCCGCCCATATCGTAATTTGACTCCCAAACGTCAATAATACATTCACAATATCATAACAATGGCCATTAATCATTCACATTATCTAGATTTCTCCATTCGCTCCTAATTCGCCCATATTCATGGTCATGTTACCCGACTTCATTCATTCATGTAAAATGCCCATTTTCATGATCTTACATCATTTATAACACATTCATATCACAACACAACCACAATCATGATTCAATTCAAACTATTTCTCAAAACGTCACTATTCATCATTTATGACCCATTTTCCTATACTCACAAAATGTCCAAGCATTTTAACTCTCAAATACCTTAAACAACATATAAATGTCATTAATATTACCTTAGATATTGTAGGAACAAGCCTTGGTTGATAGTACTCCACTTGAGCAAAAACCCTAGTTTATCTCCATTTGGATCTCTTGACTTTGAATGATCTTAATGGGTTTGCCTACACTTGATTCACTTGATTTATGTTGTTGATCACTAAATATCCTTGAAATCTTGTGGAATATATGTAGAGAGATGTTTTAGAGAGAAGGGGTGTGAAGTGGAAGTGAAATGAAATAAACCTTGGTCCCTTATTTAATGATCCAGTTTCAGCCCCGACCAATTATACGGACCAACATACGGTCCGTATAAAATCTACTGACCGTATGTTTGGTCCAGAGAGTTTGGCCAATCTGGGTTTATTATACGGTCCCAAACATACGGACCGTATAAATTATACGGCCAGTATGTTTGGCCGTATAATCCCCAGTGATTCCGAAGTTCGTTTCGTCGTCTCGTTTGGTCTCCAATCCTTATGGAACCTTCTTAAAACTTGTTCAACACTTCAATACCAATCTAAGGGACGTCATAACTCTTCCCCAAGACATTCTTGAAGCCTCGCTAACTCATTACTCGTATTTCCTTTCCGATACTTATCCCATACTTTGCCTTCTCTTGGAAATCCTCTTCCGCCATCTCTAACATCTTTGAAATCTTATCTAGAGTCATCGAATGCCGTTTCTTACTCATAATTATATCGTATACTCATACTCCTCACTAGTCCATTCACTTGCGTACCGACGGAAGATTTTCTGAGGTGTAACAGGTAAGGTGTAATCATCATTAGCCCGCGCTCGGGGTAACAATCGCATGCCTCCCACTAGTGGTGTCTGCCCCGCCATAAAGGCATGGTGTTAATATCATTATCCATAAGCCGCCTACTACGCCCACTGTAGTGGTGTCTGCCCGGCCAACTAGGCCCGGTGTAATCATACATAAAAATAAGCATGCATGAGAGCCCAATTAAAAGCTACAATTCTATCGGAGTGACGTAGGGTCGGTGACCTCCGATTTATATTATGGAACGATCATCATCACTACATCTCACCTCAAAAGAACAAGTAACATAAGGTGAGATCATAACAATAAGTGAAATCAAGAAAAATCATAGAATAAGCTCAACCATCTCATAATAGCTTTACAACCGTAAGCTTTGGAATTTCTGGCATTAAAGTCATCATCATCATGTTCATCATAGAAAACATCTCATCTTTGGTATCATAAGAAGCTTTTAAGAATCATGAATTTTTAACTTTTGGGCATAAGGAAGTTATGGAAAATATAGATAGAATCATAACATAGGAATCATGCCTTTTAAAGAAAGGGACTAGCCTTAACATGCCTTCACGTCTCCTTAACGACTAAACGTTCTCCTCTCAAGCTCGCGACTCTACATTCAAGAGAATTCGTACTAAGGTTAGGTCATTGAAAGCATGATTAAGTTTAAACTAAAGCAACTAAGGGCTAACGAAATTTGGGCAGAATTTCTCATTGACTTTCTCCATGCAATAAACAACTCTCAAACATCAATAGCAACATCCATAATATCATAATCAAGAGGCTTCTCTCAAGTTAAGCATTGTCCAATCGTCAAAACTCCTTTTTAAGGTCATTCATAACAATAACTACAACACAGCACCATATTCACTTACATACAATACTTCCTCAACATCATTAGTACCACCCATAGCAAGATTATACTCATAGCAAACTAAGAATCATGACTCAAGTTAATTTACTACTCAAAGATATCATTAAACCCATATTCGAGCTTCATCTTCTACTTTCTTCTCTCATACAAGTTATTCAATAATCAAACACCCTCAGTAACATGAAATGGATGTAAAAATCACCTTTTATTGCATAAGGATGAACTTTGGATTGATGTATTTCACTTGAACGAAACTCCAACTTCAACACCAAAAGAAATCTTAAACTTCACACACTTGGTTTTCTTGATTCTTGCTATTTAATCTTTGATTTCTCTTGGGCTTGTGTTAATATGGTAGGGGGAAGGTTTTAGAGCTTTCAAGACTTGGGGAACATGTGGGAAATGAAAAATAAGACAAGGGTCATCTATATATAAAAAGAAAAAAAATGACCTAACCCGATTATACGGCCACTTATACGGTCCGTAAAATTTTATACGGTCCGTATAAGTGGTTGTATAATCCCACCAGGGATTATCTGTTACACCCCAGAAAATTTCACGTTACTAAGGCTGCAGATGGCTTAATATGAGCTCAAGGAGTAGCAAATATTACAAGTATAAAGGATGAAATTCTACTGTATTAGCATGAGGACAGCATGAGTATGATATTTGGAATGATACGTTAAAAGATATATAGCCCTCGTAACCATAAGATGAGGTGTGGCCTACATGATGGGTTTTTTATAAGGACATATGAAAAGTTATATGGACAATATATGTGAAGTTAAACACAACTCAAGAAGGACCCTTGAGCCAAATCCAAGTGTAAGCCCTCTAAAAAGATGTTTTTAAGTTACGTTTTCGGGTGATCTGACTTCGGGAGGCCATAACCCAATCATTATTTAGGAATTTGGGAAAACGCTAAATACCAATCTTGTAGATAATTGAATTAGCTTTCCAACCACAGGTCGTGGGCCTTCACACGACATAGGGATAAAATGTTATGGACATTTTAAGGCAGAAAGGTCAAGCTGGGCAGTGGGCTCGGCCCAACCCAACTCAAGGTCGGTGGGAACCGACCCAAGACCCCTATATAAGGGTGAAATTCGTGAAATTTGTTGACATTTAACCCCAAAAAGAGCTGCACCTTTTAGAGAGAGTGAGAGGAGAGTTAGAGAGAGAAAGTGGAGAATCGATCAAGTTCGAGGCCCCGAATCCCGAGGCTCGTGAAGGATAAAGTGTAGTACGAGTTGTCGTCGTCGTTTCAAGCTAAATATTGATCTTGGGGGATGATATTTTAGTGGTTTAGCTGCTTCTAAGGTATGTATAAGATTCCTTTTATGCTATTAAAGTGTTTATTTAGAGTTTTAATGGATTAGAACGGAGGAAATAATGTTAAAAGCTCGTTTTGCATTTTTGGGGAGTTTATGAAGGTGGGGCTGTTTCAGTGGAGTTAAATGGATGGAAATATCTGAGTTATGATGTATATTGATTGTCGATATTGTTGTTTGATGTTGTTGCTGATAATTTAGCTGAATTGGATTTTCGGGTTTGTCCAGTTTATAAAGGAAATGTTGTCGAAATTCCGTTAGAAATAGAGATAAGTTTAAGGGGTTGATTATAAGGATATATATTGGATTGATTGTTGGTAAATTGGTGTTGTTGATAGATTAGCATGACCCGAAGATGGGATGTGGTTAGCTGGAAAGCGGCAAAGGTATGTAAGGCAAACCTTTCTTCCTTTGGCATGATTCTTGTTGGTATTCATTCTATATGTACTCCATATGATTCAATTCTTAGACGAGTAAGGTCTAAATGTTTCTTGTGATGGCTTATTGATATTGTACTCCTATTCTGTTCCAAAGGGAACACCCATAAGGTGCCAAGTTGAGTTGTTTATATGGTTTTACTAATGAATTCGATGAAGTGAGTTTTATACTAAAGGAAACATAAAGTTTGATTTTCAAAACCATTCCGAAAGGGGTGCGAGATTTTACTACTTCATTTCACTTACGATTTATGTCACATTCCATAGTATCATCCCTTTGTATTGATATGATCACTTATTCTTTTGGTAGGGCAATAAGATGAAATTGAGTAGAATATAAGTAGTAAGAATTTGATAACAATTCTACCCTTAAACCTAGAAGTATGTCCTCCCAAGTCTAGTGAGATACAAATTTGATAACTTCTTATGAAAGACTAAGGCTAATAACTGGATTGTGATGACTTGATTAGTGACTTATGATATGAATTGAAATTGATATTTGTCTATTGAGTTTGAGTTGATATTAAGCCGGAAGCGTCTGCCCGAAGGGGCCATCGTTATTAAGCCGGAAGCGGCTGCCCGAAGGGGCCATCGTTATTAAGCCGGAAGCGGCTGCCCGAAGGGGCCATCATTATTATGCCGGAAGCGGCCGTCCGAAGGGACTATTGCGATAATAGCTGGAAGCGGCTGTCCGAAGGGACCATTCTTTTAACATGTTGGAAATGACATGTGTGTTGGATTGCATTATTTACTTAAAGATTATTTTGAGACTTTCTGTGCACATTTATGTTTCTTTCAGCGAAGGCTGCAGGTATTGAGTTAGATTGTGATTTCTTCTCTCCTGAGTCGAATTATGATTATGATTTGTTACCACCTTACATACTCAGTACATTGTCCGTACTAACGTCCTTTTGCCTGGGGACGCTGCGTTCATGCCCGCAGCCCCAGATTGTTTGGCAGGTTAAGTGTATAGCTAGGATGCTTGGACGTCAGCTGGGATTGGCAAGTTCCACCTCATTCCGGAGCTGTGCTGAGTCATGTATCGATATGTATGATTATGGGTATGTCAGGGCCCTGTCCTGAATCATAATGTTCAGTTTACTTTTTAGAGACTTCTGCAGACAGTGTGTCCTGTGGCATGTTTGTCGAGATGTCGACAAAGTGATGTCAGTTGAGTCATTTGTGGATTTTAAAAGAATATGAATTTTAGATGACTTAAATTGGTTTAAAGTACTTATTTGATTGAAAGTTTTCATAATCGTTATAAAGATAATGATTTCTATTTGGAAAAGTTTGATATTCTTAAAAGTTTTTGAAATGATAGGATTTGATAGAGCGAATGTCTAAGGGTTGGCTCGACTCTGATGAGAGTCGGGTGCCCGTCATGCCCTAACACTGTTAGGGTGTGACATTATCCTTCTCTGGAATGGTTATACGGACCATTGTACGGACCGTATAAGTGGTCGTACAACTCTTTTTTTTCCTAACTTGCTCTCATTGATTCATTTGACTTCCAATCCTTATGGGACCTTCTTGACACTTATATAACACTTCATTACCCATCTAAGGATCCCTATAGCTCCTCCTCAAGACATTACTAAGCAAACATTAGCTCGATTGATGCGAAACCTTCCCAAACACAACTTACATTTCACTTCCTTTGACGAACTTAGTTTCACCAATTCTTGTAACTTCAAAATCATGCAGTATGCACTTTAAAGCTATCAAATACTCTCCCTAACTACATAAGGGATTCATTTTTACCTTAACCTTGCGTTAGTCTATTTACAGCGCAACAACTCGAAATTCTCGAGATGTAAAAGGAACCGCTAGCTATGATTAAAGGTTAGCCAATGGCAAAAGATAAGGATGACCTTCAGAGTATGAGGGTCCGAAGGTCCGTCCTTGCTAGTTCGGGAAAGTGAAACAATAGCCGATGTATGGACGAAAGCGCGTTGAGCTATTAAGGGCTAAACCACGAGGATAAGGCAGATAACTACGAATATAGGGACTGATGTCTACAAATAGCCAATACATAACCAGTTGTATGCATGTATTGTTGAAAGTTAGTTTCTATTAATGATACCCCAGGACAAATGTCCTTAAGGGGGGAAGGATATTATACCTCGCACCAGATATTACATTTCGCACCATTCGCGCGATTAATCCATTTCAAGTCAGTTGGAGTAAGTTTGATAAAAAGATCTTCCCTTGAGGTTTTAAGTAAAGCTGATCTAGGAGTGACTGAAGACAACTCAAAGTCGTCAGAAATCCTATTCAGACATATGACGGCGAGACCTAGAATTTCAATTTGGTGATGGGATATTCTTCAAAATATCGTCTATGAAGGGTGATATGAGATTTGGTAAGAAGGAAAAACTCAGTCCGAGATTTGTTGGCCCTTATAAGATCCTTCAAAAGGTCGGTCAAGTAGCTTACAAACTGGGGCTTCAGTTAGAATTAAAAGCAATTCATCCCATCTTTCATATGTCTATGTTAAGGAAACACATTGGGAATCCTCCAAGGATTGTACCATTAAATGATATGCAAGTTATGGATGGCTTAACATACAAAGAAGAGCCAATTTCTATCCTTGACAGGAAAGTCCGTAGACTTAGAACTAAAGACATAGCTTCCATAAAGGTCTTGTTGAAATTCCCGAGATGTAACATTCTCCCTCCCCCCCCCCCCCCCCCCCCTTAGGAACATTCGTCCTTGAATGTTAGACTCTTGGGGATTCTACAAAATTTTTGCCAGAGTTTCCCCTGTAATATGGCACTACCATCCTGTCACAGCAACCCAAAATATATCTTCTCACACGGCTACAACAACAACATCAACAATCATGGCCACACACGACCAAGAAAGCATCAAAGTAATCATTACATACATGGGGACAATGGCGTCTCTGCTTGAGCCTCTTCTGGGGGTGGAAATAAATGCGGATATCTGGACTTCATATCTTCTTCTACTTCCCAAGTCATTTCCTCTCTATTATTGTTTCTCCATAATACCTTAACTGAAGCGACATCTTTAGTCCTGAGCCTCCGTACTTGCCTATCTAGTATGGAAATGGGTACTTCTTCATAAGACAATTTCTCATTAATTTGGACATCATCTACAGGCACGATTCTGGAAGGGTCTCCAATACACTTACGAAGCATCAACACATGGAAAATTGTTACACCTTAAAAAAATTTCCGTTGATGCACAAGTGGAGAGACTAGTGAAGAGTACGATCATACGGTATTTCAATAAGTAAGAAATGACATTCGATGACCCTAGTTAAGATTTCAAAGATGTTTGAGCTAGCGGGAGAAAGTTGGCCAAGAGAAGGCAAGGCATATGATAGGCATCGGAAAGGAATTACGAGTAACGATTAAATGAGGATTTAATGATGTCTTGGAGAACAGTGATAACGTCCCTTAGATTGGTATTGAGGTGTTAAGCAAGTGCTAAGAAGGTTCCATAAGGATTGGAGACGAAAACGGACTTCGGAATACTGGGGATTATACGGCCAAACATACTGGCCGTATAAAATATACGGTCCGTATGTTAGGACCGTATAATTAGACAAGAATGGTATAATTCTCTGGACCAATTATACGACTAGACATACGGTCATTATATTTTACACGGACCGTATGTTAGTCTGTATATCTGGTCGGGGACAGATTGGTTCATTAAATAAGGGATCAAGTGTTATTTCATTTCATTTCCATATCACACCCCTTCTCTCTAAAATATCTCTCTACATTTATTCCTCAAGAATTCAAGAGGTATTAGTGATCAACAACATAAACTAAGTGAATCAAGTGTAAGAAAATCCATTAAAGATCATTCACGTCAAGAAATCTCATTGGAGATGAACTAGGGTTTTCGCTTAAGTGAAGTGTTACCCACCAAGGCTTGTTCCTACACCATCTAAGGTAAGTTTTATGACATTTCCTTGTTTTTTAAGGTATTTTAAAGTTGAAACACTTGGATTATATGAGGAAATAGGAAATGGGTCATGAATGTGGGAATAGTGTCACTTTTGAGTAAATTTTTGGATTGAGTTATGATTCTTGATACATTATGATTATAATCATGTTATAAATGACATTGAGAACATGGAATAGACTTTGTATATGAATGAAAACAATTGTGTTATATGACCATGAATATGGATGAATTGGAGTGAAAATGAGAAGTAATGATAATGTAGGGGAATAAAGGCTATTGTGATGATATTGTGAATATTATTATTGACGTTTGGGAGTTGATATATGATATGGAGGAAGTAGTATGAACAAAGCAGATGCTGTCCGATTTTCTGTAGCTTTAGTCATGTATGCTAGCTATCTATTTCTAATGATAGTATGACTTTAATGAAGGTAGAAACGTGAGCTTCGGAGGAGAACATGCAAGTGTAGAATAGTTGAACGGAAAGGTATGTAAGGCTAACCCTTCTTTCATAAGGCATGGTTCTTTGGCCAATCATCTAAATCTTTTATAAGTCTATGACGTATTCCAAATGATTCTATCTTCAAAAGCTACTAAGTTTATGATTCTCGATATGTATTACCATTGTACTAAGTTCCTCATCTGACAAGAAATCCTATAAGGATAGGTGTAATGAATGACGATGATAGTGATAACGATGACAATTGCGATGACGATAACGATAGTGATGATAGTAGTAAGATGCTTATGAGCTATTATGTATGTGTATCTAGGTATGATTATTATGGAACCCCGAGCTTATGAGGCCGGGTAGAATATGTATCTATTTACGTAACGCGCGCACACCTCTTGTTACACCGCGAAAATTTCCCCGTGAACGTACCGTGAATAGACTAACGAAGAATACGAGTATACGATGTTGTAATAAGAAGGGAATGACGTTTGACGACCCCAAGTAAGATTTCAAAGGCAATTGCAATAAGAGATAGGTTATGCTCCACAACGACTATTTATAGGTTCTGAAAATGTGAAAAGTTACAGATTTGCACTTTGGTCTCGTCAATGAAATACTGATCGTAAAGTGGTATACGGCCCGTAAACTGCTTTGTCGTCTTTCACCATTCCAAAACTTCAAATTTCTGCCAAAGACTTGAATGGTTAAATACGACTTGAAATACGGACCGCAAACTGAAATACGGCCCGTAAACTGAGTCTGTAAATCACTATGTCCTCAGACTGCCTTTCTGGTTCTGTTATGCTTTAATACGCCCATGAAATATGGACCGTAAACTGAAATACGGCCCGTAAACTGAGTTTACGACCAGTGTGCACTTTCAACTACTGTTCATTTCGAATCAGATTTCAAGTTTTAAATAAGAGACCCAAGTTCATTTATCTCATTTTCATTTTTCATTCTCCACAACTCAAGACTTCTCTAGAAACTTCCATACAATTCATATACAAGAACTCATGAGAAATTGATAGTCAACTTCATCAAATCAACAAAACCAAGTGTGGGAAACTCATCAAAGTTCATCCAAGTTAAGAAATTTCAAGAGAAGTGAACTAGGGTTTTGGTGCAAGAAGAGTAATACCACTCAAGGCTTGTTCCTACAACATCTAAAGTAGGTTTTATGGCTTTTACATGTTATTTAGGGTATGGAAGAGTTGAAACACTTGGATTATAGAAGGATGTAAGAAATGGGTCATGAAAGTGTGAATAGTAGCATTGTTGAGTAAAGGTTTGAATTGAGCCATGATCATTGAGAAATTGTGATTATAAAAATGTTATGAATGACATTTAGAACATGGAATAAGTATCCTATGTGAGAAAAATGCAACAATGAACCATGACCATGATTATGGAGAAATTGAAGACAAGTTGTGAAGTACGGATATTGTAAACGAACGATGAGTGTTGTCTATCATATTGAAAATGTTGTTATGAATGTTTGAGAGTTGATATAGAATATGGGAAGAGTTGTATAAACGAAGGAAATGCTGTCCAATTTTCTCTAGCGTTAGTAAGCCGTTCTTATAATTGTTAGCTAATGTCGATACGAATTCTCTTGAAGGTAGAACGTATGCACTAAAGGAAAACAAGCAAGGGACAGATTAGTAAACGACAAAGGTATGTGAGGCTAGTCCTTTATTTCTATGGCATGAATCCTATGGCATGATTTTCCTTCCTCTTCATGATTCTCCTACATTCCGGAAAAACTAAGAGTCTATGTTCAGGAATGACCATATGAGATAAGAGATATATTATGAGTCCAGTAATGATAATGATGAGTTTAAGCCTAAGGATTCTAGAGCTCATGAGATGATGTTTCTTTAAAGTTAATGATGTCGTTCATTGTATACACTCACCTTATGTATATTATTTCCTTCAAGGTGAGGCAGAATATTTATAAATGCTCCATAATGGGATCGAGGGTTCACGACCTTATGTCACCTCGATAAGGTATAGCCATCTTTGAGTTTCTATGCACGCATTATGATGAGTACATATTGATGATATCACACCGCGCCTGTATAGTCGGGCAACACCGCTAAGGCGGGCGACTTATAGATGATTACACCGTGTCTATATGGCACGGGCAACACCACTAGTGGGCAGCATGAGATGATACCCCGGACGCGGGAGGCCTGGACGCAGGCTAATGTTATGATTATCACACCGATCCGATATGGACGGGCAGCTTATGCATTATTACATCGTACCAATATGGACGGGCAGCTTATACATTATGCATATATGATATGATGATGAGTATGAGTAAGACAGCATGACTTAATTCCTTTATACTTGACAGTCAGATACATATGTTCCATATTGATATTTCCTTTACATCATTGTCTTATTTCATTGTTTATGCCTCTCATACTCAATACAATGTTCGTACTGACGTCCGTTTTCTTTGGACGCTGTGTTCATGCCCACAGGTAGACAGAGAGGTGAGCTTGACCCAGATTCGTAGTAGCTGTCAGCTGATTCGAGAGCACTCCTTTGTTCCGGAGGTGCTTATGATGATCCTTTTTTATACATTCATGTATATATATTTTGGGCATGACGAGGTCTCGTCCCATCCTTATGTCTAGCATTCCACTAGAGGCTCGTAGATACGCAGTGTGGGTTATACTGTCTCACGAGATGCTATTATGTACATACATTATTTTGATGGCCGAGAGGCATATGTATATGAAAGTATTTATGTTATCAAATGAAAGATGATTTTCTTATGATTTAAATACAAAATTAATAAGAGAGCATTAAATGAGTAAGATGAGTAATAGAACAAGCGGTGCTAGTGGTTAGCCCCGGTTACCCGTCGCGGCCCCTAGTCGGGTCGTGACACCTCTGTAGAGGGTACGGATAACCCTGAAGCCTTGGTAGGGCCAGGTAGGTGTAACCCTAAAGCCTTGGTAGGGCCAGGTATGTGTAACCTTGAGCCTTGGTTGGCCAAGTATGTATGAAACACCGATCCTTCACGGTCGGGTACGCTATATAAATGCTATGTATATGACATCAATATGAGTACGAATATGCTAAGTATATGTAAGTGTTGTGTAAAGGTTATGTATATGCAATGTATATGAGATGTAAATGATAAGAATATGAGTATGAATGGAAATATGAATACGAATATGAAAATGGATACGATAGGTAAATGAGTACGGATATAGATGTATGTACACGGATGCACAATAGAAATGGAATGTCCCTATGGAAAGCAAGTATGTGCTATGACGATGATATCATTATCTCCAATCCTATGCTATCTCATATGTTGTCTATTATGCTCTCATATTGATATTGATCATGCTTTACATACTCAGTACATTCTTCGTACTGATGTCCTTTTGTTTATGGACGCTGCGTCATGCCCACAGGTGGCCAGGGAGACAAACTTGATCTATAGCTTCATTATTCAGGGACTACATAGCGGAGCTCCATTTCATCCGGAGATGCAGCTTTTGGTATAGATTCTTTTGTGTACATATTTATGGGCACGGCGGGGTCCTGTCCCGCCTATATGATATGGCGTATTCTTCTTAGAGGCTCGTAGACATATGTATATGGGTAGATATGTTTGTCCTTGTCGTCCTATATTTTGTATATCATTTTGATAGCCTCGTCGGCTTATGTACATTAATATGGCATAGATGCCAATGATGATATAAAGGTGTTGATTGTCCAATGGGACTAGTATGATGGATGAATAGAAATATATGTTTTATTATGTGGCTCACCTAGATGTAAGTGTAATGGTACGCTAAGGGGTGCCCGGGTGGGCTAGCACCTAGTGCTCGTCTCGGCCCACCAGTTGGGTCGTGACAAAAATCAGATGGACTGACTCCAAATCCAAAGGTAGATCTAATTCATAAGCCACTTGGACTACCTTGCGCACAATTTTGTAACGCCCAATATACCGGGGACTAAGCTTTCCCTTTTTTCCAAATCTCATTACACCTTTCATCGGCGACACTTTCAAGAATACCGAATCGTTTACTTGGAATTCCAAGTTTCGTCAACGATTATCCGCATAAGATTTCTGGCGACTCTGGGCTGTCAACAACCAATCTCTGATAAGCTAGATCTTTTCTATTGCTTGCTGGATCAATTCTGGGCTTATTAGTTGTGTGTCTCCTACCTCAAACAATCTGACTGGCGATCTACACTTCCTCCCGTATAAAGCCTCATACGGGGCTATCTGGATGCTGGAGTGATAACTGTTGTTATATGTAAATTCAATAAGTGGAAAATGATCGTCCCAATTACCTTCGAAGTCTAATACACATGCCCGCAACATATCTTCCAAGGTCTAAATAGTGTGTTCAGCTTGTCCATTAGTCCGTGGATGAAATGCTGTGCTAAGTCTCACTTGAGTTCCCAAACCTTCTTGGAAGGACATCCAGATATTAGCTGTAAATTATGCTCCCCTATTTGTGATGATGGATACTGGGACACCATGAAGTCGCACTATCTCTTGAAGATATAGCTTTGCATAATCTTCTGCTGAGTATGTAGTTTTGACTGGTAGAAAATGAGCTGACTTTGTAAGTCTGTCAACAATTTCCCATATGGAGTCATGCTTACGCCGAGAACGAGTCAAGCCTATGATAAAATTCATGTTGATCACTTCCCATTTCCAAGTTGGAATTTCCATAGCTTGCAACAATCCTCCTGACTTTTGATGCTCAATTTTCACTTGTTGACAATTTGGACACTGACCTACAAACTCTGCTATATCTTTTCTTCATTCCCTCCCACCAATACATTTACTTTAGATCATGATACATCTTTGTCGCTCTTGGATGAATAGAACAACGGGAGTAATGGGCTTCTTCCAGAAGCTGCTGGCGTAATCTTGCAACATCCGAGACACATAGTCTGCTTCGAAAAATTGTTACACCTCGAAAAAAACATCGCGTCGTTTGCATTGTAAGTAGGATAACGTAAGCTCGGAGAGGTCATGGAACCCTTATAAGGTTAATGAACACTCTTAACAAGTGTTAAGCAAGCGTCTAAAGGTTTCGGGATCAAGCAAATCAAAGAAAATTAGTTTGTCGAAAATTTGGAAAAGAAAAAGTTGACAGAATTTTGGAGGTGTAGATCTCCTAATATATTAAGAGTTTTAAGGTATTTCAAGAGCCTAAAATGAAGTTCGTCGAGTCTAGTTTCCAACTCAATGAACTTCTCATCGATATGACATCGGAGTAGAGAATTATGGGAGTTACAAGTTAGGCTGACAGAGCAGAAACGTGTGCTACAGTAAGGACCCGACCCGACTTTACCCACCTATATAAGGACCAAAACCTCATTTTCACCCTAAAAATAGATCCTAGAGTTCAGCAACATATAAGGGCATTTGTGTCATAAAAGGTTGAGGGATTTGAGTGATATTAACTAATTAAGGCTCGAGTGGTGCATAGTTGTGACTATAGCATCGTTTTGCTGTGGAATTTGGCTTGAATTCAAGGTGAACATCGGAGATATCTCCGTTTTAATAAGAATAAGGTACGAATCTTTACTTATTATCGTTGTTCTTGGTTTATTTATGGAGATAGAACTGTCAAATAGTCGTATAATAGTTTTGTTGGTATATGGGATAAACCCCATATGGGATGGTTATGGAGTATTTTGTTATTGAGAATATTATGATTGATGTTGGGATTGTTGTTGTTGTTGTTGTTGGTTGTTGAATTGCGATTTCGGGCTAGGCATAAAAACAGGGGAGATGCCGCCGAAATTTCGGCAGATTCTAGAAAGAGTTAGCTTGAGGGCTTAAGACAGGCCTATGAAGATGAGTCTAACAATAGTATAAATTTTCTTGATTATAGATTTACGAGCCTGGGAGGACAAGCGTTGAGTAGTTAAAGTTAAGGCGACCGAAAAGGTATGTTAAGGCTATTCCTTCTTTTCATTGGCATGATTTCTACTATTGAGCCACCTTTGACTGTTCGCACCAATATGTGCTATTCATGAAGATTATACTCGGGTTACCATAACCCTATTGCGATAACTCTCTTAAGTTAAAGACGGGTATAAGAATAGTCAACTTATATAAGATTATAGAATGACAGAAGGTATAACTAGTGTATATGCTATTTATAGACTATTGTGTTTCCTTCGAGTTATCATTATATGTATACGCCTGGCCTACGGGTCATGGAGTTGTTGCCTGACTGATGGGTCACGGAGATGCGCATACCTGACCTACGGGTCATGAAATTGATTAGACCTGACCTACGGGTCATGGAGTTGATTATACCTGGCCTATGAGTCATGGAGTCATCTATGCCTGACCTTCGAGTCACGAAGTTATATCAATAGATTATGTTATCTTACCTCAGATGAGAGGCAACCCAGGTAGAGTACCTCCAGATGCTTTCTTGAAATATTCGGAGCACAGCTTGTTATTTCATTTCAGTGGTTATCTTGCCTTACATACTCGGTACATTATTTGTACTGACGTCGCTTTTGCTGGGGGCGCTGCATTCATGCCTGCAGGTATCGATCGACAGATTGATAGGCCTCCTCAGAAGGCCGGAGTTGACATCAGCTGATTGGTGAGCTCCCTTTTTGTTCGGAGTTGCTGGGTCCTTGGAGTGTCTCCTATTTTATTACAGATTGTATGGTCCAGTCACACCCTCCCTAGTGGCTTGTAGACGAGTCCTGTACATAGTATATCTGTGTGTTAGCCTTGTCGGCTTGTATAAGTCTGTTTGGATACTGTTGGCTTTGTACGATCATAGCAGCCTTGTCAGCTGGCTCAGTTGTGTGTGTGTGTGCGTATATATATATATATATATATCTTGGGTGTGGGTATACCATTTCAGATGAGACAGTTAGTATTTATATATAACCAGATTGCGATTTGTTAGTATTGCCTGTGTGCAGGTAGGCATTATCAGTTTAATCTTGGGGTTTACTCCCCCAGAGTTTCAGACTTAGAGTGGTTCGCTCGGGCCTGGTTGGCATCGAGTGTCGATCACGCCACTCCAGATTTGGGGCATGACAAAAATACTTACGTCATAGTCTTTCAATAGCTCTAACCACAGCCTCTCCCGTAGATTTAACTCCTTCTGTTTGAAAATATACTGGAGATTCTTGTGATCTATATAAATATCAACATGAACACCATACAAGTAATGTCTCTACATCTTTAGGGCATGATAACTGGAGCTAGTTCAAGATCATAGGTCGGATAGTTTTTCTCGTGTTTCCGCAACTGCCTGGAGGCATAGGTAATGACTTTACCATGCTGCATCAACACACAGCCCAACCAAACACCGGAGGCATCACAATAAACAACATAGCCTTCTGATCCCTCTGGAAGTGTCAGGATTGGGGCTGAAGTCAATCTATCTTTCAATTCCTGGAAACTGCGCTCACAAGCAGCGCTCCATTGAAATTTTGCTGATTTCTGAGTTAGCTTCGTCAATGGGGCAGAAATAGAAGAAAATCCCTCTACAAATCTTCTATAATAGCCAGCCAATCCCAGAAAGCTACGGACCTCTGTGGGTGTTGTAGGCCTTGGCCAAACCTTCACAGTCTCAATCTTCTGGGTATCTACTCGAATGCCGTCAGCTGAGATGATATGGCCCAAAAAAGCTACAGAATTCAACCAGAACTTGCATTTTGGAAACTTGGCATATATTGTCAAGTCCGAAGAATTCCAAGAATAGTACGTAAATGATCTGCATTGTCATGACCCATTTTAGCCTAGGTCATGCGGGCACTACCATTCCTCTCTCGGTAGGCGAACCCTTAACTCAACGTTCACAATCAATAAATATAATAAATATCGGAAGAAGTAAATGACGTAAGTGTCACAATATAGTATAATATAGATAAGTGCGGAAGTAAATGAATCCACTCCAGTATCTGGTCTGGTCATACAAGAGCATCTAAATACGAATAAATTTGGTCTGAATAATAATAATTAAAATGTCTCAAATCATGTCTTGAATGAAAAGTAAGACCTAAACAATAGAAGAGTCTTCGAGGTCAGCGGACGCCATGCTCACCCTGAAAAACTCAAGTAGAAGTTGAGGAGTCGATCAGCCACGAGTTAGAGAAGTAGATCCGGCCTGATACTCTGCATTCATAAAAGAATGCAGCAAGTGTAGGTCAGTACAAACAACAGTACTGGTAGGCATCATAGGCCGACTAAGCATAGTTAACACAAGTAGAACAATCAAGAATGAAACAATATAATCGTAACCGAGTATCCATCAACACCTATGTAAGTATCTAGCCCCAATATAATAAGTCTGAGTATGTCAATTCCTGGAACAATCAACACTATAGAATCAACAACACAATCCACCACAATACAGTCATCACGACATCTTACTCAAGTCATAATGCACTGCAATGCAATAATGGTATGAATGTGATGCCATGCCATGCTATGCAAATGAGATGTACACATGTACTCCGGACGAAATATCGACGTCTCGGCAGCACAACCTAGTTCGACTCGCGAAGTCTGAGTCTCACCCGTCTCGGATCTTTGCCAAACACACAGACGGGACCCTGGCTAATTGCTCACAGGGGGAGTCTCACCGGCACCACTCTAGGGGACTCGCGGAGCCCATGCACTACAATCGAATCCTGGATAACATCGGAAACTGCCATGCACAACGATGCCCGAATATAACCATCAGACATTGGCCTCCTCACAATCACTCAAAAGAGTTGTCAAATATCAGTTTCATAAATCAACGATTCCGAAAATGAACCTCCGACATCGACCTTCTCACAATCACTTAAGTAAAAGAGTTTAGCAAGCCTCAGTTTAATATAAACAATGATTCCGGAATGGATCTTTGACATTGGCCTTTTTCACAATCACTCAAATAAAAGAGTTTATCAAATATCAGTTTCGCTCAATCAATGATACTGGATCATCACCGGATATCGGCCATGCATGATAATATGAGAGAATGCATGCAATGCATATGTCAATCATCAAAAAGTAAGCTCAATATCATAAGTACCTCAACGGGGTACACAAACAATATATCACATCACAATACCAACAGTGGGTATGCCAACATATATCAATAACTCAAGTATCAACAGTGTGTATGCCAATAACGTATCATACATACATCAATAACTCAAGTATCAACAGTGGGTACGCCAATAACGTATCATAGTACAAATACAAACAACGCGTACGCCAATCCTATCCCAAATCAGGACAACAAGCGACATTCGCTATCTACCAACTACACATGGCATCAAGCCAACACCATTAAACAATCAAACATATATAACGGGGTGGCTAGGCCCAACACACATCAGGGCCCAACCTAAGGAAATATCCATCCCAACTTCATACCCGAAGGCTCACATGCTGTCTCCGACATCATAATCTAAATATGTGATTCACTATACTAAGTCTCACCAAAGGTACACCGTAACCTACCTAGACTGCCGAACTACAACACCAACAAGTCACGCTATCGTCTTGCCCTTCCTCTGAAGCTCAGCACCAAAGTAGTCTAAGCATAATCGAATTCTAAGTTAGAAATCATGAATAATGATACTAATATTGCTATGATATCAATTGGGTCAAATTTAACCCTATAAACGGGCCCACAAGGGCGAAATGAGAAATTCACGAGTAAAATACCAAATTGAATCCTAGGTAACTGTAACCCAAACATTAATCGTTGATTTAGCTCAAGATCTATCTCTAAATCTGATTTCTAGTAAAACCCCCAAATTGGGTATGAACCCTAATTCCCCAAATCTGAAATTCAACGTTAAAAGTGGAAGATATGGGGTTACTAAGCTTAGATTCATAACATTTTAGTAATAACATCATCAATTTTATCAATTATAACCCTAGGGAGAAGTCTCCCAAAACCTTTCTTCAAATTCTACTTCTAAGGGATTGAAAAGGGAAGGGATGATTCTAAGATGATAATGATTAAAGAGAAGTAAGTGATTAGACAAAGCTCTACCTCCAAGAAATTCCTCAATTTATCCCCAAGAACAGCCTTCCCAAACTCCAATATCGAGTTATGACATAATAAGGGTCTAGGTCTTATTTTAAGACACATTTAATGAGATTCCCTTGCCTGTGACAGCCACGGTAAGGGTAGTGCCGCTACAGCGGCACCGCTGCGGCGTTGGGGACACTGTTGTAGCGGTGAGGGCCCTTTTACGCATGACCGCCCCAGCGGTCGCTACACCACCATGACGGTACCGCCGGGGCGGCTCTGGTGCCACAATTGCAGGCACCAGACACCAGAAATCCCCAATTCTCTAAGTCTTCCATCAAATTTCCAGGTTATTCTTGAGGCCATCTGCTCATAATCCGACCACCTAAACGCATACAAAAATACGCTACAAATGCAATCATGGTCTCAAAATTTCCAACGGAGGTCTCATTGACCGAGTCAACCACCGGTGCCTACTTCCCATTTCCCATCCAAAGTTGTGAAATGCACCAAAATGCATTGGGAACCGAACCAATCATACATACAAGTTCTAAACAATCATCCGGACCTCTCGGAGTTGACGAAACTCTAGAAAAGGTTCGTTTGCCCAAAAGTCAACCTCGGGTCAAAATGAGTCAATAAATGCTCGGAAGTGGCGAAAGTGCCAAAAGGACTATAACGACCAAACGGGTCATTACGTCAGATACCAATTGAACCGTTGCTCATCCTCGAGAAAAGAAAAGAAAGAAGGCAGGGAAATACCTGAATCAGTGAACAACTGGGGATATCGGCAACGCATATCGGGCTCAGTCTCCCAAGTAGCCTCTTCCACAGGGTGGTACTTCCATTGCACCTTCACAGAAGCAATCTCCCCTGACCTCAATTTTCGAGCCTGCCTATCTAGGATCGCAATAGGCTCCTCCTCATAAGTTAAATTCTCATCAAGCAATATAGAATACCAACGGACAATGTAGGTACCATCGGCATGGTATCTCTTCAGCATCGAAACATGAAAAATCGGGTGAACTCCCGCCAACCCTGGCGGCAAGGCCAACTCATATGCTACATCACCAATACAATCCACGATTTCAAACGGGCTAATGTATCTAGGGCTCAACTTTCCCTTCTTCCCAAACCTCATAACACCCTTCATGGTTAAAACCTTCAACAGAACCTTATCACCAATAGCAAACTTTAAATCCCGAACCTTCCGGTCCGCATACATCTTCTGCCGGCTCTGAGCCGCCACGAGTCTGGCCTGAGTAACTCTCACTCTATCAATGAACTATCTCAATAGATCTGTGCTCCCAGGTCGAGCCTCGAACCCATCAAACCAACCAATCGGAGATCTACACCTCCTACCATATAAGGCCTCAAAAGGCGCCATACCAATACTCGAATGATAACTGTTGTTATACGCAAACTACACCAAGGGCAAGTGCTGATCCCAATGACCACCAGAATCAATAACACATGCTCTCAATATGTCCTCGAGCACTTGAATGGTCCGCTCGGACTAGCCATCGGTCTGGGGACGGAAAGCTGTACTAAAGTCCAATCGGGTACCCAACTCATCATGAAATGCTCTCCAGAATCGGGAGGTGAAGATAGTACCCCGATCAGATACAACAAAAATAAGGATCCCATGTAATCTCACAATATCCCGAATATACATCTTGGCCAACTTCTCCGCGGTATAAGAAACCTAAACCGGAACCGAAATAAAGTGAGTGGATTTAGTCAATCGATCCACTATCACCCAAATAGAATCAAACTTGCCAAGGGCCTTCGGAAGACCTGTGACAAAATCCATGGTAATCCTCTCCCACTTCCACTCGGGAATGGGCATCCTCTGAAACACCCCACCAGGTCGCTGGTACTCATACTTTACCTATTGACAATTTCCACACTTAGCCACAAAATAAACTATATCCCGCTTCATACGGCGCTACCAATAGTGCTGTCTCAAGTCACGGTACATCTTAGTCACTCCCGGATGAATGGAATAGCGAGAGCTGTGGGCCTCAGATAAGATCAACTGAATCAGGTCACCAACACGAGGAACGCATACGCGTCCTCTAATCCTCAGAATGCCCTCAGAATTAATCACGACCTCCTTGGCCTCACCTCTCGACACCCTATCTCGGGTCTTGCTCAACTGAGAATCCTCAAACTGATGAGCCTTGTTTCGATCCAATAACGATGATCTCGCCTCTGTACAAGCCAAAATCCTCACCGGGGTCGAGATGTCGAGACGGACGAAACTGTTGGCCAGAGTTTGAACCTCCATGGCCAACGGACGCTTGGAAATAATCAATCGAGCTAGACTCGCCATACTCACTGCCTTGCAACTCAAGGCATCAGCCACCACATTGGCTTTACCAGAGTGATACAGAATAGAGATGTCATAATCCTTCAGGAGCTCCATCCATCGGTGCTGCCTAAAATTAAGATCTGTCTGGGCAAACAGATACTGAAGGCTATGGTGATCGGTAAAAACCTCACAATGGACACCGTACAAGTAATGCCTCCAAAACTTCAAAGCGAAAACTACGGACAACAACTCTAAATCATGGGTAGGGCAATTCTTCTTGTGAACTTTCAACTGACGGGAAGCATAAGCTATCACCCTACCCTCCTGCATCAACACCATACCCAAACCCATACGGGAAGCATCACAGTAGACCGCGAAGTCCTTACCCTCCACAGGAAAGGCTAGGATCGGGGCTGTGGTCAAAAGAAGCTTGAGCTTTTGAAAGATCTCCTCACAATCATCCGTCCACTGGAAGGGAACATCATTTTGAGTCAATATGGTTAAGGACGAAGCAATGACAGCAAAACCCTTCACAAAACGGCGGTAATAACTGGCCAAACCCACAAGTGGGCCTCGCCTAACCCCTCACGGCCTCAATCTTCTATGGATCAACCATAATCCCCTCCTTGGACACCACATGGCCCAAGAATTCTATAGACTCTAACTAGAACTCACACTTAGAAAATTTGGCAAACAAACTATGTTTCTTTAGAACCCAAGGACGGTACGAAGATGGCCCTCACGCTCCACTCTACTCTTGGAATACACCAAGATGTCATCAATAAACACAATCACAAAAGAATCAAGGAACGGCCTAAAGATGCCATTCATCAAGGTCATAAATGCAGCTGGGGAATTAGTAAGCCCGAAAGGCATCACTAGAAACTCATAGTGGCCATATCTCGTCCGAAATGCTGTCTTCGGAATATCTTCCGCCCTAATCTTCAACTGATGATAGCTGGAACATTAATCAATCTTAGAAAACACCAAAGCACCCTGAAGCTGGTCAAATAGATCATCAATACGAGGCATAGGGCAATTGTTCCGCATAGTGACCTTGTTCAACTGGCTGTAATCAATCCGCATCCTCACGGTACCATCTTTCTTCTTCACAAATAACACGGGAGCACCCCAACGGGAGACGCTCGGTCTAATGAACCCCTTGCTCAATAAATCCTGTAATTGTTCCTTAAATTCTCTCAACTCGGCTGTTGCCATCTGATATGGTGGGATGGAAATGAGATGAGTACCGAGTCCACGTCGATATAGAAATCAATGTCACGATCGGGTGGCATACCCGACAAATCTGACGGAAACACCTCCGCGAACTCGTTCGCAATAGGAATAGACTCAAGGGGTGGAGATGCAACAGTCATATCACGAATATGCGCCAAATACTCTAAACACCCCTTACTTACTAACTTCTTCACCCGAAGGAAGGAAATAATCTTCTTCAGAGCAGGACTAGGAGTACCTCTCCACTAAAGCCTAGGGATGCCCGGCATGGCTAAAGTGACTGCCTTGGCGTGACAGTCCAAGGTCGCATGATAAGGAGAAAACCAGGACATACCTAATATAATATCAAAGTCCACCATATCCAGAATCATCAAATCTACCCAGGTGTCATACCGTATAAAAGTAACTAAACAAGACCGGTTAACTCGATCAACAACCACAGAATCTCCGACTGGAGTAGACACATGAACAGGTATATCTATGCTATCATAGGGTAAATCCCAACCAACGGCATGAAATGTAGATACATACGAATAAGTGGATCCAGGATCAAATAACAGAGATGCTGCTCTATGACGAACATAAATAGTACCTGCTATCACCCCCATCATGTCACGACCCAACCCCGTGGGCCGTGACCGGTGCCCTAGGTGGGCACCTATACGTACCCGATAACCAGATTAGCAAATTAACAGAATAATAATATAATAACATTAGTGAACACTACAGAATTTAACAGAAAGGTAGGCTTGGCACACATAGGCCGAGAAGGCCGTCATAGAACAAAATACCCCAAACGTATGTACAGAACCCACACAGATATATCCACAGACCTCTACAGAACATAACACAGTCATAAGACGGGACAGGGCCCCGTCATACCCAGAATACAGTACACATCCAGATAGTAGTGTCAGACTGTACCAAAATATGGGCTCTGAAGAAGAGAGCGCCCCAAAATAGCAGTAGTAGGATCCTAAACGTGAGGATCGGCAAACCTGTCGTCTGTACCTGCGCGGCATAAAAACGCAGCCCCCGAAGAAAGGGGGTCAGTACGAAATATGTACTGAATATGTAAAGCAGAATTACAGAAGCATAAACCATAACAGATTCAGAAAACTGAGTAGAAAATCCTGAGTGTCATATGCATATTTTCAAAACAGACAGAGTATGTACAAAATCATATGTCATATCATATCCGGCCCCAGCCATGGGGCTCGGCAGACAGAACGTGGTCACCCTCCCGACATCGGTGCCACAACAGATGGGAATCAGAAAAAGGGGGCGTGGCCCCGTATCATAAAATGTCATATCAGAATGGCCATAACAGATCAGATCAGAACGGCGGACATGGCACATCATACTCCACAGACCCATGTACGCGTATACCTGCCCCCTCACCTCGGGGCGCGGCGAACAATGCAGAAGATTACGCTTGACAACATATCCTGGCCCGGGCTCAGTGTGGGAAACGTTGGGACATCCACGAATAGAGTAGTGAGAAACTAATGCAATTTTAAAACGTCATAATTATCTTCAAAGACTCGACGAAGCGTATCGAAGACGAATAAATCAAATGGAATAAAACGGGATCAGAATAACACATTTCGTATGTCAAAATAAATTACGGAAGTATAGCTTTCCCGAAGTCATACCGGGTATCAAAATAATTCATTAGGCTTGATAGAATATTTAAACCACATTCTTTAGATAATTTAAAGGTAGTCAACACATTTTCTTTCAAAAATTTGCTTAAAAAGGAAGCCTTGACTCATAAGGGTAAAATCGTAATTAGCGGGCCCGCCTCGGGACAAACAAGGCGGCGGGCTCAAATAGTGTTCTTTAACCAAATGGAGTCACCTAAAAAGGTTCTACGGACATTCGGCGACGTTTCGAGTAGTTTGAAGCAAAGGTGCCTTATTTCAAGCAAAGGGCACCAAAGATGTTCAATTCCATTGAAGGAAAAACGGAAAATTTCCTTTGCGGATTCCGAGGGCCACGAGGTCCTTCGAGGCCCGGATCCGACCCTAACTCACTAAAGGCATGCCAAGGGAAGTAATAGGGTTGCTTTACATACCTTTCACGCTCCTAACGCCTTCCAAAAGTCACTTCCCATTTCGTCGAAAAACTGCAAATGGTCAAGTTTACCATTTGTAAGCCATAATTACCAAAGTCTCAATTTAATGCAAATTTGGCTACCGAAATTTCGGCAGCACTTCCCCTATACATATAGCACCCCGAGAATTCAACTCGGCTATAATTTATCAACAACAACCCAAACAACCACAACAATAGCATTAATGAACATTAAAAGTACAAATATCCTTCAAGTAGCAATTTTCCTCACAAGTTGACATAATTATCAATTCAATCCAAATTTTTGAATTAACATTATAATGTCACACCCATTATCATCTAAGATCATCACCACATAACTTTAGAGGCATATCATACCATTTCTCTTAGGATATACACTTGATATACAAGATATACACTTTTCCGCCAAAAGTATAACTTATGCAAAACATCAAATCTTTGGCATATGATTTCATAACAAGTTTCCAACTTCCAAATACCTCAATGAACATCATAATTCACAACCAAACACTTCATTTCCTTAACGTCGGAAAAATCATACTAAAACGACATAAGTTCCTACCTTCCAATTCAATACAAACTTATATCATAATAACTTCATTCACATTACAAACATCACAATACCAACGCTCTAACACATTAAACAAACTTAATCCATTTTATTCTCAAGCCACATACACCACACGGCCAAGTGTTATTGTTAACCATTCAATCAAATTTATTCTACTTTCATTCTCAACATGAATTCCATCACATTCACAACTAGAATACCACATAATTTCAACACATTGGTGGCTATACATCATATGTATACACACGGCTACACACTCACACACACACCCACTTTGCAAACTTCTATTTCTTCATACAATCAACACATTTCCATAAACTACAACACAATCAAAACTTCATAACACAATAACAAGGTAGAAATTCTTACCTTTTCTTCAAGTCTCCTTCACTTGAATATATGATCACCTTGGAGATTCTAGTGCTCCCCACTCCAATCCAACTATACCAAGATGCAAAGGAACCTTGAATTAGTAGGAATTTAACAAGAAATGAATTTTTGAAGCAAGATTTTGGATGGCTAAATTTGGAGGGCAAACCCGAAACCCTCCTCTCTCTCTCTTATTATTTTTTTTGCTCTTACTTGTTCTTGCTTCTAATGGATTAATATGAAGACTTGGTCTTCTCTTATAATTAGTGGTCACATGTCTTGCACATGACCACATTAATTGGGCTTGGGCCAAGGCCTACTATGGCCGGCCACTTCAATGGATTGGGCTCCAATTCACTTAAATTTTTTTGAGCCCAATAACTTATGGATCACATTTTGTAATTCCCGAAACTAATTTCCAAAATTCCAAAATTACCCTTAGCCTTGTCCCACACTTTCATGATTCTATTCTTTCATGCATAACTCCTATGTTCAACACAATATCAAATTTGACCTCACATCTCAAAAATCCAATGTTTATCGAATTCTTCCAAACGTGTGAAAACACGGGATATAACATCCTCCCCCCCTTTAGAACATTCGTCCTCGAATGTGAAAATAAATCTTATGGGGTTTGAAAAACACTTTGGGGGAGTTCATGTTCATAAACAATATGTATGATATATGATTGATATTGAAATGAAATTAAGCAGGGGTTCGAGGTTACCTGTGGCCATAGGGAACAGATGAGGGTATTTCTTCTTCATTTCTTCCTCCGACTCCCAGGTCATCTCCTCCCGGTTATGATTCCGCCACAGTACCTTAACGGAAGCCACATCTTTATTTCGGAGCCTCCTTACCTGGCGATCCAAAATAGATACGGGCTGCTCCTCGTACGATAACTGCTCCGTCACCTGGATATCCTCGGCAGGGAATACTCTAGAAGGATCTCCGATGCATTTACGAAGCATAGAGACGTGAAACACCGGATGCACCGCTTCCAAATCAGATGGCAGATCTAACTCATAGGCGACATTCCCAGCTTTCCGAACAATCTGATAAGGCCCAATATAACGCGGACTGAGCTTACCCTTTCTGCCGAACCGCATCACGCCTTTCATAGGCGATACCTTCAGAAATACCCAATCGCCTACCTGAAACTCTAACGGTCGACGCCTTCTATCCGCGTATGACTTCTGTCGACTCTGGGCTGCCAACAGTCGCTCTCGAATAAGTTTCACCTTATCCACAGCCTGCTGGACCATATCCGGGCCAATCAACTCTGTCTCGCCAATATCAAACCAGCCAACCGGCGATCTGCACTTCCTGCCATATAAAGCCTCGTACGGAGCCATCTGGATGCTGGAATGGTAACTATTATTATATGCAAACTCGATCAACGGCAAGTGATCGTCCCAGCTGCCTCTGAAATCAATAACGCAGGCCCGCAACATATCCTCCAGCGTCTGTATAGTGCACTCGGCCTGACCGTCGCTCTGAGGATGAAACGCTGTGCTCAAGCTCACCTGAGTCCCTAGACCCTCCTGAAAAGACCTCCAGAAATGCGCCGTAAACTGGGCGCCTCTGTCAGAGATAATAGATAGAGGAACTCCGTGAAGCTTCACAATCTCCCTAATATAGAGCCTGGCATAGTCCTCGGCGGAATAAGTAGTCCTGACGGGAAGAAAATGGGCTGATTTCGTCAGCCTATCCACGACGACCCAAATGGAATCATACTTCCGTGGAGTGCGAGGCAAACCCGTAACGAAATCCATATTAACAGCCTCCCACTTCCATGTCGGAATCTCCATCTCCTGCAACAGTCCTCCCGGCTTCTGGTGCTCAATCTTGACCTGCTGACAATTAGGACACTGAGCGACGAACTCTGCGATGTCCCGCTTCATACCGTCCCACCAGTATAAACATCGAAGGTCGTGATACATCTTCGTAGACCCAGGATGGACTGAATAGCGAGCATAATGTGCCTCGCTCATAACCTGCTGTCGAAGGCCTGCAATGTCAGGTACACACAACCTGCCCCTGTATAATAAAGTGTCGTCCGGCGAAAACTCGAACGGGGTCCTCTCCTTATCATAAGTTGTGTCCCTGTACCGAGCTAAGACAGGATCCTCGAACTGATGCCGCCTAATATCGTCTCTGATGGAGGACTCAGAAACCCCTCGAACAGAAATCCGGGTGTCTCCAGAATCGGCCAGACGAACCCCAAGACTGGCCAACTGCTGAATATCACGGGCTATCTCTCTCCTGCCCGGCCGTAAGTCTGCCAAACTGCCCATGGACTTCCGACTGAGCGCATCCGCAACAACATTAGCCTTACCCGGATGATACAAAATATCCACGTCATAATCCTTCAGAAGCTCCAACCACCTCCGCTGCCGCAAATTAAGCTCTCTCTGTCTGAAAATATACTGGAGGCTCTTATGATCAGTATAAATATCCACATGAACGCCATATAAATAGTGTCTCCATATCTTCAGAGCATGAATCACCGCTGCGAGCTCCAGGTCGTGAGTAGGATAATTCTTCTCATGCTTCTTGAGCTGCCGGGAAGCATACGCTATAACTCTGCCGTGCTGCATCAATACACAGCCTAACCCAATGCCAGAAGCGTCACAATAGATGACATACCCATCCGGTCCCTCGGGAAGAGTCAGAACTGGGGCTGTAGTCAGCTTCTCCTTCAGCGACTGGAAGCTTCGTTCACAAGCATCAGACCACTGGAACTTAGCTCCCTTCTGAGTCAGCCTTGTCAAAGGCGCTGAAATCGAAGCAAACTTCTCCACGAATCTCCTGTAATAACCTGCTAACCCCAGGAAACTGCATACCTCTGTAGGCGTCGTGGGTCTGGGCCAATTCTTCACGGCCTCGATCTTCTGTGTGTCTACCCGGACACCATCAGCTGCAATAACATGGCCTAAGAAAGCCACTGAAGATAGCCAGAATTCACACTTAGAAAATTTCGCATACAGCTTCTGATGTCGGAGTACCCCTAATACCGATCTGAGATGATCCGCGTGCTCCGCCTCAGACCGAGAATAAACCAGGATATCGTCAATAAATACAATCACAAACATGTCCAAAAACGGCCTGAATACCCGGTTCATCAAATCCATAAATACCGCGGGGGCATTAGTAAGCCCAAAAGACATGACCCTGAACTCATAATGCCCGTATCGGGTCCGGAAAGCTGTCTTAGGAATATCAGCCTCGCGAACTCGTACCTGGTGATAACCGGACCGAAGATCTATCTTCGAGAAGCACTTAGCACCCTGCAGCTGATCAAACAAATCATCAATCCTGGGGAGGGGGTATTTATTCTTTATAGTTACCTTATTCAGCTGTCGATAGTCAATACACATACGCAGCGACCCGTCTTTCTTACGCACAAATAATACCGGAGCTCCCCAAGGCGAAGTACTGGGCCTGATGAAGCCCTTATCTAGCAAATCCTTCAACTGCTCTTTCAACTCCTTCAGTTCTGCCGGCGCCATTCTATACGGAGGAATAGAGATAGGCTGAGTACCTGGGAGTAAATCAATAGAGAAATCTATCTCCCGCTCTGGCGGAAGACCTGGAAGCTCGTCGGGAAAAACATCTGGAAACTCATTAACCACGGGGACTGACTGAAGTGTCGGCGTCCCTGCTGTCAAGTCTTGTACCCGTACCAGATGATAAATATAGCCTTTTCTGATCATTTTCTTTGCCTTAAGGTATGAAATAAACTTACCTTTCGGCGATGCTGTATTACCAGCCCACACTACAACTAGCTCCCCGGGAAACTGGAAACGGACTACCTTATTCTGGCAGTCCACATGAGCATAACAGGAAGCTAGCCAATCCATACCCATAATAACGTCGAATTCAATCATATCTAGCTCCACCAAATCTGCCTTAGTGTCACGGTCACATACAACTACAGAACAATTTTTATACACCTGATTCGCTACAATATAGTCTCCGATCGGTGTGGCCACCTCAAATGGCTCTATAGGCTCAGACATAATACCAATTTTACCAGCAACAAGGGGCGAAATATATGATAAAGTCGAACCTGGATCAATTAATGCATACACATATCGAGAGAAGACCGATAAAGTACCTGTAACGACATTAGGAGATGCCTCCTTATCCTGACGACTGGCCAAAGCATAGATGCGGTTCGAAGGACCGCCAATACCAGAAGCTGCACCACGGCCTCTGCCGCGACCTGCTGGTGCCGGAGTACCCTGCCCCGTAGGGCGCATAGCCACTGATGAAGATGAAGACCCAGCGGCTGATCCGGTAGGCTGCGCTGCACCACCCGCACTGCCCTTATACGGGCAATCTCTCACCGAATGACCCTGACGGCCACAAGAAAAGCATGCCCCGGTGGCTCTGTAGCACTCGCCCGGGTGATATCTACCACAGAAAGAACACTGAACTCTGGGTGGCCTCATCTGACCAGAACCCCTATCTGTCCGCGAGCCTGATGCCCTGGAGCTCTGGCCTAGTCCTGAATACCCTGGGCTATCAAATCTGCGACCTGTAGGCTGGGGAGGTGCGCTCTGTGCCGGCTGAGATGAAAATCTGCTAGGCTGCTGCGGCTGCTGGGGCTGCCTGCCCCGAAAATCTCCAGAATACCCCGATGATCTGGCCCTCTTGGGCGGTCTCCGGTCCTGGCCCCTATCGGCCTGCTGTCCCCCTCGGCCCCTATCCTCCATGCCCTGGGCGTGCGCCTGAATACGGGCAATATCCATATCGGGCTGAGCCGCCAATACCAAACAACTATCAATAAAATAGCGATCAAGCCCCATAATATATTTGTGTATCCTGTCCGCCATCGTAGCCACCACAGTAGGCGCATATCGGGCCAAGGAATCAAACTCCAAACTGTAGTCCCGGATACTGCGGCCCCTCTGTCTCAATAACAAAAATCTGTCAGCCCTGGCTCGTCGTAACTCTGGGGGCAGAAAATGTCCAAGAAAGGCCTGAGAAAAGTCACTCCAAACTGCTGGGGAAGCGTCGTCCCCTCGGGATAGCTTCCACGACTCATACCAGTTCGCTGCCACGTCATATAACCGGTACGAAGCCAATGCGACTGACTCTGTCTCGGAAGCATTAATCAGCTCTAGAGTGCGCCGCATCTTCCTGATAAACTCCTCGGGATCCTCGTCGGGCTTAGTCCCGTAGAACTCTGGAGGACCACAAGTCAAGAACTCCCGGGCCCTCGAACTGTCACGCCTATACATCCGGTCGCCTCCCAGTCCGTGGCCCTGGGCCTGTCCTGCCACCAATCTGGTCAATAACTGAATCGCCTCCCTCATGGACTGATCCTCAGTGCCTGGCCGTGGAGCTGGAGGCTCAGGTACTGGAACTGCAGGAGCTGGCGGAGGAGCCGTCCCCCGATCTGCAGCTACGGCTGCCCCAATCTCTTCTACTAGCGGCGGTGTAGACGAACCCTCTGTCTGGGGTAAAGTCTCCGGAGCAATATATGTCTGGGCCCTGGTAGTCCTCTGGACCCGGCTCGTCTCTCCCACGGCCACTGACTTGCCCTTTTGGGCCGCTGATACCACTTTTGTCACGACCCAACCCCGTGGGCCGTGACCGGTGCCCTAGGTGGGCACCTATACGTACCCGATACCCAGATTAGCAAATTAACAGAATAATAATATAATAACATTAGTGAACACTACAGAATTTAACAGAAAGGTAGGCTTGGCACACATAGGCCGAGAAGGCCGTCATAGAACAAAATACCCCAAACGTATGTACAGAACCCACACAGATATATCCACAGACCTCTACAGAACATAACACAGTCATAAGACGGGACAGGGCCCCGTCATACCCAGAATACTGTACACATCCAGATAGTAGTGTCAGACTGTACCAAAATATGGGCTCTGAAGAAGAGAGCGCCCCAAAATAGCAGTAGTACGATCCTAAACGTGAGGATCGGCAAACCTGTCGTCTGTACCTGCGCGGCATAAAAACGCAGCCCCCGAAGAAAGGGGGTCAGTACGAAATATGTACTGAATATGTAAAGCAGAATTACAGAAGCATAAACCGTAACAGATTCAGAAAACTGAGTAGAAAATCCTGAGTGTCATATGCATATTTTCAAAACAGACAGAGTATGTACAAAATCATATGTCATATCATATCCGGCCCCAGCCATGGGGCTCGGCAGACAGAACGTGGTCACCCTCCCGACATCGGTGCCACAACAGATGGGAATCAGAAAAAGGGGGCGTGGCCCCGTATCATAAAATGTCATATCAGAATGGCCATAACAGATCAGATCAGAACGGCGGACATGGCACATCATACTCCACAGACCCATGTACGCGTATACCTGCCCCCTCACCTCGGGGCGCGGCGAACAATGCAGAAGATTACGCTTGACAACATATCCTGGCCCGGGCTCAGTGTGGGAAACGTTGGGACATCCACGAATAGAGTAGTGAGAAACTAATGCAATTTTAAAACGTCATAATTATCTTCAAAGACTCGACGAAGCGTATCGAAGACGAATAAATCAAATGGAATAAAACGGGATCAGAATAACACATTTCGTATGTCAAAATAAATTACGGAAGTATAGCTTTCCCGAAGTCATACCGGGTATCAAAATAATTCATTAGGCTTGATAGAATATTTAAACCACATTCTTTAGATAATTTAAAGGTAGTCAACACATTTTCTTTCAAAAATTTGCTTAAAAAGGAAGCCTTGACTCATAAGGGTAAAATCGTAATTAGCGGGCCCGCCTCGGGACAAACAAGGCGGCGGGCTCAAATAGTGTTCTTTAACCAAATGGAGTCACCTAAAAAGGTTCTACGGACATTCGGCGACGTTTCGAGTAGTTTGAAGCAAAGGTGCCTTATTTCAAGCAAAGGGCACCAAAGATGTTCAATTCCATTGAAGGAAAAACGGAAAATTTCCTTTGCGGATTCCGAGGGCCACGAGGTCCTTCGAGGCCCGGATCCGACCCTAACTCACTAAAGGCATGCCAAGGGAAGTAATAGGGTTGCTTTACATACCTTTCACGCTCCTAACGCCTTCCAAAAGTCACTTCCCGTTTCGTCGAAAAACTGCAAATGGTCAAGTTTACCATTTGTAAGCCATAATTACCAAAGTCTCAATTTAATGCAAATTTGGCTACCGAAATTTCGGCAGCACTTCCCCTATACATATAGCACCCCGAGAATTCAACTCGGCTATAATTTATCAACAACAACCCAAACAACCACAACAATAGCATTAATGAACATTAAAAGTACAAATATCCTTCAAGTAGCAATTTTCCTCACAAGTTGAAATAATTATCAATTCAATCCAAATTTTTGAATTAACATTATAATGTCACACCCATTATCATCTAAGATCATCACCACATAACTTTAGAGGCATATCATACCATTTCTCTTAGGATATACACTTGATATACAAGATATACACTTTTCCGCCAAAAGTATAACTTATGCAAAACATCAAATCTTTGGCATATGATTTCATAACAAGTTTCCAACTTCCAAATACCTCAATGAACATCATAATTCACAACCAAACACTTCATTTCCTTAACGTCGGAAAAATCATACTAAAACGACATAAGTTCCTACCTTCCAATTCAATACAAACTTATATCATAATAACTTCATTCACATTACAAACATCACAATACCAACGCTCTAACACATTAAACAAACTTAATCCATTTTATTCTCAAGCCACATACACCACACGGCCAAGTGCTATTGTTAACCATTCAATCAAATTTATTCTACTTTCATTCTCAACATGAATTCCATCACATTCACAACTAGAATACCACATAATTTCAACACATTGGTGGCTATACATCATATGTATACACACGGCTACACACTCACACACACACCCACTTTGCAAACTTCTATTTCTTCATACAATCAACACATTTCCATAAACTACAACACAATCAAAACTTCATAACACAATAACAAGGTAGAAATTCTTACCTTTTCTTCAAGTCTCCTTCACTTGAATATATGATCACCTTGGAGATTCTAGTGCTCCCCACTCCAATCCAACTATACCAAGATGCAAAGGAACCTTGAATTAGTAGGAATTTAACAAGAAATGAATTTTTGAAGCAAGATTTTGGATGGCTAAATTTGGAGGGCAAACCCGAAACCCTCCTCTCTCTCTCTTATTATTTTTTTTGCTCTTACTTGTTCTTGCTTCTAATGGATTAATATGAAGACTTGGTCTTCTCTTATAATTAGTGGTCACATGTCTTGCACATGACCACATTAATTGGGCTTGGGCCAAGGCCTACTATGGCCGGCCACTTCAATGGATTGGGCTCCAATTCACTTAAATTTTTTTGAGCCCAATAACTTATGGATCACATTTTGTAATTCCCGAAACTAATTTCCAAAATTCCAAAATTACCCTTAGCCTTGTCCCACACTTTCATGATTCTATTCTTTCATGCATAACTCCTATGTTCAACACAATATCAAATTTGACCTCACATCTCAAAAATCCAATGTTTATCGAATTCTTCCAAACGTGTGAAAACACGGGATATAACACATCAAGCATCTCCACCCGGAGATCTGGCTGCTCTCCCCTTCGCGGCCTCAACTCTCACTGCACAATCAACAATGGCCTGGAACGAAGCATCCGCTGCCTCAAGCTGGACACATCCTCCCCAGGAGCGGGTATAGCATCAATGTGGGGAGCCACAGCTGCGGCGGGATGTACTACCCGCCTGGGTCCCTGCTCAGGGGTCCGTGCCCCAACCCTAGTCTGTGAGCCCCAACCGAGAGTAGTAACACCGGCGGCCGCCTGGTGGGCATCAAGATGGAGTAGGACCCTGGCCATAGTGTTATGCACGACCTGGTCAGAAGTAACCTCAGGCTGTGTCCGTGCTAGGGTCACGCCATCCCCTACAGTCTGGTCTCTACCCGGTTGGTACTTGGGCTTGGGGGATGGAGACCTTTCTCGTCGGTGGCCCACCGTTAGAGCTCTACCCCTGGCTGGGGCAGCCGCGCGGCCTCTTGCTCTGCCGCGTCCCCTGACTGTAGCGTGCCCTAAGGTTCCACCCGTAGCTATGAGCTCCGACATCTGACCTCGGGCCATTGTAGCTCGAATCCTCACCATCTGTGAGAGAAGATATAAGAGTCAGATACCAATTTGAATAAAATAGCACGATGGAAAGAAAGAAGATTAGATTTCCTAAATGTCCCATCGCCTCCCGCAGATAAGTATGAAGCTCATCGTACCGATCCATGAGACTCTACTAGACATGCTCTTGTATTATAGACTGGGTAACCTAAGGCTCTAATATCAACTTGTCACGATCCATTACCATTCCCCCCTCGGTAGGCGAACCCTTAACTCAACGTTCACAATCAATAAATATAATAAATAATGGAAGAAGTAAATGACGTAAGTCTCACAATATAGTAGAATATAGATAAGTGCGGAAGTAAATGAATCCACCCCAGTATCTGGTCTGGTCATACAAGAGCATCTAAATATGAATAACTCTGGTCTAAAGTAGATCCGGCCTGATACATTGCATTCATAAAAGAATGCAGCAAGTGCAGGTCAGTACAAACAACAGTACTAGTAGGCATCATAGGCCGACTAAGCATAGTTAACACAATTCAAAAAATAACGTACATAAACAAGTAGAACAATCAAGCATGAAACAATATAATTGTAACCGAGTATCCATTAACACCTATGTAAGTATCTAACCTTAATATAATAAGTCTGAGTATATCAATTCCTGGAACAATCAACACCATAGAATCAACAACACAATCCACCACAATACAATCATCACGACATCTCACTCAAGTCAAAATGCAATGCAATGCAATGCAGGTATGATTGTGATGCCATGCCATGCTATGCAAATGATATGTACAAATGTACTCCGGACGGAAATATCGACGTCTCAGTAGCATAACCCAGTGTGACTCGCGAAGTCTGAGTGCCACCCGTCCTGGATCTTTGCCAAACAGACAGATGGGACCCTGGCTAATTTCATACAGAGGGAGTCTCACCGGCACCACTCTGGGGACCCGCGGAGCCCATGTACTACATTCGAATCCGGGATAATATCAGAAACGGCCATGCACAACGATGCCCGAATATAACCATCGGACATCGGCCTCGTCACAATCACTCTAAAGAGTTGTCAAATATCAGTTTCATAAATCAATGATTCCAGAATTGAGCCTCGGACATCGGCCTCCTCACAGTCACTCAAGTAAAATAGTTTAGCAAGTCTCTGTTTCATATAAACAACGATTTCGGAATGGATCTTTGGACATCGGCCTTTTTCACAATCACTCAAGTAAAAGAGTTTATCAAATATTAGTTTCGGTCAATCAACGATATCGGATCATCACCGGATATCGGCCATGCATGATAATATGAGAGAATGTGTGTAATGTATATGTCAATCATCAACAAGTAAGCTCAATATCACAAGTACCTTAATGGGGTACGCTAACGTTATATCACATCACAATACCAACAGTGGGTATGCCAACATATATCAATAATTCAAGTACCAACAGTGGGTAAGCCAATAACGTATCATAGTACAAATACCAACAACGGGTATGCCAATCCTTTCCCAAATCAGGACAACAAGCAACATTCGCTATCTACCAACTACACATGGCATCAAGCCAGCACCATTAAACAATCAAACACATATAACGGGGTGGCTAGTACCAACACATATCAGGGCCCAACCTAAGGCAATATCCATCCCAACTTCACACCCGAAGGTTCACATGCTATCTCCGACATCATAATCTAAATATGTGATTCACTATACTAAGTCTCACCAAAGGTACACCGTAACCTACCTAGACTGCCGAACTACAACACCAACAAGTCACGCTATCGTCTTGCCCTTCCTCTGAAGCTCAAAACCAAAGTAGTCTAAGAATAATCGAATTCTAAATTAGAAATCATGAATAATGATACTAATATTGTTATGATATCAATTAGGTCCAATTTAACCCTAGAAATTAGAAAAACGGGCGCACAAAGGCGAAACGATAAATTCACGGGTAAAATACCAAATTGAATCCTAGGTAATCATAACCCAAATATTAATCATTGATTTATCTCAAGAAATATCCCCAAATCTGATTTCTAGTAAAACCGCCAAATTGGGTATGAACCCTAATTCCCCAAATCTGAAATTCAACGTTAAAAGTGGAGGATATGGGGTTATTAAGCTTAGATTAGTCACATTTTAGTATTAACATCATCAATTTTATCAATTATAACCCTAGGGAGAAGTCTCCCAAAACCATTCTTCAAATTCTACTTCTAAGGGATTGAAAAGGGAAGGGATGATTCTAAGATGATAATGATTAAAGAGAAGTAAGTGATTAGACAAAGCTTTACCTCCAAGAAATTCCTCAATTTATCCCCAAGAACAGCTTTCCCAACTCCAATATCGAGTTATGACATAATGAGGGTCTAGTTCTTATTTTAAGACACATTTAATGAGATTCCCCTGCCCGTGATCGCCACGGCCAGGGTAGTGCCACTGCAGCAGTGCTGCTACGGCGTCGGGGACACCGCTGCAGCGGTGAGGGCCCTTTTACGCATGAACGCCCCAGCGGTCCCTACACCACTACAGCGGTACCACCGGGGCGGCTCTGGTGCCGCCGTTGCAGGCACTAAACACCAGAAATCCCTAATTCTCTAAGTCTTCCATCGAATTTTCGGATTATTCCTGAGGCTATCTGCTCATAATCCGACCACTTAAACCCATACAAAAATATGCTATGAATGCAGTCGTGGTCTTAAAATTTCCAACGGAGGTCTCGTTGAATGAGTCAACCATCGGTGCCTACTTCCTATTTCCCATCCAAAGTCTCGAAATGCACCAAAATGCATTGGTCACCGAATCGATCATACATACAAGTTCTAAACAATCATCCGGACCTCTTGGTGTTGACGAAACTCCGAAAAAGATCCGTTTGCCCAAAAGTCAACCTCGGATCAAAATGAGTCAATAAACGCTCAGAAGTGGCCAAAGTGCCAAAAGAACTATAACGACCAAACGGGTCGTCACATGCATGCTCTGCTTCTGATAGAGAAAACACCAAAATATCATCGATGAACACTATTACGAATAGATCTAGGAAAGGCCTGAACAGATTATTCATCAAATTCATGAATACTGCTGGGGCGTTAGTCAATCCAAACGACATTACCCAAAATTCGTAATGACCATATCTAGTTTTTAAAGCCATTTTCAAAATGTTTTCTTCTCTAACTCTCACTTGGTGATATCTTGATCTTAAATCTATCTTTGAAAACCACTTAGCCCCCTGCAATTGATCAAACAAATCAACGATTCTCGGAAGTGGATATTTATTCTTTATTGTTGTCACGACCCGACTAGGGGCCATGATGGGTACCCAGAGCTGACTATCGAGCACCACTCATTATGCTAATTATCATACCCAACCTAAACACACATAATCTCCAAGGCAATACATATATATACACATAAGCCCTCACGGCTGCCAAAAATGATATACAAAAATATACACTGATGTATCCATGAGACAACCACTACCCACGCATACGTATCTACGAGCCTCTACTAGAGTACTGAGATATATGGATGGGACAGGACCCCGTCATACCCGAATATGTACATAAAAGAATGTATCAACAAATGGCACCTCCGGAGTAGTGGAGTGCTCCTGTGAATCTGCTAAATAGCTCCTAAGAATCTTGGCCGCCTCCCTGCCTACCTGTGGGCATGAGCACAGCGTCCATAAAGAAAGGACGTTAGTACGAACAATGTACCAAGTATGTAAGGCATACACAATAACATGCTAAAAAGATGCAAGAATATAAGGTAAAGGGGTAACTTGTAACTGATTGCCCCTTAAGGCTGAGTCATGCATGCTAACTCATATAGTAAAAAACATCATATCATGTAAGTGTATATATGTAACTGCTCGACCATGTAGGTACGGTGTCACGACCCAGCCCCGTGGGCCGCGACTGGCACCCTATCTGGGTACCCAGACCAAATCACATATTTATTATCAAATCCAAACTTATTTCAGAGTTCATAAAAGTCATATCAAACATAACTTATCGAAATATGTCTTAAGCGGTCGCACAAATCAAATACAAACTGAGCGGCGGAATAGACATCGCCGGTCAAAAGTGCAAACATAAGCATAAGGGCCATTTGGGGCCATCATAACAAGCAGACCGCTTTAAGACCAGAAAACGAAATCAAACCAACATATACAGGACCCTCACCTCACATATATGACTACAGGCCTCTACGAATTCAAAACAAAGACATATGGCGAGACAGGGCCCCGCCGTACCCAAATAGTCAAATATACCGAACATAGACAAAGCAGAAGGAGTCTGTACCAAAAGTGGACTCCGGATCAAAGAGGAGTACTCCGGAATAGGAAAGAGGGAAGCCTACTGTGGAGGATCACCAATATCTAAACCTGCGGGCATGAAACGCAGGTCCCGAAGAAAGGGGGTCAGTACGAAATATGTACTGAGTATGTAAAGCACGGAGTACAGAAATATGGATCAAAACTGAAAGCAAATCAGATAACACAGTGGAGTACAAATCGGGATGTCAAAATCCGAATCAAAAGCATATACGTATACATAATGCAAACGAAATCATGCAAACGCTTAGGAACGTGGTCGCCACTCCGACGCTGGCGCCACACACAGCATAACACCAGAAGGTTTCAAATCTCCGTGTCTCCGAACACAAACACAAACATAGGTGAGCGTATCGCATCACGAGCCATATCACAGCATAACTCCAAACGGAACCCGACCCTATGGCGAAGCCTCGGGAACCGTAACACAGCATACGGCCGAATTATCGTAAGGCGCACGAATCATAACCGGCCCGGGAACCGGTGAACGAAGTCATAATAAGGCACGAGCGGAGTCGTGAGCAAACAAATGCAAATCATACTTCAAAATAGTCTTTCAAAACATAATAGTTTTACAAATCGTTCCATAGCACAAAATAAGCGATTACTTAGTCGATACAAACTCCGTTTCACAAAAGTTTCCAAAATGGTACGTATGGCTCAAAACGTAACTTAGCACATCATAATATTCCAAATATATCTCATAGGAGGGAGTTCCAAAATCGAAAGTATCATATCAAACTTTATTCACAAAGATAGCCCAATAAGACAAATAGGGCGTCTCGGGGTTAGCGGGCCCACCTCGAGTCAAATTGAGGTGGCGAACATAATTTACGAACATTTAGGGGCCAAAAGGTCATACATAATCATTTCTAAGTTACCCGACCACATTTCGATAGGTTTCGAATGATTGGTGGCATCCTAGCCAAAATAGAGCCCTTAGGCTTCAATTGAATTGAATGAATAGTAACTTTTCTGTGGATCGGGTTTCGAGGAGCAGAAATGCTCCGGAAGTTCCAATATTCGCCTATCACACTAAGACATGCCAAATGAAGGAGTGGGAAGCTTTACATACCTTACGGACGTCGTATGCTCTCCCAAAAGTCAAGTCCCGTTTCGTCTGAGATCTGCAAATGGTCAAAGTTACCAATTGAGATTCTTAGGCTTAAAAATGCCATTAACTTCATTTTTGTCTACCGAAATTTCGGCAGCATTTCCCCTATAAATCTAACACCCCCGAGACTTAGCTCGACTCAAAATACATCAACAACAACAACCCAAACATCATCAAACAATATAAACCATATTCAAACTTCAAAAGTCTACCTTACTACGCAAGTTGGAAATCTTTCATTCAAACTTCAAAATTCCAAATTTATATCCATATTATTGTATTCATTTACTCATTCAAGAACATTCCAAATACATTCCAAGCCATACACGAAATTGCCCAAAATCCATTACTTTCCATAATTCTTTCAAAACACCAAAAGTCACGACGAACATTCTAACTTGCGTCGTTTCATTCCGAATTCATTAACATCAACCATAAATCATATTTAGGGCCTTTAGTATCATAAATATACAATGATATACACAAATATACCAAAGGTATATACTCTCCGATAATGTTCTGAAATCCTTTTCCAACGCCAATTCAATTCATTAATCATTCATTTACGACATAAAGGTCACAACGACGCATTAAACAAACTAAACAAGATCAAATTCACATTCTTTCTCCCTCCTAGGGCTCACGGCCAAACACACCCTTCTCACACACACACGCCATGCACAAACACAACACCATTCCATAATCTTCATGCAACATCAATCACTATAACATATAAACCCATTTCATAACATAAAAACATAGATTTCTCACCTTTTTCTTGAAAATCCGACTTGCCGCAAACGTGCTTCTTCCGCCAAACTAATTGTACCCCGTCGAAGAGCGTCTTGAGTACTCTACAAATATGGGAAAACCAAGATTTTTGGATTGAAAACCAAGCAAGAAAAAATTATTGAAGTGGGGAGAAGGGGTTCGGCCGAAGGGAGTATTATTGCTCAAGGTTGAAGTTGTGATTTTTCTTGATAATTTCTAAGTGTAGCTTTGATATATATCCATAACAAGGGGTCATGTGCAATTCACATGACCATTAAAATGGGTCTTGGGCCATGCCAATGGCCGGCCACCCCATCAAGCTTTGGGCCTCATTTTTTTGTTGTCCAATTCTTGGCCCAATTCATAAAAGTCCCGTTTTGTAATTCCCGAAACTAATTTCCGAAATTCCAAATTTACCCTCGGCCTTCCCCAATGTCTTAACATTAATGATTCCATAATCAACATAGTCATATTCACTAAAATCAAAATATTTCCTTATAACACACAAATCTTAATTATTTCTCGATTTCCAATTATACAAAAACACGGAACATAACATTCTCCCCCCCTTAAAAACATTCGTCCCCGAATGTTAAATTAATCTTATAAGGTCTTATGATCAATGAAGGAGTGTCCCTTTTTTTTTTAATAATGACATACATAATTCATTTTATCAATCAACACAACAAACTGAAAAAATTTAGATTACCTGTGGACGTCGGGAACAAGCGAGGGTATTTCCTTTTCATCTCGTCCTCCGCCTCCCAAGTCATCTCCTCCCGATTATTGTTGCGCCACAGGACTTTGACGGAGGGCACTTCTTTAGTGCGTAGTCTCCGCACCTGTCGATCCAGAATAGATACAGGCTGCTCGTCATAAGATAACTGCTCCGTCACCTGAATGTCATCAACTGGGAATATCCTGGAAGGATCACCAATACATTTCCGCAACATAGACACATGAAACACCGGGTGTACGGCCTCCAAGTCGGATGGTAAGTCTAGCTCATAGGCGACCTCGCCTATCTTTCGAACGATCTGATACGGCCCAATGTACCGGGGGCTCAACTTACCCTTTCTACCGAATCTCATGACACCCTTCATGGGCGACACTTTCAGGAATACCCAGTCGCCAATCTGGAACTCTAACGGTCGACGTCGTCTATCTGCATAAGCTTTCTGTCGACTCTGAGCAGCCAATAATCATTCTCGAATAAGATTTACCTTATCTACAGCTTCCTGGATCACATCTGGCCCAATCAGCTTAGTCTTGCCCACGTCAAACCAACCAATAGGAGATCTGCATTTCCTGCCATAAAGGGCCTCGTACGGAGCCATCTGGATGCTGGAGTGATAACTGTTATTATAGGCAAACTCAATAAGCGGCAAATGATCATCCCAGCTGCCCCGAAAATCAATAACGCAGGCCCGCAACATATCTTCGAGCGTCTGAATAGTGCGCTCGGCCTGCCCATCGGACTGAGGGTGAAAAGTTGTACTAAGGCTCACCTGAGTCCCTAATCCCTCCTGAAATGACCTTCAGAAATTAGCTGTAAACTGGGCACCTCGGTCAGTAATAATAGATATAGGGACTCCGTGAAGTCTGACTATCTCTCTGATATACAATCTGGCATAGTCCTCAGCCGAATAAGTAGTCTGAACCGGAAGGAAATGGGCTGATTTCGTCAGCCTGTCAACAATAACCCAGATAGAGTCGTACCTGCGTGGAGTGCGCGGTAACCCAACAACGAAGTCCATATTAATCATCTCCCATTTCTAGGCTGGAATTTCCATCTCCTGTAATAATCCACCGGGCTTCTGATGCTCGATCTTAACTTGCTGGCAGTTCGGGCACTAACTAACAAACTCAGCAATATCTTTCTTCATGCCGTCCCACCAATACAAACACCTGAGATCCCGATACATTTTAGTGGAACCAGGATGAACAGAATACCGTGCATTATGGGCCTCGCCCATAATCTGCCGCCGTAAGCCCGCAACGTCCGGTACACAGAATCTGCCGTCATATAATAATACTCCTTCAGGCGAGATTTCGAACTGAGTCTTTGCTTTATTAAGGGCCACATCTCTGTACTGAATCAAAAGAGGATCCTCAAACTGGCGCTGCTTTACCTCCTGAATAATAGATGACTCAGCAACTGGACGAACAGAAATCCCAGAATCTCCAGAATCTATCAAACGAACTCCGAGGCTAGCCAGCTGATGAATATCACGAACCAAATCTCTCTTATCAAAGGGAACATCAGCCAGACTGCCCACGGACTTGTGGCTAAGCGCATCAGCTACCACATTGGCTTTCCCCGGATGGTACAGAATATCAACGTCGTAATCCTTTAGTAGCTCAAGCCATCTCCGCTGCCGCAGATTTAGTTCCTTCTGCCTAAAAATATACTGGAGACTCTTATGGTCCGTATAGATATCAACATGGACCCCATATAAATAATGCCGCCAAATCTTCAAAGCATGAATCACCGCGGCCAACTCAAGATCATGAGTGGGATAGTTCTTCTCGTGCGGTCTGAGCTGCCGGGAAGCATAGGCTATGACTCGACCGTGCTGCATTAATACACATCCTATCCCAATACCAGAGGCGTCACAATAAACAACATACCCGTCAGATCCCTCTGGAAGAGCCAAAACTGGTGTTGTAATCAATTTCTCTTTCAGCATCTGAAAGCTGCGCTCGCAGGCGTCTGTCCACTGGAATTTTGCTGCTTTCTGAGTAAGCCTCGTCAGTGGTGCTGCAATAGAAGAAAACTCCTCCACGAACCTGCGATAATACCCAGCCAATCCCAGAAAACTGCGCACCTCTGTCGGAGTAGTAGGCCTGGGACAATTCTGCACAGCCTCAATCTTTTGCGTATCGACCCGAATACCGTCTGCGCCGACAATATGGCCCAAGAATGCCACAGAAGTCAACCAGAATTCACATTTGGAGAATTTAGCATATAACTTCTGCTGACGGAGAACGCCAAGTACCGTCCTCAAATGATCTGAATGCTCCTCGGCTGATCGCGAGTAAATCAAGATATCATCAATAAACACAATAACAAACATATCCAGAAAAGGCTGAAATACCCGGTTCATCAGATCCATAAATACCGCTGGAGCATTAGTCAGCCCGAAAGACATAACTCTGAACTCATAATGCCCGTACCGGGTCCTGAAAGCGGTCTTCGGGATATCTGACTCCCGTACTCGCACCTAATGATAACCTGAGCGCAGATCTATCTTCGAAAAATATTTAGCACCCTGCAGCTGATCAAACAAGTCATCAATCCGGGGGAGGGGATATTTATTCTTTATAGTCACCTTATTTAGCTGCCGGTAGTCGATACACATCCGCAATGACCCATCTTTCTTTCTGACAAACAATACCGGCGCTCCCCAGGGTGATGTGCTGGGTCTGATAAAGCCCTTATCCAACAAATCTTTCAGCTGCTCCTTCAACTCTTTCAACTCAGCCGGTGCCATCCTGTACGGAGGAATAGATATAGGCTGCGTATCCGGCATCAACTCTATAGTAAAATCAATCTCTCGCTCAGGCGGAAGGCCAGGAAGCTCGTCAGGAAAAACATCTGGAAACTCACTGACGATCGGAACAGACTGAAGGGTAGGTATCTCCGCTGCAGTATCGTGCACACGAACCAAATGATAGATATAACCCTTCTGGATCATCTTCTTAGCCTTGAGGTATGAAATAAACTTACCCCTCGGCGATGCTGTAGATCCGAACCACTCTATAACCGGTTCCCCTGGAAACTGAAAACGGACTACCTTTTTCTGGCAGTCGACATTAGCATAACAGGAAGACAACCAGTCCATACCCATAATGACGTCAAACTCAAGCATGTCTAACTCTATCAAATCAGCCTTAGTGCTACGATCATAAATGGTCACAGAACAATCCCTATAGATCTGTCTCGCTATAACAAAATCCCCAACTGGCGTAGCTACCTCAAATGGCTCTATAGGCTCAGACACTATCCCAATTTTACTAGCAACGAGCGGGGAAATATATGATAAGGTAGAACCAGGGTCAATCAATGCATATACAGATCTGGAGAAAACCAGTAATGTACCTGTGACGACGTTTGGCGAAGCCTCCTGATCCTGGCGGCTGGCCAAAGCATATATGCGGTTCGAGGGACCGCTAGAACCTGAAGCGCCACCGCAGCCTCGACCGCGTCCTGCCGGTGCTGGCATACCTCGCCCTCCAGGGCGTGCAACAGATGGAGCAGAAGAAGAACCGGCGGCTGACCCTGTCGGCTGAGCCACACTACCAGAACCGCTGGCCAACGGACAATCTCTCATAAAATGGCCCTGACCACCGCACGAAAAACAAGCTCCAGTAGCTCGATAACACTCCCCAGGATGAGACTTCCCGCAATGAGCACAATGGGGCCTGGGTGGTCTGGCCTGGCTGGGGCCTCTGGATACCTGTGAACCTGCCGCTCTGGAGCTCTGACCGGCCCCAGACGGTCCCGCACTATCAAATCTCCGGCTGCCTGACTGAGTACTCCGGCCGGACGGAGGTAGCTGTCTGCCTGACTACTGCTGCTGAGGCTGTCCGCCTCGAGAATCCCCGGAATAACCTGCGGACCTAGCCCTCTTGGGCGGCCTCCTGTCCCGATCTCTACCAGAATGATCAGACCTGTGACGATCCTCCATACCCATCGCATAGGCTTGAAGTCGGGCAATGTCCATATCTATCTGTAATGACACTGCCATACAGCCGTCAATCAAATACCGATCCAATCCCATAACATATCTGTGCATCCGATCAGACATATCTGCTACCACGGCCGGTGCATATCGGGCCAGAGAATCAACCTCAAGATTATACTCGCGAACACTCCGACCCCTCTGCTGCAAATGTAAGAATTGGTCGGCCCGTGCCCGCCGCAACTCTGGGGGTAGAAAGTGGCGGGTGAAAGCAGTCACAAACTGATCCCAAGTGGCTGGAGGGGCACCCTCTCCCCTAGACAGCTCCCAAGTCTCGTACCAGTGAGTGGCAACATCTCGAAGTCTGTGCGAAGCCAGCTCGACCGACTCAGTCTCTGAAGCCCTGACCAAGTCCAGTGAGCGCCGCATACCCCGAATAAAGTCGTGGGGGACCTCGTCGGGCTTAGACCCGAAAAACTCTGGAGGGCCACATAATAAGAACTCCCGAACTCTCAGGCTGTCCCGCCTGTCATCATCATCATCGTCCCTCCGCCCGCGTCTGCGAGCCTGACCTGCTACTAGTGTAGTCAGCAACTGTACAGCCTCCCTCAGGGTCCTATCCTCCGCCCCTGGCTGAGGAGATGGAGTCTCAGGAGCGGGTACCCGGACCTCTGGAGCTGCTGAAGGTCCTGCTCCAGGCTGTACTAGTGGCGGTGTAGCAGACCCCTCAGAATGCGGCACATCCTCAGGCAAATCATAGACACGAGCCCGTGTAGCGCGCTGTGCCTGACTAGTCTCTCCCATCCTCGCTTTGCCCTTCTGGGCCGCCGTTGCCTTCTTCGGAGGCATCACTGCAAACACAATAGCGAGTCAGATCAAAATCACCCTAGTAGCACAGCTCTATCGCACGATCTAAGATTCCAAAGAAAGTAACATCCTAAATGCCCTGTAGCTTCCTGTTTATAGATGTGGTGCACAACACATCGATAAACAAGACTCTACGAGACACGGCCTGTAGACATTCCGAGGACAAACTGCTCTGATACCACTTTTGTCACGACCCAGCCCCGTGGGCCGCGACTGGCACCCTATCTGGGTACCCAGACCAAATCACATATTTATTATCAAATCCAAACTTATTTCAGAGTTCATAAAAGTCATATCAAACATAACTTATCGAAATATGTCTTAAGCGGTCGCACAAATCAAATACAAACTGAGCGGCGGAATAGACATCGCCGGTCAAAAGTGCAAACATAAGCATAAGGGCCATTTGGGGCCATCATAACAAGCAGACCGCTTTAAGACCAGAAAACGAAATCAAACCAACATATACAGGACCCTCACCCCACATATATGACTACAGGCCTCTACGAATTCAAAACAAAGACATATGGCGAGACAGGGCCCCGCCGTACCCAAATAGTCAAATATACCGAACATATACAAAGCAGAAGGAGTCTGTACCAAAAGTGGACTCCGGATCAAAGAGGAGTACTCCGGAATAGCAAAGAGGGAAGCCTACTGTGGAGGATCACCAATATCTACACCTGCGGGCATGAAACGCAGCCCCCGAAGAAAGGGGGTCAGTACGAAATATGTACTGAGTATGTAAAGCACGGAGTACAGAAATATGGATCAAAACTGAAAGCAAATCAGATAACACAGTGGAGTACAAATCGAGATGTCAAAATCCGAATCAAAATCATATACGTATACATAATGCAAACGAAATCATGCAAACGCTTAGGAACGTGGTCGCCACTCCGACGCTGGCGCCACACACAGCATAACACCAGAAGGTTTCAAATCTCCGTGTCTCCGAACACAAACACAAACATAGGTGAGCGTATCGCATCACGAGCCATATCACAGCATAACTCCAAACGGAACCCGGCCCTATGGCTAAGCCTCGGGAACCGTAACACAGCATACGGCCGAATTATCGTAAGGCGCACGAATCATAACCGGCCCGGGAACCGGTGAACGAAGTCATAATAAGGCATGAGCGGAGTCGTGAGCAAACAAATGCAAATCATACTTCAAAATAGTCTTTCAAAACATAATAGTTTTACAAATCGTTCCATAGCACAAAATAAGCGAATACTTAGTCGATACAAAGTCCGTTTCACAAAAGTTTCCAAAATGGTACGTATGGCTCAAAACGTAACTTAGCACATCATAATATTCCAAATATATCTCATAGGAGGGAGTTCCAAATCGAAAGTATCATATCAAACTTTATTCACAAAGATAGCCCAATAAGACAAATAGGGCGTATCGGGGTTAGCGGGCCCACCTCGAGTCAAATTGATGTGGCGAACATAATTTACGAACATTTAGGGGCCAAAAGGTCATACATAATCATTTCTATGTTACCCGACCACATTTCGATAGGTTTCGAACGATTGGTGGCATCCTAGCCAAAATAGAGCCCTTAGGCTTCAATTGAATTGAATGAATAGTAACTTTTTTGTGGATCGGGTTTCGAGGAGCAGAAATGCTCTCGAAGTTCCAATATTCGCCTATCACACTAAGACATGCCAAATGAAGGAGTGCGAAGCTTTACATACCTTACTGACGTCGTATGCTCTCCCAAAAGTCAAGTTTCGTTTCGTCTGAGATCTGCAAATGGTCAAAGTTACCAATTGAGATTCTTAGGCTTAAAAATGCCATTAACTTCATTTTTGTCTACCGAAATTTCGGCAGCATTTCCCCTATAAATCTAACACCCCCGAGACTTAGCTCGACTCAAAATACATCAACAACAACAACCCAAACATCATCAAACAATATAAACCATATTCAAACTTCAAAAGTCTACCTTACTACGCAAGTTGGAAATCTTTCATTCAAACTTCAAAATTCCAAATTTATATCCATATTATTGTATTCATTTACTCATTCAAGAACATTCCAAATACATTCCAAGCCATACACGAAATTGCCCAAAATCCATTACTTTCCATAATTCTTTCAAAACACCAAAAGTCACGACGAACATTCTAACTTGCGTCGTTTCATTCCGAATTCATTAACATCAACCATAAATCATATTTAGGGCCTTTAGTATCATAAATATACAATGATATACACAAATATACCAAAGGTATATACTCTCCGATAATGTTCCGAAATCCTTTTCCAACGCCAATTCAATTCATTAATCATTCATTTACGACATAAAGGTCATAACGACGCATTAAACAAACTAAACAAGATCAAATTCACATTCTTTCTCCCTCCTAGGGCTCACGGCCAAACACACCCTTCTCACACACACACGCCATGCACAAACACAACACCATTCCATAATCTTCATGCAACATCAATCACTATAACATATAAACCCATTTCATAACATAAAAACATAGATTTCTCACCTTTTTCTTGAAAATCCGACTTGCCGCAAACGTGCTTCTTCCGCCAAACTAATTGTACCCCGTCGAAGAGCGTCTTGAGTACTCTACAAATATGGGAAAACCAAGATTTTTGGATTGAAAACCAAGCAAGAAAAAATTATTGAAGTGGGGAGAAGGGGTTCAGCCGAAGGGAGTATTATTGCTCAAAGTTGAAGTGGTGATTTTTCTTGATAATTTCTAAGTGTAGCTTTGATATATATCCATAACAAGGGGTCATGTGCAAATCACATGACCATTAAAATGGGTCTTGGGCCATGCCAATGGCCGGCCACCCCATCAAGCTTTGGGCCTCATTTTTTTGTTGTCCAATTCTTGGCCCAATTCATAAAAGTCCCGTTTTGTAATTCCCGAAACTAATTTCCGAAATTCCAAATTTACCCTCGGCCTTCCCCAATGTCTTAACATTAATGATTCCATAATCAACATAGTCATATTCACTAAAATCAAAATATTTCCTTATAACACACAAATCTTTATTATTTCTCGATTTCCAATTATACAAAAACACGGAACATAACATACGGTGTGATCATTATTAGCCCACATTAGGGGTAAACATCTCATGTTGCCCACTAGTAGTGTTTTCCCATGCAATCTAGACATGGTGTATATGCCGCCCGCCTTAGCGGTGTCTGCCTGGATATATTGGCACTGTGTAATCTCATTATTATGTACTTGTCATAAAGCATGCATAAGAACTCAAGTAAAGCTACGACTCTATCTGGTGAAGTAAAGTTGAGAACCCCCGATTTCATTATGAAGTAGTCATGGTCATCATGTCTCACCTTGAAGGAACTAGCATCATAAGGTGAGCCAAACAACAATGAATAACATCAAGGAATCATATAAGGATCATTAGCTTCATAAGAATATCATGTCATGAGCTTTAGGGTCTCTAGATTTAGATTCATCGTCATCTTTATCACATTCATAGCACGTCTCTTATCAATATCTTATGAGTAGCCCTTAATAACCATAGACTTATAATATCAGAATATGAGAAAGTCATGGAAAGATAAAGGAAGTTATATTATAGGAATCATGCCTTAGGAAAAGACGGGACTAGCCTCACATACCTTTATGTCGCTCTAACTTTACTGACTAAGTGCTTCCCTCCGATACTCACAATTCTACATTCAAGAGGATTCGTACTAAGGTTAGATAACCGGAAACATACTCAAGCTTAAGCTAAAGCTAATGAAAATTGGGCAGCATCTCCTTTGTTTCTACAACTTTCTCCATATAATATAACAACTCTCAAACATCAACGACACACCCTCAATATCATAATCAATAAACTTCGTTAAGTTAGTCATTATTCAATTCTCAAAATTCTCTCTCAAAGTCATCCATAACCATAGCTACAATACAACACCACATTCATCCTCATATAATGCTTCTTTAATATCATTTAGATCATTTATAACCAGATTATACTCATAACATGTCAAGAACCATGATTCAAGTCAAGTCACTATTCAAGAATACTATTATTTTCACATTTGAGCTCCATATTCTACTTTCCTCCTCAATCCAAGTCTTTCAACTATTTAATATTCTTAATAACATGAAATGGTCATAAAAATCACCTTTAATTATGTAGAAATGGGCTTTGGATGAAAATACTTCACTTGCAGAAAACCCTAACTTCAATTCCAAGGAAATTTCTAGCTTCCATGAACCCTTGTTAGCCTCCTTGCACTTGATTCCACTAATTATTGGTGTTTGATATTGGATTCACCTTAAATTTATGTTGGTGAAATGTATGGAACCTTCTAGAGGTCTTGAGAGAAGTGGAGAAGATGAAAAATGAAAAATATGAACTTGGGTCACTTATTTATACTTAGAGAAAAAGCTGTCCCGATCATGTTATACGGACACTTATACGGTCTGTATAACTTTATACGGACCATATAAAGTCATACGGACCGTATAAGTGGTCGTATAACTTCATTTTTCCGAAATTGTTCTCGTTGTTTCGTTTGATCTCCAATCCTTATGGAACCTTCTTAACACTTGTTTAACACTTCATTAACAATCTAAATATCCTCATAACTCTTCTCCAAGGCATTACCTCACCTTCCCCAAACACAGCTTATACCTCACCTTCCTTTGAGGAACTTAGTCTCACTAATTCATATCACTTCAAAATCTTATTGTATACACTCTAAACTTGCCAGGTACCCTTCTTATAGTCATAAGAGCTTGACAATGAACTTAAGCTCGTATTAGTCTACTTATAACACAACAACATGAAATTTTCAAGGTGTAACAACTGTCACCTTGTTCAACTGCCTATAGTCAATGCACATTCGCAAAGAACTATCTTTCTTTCTTACAAACATGACAAGTGCTCCCCGTGGTGATGAACTGGGCCTAATAAATCCCTTCTAGTGCAAATCTTTTAGTTCTGCCTTTAGCTCTTTCAATTCTGCATGAGCCATTCTGTAAGGAGGAATGGATATAGGTTTGGTATCTGGTAGCACATCATTGGTAAAATCAATCTCCCGTTCTGGTGGAAGACCTGGAAGCTCATCTGGAAACTCATTTACTATCAGAACGGATTGAAGAGTTGGTGGTTTTGCTTCGGTGTTATGAACCCGGATTAAATGATAAATATAGCCCTTAGAAATCATCTTCCTCGCTTTGAGATAGGAAATAAACCTACCTCTTGGAGATGCTGTGTTACCTTTACATTCAAGCACTGATTCTCCCGAAAATTGGAATCAAACCATTTTTGTTCTACAATCCACATTAGCATAACAGGAAGCTATCCAATCCATGCCCATAGTAACATCAAAACCCCGCATTTTCAGCTCGACAAAATTAGCTACAATATATCGATCACGCACCACAACCACATAATTTCTATATACTTGTCTAGCTATTACCGGGTCACCAACAGGAGTAGACACCCCAAAAGGTTTGATTGGCTCGGGTTTTACCCCAATACGATCAGCAATATAAGGAGTAATATACGATAAGGTAGAGCCTGGATCAATCAATGCATAAATAAACATCATGAGAGAAAACTGATAATATACTTGTAACAACGTCACTCAAGATCTTGTCGCCCGACCAATGCATAAATACGGGGCTGAGGGCCACTCGAACTGGATGCTCTCCCTCTTCTCCTACCATGACCTGGTGGTGCCTGTGAGCCTTGCCCCACAGGGCGCACAGACGAAGAAGATCTGGCTACTAGTCCTGTGGGCCGGGTTCCACCTCTACCATTCATGGATGGACAATCATGCATCATATGCCCAGTCCAAACACAGGCATAACAAGCATCTGAGCCTCGATGACGCTGACCCGCATGTAATATACCGCATTGACTGCATCGTGGTACAGGTGGTCTCCTTTGACTAAAATCGCCTCCAAACTGGGAACCCGAAACTCTCAAGCTCTGATCCGGTCTAGAATAAATAGAGCGGTCAAATCTCCTGGCCACAAATGTGCACTAGCCGCAGATTGGCTTGAATACCCGGTATACTGTTGCCTCTGACCCCCTCTATACTCGTTGTTAGCACCTGCAGATCTGGCTCTCTTACTATGCCCTCTGTCAAAATCACGCTCCCCCTTGTATGGCTGCTGCTGCTCTTCCAAATTCTGAGCATGAGCTTGAATACGAGAAATATCCATCCCTTCCTATGTGAAGCTGTCAAGCAGTCTTTAATCAAATGTGGCCCCAAAGCACTCACAAACCGATGCATCCGGTCTCCCATATCGGCTACCATGGTCGGAGCATACCTAGCCAATGAATTGAAGTGGAGACTATACTCCCAGGCACTCATATTTCCTTACTTTAGATTCAAGAACTTGTCAGCTCAGGCCCGTCGGACTGCGGGTTGCAAATAATAGCGGATAAAGGCATCTACGAACTCCTGCCATACCAAGTAGGTGCATTTTCCCCTCTCGAAGATATCCAATTATTGTACCAAAGAACGGCCACATCCCGTAGTCTATAGGAAACCAACTCCACTGACTCAGTATCAGAAGCATGTATTATCCTCAACGTTCTCATCAACTCATCTATAAAGCCCTGCGGGTCTTCATCCAACTTTGACCCAAAAAATTCTGAAGGATTCAGGCTTATAAAATCACGGGTTCTGGCACTCACCGCCCTGTCACTAGGATCCGTACCCTTCCGTTGAGCCTAGGCGGCAACTAACTGGGTCAGTAATTGAATAGCCTCTGTCATCTGTTAGCCGGAGGCACCTGGAGGAGGAACTTGAGGCATTGGAGCTGGAGCTGAGGCTCCTTCATGCTCTTCTAAGATAGGCGGAGTGTGAGAGCTCCGAGATGGAGCCTCATTATGGGACTCACCCTCCTCTATATTTACCGGTGGCTCCCGTTCAGTCCATCTTCCTGTCACTGTCTTGCTCTTCTGGGCAGCTGTTGTTTTCCTCTTCATAGGCATCGCTGAAATCATAACACACTATTAGGAAACGGAGAAGTCTTTTATTTAGCTCTATCGCACGATCTATGAAGAAGAAGAACGTTCATTATTCCTATATGCCCCGCAGCCTCTTGTTTATAAGTGGCGTGCTTCACATCCATAAACAAGACTCTATCGGACATGGCTCGTAGACACAACCTAGGACGGAAATGCTCTGATACCACTTTTTTGTCACGACCCAACTAGGGGGCCATGACGGGTACCCGGAGCTAGCGTACCGAGAACCACTTGTCATACTTCTCCCAATCTATCTCGGTAGACCACTTTTCTATTTATCAAATAACTTAACCTGAATAAATGCCATTCTCAAAATAAAACTCATTATGAAACAATCTTCAATTCCACCTCAAAACATATATATGAACAAGCCCATGAGGCTGCAAAATGATATACAAAATATATTCTAATAAGGTCAATCCATATATGTCTACGAGCCTCTAACTGGAATGCTGAAAATCATAAGGATGGGACATGACCCCGCCATGCCCCAAATATGCACACAAAAGAATACACCAATAAGCTGCAACTCTGGAGTAGTAGAGTGCTTCTGTATATCTGTTGATAAAGCTCTTAGGGATCTGGATCGTCTCCCTGTCTACCTGCGGGCATGAACGCTGCATCAACAAAAGAAAGGACGTCAGTACGAACAATGTACTGAATATGTAAGGCATGAATAATATCATAATAAAGAAATAAAGAAACATGAGATGAAGAGGTGACCTGTAACCGACTGCCTCTTATGGCGAAACCATGCATGCTAACTTTTACTTTTAAATACCATCATAACATATATATATATATATATTAACTGCCCGACCATAGAGGTACGGCGTAATCATCATTAGCTCGCGTTCGGGCCTCCCGCTTCCGGGCTAACCATCTCATGCTGCCCATTAGTGGTGTCTACCCGGCCATAAAGGCCCGGTGTTAATATCATTATCCATAAGCCGCCCACTACGCCCACTGTAGTGGTGTCTGCCCGGCCAACTAGGCCCGGTTTAATCATACATAAAAATAAGCATGCATGAGAGCCCAATTAAAAGCTACAATTCTATCGAAGTGACGTAGGGTCGGTGACCTCCGATTTACATTATGGAACGATCATCATCACTACATCTCACCTCGAAAGAACAAGCAACATAAGTTGAGATCATAACAATGAGTGAAATCAAGAAAAATAATAGAATAAGCTCAACCATCTCATAATAGCTTTGCACCCGTAAGCTTTGGAATTTCTAGCATTAAAGTCATCATCATTGTCACGATCCAGCCCCGTGGGCCATGACTAGTGCCCGAGCTGGACACCCATATGTACCTGTCAAACATAATCGGACTGCTACTATAGGTCCTCAATCAATCACATCGTAATAACATACGCAAGCCGACGAGGCTGCCACTGTATATATCATTATACTACGCAAGCCGACAAGGCTGCCACTACATATCAGTATATTACGCAAGCCGACAAGGCTGCCACTACATATCAGTATATTACGCAAGCCGACAAGGCTGCCACTACGAAACGATAATATATGCAAGCCGGCAAGGCTACTACCACGACAGAACATCCACAATAACTATATAGACACAGCTGATCAAATCTGTACACAACCCACGTACATGTCTACATACCTCTAGGAGTATCAACAGTGAAATATGACGGGACAGGGCCCCGTCGTACCCCTGGACAAATATATATATATACATAAGAAGGTCTGTACCAAAAATCTAGGCTCCGGGACAATAGAGCACTCCAAAACAGCTGAATAGAAGTCCTAAGCTGGCGGATCACCAAAGCGAGTATATGCACCTGCGGGCATGAAACACAGCCCCCCAAAAGAAAGGGGGTCAGTACGAGATATGTACTGAGTATGTAAAGCATGAAATACAGTAAAGAGGATCATAACCGAAATAGGGAGTGCAGGAAACAAGCACAATGTCCAGAATACCAAAACACTTGCCTTTTGAAACATAAATCATGCATGTCAATATCATATATCATACCCGGCCCATTATGGGACTTGGTGAATAAAGTCATCATATGCCCTACTTGCCGCCATAACATATCATATATATATATATATATATATATATATATATATATATATATATATATATACCGTACTTGGCCCTCTAGTGAGGGACTCGGCGAACAATGCAATGAAACTGTGCACGATAACATACCCGGCCCGGGACTCGGTGAAAGACATATTGAGGCATGCACGAGCAGAGTAGTGAGCAACCATATGCAATTTAAATCATTATCAAGACTCAAACAGAATAAGGAGAAGAGATTAACGCCTGAGTATCAATAGCGACAATCATACCAAATATCCCTCGAACGTCATCATAAATAATATCAAAAGAGCCTTAGGAACCATAGACATATGTCAATATAGAATGAAACAACTTATAGGAGTCAAGGACATCAGTTATCGTAGAGTTTCTAGGAATAGGAGCTTATATATATCGACTATTATCCAACGTATAGGAAACTGAAGAGGGAAGCTCAATCACTTAAGAGTTCTAACATCAAGAAGTGAATAAGAATCATGAATAACACTCAAGACTTATGAATAGGATCACCCCAAAGTTCATATCATTCATCACTTAAATCTAAGACACGCCAAAAGAAAGAAGGGATAGCTTTACATACCTATTAACGATTAATCGCCAACCTATTCGCTTCGTCGCCCCTTTAGCCTATTTAATATAAAAGTAACGCTATTGTTAGTACTATACTTTCTAGTTCGTAATTCCGCAGCTTATCGCTTATAGAACTTATTCTTTAACTCATACTCTCTCGTTTAGGGTTTTTCATTAGTTAAGGACTTAACGAAAATCGGGCAGCATTTCCCCTATATATTCGCCTAACTCGTATTTCCAATTATTTTCCTGTCATCACAGAAATACCAACAATAGAGATATACATACAAAATTCTTAGAATTCAGCCCATAACAATTTTAACAACCCAACAACCTTTCTGAATCCATTTCAACCCACAATTTTATATAACAACAATTTCCTGCATTTTCTTAATTCCAATTTCGTCCAATCCAATTTAATAATTCTATTCCAACACTATTAACACAATTACACCATAAAATAAGAAAATCTTACGAAATTTTTCTCGGAGGGATTTCTACGCTCAATTGCTCCAATTTTACAATTTATTCTTCTCCAACTTAATATCCAATGTTGCTATCAACCCCTTGAACTTGTGATGCACCTTAAAATTTAATCAAGCAACAAAACCCAATTTTTTTTTATCAGCCATGCTGGCCGAAGGCAGCAGCCTTGGCCAAGCTCTTCTTTCTCTTTTCTTAACCTTAAATTGCAAAATGAAAAATGAATGCTCATTTGATCATTAGCTTAACTATATATATGGATTCCATTCACCCTACACGTGCCCCTCCATGGTGACTCACAATTTTAGTATATGGTTTTTTTTTAATATATTCGGGCGGGGCCCATTATAGAAATTATGTTAATTAGTTTAATTAATCACTAATTCTTACTTAATAATCTAATCACAATTAATCAATCCCTAATCTCTAATAATATTTTTACACTAAATAAAATTTATAACAATTTATGTTCTAATTAAAATTGAAAATTAAAGGTTCTTATTTCGTATCCGAAAATGATCCCGTCTTTAACTTGAGTCGATTCTCTTGCGAATAACTCGACGTATAAAAATACGGGATATAACAATCATCATGTTCATCATAGAAAACATATCATCTTTGGTATCATAAGAAGCTTTTAAGAGTCATGAACTTCTAAATTTTGGGCATAAGGAAGTTATGGAAAATATGGATATAATCATAACATAGGAATCATACCTTTTAAAGAAAAGGACAAGCCTTAACATACCTTCATGTCTCCTTAACGACTAAACGTTCTCCTCTCAAGCTCGCGACTCTACATTCAAGAGAATTCATACTAAGGTTAGGTCATTGAAAGCATGATTAAGTTTAAACTAAAGACCCTAAGGGCTAACGTAATTTGGGCAGCATTTCCTTTGTTTCATTGACTTTCTGCACGCAATAAACAACTCCCAAACATCAATAGCAACATCCATAATATCATAATCAAGAGGCTCCTTTCAAGTTAAGCATTGTCCAATCCTTAAAACTCCTTTTTAAGGTTATTCATAACAATAGCTACAACACAGCACCATATTCACTTACATACAACACTTCCTTAACATCATTAGTACTACCCATAGCAAGATTATACTGATAGCATACTAAGAATCATGAATCAAGCTAATTTACTACTCAAAGATATCATTAAACCCATATTTGAGCTTCATCTTCTACTTTCTTCTATCATGCAAGTTATTCAATTATCAAACACCCTCAGTAACATGAAATGGATGTAAAACTCTCCTTTTATTGCATAAGGATGAGCTTTGGATTGATGTATTTCACTTGAACGAAACTCCAACTTCAACACCAAAAGAAATCTTGAGCTTCACAAACCCGAGTGAATCTCCCCACACTTGGTTTTCTTGATTCTTCCTATTTAATCTTTGATTTCTCTTGGGTTTGTGTTAATATGGTAGGGGGAAGGTTCTAGAGCTTTCAAGACTTGGGGAACATGTGTGAAATGAAAAATAAGACAAGGGTCATCTATATATAAAAATAAAAAAATGACTTGACCCGATTATACGGCCACTTATGCGGTCCGTATAAGTGGTCGTATAATCCCACCAGGGATTATCCCTCTCTGGAATGGTTATACGGACCGTATAAGTGGTCGTACAACTCATTTTTTTTAACTTGCTCTCGTTGATTCATTTGACTTCCAATCCTTGTGGGACCTTCTTGGCACTTATATAACACTTCATTACCCATCTAAGGAGCGCTACAGCACCTCCTCAAGACATTACTAAGTAAATTTTAGCTTGATTGATGCGAATCCTTCCTAAACACAACTTACATTTCACTTCCTTCAACGAACATAGTTTCACCAATTCTTGTAACTTCAAAATCTTGTAGTACGCACTTTAAAACTATCAAATACTCTCCTTAACTACATAAGGACTTCATGTTTACCTTAACCTTGCGTTAGCCTATTTACCGCGCAACAGCTCGAATTTCCCGAGATGTAACAGGAACAACTAGTTATGACTAAAGGTGAGCCAATGGCGAAAGATAAGGACGACATTCGGAGTATGAGGGTCCGAAGGTCCGTTCTTGCTAGTCCGGGAAAGTGAAACAATAGCCGATGTATTGTCACTACCCAACCGGAGGGCCATGACGGGCACCCGGGGCTAACCCACTCGGGAACCTCTCGACGTACATTCACATTTACATCTAGGTGAGCCACATGACTTATCAACAAACTCTATGCCTCAATAATACCATTTCCAACGGCTAAACCACTTTTATATCAACGTTAACAACTACGCCCATATGCATATACACTAGACGACGAGGCTAATAAAATAATATACCAAAAATATGAGCCGACAAGGCAAAAGACATCTATTATACATGACTGTCTACCAGCCTCTAAGAAGAGCAGGAAACATCATCATAAGGACGGGACAGGGCCCCACCGTGCCCATATGTATATACACAAAAGAATAGTTCCAACAGCTACAGCTCCGGATCAAATGGAGCTTGTCTAAGCAATCACTGGATATGCATCCTAAGGATCAAGTCTATCTCCCTGTCCACCTGCGGGCATGACGCAGCATCCATAAATAAAAGGACGTCAGTACGAATAATGTACTTAGTATGTAAGGCATAATCAATAACATAATAAAAGCATGGACGATAACATAAGAAAGAAGAGTCATGGTATTATAGAGCCATTTATACCTTTAGTGACATTCATCATATTTACTTACCCTTTCTCTAATGGGAACCTTCCACTCTATATATTTTTATATATAGTAGTATCATACCCGACCATAGAGGTTTAGTGTCTTATGTACTCGACCCTAAGAAGGGTCGGTGTTATACATAGCTGGCCCTACCAAGGCTCAATGTTGTCTATACCCAACTGCAGTGGTATGTGTGCGATAGATATCATACCCGGCCATATAAGCTCGGTGTTCATATTAGTTATACTTTGATATAGATATATGTGTTATATATATATATATATATATATATATATATGTGTGTGTGTGTGTGTGTGTGTGTGTGTGTACATACATAGGAGTACATACGTATCCTCAACATCATCATCATCATCATTACTTTCATTATATCCTTCCTTAGAGGATCAACTATCATAGGATGAGACCAATGGTATCGTGAGAATATTAAGAATCATGAGCTTTAGTAATTCTTGGAATGAAGTCATCTTGGAAGACATTTAGGAATTTACGTGAAGGTACACAACAAAGGGATCTTGCCTTAAGAAAGAAGGGTTAGTCTTACATACCTCTTTGTTTTCTCAACTACCTAATGTTCACCGCCAAGGCTTGAGAAATCTACATTTAAAAGGATTCATACCATGGTTAAGTCCTAGAGACATTCTTGAATTCAAACTAGAACAACTCAAGAACTAACAAAAACTGGGCAGCATTTCCCCTATTTCATTGACTTCCATTATATCGCAAAACAGTTCCCAAACAACCATAATAACATCCACAATATCACAATCAAGTAGTCATATTCCATTAAGTCTCAAAATTCGGTCTCATATTCAACTTATATCAACAACCTCACACCAACCCTTTGCACAATTTTAGACAACACTTCCTTGTCACCATTAATACCCTTCATAACAAGATTATATCCATAACATACTAAGAATCATGACTCAAGTCAGTTTACCACTCAATAACATCATGAAATTTACATTTAGGCCTCATCCTGTACTTTCTCCTTTCTCCCAAATTATTCAACAACTAAGCATTCTTAATAACGTGAAATAAGCATGAAGACTAAACTTTTACCTCATCAAAATGAGCTTTGGAGCAAGTTATCAACTTGTATGAAACCCTAGCTTCAATACCCAAGAAATTCTTGAAGTCTACTAACCCTATCAAGTCTTCCAACACAAGGATATCTTGATTCTTGCCTCTAGATCTTTGATTTCTCTTGGATTTGTGTTGATACGGTGTGGGGAATATTTTAGAGATCTCAAGAGTTGGGGAGAAGATGGGAAATAAAAAATAGAAACTTGGGTCATCTATTTATAACAAAAAAATAAAGCTGCCCGACGAGATTATACGAACCCTTATACAGACCGTATAAGTGGTCGTATAACTCACTTTTTTCCAAAATTGTTTTCATTGATTCACTTGATCTCAAATCCTTATGGAATCTTCTTGGCACTTGTTTAACACTTCATTAATCATCTAAGGGGCCCTATAAATCCTTCGCAAGACACTATAAACAATCATTACCTCGATAATTGCAAAAACCTCCCCAAACGCTACTTATACTTTACTTCCTTTGACGAACTTAGTTTCACCGATTCATATAACTTCAAAATCTTATGGCACTCACTTTAAGCTATCTAATACTCTACTTAATCCCGTAAGGACTTCATGTTCACCTTAAGCTCATGTTTGTCTATTCGCAATACAACAACTCAAAACTTCTAAGATGTAACATTCTCCCCCCTTTAAGAACTTTCGTCCTCGAATGTTATACTCTCGGGGATTCTACAAAAATTTCTCCAGAGTTTCCCCTGTAATATGGCACTACCATCCTATCACAGCAACCCAAAATATATCACCTTATAGGGCTACAACAACAACAACAATAATCATGGCCACACACGACAAATAAAGCATCAGGAAAGCATTACATACCTGAGGACAATGGCATCTCTGCCCGAGTCTCCTCTGGAGGTGGAAATAAATGTGGGTATCTGAACTTCATGTCTTCTTCTGCTTCTCAAGTCATTTCCTCTCTATTATTATTTATCCACAAGACTTTAACTGAAGCTACATATTTGGTTATGTGTCTCCATACTTGCCTATCTAGAATGGCAATGGGAACTTCTTCGTAGGATAATGGCTCAGTGATTTGAACATCATCTACCGGTACAATTCTCGAAGGATCTCCAATGCACTTACAAAGCATCGATACATGGAAAACTAGATGGATTGACTCCAAATCCGAAGGTAGATCTAATTCATAAGCCACTTGGCCTACCTTGCGTACAATCTCATAAGGTCTAATGTACCAGGGACTAAGCTTGCCCTTTTTGCCAAATCTCATGACGCCCTTCATTGGCGACACCTTCAAGAATACCCAATCATTCACTTGGAACTCTAAGGCCCTTCGACGATTATCAGCATAGGATTTCTGACGACTCTGAGCTGTTAATAATCGATCCTGTATGAGCTTAACCTTCTTTATGGCTTGCTGGACCAATTCTGGTCCTATAAATTTAGTCTCCTCTACTTCGAACCACCCAATTAGTGATCTACACTTTCGCCCATATAAAGCCTCATACGGGGCCATTTGGATGCTAGCATGATAACTGTTGTTATAAGTAAATTCAATAAGCGGTAAGTGATCATCCCAACTACCTCCCAAATCCAATACACATGCTTGTAGCATATCTTCAAGAGTCTGGATAGTGTACTCGGCTTGTCCATCAGTCTGTGGATGGAATGCTGTGCTAAGACTCACCTGAGTCCCCAAACCTTCTTGAGAAGATTTCCAGAAATTAGTCATAAACTGTGTCCCTCTATCGAAAATAATAGATACTGGAATACCATGGAGTCGTACTATTTCTCTGACATAAAGCTTTGCATGATCTTCCGCTACATATATAGTTCTGACCGATAGGAAATGAACTGACTTCGTAAGTCTATCCACAATTACCCATATAGAATCATACTTACGTCGAGAACGGGGTAAGCCTGCAATCAAGTCCATATTAATCACTTCCCATTTTTAAGTTGGAATCTTCATAGCTTGCAACAATCCACCGGGCTTTTGATGCTCAATTTTCACTTGTTGACAACTAGGACATTGGGCCACGAATTCCACTATGTCTTTCTTCATTCCACTCCACCAATATATAGATTTAAGATCATTATACATTTTTGTTGCTCCGGGGTGAACAGAATAACGGGAACAATGGGATTTTCTGAATATTTGGTGGCGTAATCCTACAACATCAGGAACACACAACCTGCCTCGACATCGGAGGACTCCATCTCCACAAATCTCAAATGATGACTTCTTCTTCTGAGGGAGTGTATTTCTTTAATGAACTAGCATGGGATCCTCGTACTGGCGCTCTTCCTCTTCAACCACTGCATACTGAAGAATAGTGTAAGCCAGCTAGGCCGCTACATATACTATACACAAAAGAATGTCCTCTTCCTTTTGTCAGGACCCGACTAGGGCCGCGTCGAGCACCCGACGCTACCCCACTGGGGCACCCCTTTAACATACTTTCACATAACGTCTAAGTGAGCCATAAATCAAATCATCCATTCTAGCCATCAATCATACTAGTCCCAATTGGACGACAACATTTCTTATATCATCATAGGCATCTATGCCACATCAATGTACATGGGCCGACAAGGCCAACAAAATGACATACAAAAATATAGGCCGACAAGGCCAAACATATCTAACGACATACACATGTGTACGAGCCTCTAAGAAGGTTATAACGTATCACATGAGAGGGACAGGACCCCGTTATGCCCATAATTATGTACACAAAAGAATAAGTACCCAAAAGGTATAGCTCCGAATGAAATGGAGCTCCGCTATGTAGTCCTTGAAAATATAGCTGTGGATCGAGCCTGTCTCCCTGTGCACCTGCGGGCATGACGCAGCGTCCACAAACAAAAGGACGTCAGTACGAAGAATGTACTGAGTATGTAAATCATGATCAATATCAATATGAAAGCTTAAGAGTCAACATATGAGATAGCATAACATGGGAGATAATAATATCGTCGTCATAGCACTTACTTGCTTTCCACAAGGACATTCCATTTCTATTGCGTATCCGTGTACATACATCCATATCCATATTTATTTACCTTCACATTCATTTTTATAACATATTCGTACTCATATTGATGTCATATACACACACACACATATATATATAGCTATAGCGTGCCCGACCATAAAGGTTCGGTGTTTCATACATACTTGGCCAACCAAGGCTCAAGGTCATACATACCTGGCCCTACCAAGGCATAAGGGTTATCCGTACCTTCTGCAGAAGTGCGCGCATATTTCATAATCATATACATACTCTATACATATTCATATACACATATTCTTACCCAGCGTCATAAGCTCGGGGTCTTATTATAGCCCTTCATAGGCACACATACATATAATAGCTCATAAGCATCTTTAGCATCATTTTATTCTCATCATCATTACAATCATTGTCATTATCGTTACCTCTACCCTATAGGATTACTCGTCATACGAGGAACTTAGTACAATCATAGCACATCGAGCATCGGGAGCTTACTAGCTCGGATAATCAAATCGTTTGAAGGGAATCCTAGTCTTATAGGAGATTTAGACGTTTGGCCAAAGAACAATGCCTTATGAAAGAAGGGTTAGCCTTACATACCTTTTCGTTCGACTATATAACACTTGCATGTTCCCTTCCACGCTTGCGTTTATACCTTCATCAAGGTCATACTATCGTTAGAATTGACAACTAGCATAAATGGATAAAGCTAGGGAAAATCGGAAAGAATCTCCTTTATTTATACAACATTCCTCCATATCGTAATTCAACTCCCAAACGTCAACAATATCATAACAATAGCCTTTAGTCATCTACATTATCCATATTCTCAATTCACTTCCAATTTTCCATATTCAAGACCATAACACACGATTTTGTCCATTCACATACAATGCCTATATCATGATCTTAAAGTCATTTATAACCCATTCATGTCACAACACAACAACAATCATGATTCAATTCAGACTATTTCTCAAAACGTCACTATTCATCTTTCATGACCCATTTTGCTATACTCTTCTAAAATCCAAGCATTTCAACTTCCAAATACCATAAAAAACATATATATACCATAAATATTACATTAGATGTTGTTGGAACAATCCTTAGTCGAAATACTCCACTTGAGCAAAAACCCTAGTTTTTCTCCATTTGGATTTCTTGACTTGAATGATCTTTAATGGGTTTGCTTACACTTGATTCACTTATTTTGTGTTGTTGATTACTAAAAACCCTTGAAAACTTGTGGAATATATTTAGAGAGATGTTTTAGAGAGAAGGGGTGTCAATTAGAAATGAAATGAAATAACCTTGGTCCCTTACATTTATTGGACAAAATATGTCCCGACCAAACATACGGACCAACATACGGTCCGTATAAATTGTACGGGCCGTATGTTTGGTCGTACAATTGGTCCATAGAGTTTGGCCAATCTGGGTTGATTATACGGTCCCAAACATACGGACCGTATAAATTATACGACCAGTATGTTTGGCCGTATAATCTCCAGTGATCCCGAAGTTCGTTTCGTCGTCTCATTGATCTCCAATCCTTATGGAACCTTCTTAACACTTGTTCAACACTTCAATACCAATCCAAGGGACGTTATCACTCTTATGCAAGACATCATTAAGCCCTTACTAACTCGTTACTCGTAATTTCTTTCTGATGCTTATCAAAATACTTTGCCTTCTCTTGGCAATCCTCTTCCCCCGTCTCTAACATCTTTGAACTCTCACCTAGAATCACCGAATGTCAACGGTCACCCATGAAAACATCGTATACTCATACTCCTCACTAGTTCATTCACTTGCGTACCAACGGAAGATTTTCCGAGGTGTAACATTCTCCCCCCCCCCCCCCCCCCCTTAAGAACATTCGTCCTCGAATGTTAAAGTCTTTGGGGATTCTATAAAATTTTTGCCGGAGTTTCCTCTGTAATATGGCACTACCATTCTGTCACAACAGCCCACAATAATAATGCCTCACAGGGCAAATCATAGTAGCAATAAAATTTGGCCACACACGACCCAAAAGCATTAAAGCAAAACATACAAACCTTATGATCTTGACGTCTCATCTTGGATCTCTTCCAAGGGCTGAAATAACTGCGGGTATCTGGATCGCATGCTTTCTTCCGCTTCCCACGTCATTTCCTCTCGTTTACTACTTCTCCATAGAACCTTAACTGAGGCCACCTCTTTGTTTCTAAGCCTCCGTACTTGCCTATCTAGTATGGAAATGGGTACTTCTTCATAGGTCAATTTCCCTGTCACTTGCACATCATTTACTGGGACGATCCTGGTAGGATCTCCAATACATTTTCGGAGCATCGAGATGTGGAAAACTGGATGAACTGACTCCAAATCGGGAGGTACATCTAACTCATTGGCCACCTTGCCTATCTTGCGCACAATCTCATAAGGCCCAATATACCGGGGACTAAGCTTCCCCTTTTGGCCAAATTTCATAACGCCCTTCATTGGCGACACTTTCAAGAATACCCAATCTTTAACTTGGAACTCTAAGTCTCTTCGACGATTATCTGCATAGGACTTCTGACGACTTTGAGCCGCTAACAACTGATCTTGTATGAGCTTGACTTTCTCTATGGCTTGCTGGACCAAGTCTGGCCCGATCAACTGAGCCTCTCCTATTTCAAACCACCCAATTGGGGATCTACATTTTCGCCCATATAAAGCCTCATACGGTGCCATTTGAATGCTAGAATGATAACTATTATTGTAAGTGTTACATCCGGCATTTTTGCATATTCGAAAAATTCGAGATAACTTGACTTGTAATGAATGAGGCCATATTTGAACCTTACTTGGTATGAATGTGTCGGCTATGATAATATTGGTGTGGAATTACGTAAGGAGGCCAAGGGCAAAATTGGAATTTTAGAAACTTGTTCCATGAATTACAATTATTTAGCCAACAATTGGACTAAAAAAAAAAATAGGAAAATAAGGCCCAACCGGCCATTGCATGGCCTAGCCCATGGAATTAATTAATTTCCATGTGATATTATATATGCATCTATATCCATAGAACCTTCAAGAGAAAGCAAGAACAAAATAAGAGCAAAAGAAAGAAGGCAATTCGGCTAGAGAGAAAGAAAAGAAAGAAAAATTCTTGGAGCCTAATCTTGGGTTCAAAAATTCATTTCTTGTGGGATTATTACCAAGCTCAAGGTTCTCTACAACTTGGTATAATTATTTTGGCAAGAGGACAACTCTAGTGGCAAGTGAAGAACTTGAAGGAAAGGTAAGAATTTTATGCTTTTGTTATGTTATGGGAGGTGTATGTATGATGTAGTAAGTGGAAATGAATGAAAAGCATGAAAATTTTGTGTGTTGGGATTGTATGCATGTTGGCCGTGAGTATGCATATATATTGCATGACTATGATGACTTGAATTCATGTTGGAATCTTGTTGTAGTTATAGTAGAAATTGTATTGGAAGTGAAAGTTGAATGAATTAGTGAGAGTTGGAAAAATTAGTGTATGGTCGTGAGGTGTATGTGATGTTGGAATGTGAATTAAATTCCGTTAGTATGTTAATTGTGTTATTGTGAAATGAATGGAAGAAAAATGGTTGTTAAGTTGTTGTAGGAAAACATGCAAATTTATTGTAACTTATGTAAATATGGAAATGAAAGTAGAAAGATGCAAATTATGATTATCATTGAGGAAGTTGGAAGATAGAATTATGTCATGAACATGTTGGCTAAAGATTGGAAGTTGTGGGTAAAATATGACTTTGGTAGTAAGCTTGTATATGGTGTATACCTTATGAATATTTTGTGAACATGGTATGATATGCCTCCGAAGTATGTTGTAATGACCTTGTTAAGTGATGAATATGAAAATGGTAAGATTGGTTTGGAAGTGTAAGGTCGGAATGAAAGATACTGTGTTATGTCGGAAAGGTGGCTAGCAATGCCATATTGCATATTTTGTAATACTTGTTGTTGTTATTGATGTTGTTGTTGGGTGCTGTGTTGATATATTAAGCCGAGCTAAGTCTCGGGGATATTATATATACAGGGGAAATGCTGTCGAAATTTCGGTAGGCAAATATGTGCTTAAGTTTGGAGTCTTAAGGTTTGAATTTAACAATTGGTAAACATGACCATTTGTAGATTCTGGACAAAATTGGAAGTGAAGCCAAGCGAGCATAAGGCGCAATTGAGGTATGTAAAGCCTTCCCCTTCGTTCTTAGGCATGTTCTGAACATAATAGGCTCGGCCGCGAGCCTTAAATACGACTCCGTTCCTCGGAATTCGAGATGGAAATCGGCTCCAATTCCTTCAGTAAGATTGAATCACTTTTCTTATAACTTGTTTCTAAAGTGAACTTTTGTGTGAAATCGTCCCAAACGGAGTCGGAATGCTTCCAAATGACTATGGATGACATCATAAGGTCTATTATCAGTAATTTACGTATGTCGCCTCGAGTTGGTCCGAGGTGGGCCTACGGAGCTCCTATACCTATTGTATGACCTAAATTGTCTTATTTTTGTCCATTCTTCACAAGCAACATCTGGACGATTATTCTGATCATGATATGACTACTTTTTATATAAATCTTACAAAATGGTTTTGACATCTGGAAATCTGATTCTGGTTATAATCTGTCGTGCCTTCCTGAGTAGGATATAGGCGCGTATTATGCACACTATTCGGATACTTTGATTTGACTCGCCGCTTGGCATACTTCAGTTTGATTGAGTCTGTATAATGATCTGTATGTATGTGGTTTCTCACTAATCTGTTCGTGGGTGTCTCAATGCTTCCTTCACTGCGTCCCGGGCCAGGTTCTGTTATCGTGCATATTCCTCTGCATTGTTCACCGCGTCCCTCGGTGTGCGGGCCGGGATCTGTTTATATCTGTTTGATATTATGATCTGTGTATGGGGATGGCGGCCAGGATGGCACATTATCTGATTCTGTCTGTCCACCGCGTCCCGTACTAAGAGGGCCGGGTTCTGTTACCGCGCCCCTCATGAGAGGGCCGGGATCTGTATGTATGTATGTATGTGCTATCAGCATTTATATAAGCACATGACTCTGTATGACTCTGTATGACTCTGCATGCATGATTCTGTCCGTCCGTTTGGATCATACTTCTGTCTGTCCGTATGGATTATGATTCTGTCTGTCCGTATGGATTATGATTCTGTCTGTCCGTATGGATTATGATTCAGTCTGTCCGTCTGGACCATGATTCTGTCCGTCCGTCTGGGTTATGATTATGTCCGGTACATTTCTGTCTGTCCGTTCGGATTATGACTCTGTCCGGTATACCTCTGTCCGTCTGTTAGATTATGATTCCGTTCGCTATATTTATGTGCTTCTGATTCAGACTATGATTATGTTGTTATATTTCCTCTTTACATACTCGGTACATTTTTCGTATTGACCCCCGGTTCTTCGAAGGCTGCGTTACATGCCCGTAGGTATAGACGCACCCGGTGATACGCCGCCAGTCTAGGGCACAGATTCTGCTATTTTGGAGAGCTCCTTTGATCCGGAGCGTGTACTCTTGGTATATATCTTCTGACATCTGTATATTCTGTACGTAGGGTAATTCTGGGTACGGCGGGGCCCTGTCCCGTCATATGATTTTGTATGTCTGTTAGAGGCCTGTAGATATGTATGTGGGTTACGGGTTGCTACGATTCGGGTAGGTACGTACGATTTTGTGACTCTGTTCGCTATGTTAGCCTCATCGGCTCATGTGTAAGTTTCAGTGTGCTTATATATGTACATATTTTCGCGCGCGCCGTATTTGTATTGGTTTGAATGTGTGAACACCTATTATGAATCCTCTGTCTGGTTCACCAATTTTGTTAGGTAGGTACTTGTGGGTACCCAGTTAGGGTACCAGTCGCGGCCCACGGGGTTGGGTCGTGACAGTAAGCAAATTCAATGAGTGGTAAATGATCATCCCAACTACCTCCAAAATCTATCATACATGCCCGTAACATATCTTCAAGAGTCTGAATAGTACGTTTGGCTTGTCCATTGGTCTGTGGATGGAATGCTGTGCTAAGGCTCACTTGGGTCCCTAAACCCGCTTGGAAAGACTCCTAAAATTTAGCTGTAAATTGAGTTCCTCTGTCTGAGATAATCGATACTGGAACACCATGGAGTCTCACTATCTCTTTAACATACAGTTTTGCATAATCTTCAGCCACATACGTCGTCCTGACTGGCAAGAAGTGAGCTGACTTTTTGAGTCTATCAACAATCACCCATATGGAATCATACTTACGTCGAGAACGGGGTAAGCCTGTAATGAAATCCATGTTAATCACTTCCTACTTCCAAGTTGGGATTTCTATAGCTTGCAACAATCCGCCCGACTTTTGGTGCTCGATTTTCACTTGTTGGCAATTTGGACATTGAGCCACAAATTCCGCTACATCTTTCTTCATCCCATTCCACCAATATACAGACTTGAGATCATGATACATTTTCGTCGCTCCGGGGTGGACAGAATATCGGGAACAATGAGCTTCTCTCAATATTTGGTGGCGTAGCCCCGCCATATCGGGAATACATAATCTGCCTCGACATCGAAGGACTCCGTCTCCTGAAATATCAAATGATGACTCTTCTTTCTGGGGGAGTGTATCTCTGTACTGCATTAGCATGGGATCTTAGTATTGCCGCTCTTTCACCTCCGCGACTAGCGATGAAACTGTTGAATTATGAATAGTAGTTCCCTTGTTACCCGAGGCCACTACTCGGACTCCTAGGCTAGCTAATTGCTGAAGCTCACGAGTCATTTCTCTCTTCTCCGGTCGTACATCATATAAACTTCCCATAGATCTGCGGCTAAGAGCATCAGCTACAACATTCTCCTTTCCGGGGTGATACAAAATATCGACATCATAATCTTTTAGCAACTCTAGCCATCGTCGTTGCCGCAAATTCAACTCTTTCTGCCTGAAAATATACTGAAGGCTCTTATGATCGGTATAAATATCCACATGGACACCATATAAATAATGACTCCATATCTTTAAAGCATGAACCACTGCGGCCAATTCTAGATCGTGGGTCGGATAATTCTGCTCATGTTTCCGCAGTTGCCTTGAAGCATGTGCAACCACTTTACCGTGCTGCATCAATACACAGCCTAGCCCAACACCTGAAGCATCACAATAAACAACATATCCTTCCAATCCCTCTGGAAGTGTCAAGACTGGTGCAGAAGTCAACCTATCTTTCAACTCTTGGAAACTACGTTCGCAAGCATCTGTCCACTGAAACTTTGCCGATTTCTGGGTCAATCTTGTAAGTGGTGCAGAAATAGAAGAAATACCCTGAACGAATCTCCTGTAATAACCTGCTAAGCCTAGAAAGCTACGTACCTCCGTAGGAGTTGTGGGTCGTGGCCAAGTCTTCACAGCCTCAATCTTTTGTGTATCCACTCGAATACCATCGGCTGCAACAATATGCCCTAGGAATGCCACTGAGTTCAACCAGAACTCGCATTTGGAAAACTTTGCAAACAACTCTCGAGTTCAAAGAACTCCAAGGACAACACGTAAATGATCCGCATGTTCTGCCTCGGATCTAGAATACACCAAGATATCATCGATGAATACAATCACGAAAAAATCTAGAAAGGGCCTGAACACATCGTTCATCAAGTCCATGAACAATGCCGGCGGATTGGTTAGCCCAAATGACATTACTCGGAACTCAAAATGGTCGTATCTCGTTCTGAAGGCTGTCTTAGGGATATCTTTCTCCCTAACTCTCACTTGGTGATACCCGGACCTCAAATCGATCTTTGAAAACCATTTGGCACCTTGCAACTGATCAAATAAATCATCAATCCTCGGAAGAGGATATTTGTTCTTAATCGTCACTTTATTCAATTGCCGATAATCAATGCACATTCTCAACGAGCCATCTTTCTTTCGGACAAACAATACGGGTGCTCCCCACGGGGATAAACTAGGCCTAATGAAGCCTTTATCAAGCAAATCTTTCAATTGCTCCTTCAACTCTTTTAATTCTGCGGGAGCCCTTCTATAGGGAGGAATAGATATAGGCTTAGTGTCTGGCAACACCTCAATAGCAAAATCAATCTCCCGCTCGGGAGGAAGGCCTGGAAGCTCTTCCGAGAACACATCCGAGAATTCATTCACCACTGGAACTGACTGTAGAGTCGGCGACTCAGTTTCTACATCTTGAACTCGTACTAGATGATAAATACACCCTTTTGTGATCATTTTCCTTGCCTTTAGATAGGAAATAAACCTACCTTTTGGTGATGCCGTATTTCCTTTCCATTCTAAAACTGTTTCTCCCGGAAACTGGATACGAACCATTTTCATCTGGCAATCAACATTGGCATAACAAGAAGCCAACCAATCCATACCCATAATGACATCAAAATCTACCATCTTTAGTTCATGCAAGTCAACTATAGTACGGCGGTCACATATCACAACTACACAATCTCTATATACTCGGCTAGCTATTACCGATTGACCCACGGGTGTAGACACCTCAAAAGGTTTGATCGACTCCGGCTCGATTTTAAATCGACTCGCTATATAGGGAGTAACATATGACAATGTGGAGCCCGGATCAATCAAATCATACACATCATGATAGAATACCGATAATATACCTGTGACCACGTCAGGAGAAGACTCAAGATCTTGGCGTCTAGCCAAAGCATAAATACGGTGCTAAGGACCGCTAGAAGTGGGAGCTCTCCCTCTGCCTCTACCATGGCCGACTGGGGCATGTGAACCTGGCCCCGTAGGGCGTACAGATGTTGAAGATTCGACTTCCGACCCTGATGGCTGGGTCCTACCTCTACCATGTACTGAGGTGCAATCACGCATGATATGGCCTGGCCGACCACATGAATAGCAACCATCTGAGCCCAATCGGCATCGACCCCAATGCAACTTCCCACACTGGGAACATCGTGGTACAGGTGGCCTTGACTGGCCTGAATCATCTCTGAACTGAGGTCCTGAATAACTCGGACTCGGCCCTGAACGAGCAGATCTATCAAGGCTCTGGCCTGAAAACCGTGGAGATGCACTGGTCATATAATAGCCTGAATGTCTAGGGAACTGCTGCCTGTGTCCGCCTCTGGACTCACTCATCGGGCCTGAAGATCTGGCCCTCTTGCTATGACCCCTATCCTGCTCGCGTTCACTTCTCCGCTGTTGTAGGCTTTCTTCTAAGTTCTGAGCATGTGCCTGAATGCGTGCAATATCCATACCGTCCTGAAGGGACGCAGTCAAGTGTGGTCCTAAGCCCTTCACAAATCGGTGTACCCGGTCACCCATATCCGCTACCATGGTCGAAGCATACCTGGCCAAGGAATTGAAGCGGAGACTGTACTCTAGAGCACTCATGCTACCCTGCCTCAAATTTAAGAATTTATCGGCCCTAGCTCGCCGAACTTCTTGAGGCATATAATGACGGAGAAAAGCATTAACAAACTCTTGCCATACCGGGGGAGGTGCATTGGCTCCCCGTGAAGCCATCCAGACTGTATACCACTGGATTGAGACACCTCTCAATCTATATGACGCTAACTCCACCGACTCGGTGTCTGAAGCATGTATCAATCGAATCGTCCTCAACATACCATCAATAAAGTCCTGGGGGTCCTCCTCCGGCTTTGACCCAAAGAATTCCGGAGGGTTTAAAGTAATGAAGTCACGGGCCCTTGCACTAACAGCCCTGTCACCCTGCCCTATACTTTGCCGCTGAGTCTGAGCAGTAACCAACTGTGTAAGCAAATGTATGGCCTCTTTTACATCTTGGCCAGAAGCATCCGGTGGAGGAGTTAGAGGTGCTGGAGATGGGTCTGAGGCTCCCTCACGCTCCTCAGTAATAGGCACTGTCTGGGAGGACTGAGATTGAGCCGCACTCTAGGACTCACTTTCCTTTACTACCGGTGGCGGTGCTCTTTCAGCCCGCTTTTCTGCCACCGTCTTGCCCTTTTGGCCTGCTGTAGTCTTTCTCTTTACAGGCATTCTCTTAAATACACAACACACGATTAAGGAACAAGAATTTCTTACATCATAGCTCTATCGCACGATTCTTATGAAGAAAGAAGGTCATTTATTCCTAAAATGTCCGCAGCTTCCTGTTTATAAATGTGGCGCGCAACACACCCATAACCAAGACTCTACTAGACACGGCTCGTAGACACACCCTATGACTGAACTGCTCTGATACCACTTTTTTCACGACCCGACTAGGGTCGCGACGAGCACCCGGCGCTACCCCACCCGGCCACCCCTTTAACATACTTTCACATAACGTCTAGTTGAGCCATAAATCAAATCATGCATTCTATCCATCAATCATACTAGTCCCAATTGGACGACAACATTTCTTATATCATCATAGGCATATATGCCACATCAATGTACATGGGCCGAAAAGGCAAACAAAATGACATACAAAAATATAGGCCGACAAGGCCAAACACATCTAACCACATACACATGTCTACGAGCCTCTAAGAAGGTTATAACATATCACATGAGCGGAACAGGACCCCGCTATGCCCATAATTATGTACACAAAAGAATAAGTACCCAAAATCTATAGCTCTGAATGAAATGGAGCTCCGCTATGTAGTCCCTGAAAATATAGCTATGGATCGAGCCTGTCTCCCTATGCACCTGCGTGCATGACGCACCGTCCACAAACAAAAGGACGTCAATATGCAGAATGTACTGAGTATGTAAAGCATGATTAATATCAATATGAAAGCTGAAGAGTCAACATATGAGATAGCATAACATGGGAGATAATAATATCGTCGTCATAGCACTTACTAGCTTTCCACAAGGACATTCACTTTCTATTGCGTATCCGTGTACATACATCCATATCCGTATTTATTTACCTTCACATTCATTTTTATAACATATTCGTACTCATATTGATGTCATATACACACACACACACACACACACATATATATATATATATATATATATATAGCTATAGCGTGCCCGACCATAAAGGTTCCGGTGTTTCATACATACTTGGCCAACCAAGGCTCAAGGTCATACATTCCTGGCCCTACCAAGGCATCACGGTTATCCGTACCTTCTGCAGAAGTGCGCGCGCATAGGCACACATACATATAATAGCTCATAAGCATCTTTAGCATCATTTTATTCTCATCATCATTACTATCATTGTCATTATCGTTACCTCTACCCTATAGGCTTACTCGTCATACGAGGAACTTAGTACAATCGTAGCACATCGAGCATCGGGAGCTTACTAGCTCAGAGAATCAAATCGTTTGAAGGGAATCCTAGTCTTATAGGAGATTTAGATGTTTGGCCAAAGAACCATGCCTTATGAAAGAAGGGTTAGCCTTACATACCTTTTCGTTCGACTATATAACACTTGCATGTTCCCTTCCACGCTTGCGTTTATACCTTCATCAAGGTCATACTATCATTAGAATTGACAACTAGTATAAATGGATAAAGCTAGGGAAAATCGGAAAGAATCTCCTTTATTTATAAAACATTCCTCCATATCGTAATTCAACTCCCAAATGTCAACAATACATTTACAATATCATAACAATAGCCTTCAGTCATCTACATTATCCATATTCTCAATTCACTTCCAATTTTCCATATTCAAGACCATAACACACGATTTCGTCCATTCACATACAATGCCTATTTCATGATCTTAACGTCATTTATAACCCATTCATGTCACAACACAATAACAATCATGATTCAATTCAAACTATTTCTCAAAACGTCACTATTCATCTTTCATGACCCATTTTGCTATACTCTTCTAAAATCCAAGCATTTCAACTTCCAAATACCTTAAACAACATATAAATACCATAAATATTACCTTAGATGTTGTAGGAACAAGCCTTAGTCGAAATAATCCACTTGAACAAAAACCCTAGTTTTTCTCCATTTGGATTTCTTGACTTGAATGATCTTTAATGGGTTTGCTTACACTTGATTCACTTATTTTGTGTTTTTGATCACTAAAAACCCTTGAAAACTTGTGGAATTTATGTAGAGAGATGTTTAGAGAGAAGGGGTGTCAAGAAGAAATGAAATGAAATAACCTTGGTCCCTTACATTTATTGGACAAAATCTGTCCCGACCAAACATACGGACCAACATACGGTCCGTATAAATTGTACGGGCCGTATGTTTGGTCGTACAATTGGTCCAGAGAGTTTGGCCAATCTGGGTTGATTATACGGTCCCAAACATACGGACCATATAAATTATACGGCCAGTATGTTTGGCCGTATAATCCCCAGTGATCCCGAAGTTCGTTTCGTCGTCTCGTTGATCTCCAATCCTTATGGAACCTTCTTAACACTTGTTCAACACTTCAATACCAATCCAAGGGATGTTATCACTCTTCTCCAAGACATCATTAAGCCCTTACTAACTCGTTACTCGTAATTTCTTTCCGATGCTTATCAAAATACTTTGCCTTCTCTTGGCAATCCTCTTCCCCCGTCTCTAACATCTTTGAACTCTCACCTAGAATCATCGAATGTCATCGCTCGCCCATGAAAACATCGTATACTCATACTCCTCACTAGTTCATTCACTTGCGTACCAACGGAAGATTTTTTGAGGTGTAACACCTTTACCCTAACCTGATGGTATCCCGGCCTCAAGTCTATCTTCGAGAAGTATTTGGCGCCTTGCAACTGATTGAATAAATCATCGATCCTTGGGAGCGGATACTTATTCTTTACAGTCACTTTATTCAATTTCCTATAGTCAATACACATTCGCAAAGAGCCATCCTTCTTTCTTACAAATAATACTGGTGTTCCCCACTGTGATGTGCTGGGCTTAATAAAGCCCTTCTCAAGCAAATCCTTCAACTACTCCTTCAATTCTTTCAACTCCGCAGGTGCCATCCTATATGGAGGAATAGATATTAGCTGAGTATCTGGCAATAGGTCAATAGTGAAATCAACCTCTCTCTCTCTAGGGGAATGCCCGGAAGCCCATCTGGAAAACACTTCTGGAAACTCATTAACCACAAGAACAGACTGAAGAGTCGGTGAATCTGCTTGCACATCCTAAACTCGAACCAGGTGATAGATGTACCCTTTTATGATCATCTTCCTTGCTTTAAGGTAGGAAATAAACCTACCCCTAGGCGAAATAGCATTGCCCTTCCACTCTAGGAGTGGCTCGCCTGGGAACTGAAACCGAACTATCTTTGCTCTACAATCAACATTAGCATAACAAGAAGCTAACCATTCCATGCCCATAATAACATCAAAATAAATCATATCTAACTCAATCAAATCTGCTACGGTGTGGCAGTCACAAACTATAACAACATAGCCCTGGTATACTCGTCTAGCTATAACCGGATCACCAACTGGCGTAGACACCTCGAAAGGTTTAATCAACTCGGGCTCTATCCCAAACTTGCCGGCAAGAAAGGGCGTAACATATGATAAAGTGGAACCTGGGTCAATCAGTGCATACACATCATAGGAGGAGACTTATAATATACCTGTAATAACATCAGGAGATATCTTACGATCCTATCTACCGACTAGTGCATATACGCGGTGCTAAGGATTGCTCGAGCTGCATGCTCCACTCCTCCCTCTACCTCATCCTGTTGGTGTCTGAGAAACTTTCCCTGAAGGGCGCACCACAGAAGAAGAACTAGCCACAGACCCTATGGGCTGAACCATACCCCCACTCTCTTTCATCGGACACTGCCGCATCTTATGACCTGGCTTGCCACAAGCATAACAGACATCTGAGCCCAGCCAATACTGACCGGCATATAACTTGACACACTGGGCACACCGCGGCAAAGCGGGCCTCATCTGTCCTGAATCCGGTCTGTACTGAGAGCCTGATGCTCTAGAACTCTGGCCCTCTCTGGATTATGAAAACCGATCAAACCTCGAACCTGAAAACCGCGGAGGTGCACTCCCTGCTGAATGGAATGGATACTGGGGATACTGCGGTCTCTATCCTCCCCTAGACTCACCCCCGATCTCTAAAGATCTGGGCCTCTTACCATGGCCCCTGTGACGGTCACGATCTGTCCTCCTCTGATGCTTGCGATTTTCCAGATTCTATGCATATGCCTGTATACGGGAGATATCCATGTCTGGTTGTAACGCAGCAATCGTACAAGCATCTATCAAATACGGCCCTAGACCAGCCACAAAACGATGAACTCCGTCCTCCATCTGCGCCACCATGGCTAGAGCATATCTGGCCATAGAATCAAAATACACGTAATACTCCTGGACACTCATACTGCCCTGCTCAATACGTAGAAATCTACCTACTCGGGCTCGCCTGACCTTAGGAGGTAGATAATGGTAAATAAAAGCATCCGAGAACTCTCGCCAAACAGCTGGAGAGGCAGTCTCTCCCCTATATAACTCCCAAGTCTGATACCACTGTAATGCAATATCACGAAGCCTATACGAAGCTAACTCCACAGACTCAACCTCATCCGCGTGCATAACCCTCAAGGTCCTATGCATACCATCAATAAAATCCCGGGGGTCTATATTTTGCTTTATCCCAAAAACCTCTAGAGGACCTAACCCAAGGAAGATCTTAACCTTCGAACTACCAGCCCTGTCTGCCTGGTCAACACCAACTCCCTGCTGCTGAGCCTGGGCGGCTACTAATCTGGGCAATAACTGTTTAGCATCCCGCACATCATGGCCCGGTGCATCTGGCTGAGGAACTGGGGCAGGTGCTGGAGGCGGGGTATGCGATGTCTCAGACGGCCCCTCACTCTGAATCTCATCCTGAGCCCTCGTAGCCTGCCGAGTGCGGCTAGTGGCCTCACCTGTCACTCTCTTGCCCTTCTGGGCAGCTGTAGCTTTCTTGTGGGGCATCGCTGAAATCAAAACAATTCATCAGAATTGAACGCTTAACACATGGCTCTATCGCACAATCTAAGAGAGAAAGAATGACATCACCCTAAATGTCCTGTAGCCTCATATTTATAAGGGTGGTGCACAACATGCCCATAAATAAGACTCTACTAGACACGATCTGTAGAAAATCCCAGGACAGAACCTGGCTCTGATACCACTTCTGTCATGACCCAAACCGATGAGTCGTGATGAGTGTATGACCTCTAGCGACCAAGCATCCCTAAACACGTATCTGAACCATACTGAACATCAAGGGCCCATAAATGGCATAAACTAATCTCATGAAAGGGAAACATCAAAAAACACTGTGCAATCTGTATATACACATACATACTGAAGAACAATGCAAGCCAGCTAGGCCGCTACATATACTATACACAAAAGAATGGGAGCCGACAAGGCTACATCATCTGACTAATACATACAACTGTCTACAGACCTCTGCTGGAATGAAAGCTGTAGAAAGGACGGGACAGGGCCCCGTCATACCCATATGCATGTACATCCAAAAACGGCTAGCATACCAAAATAAACTGTAACTCCGGATCAATGGAGCGCACTGACCATTGCTAGATAGAAGTCCTACTAAGCTGGACCACCTGTCGGTCTACCTGAACCTGTGGGCATGAACGCAGCCCCCAGAGCAACGGGGAGTCAGTACGGATAATGTACTGAGTATGAAAGGCGTAAGAACAATCATGAATAAAATCTGAACTCATAAGCTGAAGTAACTGTCTGCATGTACTTGTATGAACTAGTATCTGTATGTATTTTGCATAAACCTGTATAACTGACTATGCCTCTGTGGGCACAGAATATGCATGCTCTCAATGATAATCATGCTCATATACAAAAATATAGGTCATAGTGCTGAGGAATGTTCAGCCCGATCCATATCCTATGTAATAGAAATGCCGAGGAACGTACGGCCCAATCCATATATCATATAAAAATAATGCCAAGGAACATACGACCCGATCCATATATCATCATCAAGGTGCACCAGCTGATCAGGTGGTATTGCGTATATAACGCCTACCCATTTTCCATACCCCATATACATCTAATACTTGCGTATATAATGCCTTCTGGTCACGGGTCAAAATACATATATATATGAATGAATGCAATGCATGAATAACTTTATACATAAAGCAGGACCCATGAACAGAAGGAGCAATCATAAACGGGGTACATGAACATCAAAGACTAAAGTACTCCCTATGCTTCTAAGAGTAGAGTAATGTGGAAGCTCGCTTACTCGTTTGTTGGTTCATAGCGTAAGATCATGCCAAAAAAAGGAAATGATAGCCTTAATATAGCTTGAAGTATATCCAATCGTCCAACTTCTACCTCTCGAACTTGCAAGTCTACAATTAAGATAACATAAGCCTTAATTAGACTATTTGCCTCGCTTACTAACCATCTTTAAATACATATAGAGCTTAACGAATCATGGTCAACATTTCCCTTGTAAGCTCAACAACCCTTCGACTTCCCATTCAATCTAACATTAACCACAATACCCACAACACAATAACAACGCACGCGCACGCACACACACACACACACACACACACACACACACACACATATATATATATATATATATATATATATATATATATATATATATATATATATATATATATATATATATATATATGTATAAGTGATTTCTACCCTTATATTTAAGTTGATTATCAAAAGTTTTAGTGATTTTAGGTAGAGAGAGGATACTTATGGAAGTGGTAAGTTGATGAATATATATATGTATATATATACATATATATTTAAATCCATTTCCAATCATCTCTTAAAATAACCCCAATCACTATATTACCCTTCATCAACTTACCACTTCCATAAGTATCCTCTCTCTAGTTAAAATCACTAAAACTCTTGATAATCAACTTAAATATAAGGGTAGAAATCACTTACATACCTTGAGGGGTCTAAGATTCCAAAGACCAACTTCAACTCCAACTCCAACTCCCTAAGATTCACAACTTGAAGAAACCCTAGAAACAACCTTCTTCTTGACAAGCACGGGTCCACGGGGCTCGGATCTTACCAAATCTCCACTAATAATGATGGAAAATATTGGGAGAGAAAATACTAGGGTTTTTTTGATTTGGAATGGAGGAAAATAAGAAATAAGGTTGTGAACCACATATTTATACTTGGAATTAAAAAGCTACAGCGGTGCGGTTCGATGGACGGGTCGACGACCCGTAGACATATCGATGGTCCGTCGACTTGCCCGTCGACCTACCCTACAAATTTCCAGCTGCGAAACCCTGTCGACGCCGCACAACAATGGCCCGTCGACCATGTCGACGGCCCGTCGACCATGTCGACGGCCCGTCGACGATGACTGGTGTCTGCAGATTTTCTCATGTTCAGCTCAGATCGCGTCGATTCGATTCGTTCAACTTCTAACTCTATAAATTGCCAGGAATACCTGCTGGTACCTTTGTACACGGGGTAAGGCACTTTCTATCTCCAAAACTCAGAAACTAGTCTAAATTCCAAGGGCATACCTAATTGTGAAACCACAGGTTATGCTACGACGAGAACGAGAGGCGTAACAGTTCGCCTTCCCGGGATGGTAAGGGATGTTAACATCATAATCTTTCAACAACTCCAACCATCGCCGTTGTCGTAAATTCAATTCTTTCTGCTTGAAAATATACTGAAGGCTCTTGTGATCCGTGTAGATATCCACATGCACACCATACAAATAATGTCTCCACATCTTCAATGCATGAATCACTGCATCTAACTCAAGATCATGGGTTGGATAATTTTTCTCATGTCTTTGCAACTGCCTTGAAGCATAAGCAATAACCTTACCATGCTGCATCAACACACATCCTAACCCAACGCCTGAAGTATCGCAATAGACAACATAGCCTTCCGATCCCTCTGGAATTGTCAGGATTGGGGCCGAAGTTAATCTATTCTTTAACTCTTAAAAACTACATTCACAAGCATCCATCCATTGAAATTTAGTTGATTTCTGAGTTAGCTTTGTCAATGATGCAGAAATAGAAAAAAAGCCCTCTACAAATCTTCTGTAGTAACTTGCTAACCCCAGAAAATTACGAACCTCTGTAGGTGTTGTAGGCCTTAGCCAAGTCTTCACAACCTCAATCTTTTGGGTGTCTACCCAAATGCCATCAGCTGAAATAATATACCCCAAAAAGGTCACTGAATTTAACCAAAACTTGCACTTGGAAAATTTTGCAAATAGCTCTTGAGTCTGATCAGCTCTAAGAACGGTTCGTAAATGATTCGCATGTTCTGCCTCAGACCGAGAATATACCAGGATATCATCAATAAACACAATCACAAATAAATCTAAGAAAGGCCTGAACACATTGGTCATCAAATCCATGAATACTGCCGGTGCATTAGTTAGCCCAAATGACATTACCTGGAACTCAAAATGACCATATCTTGTTCTGAAGGTCGTCTTGGGAATATCTTTCTCCCTAACTCTCACTTGATGATACCCGGATCTCAAATCTATTTTTGAAAACCATTTGGCACCCTACAATTGATCAAATAAATCATCAATCCTTGGAAGCGGATATTTATTCTTGATTGTCACTTTATTCAGTTGCTGATAGTCAATGCACATTCACAAGGAGCAGTCTTTCTTCCTCACAAACAACATGGGTGCTCCCCACAGGGATGAACTAGGCCTTATGAAGCCTTTCTCAAGCAAGTCTTTCAATTGCTCCTTCAACTCTTTCAACTATGCGGGAGCTATTCTATAAGGAGGAATAGATATGGGGTTTAGTATCTGGTAGCACATCGATAGCAAAATCAATCTCTCGCTCTGGAGGGAGGCCCGAAAGCTCATCCGGGAATACATCCGGAAACCCGTTCAGGACAGGGACAGACTGAAGAGTTGGCGATTTAGCTTCTATATCTTGAACACGGACTAAATGATAAATACAGCCTTTAGCAATCATTTCCCTAGCCTTGAGATAGGAAATAAACCGACCTCTCGGAGACACTGTATTCCCTTTCCATTCCAAAACTGGTTCTCCCGAAAATTAGAAGCGAACCATTTTTGTTCTGCAATCGACATTAGCATAGCAAGAAGCTAACCAATCCATGCCCATAATAACATCAAAGTCCACCATTCTCAACTCATTTAAATCAGCCATAGTGTGATGATTACAAATCACAATCACACAATTTCTATTTACTTGACTAGCTATTGCCTATTCACAATCACACAATTTCACAATCACACAATTTCTATATACTTGATATGGCCTGGCCGACCGCATGTATAGCAACCATCTGAACCTAGTTGACACTGGACCCACTGTAGCTTCCCATACTGAGAACATCATGGCATGGGTGACCTTGCCTGACCCGAGTCGCCTCTGTAATGAGAACCTGAAGCTCTAAAACTCTGACTCGGCCCAGAGTGAATAGATCTATCAAATCTCTGGCCTATAAACCATGGAGGTGCACTAGTCATAGAATGGCCTGAATGCTTATAAAACTGATGCGTTGGTCCTCGTCTAAACTCACTAGCCGGACCCGAAAAACTAGCCCTCTTGTTATAACCTCTGTCAAGCTAACGCTCGCCTCTTTGCGGTTGTTAGCTTTCCTCCAAATTCTGGGCATGGGCTTGAATGCGAGAAATATCCATATTATCCTGGAGGGACGCAGTCAAGCACTTTTCCATCAAATGTGGCCCTAGGCCTCTTACAAATCGGTGCACTTGATCACCCATATCCGCTACCACGGGAGGAGCATACCCAGCCAAAGAATTGAAGTAGAGACTATACTCTAAGGCACTCATACTTCCTTGCCTAAGATTCAAGAACTTATCGGCTCTAGCCAGCCAAACCTCAGGGGGCAAGAAATGTCAAAGGAAAGCATCAACAAATTCTTTCTATACCGGGGGAGGTGCATTGACTCCCCTAGAAGACAACCTCACTGTATACCAATGAACCGCAACATCCCGCAATCTATACGATGCTAACTCCACCTATTCAACATCAGAAGCATGCATTAACCAAAGTGTCCTCAATATTCCATCAATAAATTTTTGAGGGTCCTCATCCGGGTTTGACCTGAAGAACTCCGGAGGGTTCAAGCAAATAAAATCACAGGATCTTGCACTAACCGCCCCATCACCATGACCCATACCCTGCCGCTGGGCCTGAGCGGCGACTAACTGAGTCAGTAATTGAATGGCCTTTTTCATCTCTTGGCTCGAAACCTCTGGTGGAGGAGCTGGGGGTGTTGGAGCTGGGGCTGCGACTCCCTTATGCTCCTCAGAAATAGGAAACGAGTGAGAGTACTGAGATTGAACCGCATTCTGGGACTCACCTTCCTTTATGTCCGTTGGCGATACTCTTTCAGCCCGCTTTTCTGCCACTATCTTGCCCTTTTGGGCTGCCGTAGCTTTCCTCTTTACCGTCATTTCTGAAATACATGACACACGGTTAAAGGAAAAAAATCCTTATATCATGGTTCTGTCACACGATCTTATGAAGAAAGAAGGTCATTCATTCCTAAAATGCCTGCAGCATCCTGTTTATAAGTGTGCACGCAACACACCCATAAACAAAACTCTACTGGACACGGCTCGTAGACACACCCTAGGACGGAACTGCTCTGATATCACTTTTGTCACGACCCAACTGGAGGGCCATGACGAGCACCCGGGGCTAACCCACCCGGGCACCTCTCGTCGTACATTCACATTTACATCTAGGTGAGCCATATGGCTTATCAACAAACTTTATGCCTTAATAATACCATTTCCAATAGCTAAAACACTTTTATATCTACGTCAACAACTACGTCCATATGCATATACACTAGCTGACGAGTCTAACAAAATAATATACCAAAAATATGAGCCGACAAGGCAAAAGACTTCTACTATACATAACTGTCTACGACCCTCTAAGGAGAGTAGGAAACATCATCATAAGGACGGGACAGGGCCTCGCCGTGCCCATATGTATATACACAAAAGAATGGGATTATGCCTTAAGAAAGAAGGGTTAGCCTTACATACCTCTTTGTCTGCTCAACTACCTAACGTTCACCACCAAGGCTTGAGAAATCTACATTTAAAAGGATTCATACCAAGGTTAAGTCTTAGAGACATTCTTGAATTGAAACTAGAACAACTCAAGAGCTGACAAAAATTATGCAGCATTTCCCCTATTTCATCGACTTCCACTATATCGCAAAACAATTCCCAAACAACCATAATAACATCCACAATATCACAATCAAGTAGTCATATTCCATTAAGTCTCAAAATTCGTTCTCATATTAAACTTATATCAACAACCTCACACAAACCCTTTGCACAATTTTATACAGCACTTCCTTGTCACCATTAATACCCTTCATAACACGATTATATCCATAGCATTCTAAGAATCTGTCACGACCCGACTAGGGGCCATGACGGGTACCCGGGGCTAACTACCTAGCACCGCTCATACCATTACCCATCGTACACATCAAGCGTCCATTCACTAATCTTATACACAAATCATAGGAAAACTATTTTTCAGTTTGAAACATAATTACCTTTATGTACATAAGCCCTTCAGCTATCAAAATAATATACACACAATAAGGACATCGTGAGACCATACTACCCACACATGCGTATCTACGAGCCTCTACTAGAGTGCTAGACATAGGGACGGGACGGGACCCCGTCATGCCCAAAACATATATATACACAAAAGAATAAATCAATGGCACCTCCGGAATAATGTGGTGCTCTCAAAGTCTGGTGATTGCTCCTACGAGTCTGGATAACCCCCCCTGTCTACCTGTGGGCATGAACATAGTGTCCAAAGAAAATGGACGTCAGTACGGACATTGTACTGAGTATGTAAAGCATGAATAAAATGAACATAATAGAGAAATCATAAGACATAAGATAAAGATATAACCTGCTAGACCTTTAAGAATGGATGCATTTCATACATATATCATATATAATTGTATTACATATATCACCATAGCACATACATCCCCATATCACATATATCATCATCGTTAACCCGCGTCTGGGTAACCATCATATGCCGCCCACTAGTGGTGTCATGCCCAGCCCCCTAGGCTCGGTGTAAACATAGCAGCTCGCCTTAGCGGTTACATGCCCGGCCATCTAGGCACGGTGTAATCGTATGCAGCCCGCCTTCGCGGTGATATGCCCGATCATTTAGGCACAGTGGAATCGTGTCGTCATATACTCATCATAACCTTAACATTATTATGCATCTCATAGGCATATTATGACCTTATCATAACTTACATCATTATACATTTACCATCAAACATACGTTATGACTTGAAGGAAACTATGGCTATGTCGGGGTGACATAAGGTCGTGAACCCTCGATTACATTATGGAGTGATCATAATCATCATATCTCACCTTGAGGGGACTAACATTTTAAGGTGAGTGTATACAAGGAAAAGCATCAATGGTATCACACTTAGGATCATTACCCTCATGGACATCGTACCTCACGTTAAGATTCTTTATACTTAACTCATCATCATCTTTATCATGCTCGTATCGTATCTCCTTCCTTTATCATATGCGTATGTAGCTCTTTATAGTCATGGACTCATAATTTTCATTATTTAAGAAGATCGTGGAAAAATAGGAAGATTCATGCCATAGAAGGAAAGGATTAGCCTTACATACCTCTTTTGTTTAACAATTCTATCGCTTGATTGTTCTTTCGATGCACGCGTTTCTACCTTCAAGAAAGTTCGTATTAAGATTAGCTAATCGATTATAAGAACGTGCTTTCTAAAGCTAGGGAAAATTGGGTAGCATTTCTTTTGTTTATACAACTTTCCTCATCTTACATTTCAACTCCCAAACATCCATAACAACATTCACAATATTATAAGCAACAATCATCATTTATCTACATTATCCACATTTCTCAATTTCACTTCAATTTCTCCATAATCATAGTCATAGTTCACTATTGTGTTTTCTCACATATAATATTATCCCATGTTCTAAATGTCACTTATATCATACTTACAATCACAACATATCAATATTCATGATTCACTCCAAACTACTACTCAAAATCTCACTATTCCTATCTTTGTGACCCATTTTCTATCTCCTTCCATAATCTAAGTCTTTCAACCTCTTATTACCTTAAGCTACATGAAAAATCATAAAAATTACCTTAGATAGTGTAGGAATAAGCCTTGAGTGGAAATACTCCTCTTACACGAAAACCCTAGTTCAGTTCCATTGGAATTCCTTGGCTTGGATGAACTTTAATGTGTTTCATACACTTGATTTTGTTGGTTTGATAAAGTTGATCATCAGTTTCTCTTGGGTTCTTGTGGATGAAGAGTGGAGAGTTCTATAGAGTGTTCTTGAAGTGTGGAGAGAAAGAATGAAATAAATTAAATGAGAGAGGGTCCGTATATTAATTCTTGAAGCTGTCCCGACCAGATTCTACGGACCAACATATTGGCCGTATAAATTATATTGGCCGTATCTTTGGCCGTAGATCTGGTCCAGTGAAGGACCAATTCTGGTCACAACATACGGCCTAACATACGGCCAGTATGCTAGGCCGTATAATTCCCAGCTCTCCGAAATTCGTTCTCGTCGACTCGTTTGACCTCCAATCCTTATGGAACCTTCTTGACACTTGTTTAACACCTCATTAAAAATCTAAGGAACATTATAACTCTTCTCCAAGACACCATTAAGCCATCATTAATTCGATACTCATAAATCTTTCCCGACACACATCATATACCTTGCTTTCCTTAACAACTTTCATCTTTTACCTCAAATGCCTTTGAAATTTCAATTAGAATCCTCAAATGTTATTTCTTACTTATCGAGACATCGTATACTTCGTGCCCTTCGTTAGTCTATCCACTGTACATTAACGGGAAATTTTTCGAGGTGTAACATTCTTCCCCCCCCCCCCCCCCCCCCCCCCCTTTTGGATCATTCGTCCTCGAATGTTAAGTTCTCGGGAATTCTACGAAAATTTCGCCAGAGTTTTCCCTGTAATATGGCACTACCATCCTGTCACAACATCCCATAATAATATTGCCTCACAGGGCCACAACACAATAGCAATATAAGTTGGCCACACATTACCCATATGCATAAAAAGAAAACATACATACCTCATAACCTCGATGTTTTATCATGGATCTCTTCCGGGGGCTGAAATAAGTAGGGGTATTTAGATTTCATCTTCTCTTCCGCCTCCCAAGTCATTTCTTCCCGGTTGTTATTTCGCCACAAGATTTAACTGAGGCTACTTCCTTATTTCAAAGTCTCTGTGCTTGCCTGTCTAATATGGCAATGGGCACTTCTTTATAGACTAGCTTTTCTGTCACTTGAACATCATCTATTGGAACAATCCTCGTAGGATCTCCAACACACTTGCGGAGCATTGAGACATGGAAAACTGGATGGACTAATTCAAGTTCTAGAGGCAAGTCCAATTCAAAAGCTACTTGACCCACCTTGCGGATAATCTTATAGGGTCCAATGTATCGAGGACTTAACTTTCCTTTCTTACCAAATCTCATCACTCCTTTCATTGGTGACACCTTTAATAATACCCAATCATCAACTTGAAATTATAAGTCTCATCGGCGGTTGTCCCCATAAGATTTTTGGTGACTTTGGGCTATCAATAATCGATCTCGAATCACCTTGACTTTTTCTACTGCTTGTTGAATCAACTCAGGGCCTATTGGCTGTACTTTTCCTATTTCAAACCATCCAATTGGGGATCTACACTTCCTGCCATATAAAGCTTCATACGGAGCCATTTGGATACTGGAATGGTGGCTACTGTTGTATGCAAACTCAATAAGAGGTAAGTGGTCATCCCAACTACCCCCAAAATCTAGTATACATGCCCGTAACATATCTTCCAAGGTCTGAATAGTACGTTCGGCTTGCCCATCAGTTTGCGGATGAAATGCCATGCTGAGCTTTACTTGAGTACCTAAGCCTTCTTGGAAAGATTTACAGAACTTAGCTGTAAATTGTGCCCCTCTATCAGTGATAATGGATATCGGGATACCATGGAGTCGCACAATCTCCTTGAGATACAACCTTGCATAATCTTCTGTTGAGTATGTGGTTCTGACTGGGAGAAAATGAGCTGCTCTCGTGAGTCTGTCCACGATCACCCATATGGAATCGTACTTGTCTCGGGAATGGGGTAATCCCACAATGAAATCCATATTGATCACTTCCTATTTCCAAGTAGGGATTTTCATTGCTTGCAATAATCCTCCTGGCTTTTGATGTTCGATTTTCACTTGCTGGCAATTTGGACATTGAGCTACAAATTCTGCTTTGTCTTTCTTCATTCCAACCCACCAATAAATTAACTTGAGATCATGATACATCTTTGTCGCTCCTGGATGAATATAATTCCCAGAATAATGAGCTTCTTCTATAATTCGGTGACGTAATTCTGCAACATTCGGAACACATAGCCTGCCTCGATATCTAAGAACTCCATTCATAGAAGTTTCAAATGGGGACTTCTCTTTTTCATGAAATGTATTTCTATAATGGCTCAACTGAGGATCTTCATATTGACGCTCTTTCACTTCCATATTCAGGGACGAAACTGTGGGATTATTAATACTAATTCCTGCATTACCTGCATCAATTAGGCGTACTCCATGATTAGCTAGTTGGTGGAGCTCATGAATTAATTCTTTCTTCTCCGGAGGAACTTCACATAGGCTGCCCATCGATCGGCGGCTAAGCACATCAGCTATCACATTTGCCATTCCGGGGTGGTATAAAATACTCACATCATAATCTTTCAATAATTCTAACCATCACCTCTGTCGCAGATTCAACTCCTTCTGTTTGAAAATGTATTGAAGACTCTTGTGGTCCGTATAAATATCCACATGTAGACCATACATGTAATGTCTCCACATCTTTAATGCATGAATAACTGCAGCCAATTTGAGATCGTGAGTTGGGTAGTTCTTTTCATGTTTCCGCAGCTGCCTCGAAGCATAAGCGATCACTTTATCGTGCTGCATTAACACACATCCTAACCCAACACCAGAAGCATCACAATATACAACATAACCATCTGGCCTTTCTGGGAGTGTTAAGACCGGAGCTGAAGTTAACCTATCTTTCAATTATTGAAAGCTACGGTCACAAGCATCATTCCATTGAAATTTAGCTGACTTCTGGGTTAGCTTCGTCAATGGGGATGAAATAGAGGAAAATCCTTCTACGAACCTTCTATAGTAACTTGCCAATCCCAAAAAACTACGGACTTCTGTAGGCATCGTAGGTCTTGGCCAAGTCTTCACAGCTTCAATTTTCTGAGTATTAACTCGAATGCCATCATCTAAAATAACATGACTCAAAAATGTCACATAATTCAGCCAAAACACACACTTTGAAAATTTTGCATACAATTCTCGAGTTCGAGGAATTCCAAGGACAATACGTAAATGGTCTGTATGTTCTGATTCTGTACGGGAGTATACCAGAATATCGTCAATGAATACTATTATGAATAGATCCAAGAGAGGCCTGAATACATTATTCATCAAATTCATGAACACTACCGAAGCATTAGTTAACCCAAATGACATCACTCGGAATTCATAATGGCCATATCTCGTTCTGAAAGCTGTTTTAGGAATATCTTCTTCTTTAACTCTCACTTGGTGATAACCTGACCTCAAGTCTATTTTGGAAAACCACTTGGAAACTTATAATTGATCAAACAAATCATCAATCCTTGGAAGAGGATATTTGTTCTTTATCGTCACCTTATTCAACTGCCTATAGTCGATACACATCCGTAAAGAACCATCTTTCTTTCTAACGAATAGGACTGGTGCTCCCCACGGTGATGAACTAGGTCTAATAAATCCCTTCTCAAACAAATCTTTCAACCGTGCCTTTAGCTCTTTCAATTCTGCCGGAGCCATTCGGTAAGGAGGAATAGAAATAGGCTTGGTGTTCAGTAGCACATCAATAGCGAAATCAATTTCTCTTTCCAGAGGAAGGCCTGGAAGTTCATCTGGAAATACATCCGGAAATTCATTCACTACCGGAACGGATTGAAAAGTTGGCGACTTTGTCTCAGTATCCTGAACTCAGACTAAGTGATAAATATAGCCCTTAGCTATCATCTTTCTTTCCTTAAGGTAGGAAATAAACCTACCTCTTGGAGATGTTGTATTACCCTTCCATTCAAGCACGGACTCTCTCGGAAATTGAAATCGAACTACTTTCATTCGGCAATCAACATTAGCATAACATGAGGCCAACCAATCCATACCCATAATCACATCGAAATCTAACATTTTCAGCTCAACTAAATCAGCTTTAGTCTGGCTGTCGCATATCACGATTACACAATTTTTATACACTTGTCTAGCTATCACGGAATCACCAACTGGAGTAGATACCTCAAAAGGTTTAATTGGCTCAGGCTTCACCCCAATACGACTAGCAACATACGGAGTAATATAAGATAAGGTAGAACCCGGATCTATCAATTCATACACATCATGGGAAAATACGGATAATATACCTATAACCACATCCGGGGAGGACTCAAGATCCTATCGTGCGGCTAAAGCATACATACGGGGCTGAGTGACACCTGAAATAGATGCTCCCCCTCTGCCTCTACCTCGACCCGCTGGAATCTAGGGAGTCTGCCCTACCGGGCGCACTGAAGAGGAACCAGCTGCAGATCCAGTGGCCTGAACCCTACCTCTACCATACCTCGAGAGACAATCACGCATCAAGTGCCCAGTCTGTCCACAAACATAGCAAGCATCTGTGCCCTGGCGACATGGCCCCGAATATAATTTTCTGCACTGACTACATCGTGGAACTGGTGGTCTTCTCTGACTGTAATCACCCCCAAACTGGGAACCTAAAGCTCTCGAACTCTGACCCTGTCCTGAAGGAATGAAGCGGTCAAATCGCCTACCTGCAAATCGTGGAGGTGCACTAGTCGCCGACTGGCCTGAGTGTCTAGGATATGACTGCCTCGATCCCCCTCTATAATCACTACCTTCCCCCATAGATCCGGCCCTCTTGCTTTGCCCTCTATTAATATCACGATCACCCCTTTATGGAAGTTGTTGTCCTTCTAAATTCTGGGCATGGGCTTGAATGCAGGAAATATCCATCCCATCTTGTAATGAAGCCGTCAAACAATCCTTAAATAAATGTGGCCCTAAGCCACTCACAAACCTGTGTACCCTATCTCCCATGTCGGCCACCATAGTCGGGGCATATCTAGCCAATGAATTAAACTGAAGGCTATTGTCACGACCCGACTAGGGGCCGTGACGGGTCCCCGGAGCTAACCACCAAGCACCACTCATTCTACTACTCACCATACGCATTAAGCGTTCTTTTATCAAATTCATACTCCAATCATAAGAAAATCATTTTTCATTTGTGAACATAAGTACCTTTATATACTTAAGCCTTTCGGCTATCAAAATGATAATATATATATATATATATATATATATATATATATATATATACAGTAGTAACATCGTGAGACCATATGACCCACACCTGCGTATCTACGAGCCTCTACTAGAGGGCTAGACATAGGGACGGGACAGGACCCCGTCGTGCCCAATATATACACATGTACACAAAAGAATAGTCAATGGCACCTTCGGAACAATGGAGTGCTCTCAAATCAGCTACTAGCTCCTATGAGTCGGGATCAAGATCACGTCCCTGTCTACCTGTGGGCATGAACACAGCGTCCAAAAAAACGGACGTCAGTACGAACATTGTACTGAGTATGTAAGACAAGAATGAAATGAACATAATGAAAGAATCATAAGCCATGGGAGGAAGATATCACCTGCATGAGTTTCATAAGTGAATACATTTCATACATATATCGTATATATATAATCTTAGTACATATGTCATCACAGCGCATATATCATCACATCATAATCCTCATCGTTAACCCACTTCCGGGTAACCATCATATGCCGCCCACTGGTGGTGTCATGTCAAGCCCTCTAGGCACGGTGTAATCATAAGCAGCCCGCATTAGCGGTGACATGTCCGGCCATCTAGGAACGGTGTAATCATAAGCAGCCCGCATTAGCGATGACATGTCCGGCCATCTAGGCACGGTGTAATCATATCGTCATATACCCATCGTAACTCAACATTTTCATACATAGCGTAGGTATGTTATAAACTTACATTATTGATTATCTCATAGACATATCATGACTTAGCATCATGGACATCTTATATTACACTAGAATTCCTCATACTTGCATTCATCATCATTATCATGCTCGTATCGTATTTCCTTTCTTAATCATGTGCGTATGTAGCTTTATATATTCATGGACTCATAGTCTCCATTATATAGGATGATCATGGAAATTTAGGAGGATTCATGCGTTAGAAGGAAAGGACTAGCCTTACATACCTTTTTCGTTTAACTAATCTATCGCTTGCTTGTTCTCCTTCGATGCTCACGTTTCTACCTTCAAGAGAAGTCTCATGAACATTAATTAATCGATCACTTAAACGTGCTTACTAAAGCTAAAGAAAATTGGGCAGCATCTCCTTTGTTCTTACTGCTTTCCCCATATCATATTTCAACTCCCAAATGTCAATAATAACATTCATAACGTGATTACAATATCAACATATCAAGATTCATGATTCATATTAATCTACTATTCATAATTGCCACTAATCTCATCTTTTGTAATCCATTTTCCATTTTCTTCCATAATCCACGTGTTTTAACCTTTCCTTACCTTAAAAAACATGGAATAATCATGAAACTCACCTTTGAATGCGTAGGAACGGGTTTTGGTTGGCTATACTACACTTGGAGAAAACCCTAGCTTCACTCCCAAGAGAATTCTTGACTTGGAGGAACCCTAGTGAACTTCTTGCACTTGATTCACTTGCATTCTTGATATCGATCCTTGCTTTCCTTTTTATTCTTGTATATAAAGTGTGTGTGGAACTCTCTAGAAACTTGGAGAGAAGTGGAGAAGTGAGGAGAATGAATATAATGAAGTGGGATCACATTTAAATACTTGGAGTAACTCAGCCCGTCGGGACTTATACGGACCACTTATACGGTCCGTATAACATTATACGGCCCGTATAAGTGTCCGTGGTTCACCACCATGGAAGACATTGTTGTTGTTGGGTTATACGGACCATTATACTGTCCGTATAAAGTTCCACGGGCCGTATAATGTGGTCGTGTAACTCACAATTTTTCCGAAGCTGTCCTCGTCGTTTCATTTGATCTCCAATCCTTATACAACCTTCTTAACACTTTTTTAATACTTCATTAGTGATCTAAACATCCCTATAGCTCGTCCTCAAGGCCTTACCAAACAATCCTTAACGCAATAATTTACGAAACCTTTCCCAAACCCCACTTATGCTCCACTTGTCATTATCATTCCTTATTTCATCAATTCATATGGCTTCAAAGTCTTAACGTATGCATTCTAAAACCACTAAATATCCGTCTTATAGTCTTAAGAACTTCCTGTTACCCTTAAGCTCGCATTGGTTTATTCACTACGCGACGACATGAAATTTTCAAGGTGTAACACTCTCCCCCCTTTTGGATCATTCGTCCTCAAATATTAAGCACTCGGGAATTCTACGAAAATTTTGCCAGAGTTTCCCCTGTAATATGGCACTACCATCCCGTCACAACAACCCATAATAATATTGCCTCACAGTGCCACAACACAATAGCAATATAAATTTGCCACACACGACCAAAAGCATGAGAAGGAAAATATACATACCTCATATTGTTAGTGTTTCATCTTGAATCTCTCCTGGGGGTTGGAATAAGTGCGGATATGTGGATTTCATTTTCTCTTCCGCCTCCCAAGTCCTTTCTTCTCGGTTGTTGTTTCGCCACAACACTTTGACTGAAGCTACTTCCTTATTTCGAAGTCTTCGTACTTGCCTGTCTAAGATGGCAATGGGCACTTCCTCATATGCTAGATTTTCTGTCACTTGCACATCATCTACTGGGACAATCCATGTAGGATCTCCAACACACTTGCGGAGCATAGAGACATGAAAAACTGGGTGAACTGATTCAAACTCTGAAGGAAAGTCCAATTCATAGGCTACATGACCCACCTTACGGATAATTTTATAGGGTCCAATGTATCGAGGACTTAACTTCCCTTTCTTGCCAAATCTTATCACCCCTTTCATTGGCGACACCTTCAAAAATACCCAATCATCAACCTGGAATTCCAAGTCTCGCCAGCGGTTATCCGCATAAGACTTTTGGCGACTTTGGGCTGTCAACAATCGATCTCGAATCACTTTGAATTTTTCTACCGCTTGCTGAATCAATTCAGGGCCTATTAACTGTATTTCTCCTATTTCAAACCATCCAATTGGGGGCCTACACTTCCTTCTATATAAAGCTTCATACGGAGCCCTTTGAATACTGGAATGGTAACTATTGTTGTATGCAAACTCGATTAGAGGTAAGTTATCATCCCAACTACCACCAAAATCTAGAACACATGCCGTAGCATATCTTTCAAAGTCTGAATAGTACGTTCGGCCTGCCCATCAGTCTGCGGATGAAATGTCGTGCTAAGCTTCATTTGGGTACCTAGACCTTCTTCGAAAGACTTCCAGAACTTGGCTGTAAATTGCGCTCCTCTATCTGTGATAATGGATATCGGTATACCATGGAGTCGCACAATTTCTTTGAGATACAACCTTGCATAGTCTTCCGCTGAGTATGTGATTCTGACTGGAAGAAAATGAGCTGCTTTTGTTAATCTGTCCACAATCACCCATATAGAATCATACTTTCCCCGAGAACGAGGTAACCCCGCAATAAAATCCATGTTGATCACTTCTCATTTCCAAGTAGGGATTTTCATTGCTTGCAATAATCCTCCTGGTTTTTGATGTTCGATTTTCACTTGCTGGCAATTTGGACATTGAGCTACAAATTCTGCTATGTCTCTCTTCATGCCATCCCACCAATATATCAATTTGAGATCGTGATACATCTTTGTTGCTCCTGGGTGAATAGAATACCGAGAATAATGGGCTTCTTCTAGAATTCGACAGTGCAATTCTGCGACATTCGGAACACATAGCCTGCCTTGGTATCTAAGAATTCCATCCATGGAAACTTCAAATGGGGACTTCTCCTTTTCATGAGATGTGTGTAATGGTACAATTGAGGATCTTCATACTGACGCTCTCTCACTTTCATATTCAGGGACGAAACTGTGGGATCATTAATGTCGATTCCTGCATTACTTGAATCAATTAAACGTACTCCAAGATTAGCTAATTGATGGAGCTCATGAATTAATTCTTTCTTCTCCGGAGGAACTTCACCTAGACTGCCCATTGATCGGCGGCTAAGCGCATCAGCTACTACATTTGCTTTTCTGTGGTGGTACAAAATGCTCACATCATAATATTTCAGTAGTTCTAACCACCGCCTCTGCCGCAGATTCAACTCCCTTTGTTTGAAAATGTACTAAAGACTCTTGTGATCTATATAAATATCGACATGCACACCATACAAGTAATGTCTCCATATTTTTAATGCATGAATGACTGCATCCAATTCGAGATCATGAGTTGGATAGTTCTTTTCATGTTTCCGCAGCTGTTTCGAAGCATAAGCAATGACTCTACCGTGTTGCATTAACACACATCCTAACCCAATGCCAGAAGCATCACAGTACACAACATAACCATCTGGCCCTTCTGGAAGTGTTAAGACTGGAGTTGAGGTTAATCTATCCTTCAACTCTTGGAAGCTGCATTCACAAGCATCATTCCATTGAAATTTAACTGACTTCTGGGTCAGCTTCGACAATGGGGCTGAAATAGACGAAAATTCCTCTACGAACCTTCTATAGTAACCTGCCAATCCCAGAAAACTACGAACCTCTATAGGCGTTATAGGCCTTGGACAAGTCTTCACAGCTTCAATTTTCTGAGTATCAACTCAAATACCATCATCTGAAATAACATGGCCCAGAAATGTTACAGAATTCAGCCAAAAATCGCCCTATCAAAATTTTGCATGTAATTCTCGGGCTCGAAGAATTCCAAGAACGATACGTAAGTGATCTGCATGTTCTGATTTTGTGCGAAAATACACCAGAATATCGTCAATGAATACTATCACAAATAAATCCAAGAGTGGCCTGAATACATTATTCATTAAATTCATGAACACTACAGGAGCATTAGTCAACCCAAACGACATCACCCGGAATTCATAATGGCCATATCTCGTTCTGAAAGTTGTTTTAGGAATATCCGCTTCTCGAATTCTCATTTGATGATAACCCAACCTCAAGTCTATTTTAGAAAACCACTTGGCACCCTGTAATTGATCAAACAAATCATCAATCCTTGGGAGAGCATATCTGTTCTTTATCGTCACTGTGTTCAACTGCCTATAATCAATGCACATTTGTAAGGAACCATCTTTCTTTCTCACGAACAAGACCGGTGCTCCCTACGGTCATGAACTGGGTCTAATAAACCCTTTCTCAAGCAAATCTTTCAATTGTGCCTTTAGCTCTTTCAATTCTACCGGAGCTATTTGGTAAGGAGGAACGAAATAGGCTTGGTGTCCGACAACACATCAATAGCAAAGTCAATCTCTCTTTCTGGAGGAAGGCCTGGAAGTTCGTCTGGAAACAAATCTGGAAATTCATTCACTACAGGAACGGATTGAAAAGTTGGCGACTTTGCTTTGGTATCATGAACTCGAACTAGGTGATAAATATATCCCTTAGCTATCATCTTCCTCGCCTTAAGGTAGGAAATAAACGTACCTTTTGGAGATGTTGTATTACCCTTCCATTCAAGCACGGGCTCTCTCGGAAATTGAAATCGAACCACTTTCATTTGGCAATCAACACTAGCATAACATGAGTCCAACCAATCCTTTCCCATAATCACGTCAAAATCTACCTTGTCTAGCTATCACGGGATCACCAACCGAAGTAGATCCCTCAAAAGGTTTGATTGGCTCAGGTTTCACCCCAATACAACCAGTAACATACGTGGCAATATAAGACAAGGTAGAACCCTGATCTATCAATGCATACACATCATGGAAAAATATGGATAATATACCTGTAACCACATCCGGGGAGGAATCAAGATCCTGTCGTCCGGCTGAAGCGTACACACGGGGCTGAGTGGCACCTAAAGTAGATGCTCCCCCTCTGCCTCTACCTCGACCTACTGAAATCTGGGGAGTCTGCCCTACCGGGCGCACTTAAGAGGAACCAGCTACTGATCCTGTAGGCTGAACCCCACCTCTGCCATATCTCGAGGGACAATCTCGCATCAAGTGCCCAGTCTGTCCACACACATAGCAAACATCTGTGCCCTGGCGGCATGGCCCTGAGTGTAATTTTTGGCACTGGCTACATCGTGGAACTGGTGGTCTCCTCTGACTATAATCACCCCCAAACTGAGAACCCGAAGCTCTCGAACTCTGACCCTGTCCTGAAGGAAAGAAGGGATCAAATCTCTTATCTGCAAATCGTGGAGGCGCACTAGTCACCGACTGGCCTGAATGTCTGAAATAAGTCCGCCTCGATCCCCCTCTATAATCACTACCTGCCCCCATAGATTTGGCCCTCTTGCTTTGCCTCCTATCAATGTCACGATCACCCCTTTGCGGATGTCGTTGTCCTTCTAAATTCTGGGCATGGGCTTGTATTCGGGAAATATCCATCCCATTTTGCAACGAAGCCGTCAAACAATCCTTAAATAAATGTGGCCCTAAGCCACTCACAAACCTGTGTACTCCATCTCCCATATCGGCTACCATAGTCGGGGCATATCTAGCCAATGAATTGAATTGAAGGCTATACTCCCGAGCACTCATATTCCCTTGTTTCAAATTTAAAAATCTATCCGCTCTAGCTCGGCGGACCTCCGGTGGCAAATAGTGGCGGATAAAAGCATCTACAAATTCTTGCCACACGGGAGGAGGCGCATTTTCGTTTCTTGATGCTAACCATTTATTGTACCACAATACCGCCACATCTCGGAGTCTATAAGATGTCAACTCCACAGATTCAGTTTCGGAGGCATGAATAATCCTCAATGTTCTCAGTATCTCATCAATAAAACCTTGCGGGTCTTCATCCGGCTTTGACCCGAAAAATTCCGGAGGATTCAAACTCATAAAATCGTGGGCTCTGGTACTAGCTCCCCGATTACTTGAACTCAAATTCTGCCACTGTGCCCGGACGGCAACTAATTGTGTTAATAGGTGGATAGCCTCGGCCACTTGTTGACCCGAAGCAACCGGTGGAGGGACTGGAGCTGAAGCTATTCCTTGTACTTCTTCATTGGGCGGGGTGGAGGAAGTACTAGATGGGGCCTCATTATGTGATTCGCCCTCTTCTACATTCATTGGCGGCTCTCTTTCCACCCGCCTTTTCATCGTAGTCTTGCCCTTCTGGGCGGCTGTAGCTTTTCCATTTGGCGGCATTTCTGAAATCATAACACACTATTAAGAGGGGAAAATCTTATAACACAGCTCTATCGCACGATCTCTTAATATGAAGGATGGTAATTTTTCCTAAATGCCCCGTAGCCTCTTGTTTATTGATGTGGCGCGCAACACACCATAAACAAGACTCTACTAGACACGGCTCGTAGACACTTCCTAGGACTGAACTGCTCTGATACCACTTTTGTCACGACCTGACTAGGGGCCGTGACGGGTACCCAGGGCTAACCACCGAGCACTACTCATTCTACTACTCACCATACTCATTAAGCATTCTTTTATCAAATTCATACCCCAATCATAAGAAAATCATTTTTCATTTGAGAACGTAAGTACCATTATATACTTAAGCCTTTCATACAGTAGTAACATCATGAGACCATATGACCCACACCTGCGTATCTACGAGCCTCTACTAGAGTGCTAGACATAGGGACGGGATAGGACCCCGTCGTGCCCAAAATATACACATGTACACAAAAGAAAAATCAAAGGCACCTCCGGAACAATGGAGTGCTCTCAAATCAGCTACTAGCTCCTACGAGTCTGGATAAAGATCACCTCCCTATCTACCTATGGGCATGAATACAGCGTCAAAAGAAAACGGACGTCAGTACGAACATTGTACTGAGTATGTAAGACAAGAATGAAATGCACATAATGAAAGAATCATAAGCCATGGGAGGAAGATATCACCTGCATGAGTTTCATAAGTGAATACATTTCATACATATATCGTATATATATATATAATCGTAGTACATATGTCATCACAGCGCATATATCATCACATCATAATCCTCATCGTTAACTCGCGTCCGGGTAACCATCATATGCCGCCCACTAGTGGTGTCATGTCCGGCCCACTAGGCACGGTGTAATCATAAGCAGCCCGCATTAGCGGTGACATGTCCAGCCATCTAGGAACGGTGTAATCATAAGCAGCCCGCATTAGCGATGACATGTCCGGCCATCTAGGCACGGTGTAATCATATCGTCATATACCCATCGTAACTCAACATTTTCATACATAGCGTAGGTATGTTATAAACTTACATTATTGATTATCTCGTAGACATATCGTGACTTAGCATCATGGACATCTTATATTACACTAGAATTCCTCATACTTGCATTCATCATCATTATCATGCTCATATCGTATTTCCTTTCTTAATCATGTGCGTATGTAGCTTTATATATTCATGGACTCATAGTCTCCATCATATAGGCTGATCATGGAAATTTAGGAGGATTCATGCCTTAGAAGGAAAGGATTAGCCTTACATACCTTTTTTGTTTAACTAATCTATCGCTTTCTTGTTCTCCTTCGATGCTCACGTTTCTACCTTCAAGAGAAGTCTCATGAACATTAATTAATCGATCACTTAAACGTGCTTACTAAAGCTAAAGAAAATTGGGCAGCATCTCCTTTGTTTCTACTGCTTTCCCCATATCATATTTCAACTCCCAAATGTCAATAATAACATTCATAACGTGATTACAATCTCAACATATCAAGATTCATGATTCATATTAATCTACTATTAACAATTACCACTAATCTCATCTTTTGTAATCCATTTTCCATTTTCTTCCATAATCCAAGTGTTTCAACCTTTCCTTACCTTAAACAACATGGAATAATCATGAAACTCGCCTTTGAATGCGTAGGAACGGGTTTTGGTTGGCAATACTTCACTTGGAGAAAACCCTAGCTTCACTCCCAAGAGAATTCTTGACTTGGAGGAACCCTAGTGAGATTCTTGCACTTGATTCACTTGAATTCTTGATATTGATCTTTGATTTCCTTTGTATTCTTGTATATAAAGTGTGTGTGGAACTCTCTAGAAGCTTGGAGAGAAGTGGAGAAGTGTGGAGAATGAATATAATGAAGTGGGATCACATTTAAATACTTGGAGTAACTCAGCCCGTCGGGACTTATACGGACCACTTATACGGTCCGTATAACATTATACGGTCCGTATAAGTGTCTGTGGTTAACCACCATGGAAGACATTGTTGCTGTTGGGTTATACGGACCATTATACAGGCCGTATAATGTGGTTGTGTAACTCACAGTTTTTCCGAAGTTGTCCTCGTCGTTTCGTTTGATCTCCAATCCTTATACAACCTTCTTAACACTTGTTTAATACTTCATTAATAATCTAAACATCCCTATAGCTTATCCTCAAGGCCTTACCAAACAATCCTTAACGCAATTATTTACGAAACTTTTCCCAAACCCCACTTATGCTCCACTTGTCATTATCATTCCTTATTTCGTCAATTCATATGGCTTCAAAGTCTTAACGTATACATTCTAAAACCACTAAATATCCGTCTTATAGTCTTAAGAACTTCCTGTTAACCTTAAGCTCACATTGGTTTATTCACTACGCGACGACATAAAATTTTCAAGGTGTAACAGCTATACTCCCGAGCACTCATATTTCCTTGTTTCAAATTTAAGAATCTATCCGCTCTAGCTCGGCGGACCTCGGGTGGCAAATAGTGGCGGATAAAGGCATCTACAAATTCTTGCCAAATGGGAGGGGGTGCATTCTCTTTTCTTGATGATATCCAATTATTTTACCATAAGATCACCACATCCCGAAGTCTATAAGATGCCAACTCCACAGACTCAGTTTCGGAGGCATGAATAATCTTTAATGTTCTCAACATTTCATCGATAAAACTTTGCGGGTCTTCATCCGACTTTGACCCGAAAAAGTCCGGAGGATTAAAACTCATGAAATCACAGGCTCTAGTACTAACGGACCAGTCACTTGAACCCGAACCCTGCCACTGTGCCTGGGCAGCTACTAACTGCATCAATAGATGAGTAGCCTCGGTTACTTGTTGACCTGAAGTGGCCGGTGGAGGAACTGGAGGCATAGGAGCTAGAGCTGAAGCTCCCTCCTGTTCTTCTAAATTGGGTGGAGTGGAGGAATTATTAGATGGATCCTCATTATGTGATTCACCCTCTTCTACATTCATTGGCGGCTTCCATTCTACCCGCCTTTTCATCGTAACCTTGCCCTTCTGGGCAGTTATAGCTTTTCCCTTTGGCGGCATCTCTGAAATCATAACACACTATTAGGGAGGAGAAAATCTTATACACAGCTCTATCGCACGATCTCGTAAGAAGAAGAATGGTCATTTTTCCTAAATGCCCTATAGCCTCCTGTTTATTAGTGTGGCGCGCAACACACCATAAACAAGACTCTACTAAACACGGCTCGTAAACACTTCCTAGGACTGAACAACTCTGATACCACTTTTGTCACGACCCGACTAGGGGCCATGACGGGTACCCGGGGCTAACCACCGAGCACCGCTCATACCATTACCCATCGTACACATCAAGCGTCCATTCACTAATTTTATACTCAAATCATAGGAAAACCATTTTTCACTTTGAAACATAATTACCTTTATGTACATAAGCCCTTTGGCTGTCAAAATAATATACACACGATAAGGACATCGTGAGACCATACTCCCCACACATGCGTATCTACGAGCCTCTACTAGAGTGCTAGATATAGGGACGGGACAGGACCCCGTCATGCCCAAAACATATATATACACAAAAGAATAAATCAATGGCACCTCCGGAATAATGGGGTGCTCTCAAAGTCTGCTAATAGCTCCTACGAGTCTGGATCACCTCCTTGTCTACCTGTGGGCATGAACACAGCGTCCAAAGAAAACGGACTTCAGTACGGACATTGTACTGAGTATGTAAAGCATGAATAAAATGAACATAATAGAGAAATCATAAGACATAAGATGAAGATATAACCTGCTTGACCTTTAAGAATGGATGCATTTCATACATATATCATATATAATTGTATTACATATATCACCATAGCACATACATCCCTATATCATATATATCATTATCGTTAACCCGCGTCCGGGTAACCATCATATGCCGCCCACTAGTGGTGTCATGCCCGGCCCCCTAGGCTCGGTGTAAACATAGTAGCCCGCCTTAGCGGTGACATGCCTGGCCATCTAGGCACGGTGTTATCGTATGCAGCCCGCCTTCGCGGTAACATGCCCGGCCATTTAGGCACGCTGGAATCGTGTCGTCATATACTCATCATAACCTTAACATTATTATGCATCTCATAGGCATATTATGACCTTATCATAACTTACATCATTATACATTTATCATCAAACATACGTTAGGACTTGAAGGAAACTATGGCTATGTCGGGGTGACATAAGGTCGTGAACCCCCGATTACATTATGGTGTGATCATAATCATCATATCTCACCTTGAGGGGACTAACATTGTAAGGTGAGTGTATACAAGGAAAAGCATCAATGGTATCACACTTAGGATCATTACCCTTATGGACATCGTACCTCACTTTAAGATTCTTTATACTTAACTTATCATCATCTTTATCATGCTCGTATCATATCTCCTTCCTTTATCATATGCGTATGTAGCTTTTTATAGTCATGGACTCATAATTTCCATTATTTAAGAAGATCGTGGAAAAATAGGAAGATTCATGCCATAGGAGTCATGCCATAGAAGGAAAGGATTAGCCTTACATACCTCTTTCGTTTAACAATTCTATCGCTTGATTGTTCTCCTTCGATGCTTGCGTTTCTACCTTCAAGAAAGTTCGTATTAACATTAGCTAATCGATTATAAGAACGTGCTTTCTAACGCTAGGGAAAATTGGGCAGCATTTATTTTATTTATACAACTTTCCTCATCTTACATATCAACTCCCAAACGTCCATAACAACATTCACAATATTATAAGCAACAATCATCATTTATCTACATTATCCACATTTCGCAATTTCACTTCAATTTGTCCATAATCATGGTCATAGTTCACTATTGCGTTTTCTCACATATAATATTATCCCATGTTCTAAATGTCACTTATAGAATACTTACAATCACAACATATCAATATTCATGATTCACTCCAAACTACTACTCAAAATCTCAAGATTCCTATCTTTGTGACCCATTTTCTATCTCCTTCCATAATCTACGTCTTTCAACCTCTCATTACCTTTAGCTACATGACAAGATCATAAAACTTACCTTAGATAGTGTAGGAATAAGCCTTGAGTGGAAATACTCCTCTTACACGAAAACCCTAGTTCACTTCCATTGGAATTCCTTGGCTTGGATGAACTTTAATGTGTTTCATACACTTGATTTTGTTGGTTTGATAAAGTTGATCATCAATTTCTCTTGGGTTCTTGTGGATGAAGAGTGGAGAGTTATTTAGAGTGTTCTTGAAGTGTGGAGAGAAAGAATGAAATAAATTAAATTAGAGAGGGTCCTTATATTAATTCTTGAAGCTGTCCCGACCAGATTCTACGGACCAACATACTGGCCGTATAAATTATACTGGCTGTATGTTTGGCCGTAGATCTGGTCTAGTGAAGGACCCATTCTGGTCGTAACATACGGCCAGTATGTTGGGTCGTATAATGCCCAGCTCTCCGAAATTCGTTCTCGTCGACTCGTTTGACCTCCAATCCTTGTGGAACTTTCTTGACACTTGTTTAACACCTCATTACCAATCTAAGGGACATTATAACTCTTCTCCAAGACACCATTAAGCCATCATTAATGCAATACTCATAAATCTTGCCCGACACACATCATATACCTTGCTTTCCTTAACAACTTTCTTCTCTTATCTCAAATGCCTTTGAAATCTCAATTAGGATCCTCAAATGTTATTTATTACTTATCGAGACATCGTATACTTCGTGCCCTTCGTTATTCTATCCACTGTACATTAACGAGAAATTTTTTGAGGTGTAACAGAATCATGACTCAAGTTAGTTTACTACTCAAAAACATCATAAGATCTACATTTAAGCGTCATCTTCTACTTTCTCATTTCACCCATGTTATTCAACAACTAAGCATTCTTAATAACATTAAATAATCATGAAAACTAACCTTTTACGTCATAAAAATGAGCTTTGGAGCAAGTTATCAACTTGTATGAAACCCTAGCTTCAATACCCAAGAAATTCTTGAAGTCTACTAACGCTAGCAAGTCTTCCAACACATGGATATCATGATTCTTGCCTCTAGATCTTTGATTTCTCTTGGATTTGTGTTGATATGGTGTGTGGAATATTCTAGAGCTCTCAAGAGTTGTGGAGAAGATGGGAAATAAAAAATAGAAACTTGGGTTATCTATTTATAACAAAAAAAATAAAGCTGCCCGACGAGATCATACGGACACTTATACGGTCTGTATAATTTTATATGGTCCGTATAAGTGACCGTACAATACCCCCAGTGATGACCCTTCACTGTAACCATTATACGGACCCTTATACGGATCGTATAAAGTTATACGGACCGTATAAGTGGTCGTATAACTCACGTTTTTTCCAAAATTATTTTCATTGATTCACTTGATCTCAAATCCTTATGGAATATTCTTAGCACTTGGTTAACACTTCATTAGTCATCTAAGGGGCCCTATAACTCCTTCCCAAGAGACTACTAAACAATTGTTACCTCGATAATTGCAAAAACCTTCTCAAACACGACTTATAATTTACTTCCTTCGCCGAACTTAGTTTCACAGATTCATATAATTTCAAAATCTTATGGTAGTCACTTTAAGCTATCTAATACTCTCCTTAATCCCGTAAAGACTTCATATTCACCTTAAGCTCTCGTTAATCTATTCACAGCGTAATAACTCAAAACTTCTGAGATGTAACATGTATGGACGAAAGCGTGTTGAGCTATGAAGGGCTAAACCACGAGGATAAGGCAGATAACCAGTTGTACGTATGTATTGTTAAAAGTTAGTTTCTATTATTGCTACCCCCAGGACAAATGTCTTTAAGGGGGGAAGGATATTATACCTCGCACCAGATATTACATTTCGCACCATTCGCGCGATTAATCCATTTCAAGTCAGTTGGAGTATGTTTGAGAAAAAGATGTTCCCTTGAGGTTATAAGTAAAGCTGATCTAGGAGCGACTAAAGACAGCTCAAAATCATCAGAAATCCTATTCAGACATACAGCAGCGAAACGTAGAATTTCAATTTGGTGTTAGGTATTCTTGAAAATATCGTCTATGAAGGGTGATATGAGATTTGGTAAGATGGAAAAACTCAATCTGAGATTTATTGGCCCTTATAAGATCCTTCGAAAGGTCAGTCAAGTAGCTTATGAACTGGGACTTCCGTCAGAATTAAAAGAAATTCATCCCGTCTTTCATATGTCTATGTTAAGGAAACGCATTGGGAATCCTCTAAGGATTGTACCATTAAATGATATGCAAGTCACAGATAGATTAACTTACGAAGAAGAGCCAATTTCCATCCTTGACAGGCAAGTCCGTAGACTTAGAACTAAAGATGTAGCTTCCATAAAGGTGTTGTGGAAAAAGCAGGGACAGGGAAGAGATGACATGGAAAATCGAAAAGGAAATGAAGTCCAAATACCCTCATTTGTTCCCTGCTAAAGGTATCTATTGCCGAGCATCCCTCAATTTCCTTCAATAAAGTCAACTTATACGTGTATGCCTAGACCAAATGTAACTCTTATTCTATTAATGAGACATCGATATGATTATGTTACATCCCGTACTTTTGTACGTTGGATCTGTTGTGAGTTAACTGACATAAGCTTGAAAACAAAACTATTTTGAGGTTATAAGTATTTATGTAATTCTTAACCAGTGATACGTAAGTGTCATGAAGGTTAGACAAATTCGGGCTATAGTTCTAACTACTCGCACCGGAGAATTTTTGTTATACTCAAGTATGCAAATAAAGAGATCGGTGTATAAAAGGATAAGGTCTCGAAATAAGTCATGACTTAACAAGTGTGATGGCAGTGACTGGGAGTAATATTTGGTATATGTATAAAGAGACTATAGACTAGAGTTCTACTACATGATTATGATAATGAGTATATGAAGTGTTTTAGAAGTGATTAATATTTAGTGAACTGAGGTCAAAAAATTAATTATGGATACATGGAGACTTTGGCACGTGTTGGGCAGCAAGGATGATAAACTTATAATCCTAGTTGGTGGCAGCAAGTATGACTATTAAATAAAGCAAAACAATGACTAGCTAATTTATGAAGCTAGGTGGCATGTCTAGGAGGATCCTTCAAAAAGTAATCCTTGTGGACTGGGACCCACAGCCGACTATGGTAAAGAAAACCCCATAAATCATTAAGTGATTCATGTTTGGTAAAGTTAAAGGAGGGGCAGCAATAACAATGATATATGATTAAATGGAGTATTTCCATTTATGGTGAAAGAACTAATACAAATTTCAAATTACACCAGCAGCAATTGACGTCCTTGCTCTTTCTCTTTATGGAAACCGCTTTCTTTTCTTTCTATTTTTAGGAAAACAAAGGGGTACTACCCGTGGATATATAGAGCTATATATATATATATATATATATATATATATATATTTATACAGATTTCAACACACCTCAAATGGGGAAGATCTCTTTATTGAACTATGGGCAGAAACGTACTAGTACATTAACTGTACATTCGGTTCTTGGAAGATTAAGCATGCAGCAATGTGATTTATTTGTGGTAGAGCAACAACGTTAATTATAATTTTGGCAGCAGCATGATTTATTCGGAACAACAGCTACCTTATACGATTTGGTTACGGGTTTCGATTACTACTTCAATCTCGTTGTTCCGTTATTGAATCCGGGCTTTTTTCAAAGCAAAGTAATATAGAAGAAGAGTACTTCTTGGCATATAAGTGTTACATCCCGTATTTTTGTGCGTTGGAAAGCGTGCGAGTTAAATGACATTAGTAACGGAAGCGAGGTTATCCCTCAAGCTCATTGGTGGATAGAATGATGGTACAGATGTATCGAAAGGATTAGAAGTCAAGTGAATTGAATAAAATAATTTTCATTAAGCTTAAATGTTTATTTGAGGAAAATACGGTCCAAGCCATAAAACTCCGTATTTTTGGACTAGGAATTTGAACCGCCGAACATGAGCAAATTTACTCGATCCCGGAGGATTTTGTCATTTCAAGCATAAAAAAATTAATTAAAGAACTTGGTGTATACAAGGATGAGGTCCAGAAATAATTTATAACTTAATAAGTGTGACGACGGTGATTGGGAATAATATTTTATGTGTGGCAAATGAGGCTACAGACTAGTATTATATCACATGGGCATGGCAATGGATATATGGAGTATGTTAAAATGATTATTATGTAAGTAGATTGAGATCAAGAAATTAATTATGAGAGTATTTGATTAAATGTTGAAATGCGGTAAAGGGGTAATTATAGTATTAGTGGATAAATGGGATAAGTGTAATGTTAAAATCTATGTTTCCACGTGTTTCCTTGGTGCCAAACGGCCAATACAGCAAATGACTATGCAAATATATGAAGAGGTGGGTGGACACCTTTAAGATTAAGATAAATCTTATCAAGTCATCAAGGGAGTGGACCCCACGGTCCAAAAGGCAAAAGGACACATTTGAGCTCTTATTTTATTTCACGATTCAGTGGACTTATTTGGAAGTTTGCAACGTAGCAATACAAGGAAAAGGTGGGTGGGACAAAAGTTGACACATGTAAAGCAAAAGAGGTTCCTTAATGTACCTATATCCTAGTCTTAACTTTTCATTAAGGAATAGAGTTGGCTGAAACGTTACTTCATATAGATACAGCAAAAACGTGATTTCCAAGTGATTTTGGTAGCACGTCACTTGCAATTGTAAGGAATAAAAGTATAATTCTTTCCAAGGACAACATACGGATTTAGCATACCGCTTCGATTTCGTTATTTTATTTTATTGCATTATTGAATTCGGGCTTTCTTCGTAATGAAGTAAGGTGGAAGAAGATTATTTCTTGAAATATAAGGTAAGAAATCCTCTCTCCTAGATATATTTAATTTCGTCCAAGTTATAGCTAAATTGTGAGATGAAAACTACGAAAGTTAAATCGGAAATCGGATAAATTGTTGTTTTTATCGTGTGGGCTATTTGGTGATTGTTATGAGTTACTTTGTAGGCTGGAATATGATGGGGATTGGTTGTAGTTTTAGTTGTTGTTATTTTTGTTGCCGTGATACTATGCATATACAAAAATAAAGAAGTGTATACAAATATTGGTATACGAATGTATATTGGACTGTTTTGGAAGTGATTTAAGAATGAATTTAATTCTAGTTTGATATGAAATTGTCGGTATTGTTGTTGTTGGTATTGTTGTGGTAACCGGAGATTAATTGGAAGTTCGGGTTAGGCGAGTTATATAGAGGAAATGCTGCCCGATTTCCGTTAAGTTCTTAACTAACCAAAATCCTAATCAAGAAAGTATGAACTAAAGAATGGTTCCTATAAGTGATGGGTTGTAGATTTATAAGCTAGAAAGTATAGTTTACTAACAACTGTGTTATTTTAATATTAACTAGGCTAAAGGGGCGACGAAGCGAACTTGGTTACGGTTAACCTGTAACAGGTATGTAAAGTTAACCCTTCTTTCTTTTTGGCATGATCTTTATGAAACAAACAGACGGCATGTATATGATTCCAAAGAAGTTCTTATTCTTAGAGCCACAAGAATGGCTAATGTTCTTGACTTCCAGAAGCTATTTCATTATGTCTTGATACGTGTATATGATTCCAGAAGTTCTATTTTGATATAATCCGTATAGATATTCGAAAAGGTACTGTATATGGCTATTGTCTTGATTTTCAAAAGATGATTCGTTTTGAATATTCTATTGAGTCCTTGAATTCCATAAGTTATTTCATGTTAACTTGATATGTGTCTATGATTCCTGAAGTTCCATTTGACATAATCCATAATGATATTTGAGTGATACTTGACGTGACAGACTCCTTTGACACTCAAGTGTTAGTTTATTTTACTTATTCTATTGAGCCTCCGATGATGACTTGGTTTGTATGTGGTCACTCACTACTCTGCTCGTGCATGCTGTCATTACGTCTTTCACCGAGTCCCGGGCCGGGTATGTTATCGTGCACAGTGTCACTGCATTATTCACCGAGTCCCTTACTAGAGGGCCGGGTACGATATATGTATATGATGATATGATGATATGATGAAATGATTATGGCACCGAGTCCCATGACGGGCCGGGAATGGTATACGTGTACACGACTTTATTCACTGAGTCCCTTAATAGAGGGTCGGGTACGGTATATGTATATGATGATATGATTATGGCACCGAGTCCCATAATGGGCCGGGTATGGTATATGATAATGATATGCATGATTTTTTTTCGTAAAGCACAGGTACAGTGATTTTTTGATTATCATACTTGTCTCCTGGAATCTCTACTTCAGTTATGATCTTCCTTAATGTATTTCATGCTTTATATACTCAGTACATATCTCGTACTGACTCCCCTTTCTTCGGGGAGGGGGGGGGGGGTGCGTTTCATGCCCGCAGGTACAGATAGTCGGTTTGGTGACCCTTCAGCATAGGACTTCTACTCAGCTGTCTTGGAGAGCTCCATTGTTCCGGAGCCTAGACTTTTGGTACAGATCTTTTGATGTATATATACGTTCATCCAGGGGTACGGCGGGGCCCTGTCCCGTCATATTTCACAATTGATACTCTTAGAGGTCTGTAGACATATGTGTAGGTTGTGTATAAGTTCATTCGGTTGTGTCTATACGATGTGCTATGGATATGTTCGTCTGTAATGGCATCCTTGTCGGCTTGCGTATGGCATTAATCTGTAATGGCAACCTTGTCGGCTTGCGTATGGTATTGATATGTAGTGGCAGCCTTGTCGGCTTGCGTATCATGTTATGTTTTGATTAGTTGTGACTTCTCAGGAGACAGGTTATCTTGATATATATATATATATGATGACGTTATGGACCTTTGGAGTTCTTTTGCAAGTTTCCATATTTTTCTTAGACTCAGTTTGACTATATCTAACAGATATGTATACGAGTGTCCAGCTCGGGCACTAGTCACGGCCTACGGGATTGGGTCGTGACAAAAGTGGTATCAGAGCAGTTCATCCTCGGAGTGTCTACAGACCGTGTCTAGTAGAGTCTTGTTTATCGGTGTGTTGTGCACCACATCTATTACCAGGAAGCTACAGGACATTTAGGATGTTACCTTTCCTTCTTACTCTAGATAGTGCGATAGAGCCAAGAGATAGGAAATGATATCCCTTATATACTGACATTTGATTTCAGCAGGAGGGTGGTGTCGACAAGAGAAGTTAAGTGATGCTACTGGGAGTTACAGAGGAAAGATATTTCATTGAGGTTACATATCAAAATTTGTATATATAGAATGGCAAACTGGCCATCATCGAGGTAAGTTATTGTAAGTATAGTAAGAAAATGGATTGAATGTATATATGTTGTTGATAAGTTCAGTTATAAGGTGCGCACAGAAGAAGCTGAAGGAATCAGTAACGGTAAGCAGAATATATGTCAGATATAGTGTAAATGTTGCAGGTATGATTGAAACCTGCAGTTAAAGATTGAAAGGGAAAATAAACAAGAAAGTGTAACAGGTACAGTTGAGTTGGACATACGAGGTAAGTTCGTCATTTTCATACTGTTATTGATATGGGGAGCCCTGTGCGGCTATGATATGATATAATATATATGTATATGTTGGCCCTGTGAGGCATTGTTGGTATTTCCTGCGTGCAGGTTTTGGGATAGTAAGAAATATAGAGGAAACTGTCACGACCCAACTAGGGGCCGCGACGAGTACCCGATACTTGTACCGAGCACCCCCTATCTCGTATCGTATTCTTATAACTAAGTGGGCTGTATGAACATCATCGTATTTTTTTTGTTGCTTAACATTAACATTAATAGCACAATTATACCACGATGAGAACCACAAAAGTACAAAACATCTGACTGTGCATATCTGTCTACGAGCCTCTAAACATAATACATATCATCACAAAGAGGGTCGGGTACTGCCGAGCCCGGACATGTGCACAAAAGTAGTACCAATGGACTGGAAATCCGGAACAACTGGAACACTCTCAATATCTCGCTGGAGAAGCTCCTAAGAGTCAAACCCGTCAACCTGTCTACCTGCGCGGCATGAAAACGCAGCGTCCACAAGAAGGGACGTCAGTACGAGTAATGTACCGAGTATGTAAGGCATGAATAGTAACATAATATGAAAAGTAGAGCATATCATGTAAAAGAGAGTATCCTGTACATATGGAACATGTCATGTGTAGGGTTGTAACTTATGCATGTGAAATATATCATGATAAGCGGTGACCTGTACATAGGAGTGCCCCTTAAGGCGGAATCATGCATGCTCACTTTTACCTTTATATATACATACATAATCTGTCTGCATCACATAACATCATTAGCCCGCGTCCCGCGTCCGGGGTAATCATCTCGTGCCGCCCACTAGTGGTGGTCGTGCCCGGCCATCTAGGCTCTGTGTAAACATAGCAGCCCACCGTAGCGGTGGTCGTGCCTGGCCATATAGGCTCTGTATAACTGTCACATTTCAAGCATGCAAGAGAGCCCAATCAAAAGCTATAACTCTATCGGAGTGACGTAAGGTCGAAATCCTCCGATTACAATATGGAATAATCGTGGTCATTTTGTCTCACCTTGAAGGAACGGTAATTATAAGGCGAGACTATCAACGAAAGATAGCATTTAGAGAAGACGTAGAATAAGATCATAAGCCTCTTAAAACATTACTTCATATACTTTAGAGTCTCTTAGGACACGGAATCATAACAAGGAATAGAATTGAAATCATTAACTAAGTCGTTGTCCTTATATTCATATTAGATCATTAACTTACGACTTTTAGACATGGAACCATTCTTGTCATAGTCATCATAGACATATTCTTATCATTGTCATCATAGAGGTACTCTCATTAGCATAGTTACAAAACTTGTCGTTTGATAGACGGAACAATAGAGAGGAATCCGAGGGCAATGGGCCCACCTCGGGTCTAATGAGGCGGCGTACACAATTTACGTATGTTACATGTCATGGCGTTACTTGTGAGGGTTTTAGGGTAGTCGGATCCTATTTATGCGAGTTCTAGAGGTTTAGGAAGTTCTTCCAACATTTTACACAATTTTTAATTCAATTCTACTGAATGAAAAAGGGGAAACTTTAGGCGCAGATTCCGGAGGGTAGAGTTATCCCCGAGGCTCACATCCAACATATTACGTCTAAGACATGCCATAGAATGAAGGGTGAAGCCTTACATACCTCTTTCCGCCCCTTACGCTATTCCAAATTTAAGTCGCAAATCAGCCAAAATCTACAAATTGGTCAAAATTACCAAACATTGATTAGAGCATTTAGAATTGGAATCTTAAGATAATACTTGGCTACCGAAATTTCGGCAGCACCTCCCCTATAAAACATGATTCCCAAAGATCAACTTAGCCAATTCTCATCAACAACAATCCGGGAATTCAACCCGGCCAAACTATCAACATAATATCACCAATCACACTAACAATTTCCATATTCAATCCAAGACAGATTATAACAACTCAATCAATTTGCTACTTCTTTCAAAACCTTCCAACTCCAATAAAAACAATAACAAGCTTATAATATATATTCCAACAACACCACACTAATATCATTGTCTTCCATACATGTAAGAACATAATTTTCAATTTACATAATCTTCCAAAACAAGCCTCCAACTACTAATACTTCACTAAGCTCATTAGGCTTTTATTTGCAACATAAAGTTCACAACACAACAACCAACATACCAAATAAAACTTGCTCACCATTCCTTCATAATTCAACACATATACACGGCTATACATACAATATACACCACACGGCCACCATTATGCATACACAACTACAACCTTTCCAAAATCATTCAACTTCCATTATCAACATAACATTCACAACAATAACAACCAAACACTAACCAAAATACTTGGCACATAATTTCCACACACACACATATATCACACGGCCACCACTCCCATGTTCACATTCCTTATGAATTTCATCCATTTTTGTACACTACAACATACATATACATCCATAACATATAAAAGAGTATAAATTCTTACCTCCTTCTTTGATTCTCCAACTTGCTTGAATTTCCAACTTATGAATATGGAATTTTCTTGCTCCAAAGACCACTCCACCTTACTAGGGGCCCTTCAATTGGTAGGAAATGATTTTTGAAGAAATTTTTGTCAATTTCCTTGGCAATTTTTGCCCTTGGCCGAAATGCCTATGGAGTTTTGCTCCTTCTTCTCTTTTTTTTTTTTTTTTTTTGCTCTTGAATTCTCTAGAAAGTTATGGAATTAAGATGACTAATTCATCTTTTAATACCATTCATTAATTCTTTATGGGCCTAAGCCCAACCATATGGATGACTAGGTGGTCCATTTAATTTCCAAGCCCATATATTATTTTGGTCTTACAACTAATGAAAAATTGTTTTTCTCCAAATTCCAAATTTGCCCTTCGTCTTCCTCCATAATTCCACGAATCATATTGCGAATTTCCCTTTATGCCCTTGACCTTTCTTAATATTCCTGCTTCTAAATTCTTCATAAGCAACTCATATGCCAAGCAAAACAAAAATAGGGCCTTGCTTGTAGTCTTCCCGCGATTGTCTTGAATTATCTAATTGTACAAAAATGCGGGATATAACATCCTCCCCCCCTTTAGAACATTCGTCCTCGAATGTTAAACTGGCCTCATAGTGTATCACAATACTTCGGGGAGGTCTCCTTCGTAGACATCTCACATGCCGCTTAACATATCCCTTTTAGGAACTTAGGTTGCCTTTATGTCGTAGGTCAATTGAGTTAGCTCCGAACGCTGATCCTGCATTAATAAGTCCCCTTTATTGGATCTTGAGTCGTCATTGTCCATTTTAGGTCTAACATGTTCTCCCCCCCTTTATTAAGACGGTCTACACACGCCTATGCCCTCTAAATAATCGTCGCCTTCCGCGATCTTTTACAATTGTGATTCCCTTTTCCGTGGAGCCTGCCGCGTCTATTCCCTCGCTAGATATGTTCCCGTATATCACCGTATTAGGGCTCTCTAGCCTTAACTAGTGTGGCTCGTTATCGGTCTTACCCTGCGACATCTGTACTTATATCCTTCATCATGTCTTTTGAATCTCATCCAGCTAGCATATTTATGTATTGCGACACTGTTTGTTAGGGTTCTACAGTCCCAGATAAGATGTTGTGTACATATATACATTTCCACCACTATTTTACTTACACCCACTTCCTAACACTAATCAACTTTCTTTAATCCCAAAACTTTGTCATGCTTTCTCCCCTTCTGCTGGTCTAGTTCGTCTCAGCCTCCACGACTTCTTTAGGGTTTCTAATTACTTTACACACTCTAATTTACTTTAGGCCACTTGATTTCACATTCGTCTCTTGTTCCCACATTCATGAAATTTTCGGCATACTTCCCAGGGGGTCACCCATCCTGAGATTGCTCTCACCCTGGCACGCTTAACCTCAAAACTTTAATGCATTTCAACGTCTTAGTGTTAGTAGCTTCGCCTCCACTCCCTCGCATTACCTATATCACATACTATGGGACACATTTGGGGTCTTGACCATTTTTGGAACGCCCTCGTAACGCATCATTTTCTTTTGATTACCATCTTGGCCTTCGTAATCACTATTATTCACCTTTTACCTATGTATTCGGCTACTTTTCGTTCTGAATTCCCAATTTCCCAATACGTTCAGTAATATAGGGGTGGCGCATGATAAAGAAAAATCTAGATCAATTAACATGTGCATATAATAGGAAAGTATCAATAGTGTACCTGTAGCCGCGTCTGGGGCAGGTTCAGGATCCTGCCGTCCCGTCAATGCATATATACGGTGCGGAGGACCGGCTGAACTGGGTGCCTCTCCTCTGCCTCGGCCCCGGCCTCCCGGGGCCTGGGAAGTCTGTCCAGGAGGGCGCACGGATGAAGAAGAACCCGCTATCGACCCCGCGGGCTGTCCCCTGCCAGTACCAACCATGTACGGACATTCCCGCATCACGTGTCCAGCTTGCCCGCAAGTATAACACGCGTCTGTGCCTTGACGGCACGGTCCCGAATGTAATTTTCTACACTGGCGGCACCGTGGGACAGGTGGTCTCTCTTGGCTGGGAGCTCCTCCAAACCCAGAGCCCAACCTCCTCGAGCTTTGGTCTTGTCTTGAATAACTAGGACGGTCAAATCCCTCGTCTGCAAATCGAGGAGGTGTGTTGGCCGCTGATTGGCCTGAATACCTGGACTGCTCCTACGCCTGTCCCCCTCTATACTCACTTCTAGCTCCAAAGGATCTAGCCCTTTTTCTGGAACTCCTATCTGAATAACGCTCACCTTTCTGTATCTGATGTCGTTCCTCCAGGTTTTGTGCGTGGGCCTGGATACGAGCAATAGTCATCCCGTCCTGGAGTGAAGCTGTCAAACACTACTTAATTAAGTGTGGCCCCAATCCGCCCACGAATCGGTGTACATGATCTCCCATATTAGCCACCATAGCTGGGGCATACCTGGCTAGGGAATTAAAACGTAGACTATATTCCCGGACGCTCATATTCCCTTGTCTGAGATTCAAGAACATATCAGCTCGAGCTCGTCGAATCTCCGGCGGTAAGAAATGTCGCAGAAATGCCTCAGTGAACTCCTGCCAAACCGGGGGAGGGGCATTTGCTCCCCTCGAAGACATCCAACTATTATACCACAGAACTGCTACATCCCGCAACCTGTATGAAGGTAACTCCACTGACTCTATATCCGAGGCATGTATGATTCTCAGTGTTCTCAGCATCTCGTCTATAAAGCTCTGCGGGTCCTCCTCCGGTTTCGATCCATAAAACTCCGGAGGTTTCAGGGTAATAAAGTCACGAGCCCTCGCACTCACCGCCCTGTCTCCCAGGTCTACATCTTGCCGCTGAGCCTGTGCGGCAACTAGCTGGGTCAACAGCTGAATAGCTTCTGCCACCTGCGGGCCCGAAGTTGCTGGCGGTGGAACTGGAGGTACTGGGGCTGGAGCTGGAACTCTTTCCTGCTCTGCTGATACGGGGGAAGCAGGAGAAGTCTGAGGGGGAGCTTCATTATAAGACTCGTCTTCTTCTAGCTCCCGTTCGGCTCTGCGTCCAGCCGCCCCCTGGCCCTTTTGGGCCGCCGTAGCCTTCTTCTTCATCGGCATTACTGAAACCATAACATAAGATTAGGAAAATAATACGGAAACCTGGTAGTATAGCTCTATCGCAAGATCTAGAGTACAAAGAAGGTCATAATTCCTAAATGCCCTGCAGCCTCCTGTCTATAAGTGTGGCGCGCTACACACCCATAAACAGGACTCTACTGGACACGGCTCGTAGACAAACCCCTAGGACCGAACCGCTCTGATACCACTTCTGTCACGACCCAACTAGGGGCCACGACGAGTACCCAATACTTGTACCGAGCACCCCCTATCTCGTATCGTATTCTTATAACTAAGTGGGCTGTATGAACATCATCGTATTTTTTTTTGTTGCTTAACATTAACATTAATAGCACAATTATACCACGATGAGAACCACAAAAGTAAAAAACATCTGACTGTGCATATCTGTCTACGAGCCTCTAAACATAATACATATCATCACAAAGAGGGTCGGGTACTGCCGAGCTCGGACATGTGCACAAAAGTAGTACCAATGGACTGGAGCTCCGGAACAACTAGAGCACTCTCAATATCTCGCTGGAGAAGCTCCTAAGAGTCAAACCCGTCAACCTGTCTACCTGCGCGGCATGAAAACGCAGCGTCCACAAGAAGGGACGTCAGTACGAGTAATGTACCGAGTATGTAAGGCATGAATAGTAACATAATATGAAAAGTAGAGCATATCATGTAAAAGAGAGTATCCTGTACATATGGAACATGTCATGTGTAGGGCTGTAACTTATGCATGTGAAATATATCATGACAAGCGGTGACCTGTACATGGGAGTGCCCCTTAAGGCGGAATCATGCATACTCACTTTTACCTTTATATATACATACATAATCTGTCTGCATCACATAACATCATTAGCCCGCGTCCCGCGTCCGGGGTAATCATCTTGTGCCGCCCACTAGTGGTGGTCGTGCCCGGCCATCTAGGCTCTGTGTAAACATAGCAGCCCGCCGTAGCGGTGGTCGTGCCTGGCCATATAGGCTCTGTATAACTGTCACATTTCAAGCATGCAAGAGAGCCCAATCAAAAGCTATAACTCTATCGGAGTGACGTAAGGTCGAAATCCTCCGATTGCAATCTGGAATAATCGTGGTCATTTTGTCTCACCTTGAAGGAACGGTAATTATAAGGCGAGACTATCAACGAAAGATAGCATTTAGAGAAGACATAGAATAAGATCATAAGCCTCTTAAAACATTACTTCATATACTTTAGAGTCTCTTAGGACACGGAATCATAACAAGGAATAGAATTGAAATCATTAACTAAGTCGTTGTCCTTATATTCATATTAGATCATTAACTTACGACTTTTAGACATGGAACCATTCTTGTCATAGTCATCATAGACATATTCTTATCATTGTCATCATAGAGGTACTCTCATTAGCATAGTTACAAAACTTGTCGTTTGATAGACGGAACAATAGAGAGGAATCCGAGGGCAATGGGCCCACCTCGGGTCTAATGAGGCGGCGTACACAATTTACGTATGTTACATGTCATGGCGTTACTTGTGAGGGTTTTAGGGTAGTCGGATCCTATTTATGCGAGTTCTAGAGGTTTAGGAAGTTCTTCCAACATTTTACACAATTTTTAATTCAATTCTACTGCATGAAAAAGGGGAAACTTTAGGCGCGGATTCCGGAGGGTAGAGTTATCCCCGAGGTTCACATCCAACATATTACGTCTAAGACATGCCATAGAAAGAAGGGTGAATCCTTACATACCTCTTTCCGCCCCTTACGCTATTCCAAATTTAAGTCGCAAATCCGCCAAAATCTACAAATTGGTCACAATTACCAAACTTTGATTAGAGCATTTAGAATTGGAATCTTAAGATAATACTTGGCTACCGAAATTTCGGCAGCACTTCCCCTATAAATACATGATTCCCAAAGATCAACTTAGCCAATTCTCATCAACAACAATCCGGGAATTCAACCCGGCCAAACTATCAACATAATATCACCAATCACACTAACAATTTCCATATTCAATCCAAGACAGATTATAACAACTCAATCAATTTGCTACTTCTTTCAAAACCTTCCAACTCCAATAAAAACAATAACAAGCTTATAATATATATTCCAACAACACCACACTAATATCATTGTCTTCCATACATGTAAGAACATAATTTTCAATTTACATAATCTTCCAAAACAAGCCTCCAACTACTAATACTTCACTAAGCTCATTAGGCTTTTATTTGCAACATAAAGTTCACAACACAACAACCAACATACCAAATAAAACTTGCTCACCATTCCTTCATAATTCAACACATATACACGGCTATACATACAATATACACCACACGGCCACCATTATGCATACACAACTACAACCTTTCCAAAATCATTCAACTTCCATTATCAACATAACATTCACAACAATAACAACCAAACACTAAATAAAATACTTGGCACATAATTTCCACACACACACATATATCACACGGCCACCACTCCCATGTTCACATTCTTTATGAATTTCATCCATTTTTGTACACTACAACATACATATACATCCATAACATATAAAAGAGTATAAATTCTTACCTCCTTCTTTGATTCTCCAACTTGCTTGAATTTCAAACTTATGAATATGGACTTTTCTTGCTCCAAAGACCACTCCACCTTACTAGGGGCCCTTCAATTGGTAGGAAATGATTTTTGAAGAAATGTTTGTCAATTTCCTTGGAAATTTTTGCCCTTGGCCGAAATGCCTATGGAGTTTTGCTCCTTCTTCTCTTTTTTTTTTGCTCTTGAATTCTCTAGAAAGTTATGGAATTAAGATGACTAATTCATCTTTTAATACCATTCATTAATTCTTTATGGGCCTAAGCCCAACCATATGGATGACTAGGTGGTCCATTTAATTTCCAAGCCCATATATTATTTTGGTCTTACAACTAATGAAAAATTGTTTTTCTCCAAATTCCAAATTTGCCCTTCGTCTTCCTCCATAATTCCACGAATCATATTGCGAATTTCCCTTTATGCCCTTGACCTTTCTTAATATTCCTGCTTCTAAATTCTTCATAAGCAACTCATATGCCAAGCAAAACAAAAATAGGGCCTTGCTTGTAGTCTTCCCGCGATTGTCTTGAATTATCCAATTGTACAAAAATGCGGGATATAACAGAAACTCTGCAAAAAAATTCCTTGAAATAAAAAGAGAATGAGATATAGTTTCGTAGTATTCTTGAAAGGTCATGTCAACAGTAATGATAGGAGTTGACTAAGTGGTGAGTGTAGCTGTTCGAGAAATAAGTTAACCATTGAATCGAGGGTAATAGTAATTATGAGGCCGATATTAATATGGTAAAAAGGGAAGTGCTAGGATGATTTGGAAGGGCTTGTGATAATAAGAGATGATTTTGGAAAGGCAGGAAAATTTTAATAGAGTATTATGTTGAGGTATCGACTAAGTTAATAAGCAGAGATAAATTATGACAAGCTTACAGTTAAAAGGAATAATAGTATGATTGAGATAAAAGTACGGAGGAGGAAGGATTATGACAAATATGAAGGTATTGATAAGACAGCTTGTGAGATATTAAGGGTAAGATTGATCAGAAAGGGTGAAAGGTTAAGTACGCTTACTTCACAGAGTGTAATTAAATTATAGTAAGAATCGTGAATAAGGTTAAGAAGTGTTACGCTATAAGATTGATTACGAACAAGATATTATGTGGATATAGTAGGTATTGTTATGAAAATGAGTAAAGTCTGGCGAGGGAGCGTCTAAAAGATATGCCGTGACCTATGCGATTAGAGTATAAAGGCAAGAGTGAAACGGAAGAGCGAGCGATAGAACGAATGAGAAAGACTTATAAAGTTCTGTAGGGAAAGCTCAGAATAGAGATTATGTGATAACGAAAATGAAAGCGAGCGTAAGAAAAGAAGGAGTTAATTAAAAGAACGAAATAAGAAGAAAGCGAACGGGATAATAGTGTTATATCCCGCATTTTGTACATTCGGATATTTCAAGATAATTATGAGAAGTCAAGGGCAAGGCTATATTTTGATCTCGTTTAACACACAAGTTGTTTATGAAATTTTTTTAAGTGGAAATATTAAGAAAGGCTAGGGGTAAAAAGGGAAATTCGCAAGAGGGCTCATGGAAATATTGAGGAAGGCTAAGGGCAAATTTGGAATTTGGAAAATATTTTTTTTTCATGAATTACAAGAAAAAAAATGGTAGTCTTGAAGCAAATGGGCCATGTGGCCGGCCCAAGTTGGTGTGGGCCAAGGCCCACATGGAGGCCCAATATATGCTCATAAAAGATGACAAAGTAGTCATATTTTCATCTTATCACTTAGAACATTGAAGAAACTTGGAGAAGAAAACATAAGGGGCCATTCGGCCAAGCCAAGCAAAAATTGAGCCCTTGAAAACATTGATCAAAAATTATTTTCTTCAAGCATTCCTACTAATTTGAAGGTCCTCTTTAACGTGGGATAATTGTTGGAGCAACTAGACCACTCTTTGTTGCAAGATCATAACCCTAGCCAAGTGAGAAGTTAAGGGAAAAAGGTAAGATTTAATCTTCTTTTCATATGTTATGGATGGTTGTGTATGTTGTAGTATGTAGAAATGGGTGAAATTCATGAAAATATGGATGTATGTTGTGGCCGTTTATATGTGTGTTGTGTAGGAATGATGAATCAATTATTTTATCTAGTGTTTTGGTTGTTGTTGTTGTTGGGGATTCTATGTTGATAATGAAAGTTTGATGATTCTAGTTGAAGTTGTAAGTGTTGGAGAGTTGTTTGAGAAGCTAATGTGAATTTGAAGCCATTTCTTGTATTTATGGAAAGTAATGTTGCTAGCGTGTGAATTGTTGGTGTAGTTCATGAACTTAAAGGAAGGAAATGTGTTATTATTGTTCTTGTTGCATTTGAAAGGTTTCGGGTGGAGTGGCATATTGGTAAGATTATTTTGAATATTGTGCGGATTGTTTGAAGTGTTCTTGAATATTGTTTGAATGGTTTCGGATTAGTACTTGAATATGTGAGCAATTATGAATTGAACATAAATGAAATGCCGTCGAAGTTTGTAGAAAGAAGTTGCTAACGTTGGAATGCGTTTTGAATTGATTGTTGATATTGTTAGAATGACTGTTGGTATTTGTTGTTGATGATTTGGCCAAGTTGGATTCTCGGGGTTAGTTGTATTTACAGGGGAAATGCTGCCGAAATTTCTGCAAGTAAAGTGTTGGTTGAAGATTGAACTTCTAAGTATGTATAGCTAATGTTTGGTATACACTAATATTGTTGTAGATCTTGCGAAGCCAAAGACTTAAGTTCGGATTAGCGTAGGAAGCGGGCAAGGTATGTAAGGCTTACCCTTTCTTTCTTTTGGCATGTCCTAGAGCTAAGTAAGCTATGATACGTATCTTGGGGTAACTCTATTCTTGATTCAGAGCTTGTTAATGATTCTTATTCACTTCTTGAGGTGAATATGCTTAGTATAGTCGAGATTATCATATGATTGAATAACGAGCAAAGCATAAAGAGTTCTTGTTTTTTTTTAAAGAGTTCTATAAGTATTAATGTCCCTAACATTCGTAGACAGTCTCGGATTGCTTTAAAACGTTCGTAGAGGTTTCTATAATGAATAACGTTCCTAACATTCATATGCTAACTCAGATTGTTTTGGAAACGTAGCGTAACGATATCCATAATGAATCCATTCCTAGATGTAGGATATCCTGAGTTCCTTGACCTCTTAAGCCCGAAGGGGCATTCTCAAGTTGTGCGACTTCATAATGCTGTCTAAATCCCGAAGGGGACATTCATAAGGTCTCATTTTACATTTAAATTTGTGAGTCTCGAAGGAGACAAATGAAAAGGGTTTGATTTCATACATGACGTCCATAATAGTTTTTTTTAGATGATTTCATGACGCGATTGAGCGTGCTATATAACATATGGCCTCGGCTTAAGTCCGAGTGTGCGATGGCCTCAGCTTATCTCTGAGTGTGCTATGGCCTCAGCTTATGTCTGAGCGTGCTATATAACATATGGCCTCAGTTTATGTTATGCCAATTGAATTGTGCATATGGTTTCACTAATAATTTCGAGAAAAATCAGTTTTATACTAAAGGAAACATAAAGTTAGACTTTCAAAACCACTCCGAAGGGGGTGCGAGATTTTACTATTTAGATTTTTAAAACCACTCCGAAGGGGGTGCGAGATTTTACTATTTAGATTTTTAAAACCACTCCAAAGGGGGTGCGAGATTTTACTATTTCGTTTCATTTACGATTTAGGTTTACACCCCATAGCATCATTTCTTTGTATTGATATTCGTGGATTAAGTTTTGTTGACACCATCATTATTATTATGCCGGAAGCGGCATGCCCGAAGGGGCCATCATTATTATTATGCCGGAAGCGGCATGCCCGAAGGGGCCATCATTATTATTGTGTCGGAACCGACATGCCCGAAGGGGCCATCATTATTATTATGCCAGAAGCGGCATGCCCGAAGGGGCCATCATTATTATTATGCCGGAAGCGGCATGCCCGAAGGGGCCATCATTATTATTATGCCGGAAGCGGCATGCCTGAAGGGGCCATCATTATTACTAAGCCGGAAGCGGCAGCCCGAAGGGGCCATCATCATTATTATGCCGGAAGCGGCCGTCCGAAGGGACTATTGTGACACTAAATTTATATTGTGTATTCTAGAATTTGTGTATGCTGTATTTATATTGTGCATGCTAGAATTTGGGTAAAGGCCACAGGACTTGGTTCAGAATGCTGTTTCAGGTTACTTACAGTTTGATTTCTAAACTTGTTTACTGCTGCACCTTCCTTGTGCTATGATTCAGTAATACTTTACATATTCAGTACATATTCCGTACTGACCCCCTTTCTTCGGGGGCTGCGTTTCATGCCGCGCAGGTGCATACAGATGAGTAGAGGATATTGCTAGAAGATGTTCCAGCTGAATTAGTGAGCTCCATTTCCTTCCGGAGTGTTGCCGAGTCAGAGTACTTACGTTATGGTATCTCGTCTATATTAGAGACTTTGCAGACAGCGTCCTGTGGTATGTTTGTCGAGATGTTGATAGAGTGATGTCAGCTGAACCATTTGTGTACGTTAAAAGAGCATGTATTTTAGATGATTTCAATTGGGTTAAAGTACTTATTTGATTGAAGTTTACATGATCGTAATAAGGATAATGATCTCTATGTGAAAAGTTTCATGTTTTTAAAAAGTTTTTGAAATGACAGGTTTTGATAGAGCGAATGTTTAAGGGTTCGCTCTACTCTGATGAGAGTCGGGTGCCCGTCATGCCCTATCAAGATTAAGGTGTGACAAATAATGTAGTAATGGGTTATGACATGTATAGCCAAGAAAACGAGTAATATAAGTGACGGGATTCTGAGAGACCAAACTACAGAAAAATGAGCCACGAGGTAGAATGAGTGCTAGAACATGACTGGGATGGCAAGAACAAACAGGGATGAACAGAATACGTTTGGAGAATGCGAAAAGGGATTATGCAGAAATAGTGTTTTCCGAAGGATACAGGAGTAGCATGAGATTCCTCGTGTACAGAATAAAAGATGGACATAGACTGGAGAAATGAAAGGAATACTAAAGAAAGAACCCAAGATAGACGTAATTAATTGAGTGCGAGTATAAAATAAAAGAGAAATATATAGCTACGAACTTAAAGGTGTAGTACGACGACAAGGTGATAAGATAAGACCATTATAAAGGCTAACTTGATATGATTTTGAGTAAGTTAGAAGTCAGTGTTGGGTACACAACAAGGGTAAAAGAGCATAAGGCATACATGAGTACTGCATGTATATGACTTCGCCTCGGAAATCCTTGAAGGACAAGGACTGTAGGCCTGAGGAACAAATAATGTACTGTAAATTTATTAGAGAAAACATATGATACAGGTTGGGATAAAGATAATGTTACGGGAGAACTTTGGACACTTATCATCGGAATATAAGTGCTATCTAATTAAGAACTTGAAACGACTACAAGCACTCATTAATTATCGATTGGGTTCAGTGGAATGTGACCTTGGATGAGTTGCTACATTGGTTGCATTACTCGAGTACAGGTTATCGGATGAGATTTCGTACTATACATAGAAAGGTTCTCGTCGCTTCATGATTTTGTTAAGGTTTCGTACGTGGATAATCGAAGCTATAAAGTATAAAGAAAAGATATGGAAATGGTACAGTATACCAAGTGAATTGGAAAAAGGATCGGGTGAACTTGAGATTGAAAATAGGGACATAGAGCAGAATATAAACGGATAATGGTATAAGTACACCCCGAAGGGGGAACTGAGCTCCGCTCTTGCAATTGGGTCGTTGCGATTACGAGTTGGATGTCTAATTGTCGGAGAAAAATGCAAAAGTAAGATGGAAACAATTGGTACTGCAATATATTTGCTATGAATGCTTAAACTTTAAGTGAGATCCCTCGCTGGGACAAGTTAGTAAGAACTGAAAGCCAGCAATGAATGGATAGAAGTCAGGATGGATTTGAGATGGTGCGGAGGAGCATCTGTAAAGATCTTGAATGATATGGCATTAGAAAGTGGGTGCTTATAAAAAAAAACAAGAATATGACAAAAGAGTGGTAACGAGTAACTTAAGAGGTATTACGAAGGATAAGAATGCTACACCAGATTAGAGGCTAAGATTTGGCAATAGAGTTGTGCGCTAATGATATTGCGACTTATAAGTAGCAGAGGGAAGAGACAGAAAATCTCCTATAATAGGATAGGAGAAAATCAAAGAGTGAATAAAGGAAGGGAAAGGAGTATGACAAGAAACGACATGACATAATATGCCTAAAGTGTTATAAGTTGGATTAGGGGAAATTGTGAAGTGATTTAAGCGAGACGATCAAAATGAACTGGGTACTAGAAGATAGTGAATTTAAAGAGAACGAACAAAAGGACGGGCACCATAAGTTTGGGTTGTAACAGAAGGATTATTACTAAAGAGGGCTAATACGTAAGATGACCTATGGGTTTCAATGAAGTTGTGACAAAAAACACTATGACAAAGGCACCTACCCTATGGTACATTGGACAACGAAGGGAAATTGACCTTCGACATTACGAGGATACAACAAGCATAGACATAAAGAATGAAATGGTAAGAGGTATGGACCGAAGGACACAAAAGGGATGGAAGGTTCAATATAGCACTTCATAAAGCGATGCAAATGTAAAATAGATTTGAAAAATAGGAATATGATAGGAGAGAGGTAGCACCTCAATGTGATGATAGGTGTGCTATAGAGAGGACCACCTATACAAGTGTTCACTCACGATGTGAGACAAGTATTTACCTCAAAAAGAGTGCTAACGAGGGATGCACTCTGGGATTTACATGAGATTTAAAACCCCTTGAGACCATCATGTATTTTAACCTTTATTCAGATATAAGTTAAGTGAGGAGAGACGCGACATGATAAAAGAGTAATTGATTCATCACAAGATTACCATAACCAGTATACTTGTACAAGATAAGTTTAACATTCGAGGACGAATGTTCCAAAGGGGGGAAGGATGTTACATCCAGTATTTTTGTGCGTTGGAAAGCGTGCGAGTTAAATGACATTAGTAACGGAAGCGAGGTTATCCCTCAAGCTCATTGGTGGTTAGAATGATGGTATAGATGTATTGAAAGGATTAGAAGTCAAGTGAATTGAATAAAATAATTTTCATTAAGCTTAAATGTTTATTTGAGGAAAATACGGTCCAAGCTATAAAACCCCGTATTTTTGGACTAGGAAATTGAACCGCCGAACATGAGCAAATTTACTCGATCCCGGAGGATTTTGTCATTTCAAGCATAAAAAAATTAATTACAGAACTTGGTGTATACAAGGATGAGGTCCAGAAATAATTTATAACTTATAAGTGTGATGACGGTGATTGAGAATAATATTTTATGTGTGGCAAATGAGCCTACAGACTAGTATTATATCACATGGGCATGACAATGGATATATGGAGTATGTTAAAATGATTATTATGTAAGTGAATTGAGATTAAGAAATTAATTATAGGAGTATTTGATTAAATGTTGAAATGCGGTAAAGGGGTAATTATAGTATTAGTGGATAAATGGGATAAGTGTAATGCTAAAATCTATGTTTCCACGTGTTTCCTTGGTGCCAAACGGCCAATACAGCAAATGACTATGCAAATATATGAAGAGGTGGGTGGACACCTTTAAGATTAAGATAAATCTTATCAAGTCATCAAGGGAGTGGACCCCACGGTCCAAAAGGAAAAAGGACACATTTGAGCTCTTATTTTATTTCACGATTCAGTGGACTTATTTGGAAGTTTGCAACGTAGCAATACAAGGAAAAGGTTGGTGGGCCAAAAGTTGACACATGTAAAGCAAAAGAGGTTCCTTAATGTACCTATATCCTAGTCTTAACTTTTCATTAAGGAATAGAGTTAGCTGAAACGTTACTTCATATAGATACAACAAAAACGTGATTTCCAAGTGATTTTGGTAGCACGTCACTTGCAATTGTAAGGAATAAAAGTATAATTCTTTCCAAGGACGACATACGGATTTAGCATACCGCTTCGATTACGTTATTTTATTTTGTTGCGTTGTTGAATTCGGGCTTTTTTCGTAATGAAGTAAGGCGGAAGAAGATTATTTCTTGAAATATAAGGTAAGAAATCCTCTCTCCTAGATATATTTAATTTCGTCCAAGTCATAGCTAAATTGTGAGATGAAAACTACGAAAGTTAAATCGGAAATCGGATAAATTATTGTTTTTATCGTGTGGGCTATTTGGTGATTGTTATGAGTTACTTTGTAGGCTGGAATATGATGGGGATTGGTTGTAGTTTTAGTTGTTGTTATTTTTGTTGCCGTGATACTATGCATATACAAAAATAAAGAAGTGTATACAAATAATGGTATACGAATGTATATTGGGCTGTTTTGGAAGTGATTTAAGAATGAATTTAATTCTAGTTTGATATGAAATTGTCGGTATTGTTGTTGTTGGTATTGTTGTGGTAACCGGAGATTAATTGGAAGTTCGGGTTAGTCGAGTTATATAGAGGAAATGCTGCCCGATTTCCGTTAAGTTCTTAACTAACCAAAATCCTAATCAAGAAAGTATGAACTAAAGAATGGTTCCTATAAGTGATGGGTTGCAGATTTATAAGCTAGAAAGTATAGTTTACTAACAACAGTGTTACTTTCATATTAACTAGGCAACTAGGCTAAAGGGGCGACGAAGCGAACTTGGTTACGGTTAACCTGTAACAGATATGCAAAGTTAACCCTTCTTTCTTTTTGGCATGATCTTTATGAAACAAACAGACGTCGTGTATATGATTCCAAAGAAGTTCTTATTCTTAGAGCCACTAGAATGACTAATGTTCTTGACTTCCAGAAGCTATTTCATTATGTCTTGATACGTGTATATGATTCCAGAAGTTCTATTTTGATATAATCCGTATTGATATTCGAAAGGTACTGGATATGGCTATTGTCTTGATTTTCAAAAGATGATTCGTTTTGAATATTCTATTGAGTCCTTGAATTCCATAAGTTATTTCATGTTAGCTTGATATGTGTCTATGATTCCCGAAGTTCCATTTGACATAATCCATAATGATATTTGAGTGATACTTGACATGACAGACTCCTTTGACACTCAAGTGTTAGTTTATTTTACTTATTCTATTGATCCTCAGATGATGACTTGGTTTGTATGTGGTCACTCACTACTCTGCTCGTGCATGCTGTCATTACGTCTTCCACCGAGTTCCGGGCCGGGTATGTTATCGTGCACAGTGTCACTGTATTATTCACCGAGTCCCTTACTAGAGGGCCGGGTACGGTATATGTATATGATGATATGATGATATGATGAAATGATTATGGCACCGAGTCCCATGATGGGCCGGGTATGGTATACGTGTACACGACTTTATTCACCAAGTCCCTTACTAGAGGGTCGGGTACGGTATATGTATATGATGATATGATTATGGCACCGAGTCCCATAATGGGCCGGGTATGGTATATGATAATGATATGCATGATTTTGTTTCGTAAAGCACAGGTACAGTGATTTCTTGATTATCATACTTGTCTCCTGGAATCTCTACTTCAGTTATGATCTTCCATAATGTATTTCATGCTTTATATACTCAGTACATATCTCGTACTGACCCCCCTTTCTTCGGGGGGGGGGGGGGGGGGCTGCGTTTCATGCCTGCAGGTACAGATAGTCGGTTTGGTGACCCTTCAGCATAGGACTTCTACTCAGCTGTCTTGGAGAGCTCCATTGTTCCGGAGCCTAGAGTTTTGGTACAGATCTTTTGATGTATATATACATTCATCCAGGGGTACGGCGGGGCCCTGTCCCGTCATATTTCACTATTGATACTCTTAGAGGTCTGTAGACATATGTGTGGGTTGTGTATAAGTTCATTCGGCTGTGTCTATCCGATGTGCTATGGATATGTTCGTCTGTAATGGCAACTTTGTCGGCTTGCGTATGGCATTGATATTTCATGGCATCCTTATCAGCTTGCGTATGGTATTGATATGTAGTGGCAGCCTTGTCGGCTTGCGTATCATGTTATGTTTTGATTAGTTGTGACTCCTCAGGAGACAGGTTATCTGGATATATGTATATATGATGACGTTATGGACCTTTGGAGTTCATTTGCAAGTTTCCATATTGTTCTTAGACTCAGTTTGACTATATCTAACAGATATGTATACGAGTGTCCAGCTCGGGCACTAGTCACGGCCTACGGGGTTGGGTCATGACAATAAGGTAAGAAATCCTCTCTCCTAGATGTGTTTGAGTAATCCGAGTCGTATCTACGTTGCTAGATGAAAGAATTACGAGAACTATATTTTAAATTGGATAAATTGTCATGTGGGCTGTTTGGTGGTTGTTATGAATTGTTTTGTGGGCTGGAATATCATGGGATTGGCTGTAGTTGTTGTTGTTATGTTTGTTGTTATACTATGTATATACGGAAATAAAGAAATGTATACAAGCATCGGTATAGGAATGTATATTGAGCTATTTTGGAAGTGATTTAAGGAGGGATTTGATTCTATTTGGACATGTATTTGTTGATATTGATGTTGGTATTGGGATTCATATTTTGGCTAAATTGGAATCACGAGGATTATTAAGTTTCTAAGGAAGATGCTACCCGAATATCGTTAGATTTCTAAGTAATTAAGGGTTGGTTTGAAAGAGTATCCTAATTTGATTATTGACATATTTGGTATTAATTGTAGATTGGTGAAGCCCGAGACCTAAGTTATGGTTAACTTGAGAAGCGACAAGGTATGTAAAGCTATACCTTCTTTCTTTTTTGGCATGATCTATATGAAACAAACAAACGACGAGCATATAAACTCCAAAGAAGATCCTATTCTTAGAGACACTAGGATGGCTAATGTTCTTGATTTCCAGAAGCTATTTCATTAGGTCCTGATACGTGTCTAAGGTTCCTGAAGTCCTATTTGATATAATCCATAGTGACATTCGAGTGGTACTGGACATGACATTTGTCTTCGATTCTCAAGTGTTGGTCTAATTATTCTATTGAGTCTCAAATGATGATATAGTTTGCATATGGTTGCTCATGATATTCTACTCGTGCATGCTGTTAATATATCTTTCACCGAGTCCCGGGTCGGGTATGTATTCATGCACAGTTTCATTGCATTGTTCACCGAGTCCCTCACTAGAGGGCCGGGTACGGTATATATATATATATATATATATATATATATATATATATATATATATATATATATATATATATATATATATATATATATATATATATATATATATGATATGATTATGGCACCGAGTCCCATGATTGGCCGGGTATGGTATATGATGACTTTATTCACTGAGTCCCTTACTAAAGGGCCGGGTATGGCCTATATTTACATTCTTAGTCATTGCCTTCAGGGCTATTCATATTACAGGTGGTTTCTCATACATTCATTATGGCTTATTTCTTATTCTTTATGATTACTGCTACCTTACATACTCCGTACCTTGTTCGTACTGACGTCCCTTTGACTGGGGGCGTTGTGTTCATGCCACACAGTCCCAGATTGTTTTGCAGGTAAATGTATTCAGCTAGGATGATTGGCTATCAGCTGGGATTGGCAAACTCCATTTTCTTCCTGGAGCAGTGCCGAGTCATTATGGTTATCATATGTGTGTATGGGCATGTCGGGGCCCTGTCCCGACTCATATGGTTCAGGTGTTTACTCTTAGAGACTTTGCAGACAGTGTCCTGTGGTTACTATGTTGAGATGTCATGCATTGAGTAAAGCGACCATGTAGGTCGATATGTCAATTTGACTTATTTGATTTTTGATTAATTGAGTATTGCTCGCAAATTTCTATTGTTTGACTGAAAGTACTTTATTATATGTCCAGTTTCATTATGTGAATGCTAGAGGGTTCGCTCAGCTCTAAGTAAGAGTCGGGTGCCCATCATGCCTTGATGAGATTGGGGTGTGACAGATTAAATGGGAGTTGTATTTTTCCATTGAGGTAGGACGTGGAGCTGATACGTTTGTGTTTAAATATGATCCTTGAGTGTAAATATGCCAATAAATTGCCGGGCAGAAAGAGGTGAAATAGGAATTACAGAAACGAAAAGAGTATCGGTTATAAGGATGATAATGCCTAAAGTGTAAAGGGATGTGATATGGAACGCAAGATTTCGCCAAGGATAGTTATTGTTCAAATGTTTAGGACATGATTGGGTTAAAAAAAAGAGTGATGTATGTCGCTCAATGAGCTAGATATTTACGAGGGCCTCCTTATTGTATAGAATATATTGGCAAGGGTGTTATATAGAGATATGAGATTCATGTATCCGCAATTGTTATCACTCCCAGAGGAGGTTCAAACTAAGACATACTAACCCTCAGGTATGTATATGTTGTTAATTACTGGCATTGGTCGCGTGGGGCCATTGTGATTACTGATTGTTGTAGTCCTGTGTAGCATTGTGTTGTTGGTTTACTACGTGACAGGTTGGTAGTATTACCATTACAGAGGAAGTTCTGCCAAAATTTCTATTAAGATCTCTGAGAGTTTAACACTCGAGGACGAATGTTTTTAAGGGGGAAGAATGTTACACCTCAAAAAAATTTCGCGTCGTTTGCATCGTAAGTAAAGTAACGTAAGCCGGAGAGGTCATGGAACTATTATAAGGTTAAGCAAGACCTTTAACAAGTATTAAGAGAGTATCTAAAGGTTCCGGAATCTAGCGAATCGAAGAAATTAAGTTTGTCAAAATTTTGAAAAAACTTGGTAGAATTTTGGACAGGAAATTCTGATCCAACTTGAGAGAGGTATATCTCCTAGAATATGAGGAGTTATGGAATGCATAACTTATGTAAATTGAAGTTCAGAGAGTCTCTTTCCAATGCAATTGACAGATTGCAAATCCGACAGGTATAGTGGAAGATACGGCCTGTACAAAATTGTTCGATTTCTCTGTGCAATTCGACGGTTGCAAATCGACGGCCCGTCGAATAACGACGGTACAGTCGAACTGAGGCGGTGGAACCGACCTTGTGTCATGACCCAATCTAGCTAAGTCGTGCGGACACTTACCTTCTCCACATCGGTAAGCGAACCCTCAACCTAATGATAATAAAAATGTAAATAAGTGGAAGAAAATAAATCACGTAAGTCTGACGATAATAATATAGAAAAAGTGCGGAAATAAGAAAATACACCCCAGAGTCTTGTCTAATCCATACAAGAGCATCTAACTAAAATCTAAAAGTTTTGAATATCAATAACACATCAAGTCTGAGTATGTCTTGGAATAGAAAATAAGACATAAATAAAGAAGAGTCTTCAAGGTGGCAGACGTCTCGTGTTCACCCTGTAGACTCTAAGCCGATCTCGGAGCGACTATCAGCTACGAGAAACAGAAGTAGATCTAACTTGAAATTCTGCATTCATAAAAGAATGCAGCAAGTGCAGGTCAGTACAAAACCACAGTACTGTTAAGTATCATAGACCGACTAAGGTTAGCTAACATAATCCAGACAATAAAGTAAGATAAACAGATAAATCAACAAGTCAAACACAATCCAGAACTAAGTACACATCATCACTTAGATTGTAGCATCTAAACCCAACCGCTACCACTCAATCCATGATTCCGGGACAACCATCGGATATCGGACACTCACGTCAGTCTCATCCAAACTGAGCCCAGCTCATCACAGTGTTTCCTCAAGTATCATTAATGTATCAATAGTATATCATGAAGGATAAGAATGTGTGCAATTTATGAGTCAACATCAATAATCAGATCAATATCACACGTACCAAGCATAGGTACGCCAACAATATCATGAAAAACTACACAAGTCATATAAAACACTATCCTCGCATGAAATGTCAACAAAAAAGATACTACATTATTATGATCGAGATATAACAATAGTCTTCAATATCTACTATCACTACGTGGCATCAAGCCAACAACAATAGAAAAATCAAGTCACAACACAACGGGGTGGCTAGCCCTAATCACACAACAGGGCCCAACCGAAGAAAATATCTAACCCAACTTCATACCTGAAGGTTTATATGCTTTCTCAGACAATATCATCTAAATATATGCCTCGCTAAATGAAGTCTCACCATAGGGTAAGTGTCACGACCCAACTAGGGGCCGCGACGGGTACCCGTGTCACGACCCAACCCCGTGGGCCGCGACTGGTGCCCGAGATGGACACCCGTACGTACCTACTAACCAGATTTTACTTGCATTTACATATTAATGGTTTCGTGCATACAAAACCATATACATATCACTTAGGTCGTCGATTACATTATAACGCCTAAATAAATCAGGTTATCGTAGTATATAAGAAAGCCGGACGTAAACCATACATACATCACAGATCCAATACGACCCATGACCCACAGACATGTCTACAGGCCTCTACAAACCATAACAGAAACATATGATGGGACAGGGCCCCGCCGTACCCTTGAATAGTCACATACACATAAATATGTACAACGGAATGATCTTTACCAAAAGTGTGGGCTCCGGATCAAAAGAGCACTCCAAGTAGCAGAACGGCACCCTAGACTGGCGGATCACCACAATAAGTGTCTGTACCTGCGGGCATGAAACGCAGCCCCCGAAGAAAGGGGGTCAGTACGGAATATGTACTGAGTATGTAAAGCATGAAGTACAGAAAACAGAACTATAACCGGAACAACGGTACGAAAATAAGTACATTACCCAGATTACCAAAGCGCTGTTTTACCCAGTCACAAATCATATATATACAAATATCATATGTCAGAAAAGTGCAGACTCAGAATATCAAAATGATTGCTTTCCACACGCGGATCGTATATGCCGAGGGCTTATGTCAGAAGAAGTACGGATCCGGAGTGTCAGAATATTTACTTTCCAGACACAGATCATGTATGCTGGTATCGTTTGTCAGGAGAAGCACAGAGAATACAGAATGCCAAAATGCTTACCTTCCGAACACAAACCAAACATATCAGAATCATATATCTTATATACACATATAACAGATCCCGGCCCTCCTGGTAAGGGACGCGGTGGACAGAGTCATGTAACAGATCCCGGCCCTCTGGTAAGGGACGCGGTGGATAGAGTCATCAGATTCCAAAATCGAATACCATATATGCATGTACCAGATCCCGGCCCTTTAGTGAGGGCCGCGGTGGACAGAGTAATCAATGCATGTCAGAATCATGTACCGTATATGCAGATAACAGATCCCGGCCCTCTATTGCGGAACGCGGTGAACAGAATCATCATGTGCCATCCTGGCCGCCATCCCCATATCATCATATACAGACATACATATAACAGAACCCGACTGCAAGGGAGAGGGACTTGGTGAACAATGTAGAGGAAGATGCACGATAACATAACAGAACCTGGACCGGGCGCAGTGAATAACATACTGAGGCTTGCATGAACAGAGCAGTGAGAAACCATATGCACACATATCCAGACTCGACAGATACATACATTTACCGACATTTAAAGATCATAAACACGTTCTGAACCAATCGGAGTTAGTATGTGAAAGTTACGGACATTCTTTTTATCACAGAACTTTTACGGACATTCAAAGCAAATCCGAGATCACTTACGGAAGTTAGGGGTGTCCAGACTTACAGAACTCTTTAGGAACAAAATTCTTTATGCTTATCTTGTTATTCATTCATATAATAAGCTCCATTATGTCGAGCGTACTCATATCGAATGTGAACAAAAATCGTGGACAACTCGGAAATATCTCAAATAGAGCTTCAAAAGTCATAGATACGTATTAAAACTATATGCATGTAACTGAATAAATAAATTCCAAAACTCGATGGAAAAATATATTCACGACATCCGAAGGCTCCGAAATCAGTTTCGGGTCAATCGGAATTAGTATGAGAGAGTTACAAACTTTTGAGGTACAAAACTTGCTAAAAGCATTTCAGAAGCTCTTTTTGGAAATTTCAAGTAGCAATCATATTAGGGAACTTTCAACTAACGCTAAGGAGCAAATCAAATGGGGTCTTAGAATCATATGTACATATCAAAATACATGTATCCAAAACTTTAGCCATATCAAATATTTTTCGGACATCATTCGGAAGTATACCAACTAGAATCTTTCGAACATCATAAATTCGTAGCAAACCACATGGTACAGTTTATGGAGATCAAAGACGTCGGCCATCCTAGTGGCGCTAAGAATAGAATTTTCTTTATAAGCATACATATACCTTTTTGTCCATTTCAAAGGGATCACGCCAAAAGAAGGAAATGTAAGCTTTACATACCTCGATTGCTCGCTAGTCAAATCCCGAATCAAGTCTCGAGCTCTCCAATATCTACAATAATATTATCAATTACCAAATATTAGCTACAAGTACTTAGAAATCCAATTCTAATTAGCACTTGTCTATAGAAATTTCGGCAGCATCTCCCCTGTAAATTCTACATCCCCGAGAATTTAACTCGGCCAAATTCATCAACAACCATACCAACAATACCAACAACCATACCAATAACATCAATAATCAATTCAAAACACATTCTAACGTTAGTAACCTTCCTTCCAACATAATTCATCAACATTCAATTCAACTACGAATTTTCAAGCCGATATCGACACTTACATATTCACTACTAATTCAAGATCATTCAAGTGCAACTCAAAAGCATTTCATACAATTCTACAAAATATTCAACAATCCCGCCAAAACCATATTTCACCCGAAACCGCCAATCTTCGACACGAACATTCACAACACATTTTTATCTTCCAATTTCATCAACAACAACAACAATTCGCACCTTAACAATTCCATTCCCATAATTACAAAAATCTATAATAAAATCACATAATTTCCTACAACAACATAACAACCAATTTTCATGCCAACTTGAACTATTATTCTTCCATTTACATCACAAGGCCACAACAACATAATTTAACATACTAAATAAATTTCATTCTTCCCCCCTTCACCATACCATCACACGGCCACACACCCACACACCCACAACACACAAATTCCATACTTTACATTCATTTCCATATACTACAATATATATATATATATATATATATATATATATATAATTCTTCCAAGACAAAAAGAGTAGAATCTTTACCTTTTTCCAATTTTTCCGCTTGCCAACAAAAGTACTTTCTTGCCTCAAAATTTATATCACGTTGAAGAGGGTCTCGAGCTTAGTAGGAATACTAGAAAATTTGGATTTTTGGATCAAAGTTGAAGGGCTTGAATTTTTTTTTTCTTTTCTAAATGGCCGAATGGCCTTTCTTTGTGGTGCTCTCCATTGTTTTCTTGAAAGTTCTAAAAATGAAGACAAATGGTGGCCCTTTTATATATTTATTAATCTTGGATTAAATTTACATGGGCTTGGGCCCTTTTTCTCCTCTCCATGGCCGGCCACCCCTATTGGTTTGGGCCTCTCCTTTTTTTTTCTAGCCCATCTACTTAGTTAATATTTTGTAAGTCATGAAACTAATTTCCAAAATTTCAATTTCGCCCTTAGCCTTCCTCCATATTTCCGCGTCATTATTTTCATGAACAACACATATATATTAAATAAAATCAAAATGTTTCCTTATTTCTTACAAGTCAAAATTATTTCGAATTTTCCAAATGTGTAAAAATACAGGATATAACAACCCAGAGCTAGATACCGAGCACCGCTCACTCTACTACTCATTTTACTCATTTAATGATCTTTTGCCAGTTTTACGCATGAAAGTATAGGAAACATAATTTGTATCAAAACATAAGTACTTTATATACATATGTCTCTCGGCCATCAAAATAATATATACATAATAATAGCATCTTTTGAGACCACCTGACCCACACTACGTATCTACGAGCCTCTACTGTCATAATGAATACACAGACGGAACAAGACTCCGTCGTGCCCAAAATATATATACATATATACCAAAGAGAAATCATAAGCACCTCCGAACAATGGAGTGCTCTCAACAGCTGACAGCTCCTAAGTATCTGGATCAAGCTCGCCTCCCTGTCTACCTGTGGGCATGAACACAGCGTCCAAAGAAGGGACGTCAGTACGAATATTGTACTGAGTATGAGAGGCATGAACAATGAAGAAAGGCATCAATAATATAATGAGAGCATCAATATAAAGCATATGGATCTGACCGATAATCATAAATGGAATAATGCATCCTGTCTTACTCATACTTATCATCGTAACATGTATGCATCATATGCAAGCTACCCGCCTATGTCAAAACGGTGTGATAATCAATAATATAAGCCCGCGTCCAGGCCTCCCGCGTCTGGGGTACCATCTCATGCCGCCCACTAGTGGTGTCTACCCACGCTCGAAGGTCGTGGTGTATCCGTATCGCCGCCCGCCGAAGCGGTGTCTGCCCGGCCAACTAGGCCCGATATGCAATGCTCATGCCATGCTTATCATAAAATAATCATAATAGTGTACTCATTGTAAAATACTTATCTTATCATAGCACATGCGTAAGGTATGAGAACAACTTTACTCCATCGGGGTGACGTAAGGTCGTGACCCCCCGATTTCTTTATGGATAAACTACGGACATTCTGCCTCACCTTGAAAGGACCAATACGTAAGGTGAGTGTAGGCAAGGACTAACATCATCATCATCCTAGCAACATCATATCGTATAACTTATCTCATATAGGCATTTAACTTTTTGGAATGTAGGAGCTCATGGAAAGATGGTAATTCGAACTATAAGATTCATGCCATTGGAAAGAAAGGACTAGCCTCACATACCTTGCCATTTAGCTAAGTTGTTGTCCACTTATTCTCCTTTGATACCACGTCGTCACCTTCATGAGAGAATTCGTATTACATTAGTTAATTAACTACAAGAACGGATCGCTAGTTCTAGGAAAATTTGGGCAGTACTTCCTTCGTTTATACTACTTTTCCCATGTTCTATATCTACCCCCAACATTCACAATGCTATTCGCAATATCGCAATCAAAATCATCATTTATGCACCATTAGCAAAATCCACCATTTTCCTCCAATTTTCCCATATTTCTCCCTATAGCTCACCTTAGTGCTTTCGTGCATTTACTACCTATTTCACGTTATAAACATCATTTATATCGTATTTGTACTCACAACACTTCAACATTCATGATTCAATTCCACTATCATTCATTTATGTCACTATTCACTCAATAATGACCCATTCCTATGTTCTTCTACATTTTAAGTATCTAAGCCTTCCAATACCTTGAATCACGTGGTATAGTCTTGAAACATACCTTAAATGATGATTGAACAGGCCTTGAGTTGAAATACTTCACTTAGTTCCACCCTTTTAAGGATTTCTTGACTTAGATGATCCTTTGATGTGTTCTTACACTTGTTTTCATGAATTTAGTGGTGTTGATCTTGATGTTCCCTTTGATTCTCTTGAATTCTTATGGAGGAAATATTTGGAGAGTTCTAGAGCATTCTTGAGTTGTATGGAAGAAAAATGAAATGAAATGAAGCCTAAGTTCCTTTTAATAATCACAAAACTGATTTTTAATGAAAAATTGTCGGGATGAACAGTGGTCGTAAACCACAGTTTACGGACCGTATTGTGGTTTACGGTCCGTCCTCCATGATCGTTTTTAATCATCCTAGAAACAGAAAGTTTGGCTGAGGGACATGGCAGTTTACGACCGAGGTTTACGTTCCGTAAACCAGTTTACGGGCCGTCCTCCAAATTGTGTTTAGCCATTTCATCACTTGGCAGAAACTTTGAGATTTTAGAAGGCTGGAGGACGATTGCACTATACGGTCCGTAAATCACTTTACGGGCCGTATAGTGCCCTTTACGACCACTGAGCTGAAAATTTTCCGCAACCTTCTTATTTCCAAAAATTCATAATTAGCCATTCCCGACTTAGTAAAACATCATACACTTAAGCCCTTCATTGTTCTACTCATCACACAAGTACAGAAAAATTTCCGAGGTGTAACAGTAAGCCATAACCTACTTGGAAGGCCGAATAGCAATATTACCAACAATCACACCTTAGCCTTTCCTTTCCTTAAGCCTCGAGATCAAGAAAGTCTATTCATATTTGAAGTCTAGATTAGAAATAATGAAGATTGATACCTATATTGCTATCATTCAAATTGGGTCAAAAACCAACACTAGAATTTTTGAAAACAGGGCCCACAGGGGCAAAACGGGAAATTCGGGGGTAAATTATCCAATTAAACACTAGGTGATCAAAATCCATCAACTAATTGCTAAATTAACTCAAGGATTCATCAAATTTCGAAATCCAAGCAAAACCCCCAATTTTGGGTATAAACCCTAACTCTAAAATTCAAGAATTCATCACTAATAATGGAAGGTATATGATTAACAATCTTAGATACATCATAATCTACCATAAACACAATCAATTTCATAACTTAAAGCAACTTAGGAAGTCTAACCAATTTTATGAACTTCTCAAGAAAGACCCATTAAACCTTCTTTCATGAAGAACCCCAATTTTCTGCTTTAGAAATCATGGATAAAAGCTTAAACCTAGGGAATGAATCAAAGGGAAATACTTAGATTATGGTTTAGACCTTACCCCATGGAAGAAAATTGAAGAACATCCTTGAATTCTCCCAAACCCAAGCTTTCAAGATGAGAGAAACTCCAAACAACATTAAATAGCAAAAATGCCCAGCTGTTTCGTCTCGTTTCTGGTGCCAAACTATCCCAAACTTGCTTTTGATGCCTCAAATGGATTCCTTGAGAAATTTCACTCAAGTTAGGATTTTGAATCAATCCATTTGAACTTATAATGAATGAGATATGGTGATTACAATATTTGAAAGTGTGCAGATTTTTAAATACGTATTCAGTGGCAATTGCGTAATTAATCTGAAAGATCTGACAACCCAATTCTTAGTAAAATGACCATAATCCCTCGTACGATGTCGAAACTTGATGATTTCAGTTGCTATGGTTCCGAAATTACGATACGGATATAATGGTTTAGTTGAAACACGAATCAAAGGCCGTTTGCTCAATATGTTACCCTTTATGCTCAAATCGACGTCCAAACCGAAAACAATCACCATACAACCCAAACTTATCCAAAACTCATCAGAATCTAACCAAACTTTGTGGACATGTCCAAAATCATCATACAAACTTATTGGAACTTTCAAAACATCGATACGGGATCATCTTGACCCGATGTTGACCGTGGTCAACTCCAATTCTAACTTAACCAGTTTCTCAACCAATGACCCAAATCACTCCCGAACCCTTCGGGAACCAAACCAATGACACCACTAAGTCATAAATCACCCTCTAGACCTAATGGAACTGTCGAAATTCAATTACGGGCACGTTTACCCAAAAGTCAACTTCGAGTCAAATGATTTTCGCTTTAAGACCAAATTTTCTAAAAATCATTCCAAAACCCAAAACGATGCTTAAGGAACTGTGCCACCGGCCCCCGTGGGTCAAAATAGTACTAACAAGGCTCGGGGATGAGTAAACAGGGGAAAAACGGTAAAAATGCAATAACGAAAAATGGGTCGTTACACCTTGGGGGTTATAAAAACTCCACTCCACCCCTCCTCCACCATTCTACAGCCTTCCACCACCCTGCATACCTCCGTATACTCCTTCCAAGACATTTCACCCACTTGGTTATTAGTCACTCCAAATTTATACACTAATTAGCTCGGGAAGCTTGTGGCAACCTCATAGTATCGTAGTTGTTGTTGGAACGGAACGAGGGAAGGCAGGATCACGTGTTCGAGGCTAACAGGGATCAACCCAAGCTTAGTAAGGTAAGATCTTCCTTTATATCCATGGAATTAAGTTGATTCAAAGTTATATTCGGTAAATTATGACGCATATAGTCGGATTGAGTGAAAGACGACACAACCCTATGTTGAATGTTATTGATTGAGTAATATAGATATGGGATTGAGCTTGATTATTACACCTTGGGAAATTTCGTGTCGTTTACATGATGAGTGAACTAACACAAGCCTAAAGTGGACGTGAAGACCTTATAAGGTTAGGAAGGGTATTTGATAATTTTAAGTGCATACCTTAAGGTTTCAGAGTCACATGTAGCGGTGGAAGTAAGTTCGTTGGAGAAATCGGAGTTTGAGTTATGTTTTGGGAAGATTTCATTTCATTTGAGTTATACATTTCTTAGCATTACCTCGAGGGGGAACTATAGGGCCCCTTAGATGGTTAATGAAGTTTTATACAAGTGCCGAGCGAACCCGCTAATTCTCGTTATACTCATAATCTTGCTGGACTCTTAATAATGAAATAACATGCATAATGAAAGCCATTCAAAACATTCTTTTCATCTTTCTTAAATCAACTAAAATCTCTAATCATATGAAATCCGTAAAGTAATGCAAAATGATATATCGACCTACATAACCGCTTACAAGACTGACATACTGTATACATGACTCTGTCTGCAAAAGTCTCTAACATAGAACGTGATATCAAAACATAAGTTGGGACAGGGCCCCAACATACCCATAATGCGTCTGACTCAAATCATAAAGTAATACTCTGATTCGGCCATACTCCGAATGAAATGGAGTTTGCCAATCCAGCTGATAGCCTGGGAATACCCTACAGTCAGTCCCTGTATAATCTTTCCTACAAAATAATCCGGGGCTGCATGGCATGAACAGATCCCCAGGCAAAGGGACGTCAGTACGAACAATGTACCGAGTATGTAAGGCAGCAGTAATCATAAGGAATGAATCATAACCTGTACGGTGAGTAACCTAAAGGAAGAGAACAATAATGTAGATAGCTCTGAAGGCAAAGGCTAGTAATGTAAATAGCCCCGAAGGCAATGACAATGCATGCTTCCATGTAAAATCATTTATCAAATGCATAGGCCCTTTAAGACCGATATATAATATGCATAGGCCCTTTAAGATCGATAATCTCTCATAGGCCCCTTAAGACCGAATCTCTCTCATATAACGTACCCGACCCGGCCTGTATCAGGACTCAATGTGAATGGCCAACTGATCAGTGGTTGCACATCTACGTGCCGTACCCGACCAACTATAGCGTGGCTCGGTGAAGTAAAATAGTGTATACCTATATATATATGCAAATGAATGCACGTGAGACTGATAAGATTATTTTTAAAACTCTTGAATAGCTTGGAAGCAAAATACCCTCAATTATAATATCATAATATTATGGATTATAATATCATAATAGGACTTCAGGAATCATAGACACGTATCAGGACATAATGAAACAGCTTCTGGAAATCAAGAACATTAGCCATTCTAATATTTAAGAATAGGAGCTTCTTTGGAATTTATACATTCGTCGTCCGTTTGTTTCATATAGACCATGCCAAAAGAAGAAAAGGAAATAACCTTAACATACCTGAAACTCCTGAAATGATTCCAACTATTTATCGCTCCAAAATCTACATATAAAATCATTATGCTACCGTTAGATTATCCTCGAAGACTACTCTTTAAGCTTCCAACGATACTCTTTTAAGATTTCCGCAAAACGGGCAATATGTCCTCTGTTAATATCCCTATCCCGAAACCAATCCAATACCAACAACAACAAGTAGCAACAACCCAAAAACAACGACAATAATACCCAACTCCTTTCATCACAATCAATACCAATTTAATATCCAAAACATCCCACACGATGTTTATAAGTTCTATCAATCGATTAATCAATTATACGATGTCCTAATGAATTTATCTTCCGTAAATAAGTCTCAATCAGCTAAAAGTGGAAGATTTATACCTTTGATTTGCAGGAACAATGAATTCTTTACCCTTTACTTTGATTTCGAGCTTCAATCCGCTATAATACGATACTATGATTGAGATTACGTGTTACCCGAGCTTTATCACGTTTTAATCTTAAAAGTAAGCTAAGATTTGGGTAGGAATGTTTTTGGGAACCCTACAGAGCATTTGGGTTTGTTTTGGAAGGGAAAATGAATGATTTGGGGCTGAAAACCCCTTAAATATGACTTTTGAAGTTGGCCAAACCCGACCCGAATTCGACCCAGCTAGCTGCTCCGTCAGCCCGACTTGAAACGTCTATAACTTCTTATCCCTATGTCATATGATGGCCCAAAACTTGTGGTTGGAAAATGTATTTCAATTATCTACAACTTTCATTTTTTGTGTTTTCCCAAATTCTAAACTTATAATGGCGTGTTGGCCTCGTAAAGCTAGATCACCCGAAAATGTTTCCTTAAATCATCCTTTTAGAGTGCTTATGCTCATATTTGGATTAATTGTCCTCTTAAGAATTGATCAACTTCCCATGTAGTATTCATATAACTTGTCATATGCCCTTTATAAAATCCCGACATGTGGGCCCCACATTAACTTACGGTTACAAGGGTTATTTATCAAGTAACATATTAACCAACTTACACCATATGGCCTCCAATGTCATCTATACGTTATTCTTATACATATATAACAAAATCTTCATCCCTAATCCTTGTATATCTTTACTCTCCCCTGAGCCCATACTAAGTCGTCTGCAATCTTGGTAACGTGATATGTTTCGGGGTGTAACATCCTTCCCCCCATAGGAACATTTGTCCTCGAATGTTGAAGTAGAATCTGATTTATTCTTAATTTATTTGACTTCCAATACCTTTCATAAATTTGTCCTTATGACCATAGTTACTTACACACGTAGAGTTACGTTTCAACTTCGAGCATATGATCTTGCTTTATTCATTGTCACAACTTATATTCGTAATATGCCCCCAGTATTATTCTTTACAAGTATTCCCTTATCAGCTCATCATAGGCTTCATAATCTTTAAGAATTTCATAACCTTCCAGTAAGTTGTAGGCAATCTGCTATTACTATACTATTACGAAAGTCAACTTTCCAAGGCATAATATTCTCCGGGTGGAACTCCTTTCACTCAATGATTCTATCAAATTTGCAAGCAGTCGAGCCCAATCCAGGGCCATCATAGGCCAATATTCATACGTATATCATATAAATCAAATCTGTACACTATATCTTACAACGACTACTTACCCTGAAATTTTATATACGTATACATCGAAGTCATTTTATACCAATGCAAAACTATACAGCTCACTTCATATATTATACATCGCAATCCGGGGGTTAGGCAATTGAAAATTGGTCTACCACTCAATCTTATCTGATAACCATCTTCATATACAATATACATATAGTACAGTTCGAATTTTCTTTACTTCGGTTCTTTCTAATCTTTCTTTGTGAATAGTATAGGTAGTAATTCCCTTCATTCCTTTTTTATCAATAACATTAAATCCTCTACATCATGATTCCCTCGTAAGGTCGATACTGAAATTATCAGCTTACTAATCTAATCTTATTATCAGAATTCGGCTTGTTTCACTTCTCTGTAACTGAACATAACCCTTTTCCACACGTTACCTTGTTGATATAAAAACAATGAGGCCACTAAGTTGTGATCTCCTCACATCATCTGGTTATACCTTATTATCTTTGATTTGGATCTTCACATGTTCGTCTTATCATTATCTTGGTTTCCCCTAAGTCCTTTACCAGTATCTCATAAACCTATCAACTTGGAGCTTGCACTTATCATCATATTTTGACATAGGTTCATCTCTAAATTTAACCATCTAACTTACGTTGTTTGACATGTTTGTCCTTTACTTGATATTTTAACTCAAATCACTGTATAGTCTTATCGCGAATACACAATCTCCACTTAACTCTTACTTTCCTTCTTACCCTTTCTAGGTGCTCGTTGTTTCATTCTCATCATATAAATACTCATAGTATACATGTCTCTTCTTACCCGATACATGGGTGAATGTTAACTTTTCTTTCCTATTCCAAAACTTCCATTTTCCTTAGATTCATTCTGTCCTATGTATATCATATCTTTGCCAAGTTCCTCTTGTTATCTCTTTTAACTTATCTTATCATACTCTTTTTCTTTCCTGAAGTTGCTTCTTGATTATCACAGTCTAGCGTAGATAAATTCATGTTCTTTCTTGCTTGCCACTTTTAAGTCACCATACTGTTTATGTCGCTAATACCTTTTTCTGTCTCCTTCAGTAACCACTCTTTTCAAACTCACAGCTTGTCCTTCCTTTGCATTATTCATTAAATTGCTCATTTCCATCTTCTTATCGTATTCTTAAACCATTTCACAATTTCCTTTAATCCAACTTGTAACACTTTAGGCATATTATCTTGTGTCGTTTCTTTATCTTTATTTCAAACTCTTCTATTGCTTCTTTACTCAGATTTTGCTCTTAGTTTTTCTGTCACACATCATGTTGCAATCTTTACAAGAATACGCGTAGGTTCTCAACCATGGCTATGTCCTATTTTCCCTCAGTATTAATTCTATTTCAGTATTTTGGCTCAAACCATCTTATACCATTCCTTAATGTACCCAAAATATCGCAACCGCATTATTATTGCTGAATCCTTACTCTTCTTATCAAGTACTCACTTGGTCTTCTAAACATACAAATATTCGTAGCTTGCATAACTATTCCTGGTTCATTCTACTTTACATATCTCATTCGTACAAAACTCGCTCGTAGCCTATCTTGTCATACTCTTTTCCCTTTCTTTATTCACCCTTTGATTTTCTCATATTACTATAGGAGATTTTTTGTACCTTCTCATTTGCTACTTGTAAGGCACAATATCATTAGCAAGCAACTCTATTGCCAACATCTTAGCCTCTAATCCAGTATAGCATTGCTATTCTTTATAATATCTCTTAAGTTACTCGTTTCCATTCTCTTGTCGTATTCTTTCTTTCTACAAAGCACCCACTTTCTAATGTCATATCATTCAAGATCTTTACAAATGATTCTCAGCACTGTCTCAGATACCATCCTGACTTCTATCCATTTATTGCTGGCTTTCAGATCTTACTAACTTGTTTCAGTAAGGGATCTCACTTGAAGTTTAAGCATCTATATAAAATATATTTCAGTGTCTATTGTTTCCATCTTACACTTGCATTTCTCTCACCCGCTTCCCCCCTTAAGGGTGTACTTCTACCATTATCTGTTTATATTCTGCTCTATGTTCCCATTTCCAATCTCAAATGCGTCTGATCCTTTTTCCAATTCACTTGCTATAATTACCATATCCGTGTCTTTTCTTTATAATTTATAACTTTGATTGTTGACATTCGAAACCTTACCAAAATCTCGAAGCGACGAGAACCTTTCTATATATAGTACAAAATCTCATCTGATAATCTGTACTCAAGTAATGCAACTAATGTAGCAACTCATCCAAGGCCACATTCCACTTACTCCAATCAACAGTTAATTATTACTTGTAGTCGTTCCAAATTCTCAATTAGGTAGTACTTATATTCTGATGATAAATGTCCAAGGTTCTCTGGTAACATTGTCTTTTTCCCAACCTGTATCATTTGTTTCCTCTAATAAATTTACAATACATCATTTGTTCCTCAAACCTACAGTCTTTGTCCTTTAAGGATTTCACTGTTTCCGAGGTGAATTCATATACACGCAGTACTTCTTTATGCCATATGCTCTTTTACCCTTGTTGTGTACTCAGTACCGACTTCTAACTTACTCAAAATCATATTGGGTTCATCTTAATGACAGTCTTATCTTATCACCTTGTCGTCGTACTACACCTTTAAGTTCGTAGCTATATATTTCCCTCTCGTTCTATAATCGTACTCAATTAATTACGTCTATCTTGGGTGCTTCCTGTAAAATTCCCTTACCATTTCTCCAGTCTATGTCCATCTTTTATTCTATGTACGAGGAATCTTATGCCACCTCTGTATCCTTCGGAAAACATTACTTCTACATAACCCCTTTCTCATCTTTAAAACGCATTCTGTTCATCCCTGTTTGTTATTATCATACCAGTCATTTTCTAACACTCATTCTATCTTGTTGCTCATCTCTCCGTAGTTTGGTCTTTCATAATTCAATCACTTATATTACTCGTGTTCTCAGCTATACATGTCATAACCTATTATTACACTGTTATCTCGCCTTCTTCTTATTTCCTTCTTTCAATTAACTCTTCCTTTTCTTGTGCTCGCTATCATTTCTGTTATCACATAATCTTTATTCTGAACATTCCCTACAGAACTTTATAAGTCTTTCTTATTCGATCTATAGCACGCTTTTCCGTTTCACACTTGCCTTTATACTTTAGTCACATAGATCACGTTATATCTTTTAGTCACTTCCTCACTAGGCTTTACTCATTTTCATAACAATCCTCATTATATTCACATTATGTCCTGTTCGTAATCAATCCTATAGTGTAACTGTCACACCCTAACCTTATTAGGGTGTGATGGGCACCCGACCCCACCTACGGAGCCGAGCGAACCCACAGACTCTGATCACACGAAACGTACAATAGGACTTATAACAGAAACAGAGAACCGACATCGTCTTAAGCGGCCACGTGTATCAAACACATCAAACATATCATATCAAATGCCGTAAGCAGGCGGAATGTACATCGCGTGAACATACATACATATACGAACGTATAGGCCGTTTAGGCCATCATAGCAAACAGGGCCGCCTAGGACACCGATCTCAGACCAGACCAAACAGAATCTGTAGACATATGAGGCTGCTTACGGACTGACTCTCAGTACCCACGACTCTGTCTGCAAAGTCTCTAACACAAATCAGCAAGCACAACTTGTATATATACTCAGACCCGGCGACACTCCGGAGAGAGGTGGAGCTCGCCAATCCCGCTGAAACCTCCTAGCCATGTCTTCTGACCATCTGGGTGTACCTGCGTGGCATGAAACGCAGCCCCCGAAGAAAAGGGGTCAGTACGGAATATGTACTGAGTATGTAAGGCAAGAATACAGTAAACAGAATCATAATCAAAATCAAAAGTACAGAAGTATAACAGACGGAAACATAATCAGACTCAGATATACAGAGCATATATGTGATAAGCAGAATAACAGAAACAACTTACTGGGATACAGACCATGCATGCCAAGAACGGTATCCGGTCCTTTACAGGACCCGGGGAAAACGTGGTCGCCTCCCGACCTTAGGCGCCACACACATCACACTTCAGAAGATTTGCTCCTGTCTCCGACACACATCATAATATCCGAATGTACATATACATATAAGCGGTTCAGCGAACCAAACACATCATACTTCGTAACACATCATACTTCGGAATTCATATACGGCGCCCGACCCTCAAGCGAGGAACTCGGGAACCGTGCGCACTATATAAACCGGCCCGGGACTCGGTGAAGGAAGCAGACTCTATGCACGAGCAGAAAATGAGAAATGCACATAATCAAGACTCAAGGGATTAACCTAACGTATTATCCGAATATCCGTAACAGATTACTCCTAACAGATTACTTATACCAGAATTCTTATATCAGATTGCTTATGTCAGAATACATACTTGTATCAAAATTTTTCATATCGGGACACTTATGCCAAGTACTTTCATCAGAATATCCATGTCAAAATGCTCAGACCAACATACTTATATCAGAATGATTATGTCAGAATACTTATCTCAGCATACTTATGTCAGAATACTTACTTCGGAATACTTGTTTATAGCAGAGCTTTTCATATCAGAACGCTTATGCCATATACTTACATCAGACTATTTATATCAGAATTTTCAGACCAGAATACTTATGTCAAATTACGGATGTCAGAATACTTAAGTCAGGATCCGCCTATCAGGATTATTAGATACTTAAACTAGGGAGGACATACAAATCATAAACAGACTCGGAATCACAGAATGGAATAGTCCCAATATATCAATATCATACCTTACTTGGCTCTAAGACATGCCAAAAGAAAGAAAGGGTAAGCCTCACATACCTGTGCCGCGCCTTACCAGCTACGCTTATGCATCCAACTTGTTTGTCTACATGCAAGAGAATTCATCCATTCATTAGTTTCATTATCATATACTTGCCTTAACCTTTCAAACACATTCACTTATATTCTGCCGGAATTTCGGCAGCACCTCCCCTGTAAATATACCAACCCCGAGAATATGGCTCGGCCCCAAATCAACAACAACAAACCCGAGAATTCAACTCGGCCAAACCAACAACAATACCAACAATTATTCTAGCAACACTTCAATATCAAATTCAATCCACACAATATTTCAAACAACTCAAACAAGGCTCCAACTCACCCGAAATTGCCTCCAAACCCGAGAACTACACCAAACACATTCTTCTCTTCCAAATTCATAACTTACACCGTTACCCCACACATTAACAATACAATTCTCCTAAATACAAAAATTTCATAAAATTCACATAAATTTCCAAATCATCCCACAACCAACATAACATTATTTTGAGTCATTAAACTTACACTTCTTATCATAGAATCCATAACGGCGACAACTAAAATGCTAACGACAATTTGTTCATTTTTTAACACACACGTAAGGATGATTTTCATTCTTTTCTTCACACTACAATATTCAAAACATACTAATTAACATTAATTCATAACTTTCATCACAACATACACACACGACCCAACACCACTTACACGGCCCAACACCACTTACACGGCCTCAACTTCAACTTGATTTCTATCACGAATTTCTTCCATCTTAGCATACCACAACACATATAAACCATTCATAACACATAAAACAAAATTAAAACTCACCCTTTTTCTTCAACTTCTTAACTTGCCTCAAGTTGGTCACGGATGAAAACGAATAATCTAACGCTTCCAATAACACTTCCACGTTAATGAGCACCTTTCAATTAGTAGGAGAGCTTGAAGAAAAGAATTTTCCATGATCATGTTGAGGGGCAAGTTTCGGCCAGCCATGGCTTTTTTTTCTCCTTCTTTTTTTTTTCTTCATTTCTCTTGAAATCTCTACAGTTGTAAAATGGTGAATTGGTCCTCATTTTCAAGACTTAGTCACATTTATATATTCAAAGGGGCACATGGCCGGTCATGTGCCCTTTATTTTCTCCAATTTTCTAGATTCTTCTTTAGGTGTGAAAAGATGACAAATATGTATTACATATGTACATATGTATATTTCATCCAAGTAGGTTATGGCCCACACCTCACATGCATGTCACATGGTCTCCTTATTAATTTTCTAGAGAATTTATCTCAAGACATCCATTTATTTATTCTTCTTTCCCAATTCCCGGTTTGCCCCTCGACTTTCTTCAATATTACCATTGGTCATTTTGCGAACCTCTCTTTTGCACTTAACCTCTCACAATACTTTCATACTAATAATAGTCGTAAATAATATTTGTGACAACTCGTACATTAAAATAATTTTGAGAATGGTCTTGCCCTTAACTTTTCACGACAACTTTGGAAATTTCCAAACGTACGAAATACGGGCCATAACAGTAACACTTCTTAACCTTATTCCCGATTCTTACTATGGTTTAATTACTCTCTGTGGAGTAGGTGTACTTAACCTTTTACCCTTTCTAGTCAATCTTATCCTCAATACCTCACTTATTAATAAATTCATATTCGTCATAATTCTTCTTCCTATGTACTCTTGTATCAACCATACTGTTACTTCTTTTAACTATAAACTCGTCGTAATTTATCCCTGCTTATCAATTCAGTCGATACCTCAATATAACACTCTATTAAGATTTGCCAACCTTTTCTAAATCATCTCTTAGTATCACAAGCCCTTCCAAATTATTCTAGAATTTCTTTTTACCATATCGATATTGACCTCATAATTACTATTACTATCACTTCAACAGTTAACTCATTTCTCAAAGTCAGCCGTACTCGCAACTTAGTCAAATCTTATCATTACTGTTGACACGACCTTTCAGGGCAAATTACGAACTTATATCTCATTCTCTTTTTATTTCTAGGAAAATTGTAGCAGGGTTTCCTCTGTATTTCTTACTATCCCAAAACCTGCACGCAGGAAATACCAACAATGCCTCATAGGGCCAACATATATATACCATATCACAGCCACACAGGGCTCCCAATATCAACAACAGTATGAAAATGATGAACTTACCTCATATGTCAAACTCAAACTGTACCTGTTATGGTTTCCCTTTCAATCTTTAACTGCAGGTTGCAATCATACCTGCAACATTCATACCATATCTGACATATACCCTGCTTACCGTTACTTACCTTTTTACTAATTCCTTCAGCTTCTTCTGTTCACACCTTATAACTGGACTTATCATCAATATATATACACATTCAATCCATTTTCTTACTATACTTACAATAACTTACCTTGATGATGACCAGTTCACCATTCTGTATATACAAATTCTGATAACGTAACCTCAACGAAATATCTTACCTCTGTAACTCCCAGTATCATTATTTACCTTCTCTTGTCAACACCACTTTCCTACTGAAATCAAAGTTTAGTATATAAGGGATATCATTTCATATCTCTTGGCTCAATCGCACGATCCTAAGATATGAAAAAAAGAGTAACCATCCTAAATACCCTGTAGCCTCCTGTTCATAAATGTGGCATGCCACACACCATAAACAAGACTCTTTTAGACACGACATTGTAGACAACCCCTCGGACGAACTGCTCTGATACCACTTTGTCACACCCCAATTCTGATAGGGCATGATGGGCACCCGACCATTACTTAGAGCCGAGCGAACCCGCTGATTCTCGTTATACTCATAATGTTGCTAGACTCTTAATCATGAAATGATATGCATAAGGAAAGCTTTTCAAAACATTCTTTTCGTCTTTCTTAAATCAAGTAAAATCTGTAATCACATGAAATCCGTAACGTAATGCAAAATGATATATCGGCCGACATAGCCGCTTACAAGACTGACATACTTTATACACAACTCTGTCTGCAAAAGTCTCTAACGTAGAACATGATATCAAAACATAAGTTGGGACAGGGCCCCAACATACCCATAATGTGTCTGACTTAAATCATAAAGAAGTACTCTGACTCGGCCATACTTCGAATGAAATGGAGTTTGCCAATCCAGCTAATAGCCTGGGAATACCCTACAGCCAGTCTCCTGTATAATCTTTCCTGCAAAATAATCCGTGACTGCTTGGCATGAACACAGCGTCCCCAGGCAAAGGGACGTCAGTACGAACAATGTACCGAATATGTAAGGCAGCAGTAATCATAAGGAATGAATCATAAATTGTAATAAAAGTACGAGAAATAACTTGTACGGTGAGTAGCCCGAAGGCAGAGAACAATAATGTAAATAGCCCCGAAGGCAAAGACTAGTAATGTAAATATCCCCGAAAGCGATGACAATGCATGCTTCCATGTAAAATCATTTATCAAATGCATAGGCCCTTTAAGACCGATAATCTCTCATAGGCCCATTAAGACCGAATCTCTCTCATAGAACGTACCCGGCCTGTATCAGGACTCAGTGTGAATAGCCAACTGATCAGTGGACGCACATCTAAGTGTTGTACCTGGCCAACTATAGCGTGGCTCGATGAAGTAAAATAGTGTATATATATATATATATATATATATATAGATGCAAATGAATGCACGTGAGACTCATAAGATTATTTCTGAAACTCTTGAATAACCTGGAAGCATATTACCCTCGAATGTCACTATGGATTATAATATCACAATAGGACTTCAGGAATCATAGACACGTATCAGGACATAATGAAAAAGCTTCTGGAAATCAAGAACATTAGCCATTCTAATATTTAAGACTAGGAGCTTCTTTGGAGTTTATACGTTCGTCGTCCGTTTGTTTCATATAGACCATGCCAAAAGAAGAAAAGGAAATAGCCTTAATATACCTGAAACTCCTGAAATGATTCCAACTATTTATCGCTCCAAAATCTACATATAAAATCATTATGCTACCGTTAGATTATCCTCGAAGACTACTCTTTAAGCTTCCAACTATACTCTTTTAAGATTTCCGAAAATCGGGCAGCATGTCCTTTGTTAATATCCCTATCCCGATAATAATGATAATAATACCAAAATCCCACACGATGTTTATAATTTCTATCAATTGATTAATCAATTATACGATGTCCTAACGACTTTATCTTCCGTAAATAAGTCTCAATCAACCAAAAGTGGAAGATTTATACCTTTGATTCGCAGGAACAATGGATTCTTTACCCTTTACTTCAATTTCGAGCTTCAATCCGCTATAATATGATGCTATGATTGAGATTACGCGTTACCCGAGCTTTATCACGTTTTAATCTTAAAAGTAAGCTAAGATTTGGGTAGGAATGTTTTCAGGAACCCTACAGAGCATTTGGGTCTGTTTTGGAAGGGAAAATGAATTATTTGGGGCTGAAAAGCCCTTAAATACGACTTTTGAGGTCGGCCAAACCCGACCCGAATTCGACCCAGCTGGCTGCTCCATCAGCCCGAGTTGAAACGTCTATAACTTCTTATCCCTATGTCATATGAAGGCCCAAAACCTATGGTTGGAAAGGTATTTCAATTATCTACAACTTTCATTTTTTGTGTTTTCCCAAATTCTAAACTTATAATGGCGTGTTGGCCTCGTTATGCTAGATCACCCGAAAACGTATCCTTAAATCATCCTTTTGGAGTGCTTATGCTCATATTTGGCTTAAGTATCCTTCTTAAGAATTGATCAACTTCCCATGTAATATTCATATAACATGTCATATGCCCTTCATAAAATCCCGACATGTGGGTTCCACTTTAACTTACGGTTACGACAGCTATTTATCAAGTAACGTATCAACCAACTTACACGATATGGCCTGCAATGTCATCTATATGTTATTCTTATACATATCTAATAGAATATTCATCCCTAATCCTTATATTTTTTTGACTCTCCCCTGAGCCCATACTAAGTCGTCTGCAGTCTTAGTAACGCGAAATTTTCTGGGGTGTAACACTCGTTGACAGATGCGTATAGTTAGACGTCTTATAACCTTACCGGTTCATATTTTGTGTAGCATTTTTATAGCCTTGTTGGATTGTTTATATATATGGGGCAGAGTTGATATAACCATATAAATGAGCTATTATTTGAGAATTCATGCCCGTACGGATTATGATAACTGTGAGTTCGTTATGTGGTCCACCGAGATACGATTATCAGAAGCATGTTAGGTGGTGCTTGCTAGGTTATCTCCGGGTACCCGTCATGGCCCTCTGGTTGGGCCGTGACAAAAGTGGTAGCAGAGCAGTTTGTCCTAGGGTGTGTCTGTGAGCCGTATCCAGTAGAGTCTTGTTTATGGGTGTGAAGTGCGCCACACTTATAAACAGGAGGATGCGGGGAGTTTAGGAATGATTGACCTTCTTCTTCATCATAGATCGTGCGATAGAGCCATGATATAAGTTTTTTTTTTTTTTTTTAACAATGTGTTATATTTTCAGCGATGCCTGTGAAGAGAATAGCAACAGTGGCCCAGAAGGACAAGACAGTGGCCGGAAGAAGGACTGAGCGGGAGCCACCAGTAGATATAGAGAAGGGTGAGTCCCAGAATGAGGTTCCATCTCGGACCCCTCATACTCCACCCATTTCAGGAGCATGAAGGGGCCTCAGCTCCAGCTCCAATACCCCAGTTCCTCCACTTGAGGCCTCCGGCCAGGGGATAAGAGAGGCCATCCATTTACTGACCCAGTTTGTCGCTGCTTAGGCCCAACGGCAAGGTGCGGGTCATGGTGATAGAGCTGTCAGTGCTAGAGCCCATGATTTCATTAGTCTAAATCCTCCAGAATTCTTTGGTTCAAAATCGGATGAGGACTCGCAAGGCTTCATAGATGAGATATTGAGGACATTGCGGATAATACATGCGTCTGATGTTGAGTCGGTAGAGTTGGCCTCTCATAAACTGCGAGATGTGGCAGTTCATTAGTACAACACCTGGATATCTTCTAGAGAGGCAAATGCACCTCCCCCGGTATGGCAAGAGTTCGTAGATACTTTCATCCGACATTATTTGCCGCAAGAGGTTCGACGGGACAGAGCTGACAGGTTCTTGAATCTTAGACAAGGGAATATGAGTTCGAGAGTATAGCCTCCGTTTTAATTCTTTGGCTAGATATGCTCCAGCTATGGTAGCTGATATGGGGGACCGCGTACACCGGTTTGTGAGTGCTTTGGGGTCACATTTGATTAAGGAGTGCTTGACGGCCTCACTTCAGGAAGGAATGGATATTTCTTGTATTCAGGACCATGCCCAGAATCTGGAAGAACAGCAGTAGCAAAGGCGTGAGCGTGAGTATGATAGCGGTTATAACAAGAGGGATAGATCCTCAGGTGCTATTAGTGAGTTCAGAGGGGGTCAGAGACAACAATATTTCGGGCATTCAGGCCATGCAGCAGCTAGTGTACCTCCTTGATTTGCAGGAAAGAGATTCGACGACCCTATTTATTCCAGATCGGGTCATAGCTCCAGAGTTTCGGATTCCCAGTATAAAGGTGATTCCAGTCAGATGAGAATGCCCTTACCAAGGTGCAATCAATGTGGTAGGCCATATTCGGGACAGTGCCGCCTAGGGTGGCAGAGGTAGGGTCCAACCCACAGGATTAGTAGCTGGTTCTTCATCATCCGTACGCCCTCTGAGGAAAAGCTCACAGGTGCCAGTAGGTCGTGGTAGAGGTAAAGGAGGAACATCTAGTTCGTGCGGCCCTCAGAACCGTATATACGCACCAGCTGGGCGACAAGATCTTGAGTCTTCCCCTGATGTTGTCACAGGTATATTATCAGTATCCTCCCATGATGTATATGCATTGATTGATCCGGGTTCTACCTTATCATATATTACTCCTTATATTGTCGATCGTATTAGGATGAAACCGGAGCCAATCAAACCATTTGAGGTGTCTACACCTATGGGTGACCCAGTGATAGCTAGGTGGGTATATAGAAATTATGTGGTTATAGTTTGTGACCGTCATATTATGGCTGATTTGATTGAGCTGAAAATGGTAGATTTTGATGTCATTATGGGTATGGATTGGTTGGTCTCCTATTATACCAATGTTGATTGCAGAACAAAAAATGGTTCATTTTTAGTTTCTGGGAGAACTAGGTTTAGAATGGAAGGGTAATACAACGTCCCCGAGAGGTAGGTTTATTTCCTATCTTAAGGCAAGGAAGATGATTGCTAAAGGTTGTATATATCATTTAGTTCGAGTTTGAGGCATAGAAGCAAAACCGCCAATCTTCAATCTGTTCCGGTAGTGAACGAGTTTCCGGATGTATTCCCAGACGAGCTTCCAAGTCTTCCACCAGAACGGGAGATTGATTTTACCATTAATGTGTTACTAGATACTAAGCCCATATCTATTCCTCCTTATAGAATGGCTCCTGCAAAATTGAAAGAGTTGAAGGAGCAACTAAAAGATTTGCTAGAAAAAGGCTTTATTAGGCCTCGTTCTTCGCCGTGGGGAGCACCTGTGTTGTTCGTAAGAAAGAAAGATGGTTCTTTGCGGATGTGTATTGACTACAGACCGTTGAATAAGGTAACAATAAAGAATAAGTATCCATTTCCAAGGATTGATGATTTATTTGACCAGTTGTAGGGTGCCAAATGATTTTCAAAGATAGATCTGAGATTGGGGTACCACAAGTGAGAGTCAAGGAAGAGGTGTCACGACCCGGTTAGGGCCATGACGGGTACCCGGGGCTAACCACCGAGCACCACTCGTTCTATTACTCATCCTGCGTACAGTCGTATTTCTTATGCTCATAATCGTAGGAAAACCATTTTTCATTTTGAAACATAATTACCTTTATATACATAAGCCTTTCGGCTATCAAAATAATATACATACAATAAGGATATCGTGAGACCATGCTACCCACACATACATATCTATGAGCCTCTACTAGAGTACTAGACATATGGACGGGACAGGAACCCGTCGTGCCCAAAACATATATGTACACAAAACAGTAAATCAATGGCACCTCCGGAATAATGGAGTGCTCTCAAAAGTCTGCTTATCGGCTTCTATAAATCTGGGTCGCCTCCCTGTCTACCTGTGGGTTATACGGACCCTTATACGGTCCGTATAAAGTTCTACGGTCCGTGTAAGGTGGTTGTGTAACTCACAGCTTTTCCGAAGTTGTCCTCGTCGTTTCGTTTGATCTCCAATCCTTATACAACCTTCTTAACACTTGTTTAACACCTCGTTAACAATCTAAGAGACATTATAACGCTTCTCCAAAACATCATTAAGCCATTATTAATTCGATACTCGTAAATCTTGCCTGACACACAACATATACCTTTTTTTCCTTAACAACTTTCGTCTCCTACCTCAAATATCTTTGAAATCTCATTTAGAATCATCAAATGTTATTTCTTACTTATCAAAATATCGTATACTTCGTACCCTTCGCTAGTCTATTCACTGTACATGAATAGAAATTTTTTCGAGGTGTAACAAGAGTCCCCCCTTTAAAAACATTCGTCCTCGAA